>NC_143130.1:92702346-93327346 GCF_059928025.1 Delphinapterus leucas
CTCCAGACAAATTGCAAACTGTACGAAATAGGAGGTTAAAGGTGGTGATTCTCCAACTGGGGTGCTTGTTAGTATAGAGGCTGGAGGAGTGAACCCGAGCACCGGGAGATGTGGAGATGACGTGTCTTTTCCTAACTCTTCCCGTTGAAACTGTGTACTATCTTCTGGGTGTCACAGGCACGTTTTAGCTGTAGGAAGAGTCCCCTGTATATATGGAGAACACCAGGGATTTTTGCAAATCAGTGTCTCCCCGAACCCTAAACTGGAATATTTTTAAGCTACGGGCACATGTTTGTTTGTTAAGGGCCTTGGGCAGTAGGCAGAGTCCGAGCAGTAGATGATTGAATTCTTCAGGGTCAGAAGCGCTCACCATCGCTCTCCTTTAGGTTACATTTTATCTGTCGTTGATTGATGAGGTAGATATAGATATGTATGCTTTTTCAGACTATTTCCCCTTATATGTTATTACAAAATATTGAGTGTAGTTCCCTGTGCTATACAGTAGTTCCTTGTTGATGATCTATTTTATACATAACAGTGTGTGTGTGTGAATCCGAAACTTAATTTATCTCTCCTCTAGTGTTTCCCCTTTGGTAATAATAAGTTATAAGATTTTATACTTCTCAGAAATGGTGGAGCTGAAAGAGGGGTATCATTTTTAATGGAAAAGCATTCAAAACAAGATTGACGCTTCAGCCAGATTATTAGATGTACATCATTGGAAAGAAATCCCTTCATTTCTCTAATGTTGACCTGAAAAATAAGACAGACCTCTTCACTGAAATTGCTTATAATCAAGTGATGGAAATATCAAATGGAAGTGTTAGAAACATCTTATTTTACCCGAGCCTTATATACTGCTCTGTGTTAATAACAGTTTGGCCGGTCTTATTGGCCGCCATCACCGCGGTGTCTGTAGGCTTTTCTATGGTGACAGCGTGATATACGGTTCCCCCGCCAAGCTTATTAGCTCCCTTCTGGGTGCAGAAAGTCCTGCAACCAGTAGTCAGCACTTTTGGGGCACACTCTTGTTGTTTTCTGAGAGAAGCTCCAGGTTAAGTGATGGTCACATGAGTCTTCATGGGGGCCCATTGCCCCAGGTTGTCTCACTGGAGGTTGGAGTTTGAGGGCCTCCTCACTCGAGGTCAGTGTGTCCACGGAGCGATCCTTGAAACTTCAGGGCATGGTGGGTGGTTAGGATCACCAAGTGGGGTCCTTTTCCCTTAGGAGGCAGCTGGCCTTGCAGGCTGCTGATTTATAGGTTTTTAGATACCCCAGTATCCTGGCTGGATGGGGCGACGGGCCCACCCCTTGGTTACCGTAATTTCTCCTACCTGGAGAGCATTCTTGAGTTGTTCCATTTCAAGTGGTCCCAGTTTTTGCACTAATTCTCCAAGGGCGATTCACCTTCTACCGGGAAGGTAAAGGTCAAAGGGTTTAGCTAAATTTGGGAGGTCCAGGGCAAGGGCCTGAATTAACTGCTCTTTCAATTCTTGAAAGGCCGCTTCTGGATTCTATTCAAAAGAATCATCTTTTCCTTTCAATGTTTCATATAGAGGCCCAGCTATTAGAGTGTAGTTAGGGATCCAGTTGCAGCAAACCCTGGCCTCCCCCAGGAACCCTTATGTTGTGTTCTTGTTTTAGGAAGGGTAAGGCTGCAAATGGCTTCTTCCCTTTCCTGGGATGGGCTTCTCCGACCTTCTGTGAGAATGAAGCCCAGGCAAGTCACCTTAGTCTGTGATACTTGAGCCTTTTTCTTAGACACCTTCTATCCTTTATTGCCAGGGCAGTTCAGAGACCTCCTTAGTAGGGCTGGTGATCAGAATGTCGTCTGCATATTGAAGGAGGGTTCACTTCTCCAGAGGTAGATCTTTTAGGTCTTTAGCTGAAGTTTCCCCAAAGATGGTGGGGGAATTTTTGAACCCTTGTGGTAGGACGGCCCAGCAGTATTCTTTCTGTTGTATGTTGAGTCCTGCCAGTGAAAAGCTAAACTTTCTTGTGACTCTGGGGCTAACGGAATACAGAAGAAGGCATCTTTAAAGTCTAATACAGAATACCATGTGCTGGTGGAGAGTAGAATGACGAGCAGTGTGTAGGAATTAGGAACTACTGGATGTATATCCTCGGTGGCTTCACTGACTGTCCTGACATCCTTTACCAGGTACCCAGCAGCCCACGGGGCTGTCATGGGCAGGGCCCTCCCAGGATATGGAGCTCACCTGGGCAGGTACTCCGGCACGGCTGGGCACAAAGGAATCGTGCACATAGCCCTCATCGCAGAGCACCCCCAGCTCACCTGTTGGTCAGAGCTGACCCAGAGCACCTCAGAGCAGGACTTGAACTAACAAACAGCAGCTCTGACAGGTCTGTGACCCTGGGCTTCACTCTGTGTGGCCTCACTCCGCCTGGTCTTCCAGAGGCTTCCACTGCAACTGGGGCAGCAGGCCTCTGTCTCCACCCACCACCCCTCCTCTCCCTGACTCCTGGCTTCTTCTCAATAGGAGAGGGTCTTCTTGAAGTTGTCTCCCACTCATGGACCAGATAAAATGATTAGAAAACAAGCCAGTGCTGCAGCCCCTTGTCTATCCTGACCCTCAGGACGCCACACCTGTTCCTTGGACCTGGCCAGCGCAGCAGGGCCCATTTTCTGTAACTCTGCACCCCTGATGGGCAAGGATTGGCTGACCTGCGCAGCCTGACTCGGCCGGCCAGCCCTCCCCAGGTGTACCCCTCCAGGCAGCAAGAGTGCCTGCAGCTGTGCCTGACGCCATATTCTCTGCCCCGTCAGCAGTCTCGGGGCTGGGCTGGTGGGAGGGAGTGAGGGGCCACGGCTTTGTGGGTGGCCTGGTGTGAGTGGGGCTCTGCTGGACTTTCTGCAGGTGTTGTCAGTCTGCCACCTGCTAAAGAAGAGGGTGTGTCACCAATACCTGCTGTTGGAATTTCTCCCCGGGCAGAGGTGAGGAAGGAAAAAAGCAGTGGAGACCAGGACAGGAGTGGTAACTCAGGTAGGGAAATGGAAAGCTTCCAGAAATGCACCTGGGGCCACGACCATCCTGGCTGGCCTGCAGGCACCAACTCGGGCCTGCGTTCTGTTGCTGGTGTGGCTCCAGGCCCCTTCCTCTAGGCTTTAAAGTCCTTGCACACATTCAGATGTTTTCCCTGGGGAGGGTGGAAAAAGTTCAGCAGCAGCTGGTCTGGGATTCAGCTCACGTTTACTCAGAGACGCCTCAGCACCGTCCACCGGCTTTGCAATGAGGACGCTCCTTGCGGGGGCGCTGCTGGCTGAATGGGAGACGATTCCCCACCTCTGACCAACTTCAGAATTGTTTACCACTGGAGCAAGTGTTCTGATAGGGTTTTCATCTTTATAACCGCTGGGTTCTGTTTTTTTTTTCTCCTTTTTTTTTCTTTTTTTCTTTCAAGGTAGTTTTATTCCTCTTTTTTGTATTTATAGATATAAGCATAGAAATAATTCATTCATATAAATACGTCTATGGGAAGGGAAGAATTTTTTCTTTCTGTTTTATTGTTTAACTTTTGAATTTTATTTTTTTATACAGCAGGTTCTTATTAGTTATCTGTTTTATACATATTAGTGTATATATGTCAATCCCAGTCTCCCAATTCATCCCACACCCCCAGCCACTTTCCCCCCTTGGTGTCCATATGTTTGTTCTCTACATATGTGTCTCTATTTCTGCCCTGCAAACTGGTTCATCTATACCATTTTTTCTCGGTTCTACATATATGCGTTAATATACGATATTTGTTTTTCTCTTCCTGAATTACTTCACTCTGTATGACAGTCTCTAGATACATACACATCTGTAGAAATGACCCAATTTTGCTCCCTTTGATGGCTGAGTAATATTCAGTTTGTATGTATGTACCACATATTCTTTATCCATTCGTCTGTTGATGGGCATTTAGGTTGCTTCCATGACCAGGCTGTTGTGAATAGTGCTGCAGTGAACATTGTGGTCCATGTGTCTTTCTGAATTATGGTGTTCTTTGGTTATATGTGGGATTGCTGGGTCATATCGTAATTCTATTTTTAGTTTTTTAAGGAACCTCCATACTGTTCTCCATAGTGGCTGTATCAATTTACATTCCCACCAACAGTGCAAGAGGGTTCCCTTTTCCCCACACCCTCTCCAGCATTTGTTGTTTGTAGATTTTCTGATAATGCTGGTGTGAGGTGATACCTCACTGTAGTTTTGATTTGCATTTCTCTAATAATTAGTGATGTTGAGCAGCTTTTCATGTGCTTCTTCACCATCTGTATGTCTTCTTTGGACAAATGTCTATTAAGGTCTTCTGCTTATTTTTGGATGGGGTTTTTCATTTTTTAATATTGAGCTGCATGAGCTGTTTATATATTTTGGATATTAATCCTTTGTCCATTGATTCATTCGCAAATATTTTCTCCCATTCTGAGGGTTGCCTTTTCGTCTTTTTTATCTTTTCCTTTGCTGTGCAAAAGCTTTGATGTTTCATTAGGTCCCATTTGTTTATTTTTATTTCCATTACTCTATGAGGTGGATCAGAAAAGATCTTGCTGTGATTTGTGTCAAAGGGTGTTCTTCCTATGTTTTCCTCTAACAGTTTTATAGTCTCCAGTGTTACATTTAGGTCTCTAATCCATTTTGAGTTTATTTTTGTGTATGGTATTAGGGAGTGTTCTAATTTCATCCTTTCACATGTAGCTGTCCAGTTTTACCAGCGCCACTTATTGGAGAGACTGTCATTTCTCCATTGTATATCCTTGCCTCTTTTGTCATAGATTAGCTGACCATACGTGCATGGGTTTATCTCTGGGCTTTCTGTCTTGTTCCACTGATCTTCTGTTTTTCTGCCAGTACCATATTGTCTTGATTACTATAGCTTTGTAGTATACTCTGAAGTCAGGGAGTCTGAATCCTCCAGCTCAGCTTTTTTCCCCCAAGACTGCTTTGGCTATTCAGGGTCTTTTGTGTCTCCATACAAATTTTAAGATTTTTTGTTCTAGTTCTGTAAAAAATGCCATTGTTAATTTGATACGGATTACACTGAATCTGTAGATTGCTTTGGGTAATACAATCATTTTCACAATATTTATTCTTCCAATCCAAGAACATGGTATATCTCTCCACCTGTTGGTATCATTTTTAATTTCTTTCATCAGTGTCTTATAGTTTTCTGCATACAGGTCTTTTGTCTCCCTAGGTAGGTTTATTCCTAGGTATTTTATTCTTTTTGTTGCAGTGGTAAATGGGAGAGTTTCCTTAATTTCTCTTTCAGATTTTTCATCCTTAGTATATAGGAATGCAATAGATTTCTGTGCATTAATTTTGTATCCTGTAACTTTACCAGATTCATTGATTACCTCTAGTAGTTTTCTGGTAGCATCTTTAGGATTCTCTATGTATAGTATCATGTCATCTGCAAACAGTGACAGTTTTACTTCTTCTTTTCCAATTTGTATTCCTTTTATTTCTCTTTCTTCTCTGATTGCTGCAGCTAGAACTTACAAAACTATCTTGAATAATATAGGTAAGAGTGGACATCCTTGTTTTGTTCCTGATCTTAGAGGAAATGCTTTCAGCTTCTCACTATTGAGAATGATGTTTGCTGTGGGTTTGTCATATATGTCATCTATTATGTTGAGGTAAGTTCCCTCTATGCCCACTTTCTGGAGAGTTTTCATCATAAATGGGTTTTGAATTTTTTCAAAAGCTTTTTCTGCATCTATTGAGATGATCATATGGTTTTTCTTCTTCAGTTTGTTAATATGGTGTATCACACTGAATAATTTGCGTATATTGAAGAATCCTTGCATCCGTGGGATAAATCCCACTTGATCATGGTGTATGATCCTTTTAATGTGTTGTTGGATTCTGTTTGCTAGCATTTTGTTGAGAATTTTTGCATCTATATTCATCAGTGATATTGGTGTGTAATTTTCTTTTTATGTTTTTCTGGTTTTGGTATCAGGGTGACTGTGGCCTCTTAGAATGAGTTTGGGAGTGTTCCTTCCTCTGCAATTTTTGGGAAGAGTTTGAGAAGGATGGGTGTTAGCTCTTCTCTAAATGTTTGATAGAATTCACCTGTGAAGGTGTCTGGTCCTGGACTCTTGTTTGTTGGAAGATTTTTAATCACAGTTTCCATTTCATTACTTGTGATTGGTCTGTTCACATTTTCTATTTCTTTCTGGTTCACTCTTGGAAGGTAATACCTTTCTAGGAATTTGTCCATTTCTTCCAGGTTGTCCATTTGTTTGGCATAGAGTTGCTTGTAGTAGTCTCTTAGGATGCTTTGTATTTTTGCAGTGCCTGTTGTAACCTCTCCTTTTTCATTTTTAACTTTATTGATTTGTATCCTCTCCCTCTTTTCCTTGATGAGTCTGAGTAATGGTTTATCAATATTGTTTATCTTCTCAAAGAAGCAGCTTTTAGTTTTATTGACCTTTGCTATTGTTTTGTTTCTATTTCATTTATTTTTGCTCTGATTTTCATGATTTCTTTCCTTTTGCTAACTCTGGGGGTTTTTTGGTTCTTTTTTCTCTAGTTCTTTTAGGTGTTAGGTTAGATTGTTTATTTGAGATTTTAATTTTTTCTTGAGGTAGGCTTCTAGAGCTATAAACTTGCCTCTTAGAACTGCTTTTGCTGCACCCCATAGGTTTTGGATCATCGTGTTTTCATTGTCATTTGTCTCTAGTTATTTTTTGATTTCCTCTTTGATTTCTTCAGTGACCTCTTGGTTATTTAGCAACATATTGTTTAGCCTCCATGTGTTTGTGTTTTTTACATTTTTTTCCTGTAATTAATTTCTAATCTCTTAGCATTGTGGTCAGAAAAGATGCTTGATATGATGTCAACTTTCTTAAATTTACTGAGGCTTGATTTTTGAGCCAAGATGTGTTCTATACTGTAGAATGTTCCATGTGCACTTGAGAAGAAATGTAATCTGCTGGTTTTGGATAGAATGTCCTGTAAATATCAATTAACTCTATCTGGTCTGTTGTGTCTTTTAAAGCTTCTGTTTCCTTATTTATTTTTCATTTTGAATGATCCATCCATTGGTGTAAGTGAGGTGTTAAATTCCCCCTCTTATTGTGTTATTGTTGATTTCTTCATTTATTGATGTTAGCAGTTGCCTTATGTATTGAGGGGCTCCTATGTTGGGTGCATATATATTTATAATTGTTATATCTTCTTCTTGGATTGATCCCTTGATCATTATTTAGTGTCCTTCCTTGTCTATTGTAACATTCTTTATTTTAAAGTCTATTTAAATCTATTAAAATCTATCTATTTAAATCTAAGTCTATTTTTTTAAAATAATTTATTTATTTTTGGCTACGTTGGGTCTTCATTGGTGCACGCAGGCCTTCCCTAGTTGTGGAGAGTGTGGGCTACTCTTCGTTGTGGTGTGCATGCTTATTGCGGTGGCTTCTCTTGTTGCGGAGCACGGGCTCTAGGCTCATGGGCTTCAGCAGTTGGGGCACGTGGGCTCAGTAGTTGTGGCACATGGGCTTAGTTGCTCCGCGTCATGTGGGATCTTCTTGGACCAGGGCTCGAACCTGTCTTCTGTATTGGCAGGCAGATTCTTAACCACTGTGCCACCAGGGGTTAAAATCTTATGAGTATTGCTACACCAGCTTTCTTTTGATTTCCATTTGCATAGAATATCTTTTTCCATCCCCTCACTTTCCGTCTGTATGTGTCCCTTCGTCTGAAGTGAGTCTCTTATAGATAGCATATATATGGGTCTTGTTTTTGTATCCATTCAGCAAGCCTGTGTCTTTTGGTTGGAGCATGTAATCCATTCACATTTAAGGTAATATCAATATGTATGTTCCTATTACCATTTTCTTAATTGTTATGGGTTTGTTTTTTTATGTCCTTTTCCTCTCTTGTGCTTCCCACTTAGAGAAGTTCTTTTAGCATTTGTTGTAGAGCTGGTTTGGTGGTGCTGAACACTCTTAGCTTTTGCTTGTCTGTAAAGCTTTTGATTTCTCCATCGAATCTGAATGAGATCCTTGCCAGGTAGAGTACTCTTGGTGTAGTTACTTCCCTTTCGTCACTTTAAATATATCGTGCCAGTCCCTTCTGGCCTGTAGAGTTTCTGCTTAGAAACCAGCTGTTCCCTTGTCTTTTACTTGTCGTTTTTCCCTTGTTGCTTTCAGTAATTTTTCATTGTCTTTATTTTTTGTCAATTTGATTACTATGTGTCTCGGCGTGTTTCTGCTTGGGTTTATCCTGTATGGGACTCGCTGCACTTCCTGGACTTGGGTGGCTATTTCCTTTCCCATTCAGAGAACTTTTCGACTGTAATCTCTTCAAGTGTTTTCTCTGGTCCTTTCTCTCTCTCTTCTCCTGGGACCCCTATAATGCAAATGTTATTGTGTTTAATGTTGTCCCAGAGGTCTCTTAGGC
Organism: Delphinapterus leucas; assembly: GCF_059928025.1. Lineage (NCBI taxonomy): Eukaryota > Metazoa > Chordata > Mammalia > Artiodactyla > Monodontidae > Delphinapterus > Delphinapterus leucas. The sequence continues at coordinate 92,710,764 of NC_143130.1, forward strand.
TGTCTTCATTTCTTTTAATTCTGTTTTCTTTTTTCTGTTCCGTGGGAGTGAATTCCACCATTCTGTCTCCAGGTCACTTATCCGTTCTTCTGCCTCAGTTATTCTGCTATTGATTCCATCTAGTGTATATTTCATTTCAGTTATTGTATTTTTCATCACTGTTTGTTTGTTGTTTAAATCTTCTAGGTGTTTCTTTTTTAATTCTTCGAGGTGTTTGTTAAGCATTTCTTGTATCTTCTTAATCTTTGCCCTCATTCTTTTTCCAAGGCCCTGGATCATTGTCAGTATCGTTGTTCTGAATTCTGAAAGGTTTCCCTCTTTTGAATTTTTGGGTTGACTTTCGACCTCTGGATTTTTTTTGAGGCAGGTGTCATTTAGGGGTCTGCAATTATTGTTAATATTAAGTGACCATTAGCACTGGGTTTAAAACTGCTGTTGTGGGAAACGGCCACAAGGTGGCAGCGTTTCTCCATTCCCAAATCTGGTTACTACAGCAGTAGATCTTTCCTGGAAGTCGTGTTTTAGGTTGTAAATTAGAATGGAATGTGTCAGGAAAAACCCCCATAAGCTTATGTCTCAGTACTTCTTGTTCGTTGTTTTAATGTATTTTTTCTAATCAGGGTAATGATTAGAATATTACTTGTTCTAAGTGTACACAGTCTGGTTTATTTGTACATTATATATATCTTCATGTAAAAATCCTCTCCTAATGTAAATTAATACAGAGTGTTCCATAGACCTCCCTTGGTATACGGTTGGTCTCTTTGATATATGTATTTAATATGTATTGGTATAGGCATGGTAACCCTAATCTTAATTTATCCATTCCTCCCACCTTTCCTTTTAGATAACTGGAGTTTCATTTCTAAGTCTGTGAGTGTCTTCTCTGTGGAAATAAGTTCATTTGTGTCAGTTGTTAGATAACACCTATAAGTGATATGATAAGATATGTGTCTTTTGCTTTCTGACTTACCTCATGTTCTGGGATTATCTCTAGGCCCATGTATGGTGCTGCAAAGAGCAGTGTTTCACTGTTTTCAATGGTTAATATTCCATTGTGTACATGGATCACTTCTTGTGCATTCATCTGTTGAGGGACATTTTGGTTGCTTCCATTCCTTGGCTATTGTGAATATGGCTGCAGTGCAGCTTTGCCAGCCTGTGTCTTGTCAGTTCTGGTGTTCTCAGATTATAGGCCCAGCAGTGGGCCTGATGGATCGAATGGTAGTTCAATTTTTACTTTGAAATGCAGCTCCTTTCTATTCTCATTTTGGCTCTTACCACTTTACATCTCACCAGCAGCTAGAAGGTACACGGTTCTCTAAAACCTCTTCAGCATATTTTTTATAGACTTTTTGCTGATGTTCATTCGACTGGTGTGTGTTGAAACCCTTTTCTAGATTAGATTTTCATGAGTCTAATAATTCCTGATATTGAACTTTTAGCCATTTTCCTTTTTTTTTTGAGGTACGTGGGCCTCTCACCACTGTGGCCTCTCTTGTTGCAGAGCACAGGCTCCGGACGTGCAGGCTCAGTGGCCATGGCTCATGGGCCCAGCCGCTCCGTGGCATGTGGGATCCTCCCAGACCGGGGCACTAACCCATGTCCCCTGCATCGGCATGAAGACTCTCAACCACAGTGCCACCAGGGAAGCCCCGTTTTCCATTTTTTTAATTTAAAAATAGTGAGTAAAACTTAATTTTTCATATGATTTTCTTGAAAATTTTGCACTGTTTTCAGTTTTTTTGGCCATTCCCTCCCTCAGGACATTTTTTGAAGGCAAGTGTCCTTTACAGCCCTGTGTCCTTGTGAATATTAAGTAACCCTTAGCTGTGGGTTTAAAGCCGCTCTTGCGGGAAAAGGCCACAACGTGGCAGCATTTCTACATTTACAACTCTGGGCATGTGGGTAACAGAGCCTTCCTGGAAATCGTGTTAGTAGGCTGCAAATTAGAATGGAATGTGCCGAGTCAAACCCCAACAGCTTATATCTCCTTGCTTCTTGTTTGTTTTTTTAATTTAATTTTTATTTTTTATCAGAGCAAATTTGATAAAATGTTGTGTTTATTCTAGGTGTACAGAATCTGGTTCATTATATCAAGGTATTGATCTATTCATCTTTGGATCCTTTCCCATGTAGGTTATTACACAGTGTTGAGTAGACCTCTCTTGCTATTCCATAGGTCTTTGGTGATTATATGTTTCATATGTATTAGTATACGTCTGTCAACCACCATATCCTAATTTATCCATTCCTCACACCTTTCTATTTGGTTAAACTTAATTTTGTTTTCTTAATCTACGAGTATCCTTCTCTAGGACATAAGTTCATGGGTATCAATTTTTAGGTAACACCTATAAGTGATATCATAGGATATCTTTCTTTCAGTTTCTTTCTTACATCAAGTTGTGTGATTATTTCTAGGTCCTTCTATGGTGGTGCAAACAGCACTGTGTCATGCTTTAACATGGCTAATATTCCATTGTGCTCATGGACCAGTTCTTCTCGGTGTATTCAGTTCTTGATGCACATTTTGGTTGTTTCCAAGTCTTGGCTATGGTAAATATTACTGCAATGTAGGATTGTCGGCCTGTGTCTTTTTGATTCAGGTCTTCTCAGGTGATAGGCCCAGAGGTGGGCCTACCAGATAATATGGCAGCTCAATTTTTAGCTGGAAATGCACGGTCATTCTGTTTTCACTACTGGCTCTTACCAGTTGACATCCCACCAGCAGCTAGAGGGTCCAAGTTCTCTAAAACCCCTTCAGCTTGTACTGTTTGAGGACTGTTGTGCTGATGATCATTCTGACTGTTGTGGGGTGAACATTTCTATAGATTGGATTTGCATGTTTTTATTAATTTCTGATGTTGAGAATTTTTCCATGCCCTTTTTTTGGTTAAAAAAAAAGAGAAACAAAAGAAAAAATGTGTGGAAAATATGCCTCTTGAAATTGGCTTCTTGAAAGTTTGTCCTTTTTAAAATTTTTTGGTCGCTTTTCAACGCCAGAATTATTTTTGAGTGCAGGTGTCAGTTCCAGGGCTGCAATTGAGGTGAATTTTAACTGACCATTACCACTGGGATTAAAACTGTTGTTGAAGGAAGGTCAAAATGCTGCAGGATTTCTCCATTCTCTAATCTGGTTACTAGGTCAACAAAGCCTTTCAGGAAGCCTTGTTCCTAGATTGTAAATTAGAATGGAATGAGCCAGGAAGAACTCCCAAAATTTTATGCCTCATTACTTCTTGTTCGTTTCTTTAATTTAATTTTTATTTTTTATCACAATAAATTTGTTTATAATGTTTTTTTTTGTTCTAGCTGTGCAAGATGTGTTTGTTTTACACCTATACATATGTGTATTCATCTTGGGATCCAATTGCCAGGTAGGTTATGACACAGTGTTGAGTAGTCTTCTCTTGTAATTCCGTAGGCCTTTGGTGATTATATATTTCACATGTGGTTGTATATCTCTGTTAACCCCAATATCTTCATATATCCAATCTTCACAACTTTCCAGTTGGTTAACCATAAGTCTGTTTAATCTGTGATTGCCTTTCTCTGTTGAAATATCTTCATTGGTATCAATTTTTACATAACACGTATAATTGATATCATAAGATATGTGTCTTCTGCTTTCTGACTTACTTCAAGTTGTGTGATTACCTCCAGAGTCATCTATGGTTCTGCAAACTGCATTGTTTCATTTTTTTTTCCATGGCTAGTATTCCATCTCTACACGTACCAGTTCTTCTTTGTCCATTCGTCTCTTGATGGACTTGTTGGTTGTTTCCATGTCTTGGCTATTGTAATACTGATACAGTGCAGTTTTGCCTCCCTGTGTGTTTCCATTTCTGTCTTCCTAGGTTACAGGCCAAGGAGTGGGCCTTCGGGATCATATGGTATCTCAATGTTTACCTTTAAAAGGCAGCTCCATTCTGTTTTCATTAGTGACACTAGTTTAGGAGCCACTTAAAGTTGAGGGTATGCATTTCTTCACAACCTCTTCCGCATTTCTTGTTTGTATTTTTTTGCTGACGGTCAATCTGACCGGTGTGAGCTGATACCTTTTTGTGGTTGGATTTGGATATGTCTTATAATTCCTTATATTGAGCTTATAGCCATGTTCTTTTTTTTTGTTTTTTAAAGAGTGAGTACAGCTTACCTATTAAAATGGTTTCTTGGAGTATGTGCCATATTTTGAATTTTTTTGACCATTACGTCCCTCAACACATTTTGTTGGCAGGCGTCATAAATAGCCCTGAAGTCCTTGTGAATAAGAAGTGTCCTTTAGCACAGATTTTAAAACTGCTGTTGTGGCAGTCGGTCATAGGGATATGTAGCATTTCTACTTTCCCCACTCTGGTTACTAGGGAAACAGTACCTCCCTGGAAGTAGTGTTCCTTGGTTGTAAATTAGAGTGGATTGTGCAGATACACCCCCAAAGCTTATGTCTCCTTACTTATGTTTGTTTTTTATATTTATTTTTTTCATCGGAGTAACATCCCTTTGTGTACATGGACCACTTGCTCTCTTAGGATTAATCTGTTGATGGACAATTTGGTTGTTTCAAATATTGCCTACGGGAAATAGTGCTGCAGAGCAGGAATGTCAGCCTGTGTCTTTTTGATTCTGGGCTTCTCAGGTGACAGGGGCAGTATTGGTCCTACCAGATCATATGGTAGCTCAATTTTTACCTTTAAACGCACCTCCTTTCTGGCCTCACTACTGGCCGTTACCATTTGACAGCAGACCAGCAGCTAGAGGGTACAGAGTTCTCTAAAACCGCTTGAGCATTTATTGTTTAGAGATTTTTTGCTTATGATCATTCTGACTGTTGTCAGGTAACAGTTTTTGTAGATTGCATTTGCGAGTCTTTATTCCTGATGTTGAGCTTTTCCATGACCTTTTTTATTAAACAAAAAGAAAGGAAGAAAAGAAAAAATGTAAGCTAGATACGCCTCTTGAAATTGTCTTCTTTAAAGATTGCCCACTTTTGATTTTTTTCATTGGTATTCGAACCCCGGATTTTTCTTGAGGGCAGGTGTCATTTACGGAGCGGGAATTCTTGTAAATATTAAGTGAGCCTTAGCACTGTGTTTAAAGCTGCTATTGCAGTAAATGGTCACAAGTCTGCGGCATTTCTCCATTCCCACATCTGGTTACTCGGGTAAAAGAGCCTTCCTGGGTGTAATGTTCCAACTTGTAAATTAGAATGGTATGTGGCAGGAAAAGCCCCCATAAGATTATGTCTCATTACTTCTTGGTTTTCTTAATTTAATTTTTATTTGTTATCACAGCAAATTTGATTACAAAGTTTTGTTCTCGGTGTGTAAGATATGGTTCTTTTACACATATACATGTATCTATTCATCTTTGGATCCATTTCCCATGTAGGTTATGACACAATGTTGAGTAGTCTTCTCTTGGTATTCCTCAGGTCTTTGGTGCTTATATATTTCACATGTGTTGGTATATCTCTGTTTAACCCAATATCCTATTTTATCCCATCCTCACACCTTTGCATTTGGTTAACAATACGTTTGTTGACCAAACCTTTGATAGCCTTTCTCTGTGAAAAATCTTCATTGGTATCCATTTTTAGGTAACACCATTAAGTGATATCGTAGGATATGTGTCCTTCGCTTTCTGACTTACTTCAAGTGGTGATTACCTCTAGACTCATGTATGGTGCTGCAAACGGCATTGTTCCATTTTTTTCCTCGGCTAATATTCCACCTGAACATGTACCAGTTCTTCTTTTCCATTCATCTGTTGATGGACTTTTTGGTAGCTTCCCTGTCTTGGCTATTGTAAAAGTGCTGCAGTGCAGTTTTGCCTGCCTGTGTCTCTCTACTTCTGTCCTCTTAGGTCATAGTCCCAGGAGTGGGCCTGCTGAATCACATGGTAGCTCAATGTGTACCTTTTAAAAGCACCTCCATTCTGTATTCATTAGTGGCTCTTACCAGTTTAGTCCCACTTAGAGCTGAGGGTAGGCATTTCTCCACAAGCCCCTTCAGCACTTATTCTTTGAAGAAGTTTTTCCGATCATCATTCTCATGGGTGAGGGCTGATACATTTTTGTAGATTGGATTTGCATGTCTTTAATAATTCCTGATGATGAGCATCTTTCCACGCCTTTTTGTTGTTGTTTAAAAAAACAAGTGCGAGTAAAATATACCTGTTGAAATTGTCTTCTTAAAACCTTGCCCTCTTTGGAATTGTTTGGTCGATTTTCGACCCCAGGACTCTTTTTGAGGGCGCCTGTCACTTACAGGCTTGCAATTCTTGTTAATATCTTGTTAAGAATTAGCACTGGGTTGAAAGCTGCTGTTGTGGGAAACGGCCACACGGCGGCAGCGTTCCTCCATTCCCAAGTCTGGTTACTAGGGCAGCAGAGCCTTCCTGGAAGTCGTGTTCCTGGGCTGTCAGTTAGAATGGAGTGTGCCAGGAAAACCCCCATCAGTTTATATCTCAGTACATCTTCTTCGTTGTTTGAATTTAATTATTTTAATCAGGGTAAGGATTAGAATACTATTCGTTCTAGGTGTACACAATCTGGTTCATTTGTACATTATATATATGTATTCATGTACAGATCCTCTTCCCATGTAAATTAATACAGAGTGTTCCGTAGACCTCCCTTGGTATACGGTCGGTCTCTTTGATATATGTATTTAATATGTATTGGTATACGTATGGTAAGCCTAATCTTAAATTATCCATTTCTCCCACCTTTCCTTTTAGATAACCATAGTTTGTTTTCTACGTCTGTGAGTGTCTTTCTCTGTGGAAATAAGTTGATTTGAGTCAGTTGTTAGGTAACGCCTATAAGTGATATCATAAGACATCTGTCTTTTGCTTTCCGACTAACCTTATGTTCTCTGATAATCTCTAGGATCACCTATGGTGCTGCAAAGGGCAGTGTTTCATTGTTCTCCACGGCTAATATTCCACTGTGTACATGGACCACCTCTTCATTGTCCATTCATCTGTTGATGGACATTTTGGTTGCTTCCATGTCTTGGCTTTTGTGAATATTGCTGCAGTGCCCCTTTGCCAGCCCGTGTCTTCTCGACCCTGGTCTTCTCAGGTGAAAGGCCCAGCCGTGGGCCTGACGGATTGAATGGTACCTCAGTTTTTACTTTGAAACGCAGTTCCTTTCTGCTCGCATTATTGGCTCTTACTGCTTGACATCTCACCAGCAGCTAGAGGGTACACAGTTCTCTAAAACCTCTTCAGCATTTATTGTTTGTAGACTTTTTGCTGATGGTCATTCGACTGGTGTGTGTTGAAACCTTTTTGTAGATTAGATTTCCATGAGTCTAATAATTCCTCATGTTGACCTGTTATCCGTTTTCCCTGTTGTTTAAAAGAGTGTGTAAAACTTACCTCTCATATGATCTTCTTGAAAAATGTGCTCTCATTTGAGGTTTTTTGGCCACTCCATACCTCAGAACATTTTTTTGAGGGCAGGTGTCCGTTGCAGCCGCGAGTCCTTGTGAATATTAAGTGACCGTTAGCCGTGGTTTAAAGCCGCTCTTGCGGGAAACGGCTACAAGGCGGCAACATTTCTACATTTACAACGCAGGGTACTCGGGCAACAGAGCCTTCCTGGAAATCGTGTTAGTAGGCTGTAAGTTAGAGTGGAATGTGCCAAGGCAAACCCCCAACAGCTTATATCTCCTTCCTTCTTCTTTGTTTTTCAATTGAATTTTTATTTTTTATCAGAGCAAATTTGGTTAAAATGTTGTGTATCTTCTAGTTGTGCAGAATCTGGCTCATTATATCTATGTATCTATTTATTCATCTTTGGATCCTTTCCCATGTACGTTATTGCAGAGTGTTGAATAGACCTCTCTTGCTATTCCATAGGTCTTTGGTGATTATATGCTTCATACGTACTAGTATAGGTCTGTCACCCCCATATCCTAATTTATCCATTCCTCACACCTTTCCATTTGGTTAAACGTAATTTTGGTTTCGTAATCCATGAGTGGCCTTTTCTTGGAAATAAGTCCGTGGGTGTCATTTTTCAGGTAACACCTATAAGTGATATCATAGGATATATTTCTTTCGGTTTCTTTGTTACTTCAAGTTGTGTGATTATATGTGGATCCTTCTGTGGTGGTGCAAAGAGCACTGTGTCACGCTTTTCCGTGGCTAATACTCCATTGTGTAGACGGACCAGTTCTTCTTGGTGCATTCCTCGGGTGATGGACCTTTTGGTTGCTTCCAAGTGTTGGCTGTGGTAAATATTACTGCAGTGTAGGAGTGCCAGCCTGTGTCTTTTGATTCTGGTCTTCTCAGGTGATAGGCCCAGAGGTGGGTCTACCAGATCATACGGTAGCTCAATTTTTACCTTTAAACGCACTTCCTCCCTGTTCTCACCACTGGCTCTTACCAGTTGACATCCCACCAGCAGCTAGAGGGTCCACAGTTCTCTAAAACCCCTTCAGCTTGTATTGTTTGTGGACTGTTTTGCTGATGATCATTCTGACTGTTGTGAGGTGAACATTTTTATACTTTGGATTTGCATGTCTTTATTAATTTCTGATGTAGAGCAATTTTCCATGCCCTTTTTTTGGTTAAAGAAAAAAGAGAACAGGAAAAACGTGAGTTAAATATGCCTTTTGAAATTGTCTTCTTGAAAGGTTGCCCTCGTTTAAATTTTTTGGTCATTTGTCGAGCCCAGAATTTTTTTTCAGGGCAGGTGTCATATACAGGCTTGCAGTTAAGGTGAATTTAAACTGACCATTATCACTAGGCTTAAAAATGTTGTGGCAGGAAGCCTAAAATGCTGCAGTATTTCTCCTTCTCCAGCCCGGTTACTAGGTCAGCAGAGCCTTCCTGGAAGCCATGTTCCAAGGTTGTAAGTTCGAATGGAATGAGCCAGGAAGAACCCCCATATTTTTATACCTCATTACTTCTTGTTCGTTTCTTTAATTTAATTTTTATTTTTTATCACTGCAAATTTGATTATAATGGTTTTTTCGTTTTAGGTGTGCAAGATGTGTTTGTTTTACACCTGTACATATATCTATTCATCTTGGGATCCATTTGCCATGTAGGTTATGACTGTCTGTTGTCAGGTAAAAGTTTTTGTAGATTGGATTTGCATGTCTTTATTAATTCCTGATGTTGAGCTTTTTCCGTGCCCTTTATTGTTAAACCAAAGAAAGAAAGAAAGAAAGAAAATGTAAGTTAAACAGGCCTCTTCACATTGTCTTCTTGCAAGGTTGCTCTCTTTAGAATTTCTTCATTGATATCTGAACCCAGGGGTTTTCAGACGTCACTTACTGTGCTGCAGTTCTTGTGAATATTAAGTGAGCCTTAGCAGTGTGCTTAAAGCTGCTTTTGCAGGAAACGGTCACAAGGCTGTGGCATTTCTTCATTCCCGCATCTGGCTACTAGGGCAAAAGAGGCTTCCTGGGCATAATGTTCCAACTTGTAAATTAGAATGGAATATGCCAGGAAAACCTCCCATATGTTTATGTCTCATTACTTCTTGTTGGTTTTATTAATTTAATTTTTATTTGTTATCACAGCAAATTTGATTGCAATGTTTTGTTTGTTCTAGGTGTGCACGATGTGGTTCTTTTACACATATACATATATCTATTCATCTTTGGATCCATTTCCCGTGTAGGTTATGACACAATGTTGAGTAGTCTTCTCTTGGTATTCTTTAGGTCTTTGGTGCTTATATATTTCACATGTGTTGGTATATCTCTGTTTACCCCAATATCCTAATTTATCCAATCCTCACGCCATTGCGTTTGGTTAACCGTACGGTTGTTGATTGAATCTTTGCCTTTCTCTGTGGAAAAATGTTCATTGGTATCCATTTTTAGGTAACACCGATAAGTGATATCATAGGATATGTGTCCTTCGCTTTCTGTCTTACTTCAAGTTGCGATTACCTCTAGACTCATGTATGGTTCTGCAAATGGCATTGTTCCATTTTTTTCCTCGGCTAATATTCCACCTGAACATGTACCAGTTCTTCTTTTCCATTCATCTGCTGATGGACTTTTTGGTAGCTTCCCTGTCTTGGCTATTGTAAAGGTGCTGCAGTGCAGTTTTGCCTGCCTGTGTCTCTCTACTTCTGTCCTCTTAGGTCATAGTCCCAGGAGTGGGCCTGCTGAATCGCATGGTAGCTCAATGTGTACCTTTTAAAAGCACCTCCATTCTGTATTCATTAGTGGCTCTTACCAGTTTAGTCCCACTTAGAGCTGAGGGTAGGCATTTCTCCACAGCCCCTTCAGCATTTATTCTTTGAAGAAGTTTTTCCGATCATCATTCTCACGGGTGAGGGCTGATACATTTTTGTAGATTGGATTTGCATGTCTTTAATAATTCCTGATGATGAGCATCTTTCCACGCCTTTTTGTTGTTGTTTAAAAAAACAAGTGCGAGTAAAATATACCTGTTGAAATTGTCTTCTTAAAACCTTGCCCTCTTTGGAATTGTTTGGTCGATTTTCGACCCCAGGACTCTTTTTGAGGGCGCCTGTCACTTACAGGCTTGCAATTCTTGTTAATATCTTGTTAAGAATTAGCACTGGGTTGAAAGCTGCTGTTGTGGGAAACGGCCACACGGCGGCAGCGTTCCTCCATTCCCAAGTTTGGTTACTAGGGCAGCAGAGCTTTCCTGGAAGTCGTGTTCCTATAGGTTGTCAATTAGAATGGAATGTGCTAGGAATAAACCCCATAAGTTTATGTCTCAGTCCATCTTCTTCGTTGTTATAATTTAATTTTCTTAATCAGGTTAATGATTAGAATATTATTTGTTCTAGGTGTACACAAATTGGTTCATTTCTACATTATATATATCTATTCATGTACCGAGCCTCTTCCCATGTAAATTAATACAGTGTTCAGTAGACCTCCCTTGGTATATGGTGGGTCTTTTTCTTTTTTTTTTTTTCGGTACGCGGGCCTCTCACTGCTGTGGCCTCTCCCGCTGCGAAGCACAGGCTCCGGACACGCAGGCTCAGTGGCCATGGCTCATGGGCCCAAGCCGCTCCGCGGCACGTGGGATCCTCCCGGACCAGGGAACGAACCCGCGTCCCCTGCATCAGCAGGCGGACTCTCAACCACCCCACCACCAGGGAAGCCCTAGTGTTTTTGATATATGTATTTAATATGCATTGGTATATGTATGGCAACCCTAATCTTAATTTGTCTATTGCTCTCACCTTTCGTTTTAGATAACCGTAGTTGTTTTCTAAGTCTGGGAGTGTCTTTCTCTGTGGAAATAAATTCATTTGTGTCAGTTGTTAGATAACACCTAGAAGTGATATATCTGTCTTTTGCTTTCGGACTTACCTTATGTTCTGTGATTATCTCTAGGATCATCTATGGTGCTGCAAAGGGCAGTGTTTCATTGTTTTCCACGGCTAATATTCCATTGTGTACTCGGACCATTTCTTCTTTGTCCATTCGTCTCTTGATGGACTTTTTGGCTGCTTCCTTGTCTTGGGTATTGTAATACTGCTGCAATGCACATTTGCCTGCCTGTGTCTTTCCATTTCTGTCTTCCTAGGTTATAGGCCAAGGAGTGGGCCTGCGGGATCATATGGTATCTCAGTGTTTACCTTTTAAAGGCAGGTCCATTCTGTCTTCCTTCGTGGCACTTACCAGTTTACAAGCCACTTAAAGTTGAGGGTGTGCATTTCTTCACAACTTCTTCAGCATTTATTGTTTGTATTTTTTTGCTGATGGTCATTCTGACCGGTGTGAGCTGATACCTTTTTGTGGTTGGATTTGCATATGTCTTATAATTCCTTATATTGAGCTTATAGCCATGTACTTCTTTTTTGTTTTTTAAAGAGTGCTGGTCATTTCTCCATTTCCAGAAAGTTTTGATTGGAATTAGCATATTTGACAAATTTTGCAACTCCATTACTGGGGTCATGACCCTTCCCAGAATGAAATTTAATTCCACAGGCTAAGTGGAAGCTTCTAAAACTGCCTCTGCCAACGATCATTGCAGTAAATCAAAAACTAATATCACATCTTGGGGAGAGGGATAGTGGATATTAGTATTACCTTTAAAGATTTCAAGTATGCAAGGATGGTGGTTCCCATTTATCCTATCTGGTCCTACGAAAACCAGAGAGAATTTGGGGTGACTATAGATATCCAAAACCTCAACGAAGTAATAGCTCCAGTCAAAGCCCTTTACCCTAAATGACTCATTGGGAGCCCTTAGTTTATGCTTCTGTTTTCTCACAGCATGGAAGGGTCCTGGGGCCCAAAGCACTAACACTTTCACAGAAGACATACCAAGCATCCCATCAAATTGTAAATTGGCTCATGGACACTTGGGCCTCTCCCTGTATCCAGGGACTAGCAAGAAAGAAAAGAGTCACAATCATGACAGAGAAAACTGACCTTGATCATCATCAGGAGGTAGGACTACTTTTACACAATGCGACCCTCTTGGGCACTAAGGATTCTGTTACCCAACTTTGACAATGAATGGACAGATACTACAACCCTAGGCTGAGAAGAGTATGGTAACCATGGGCTCAGACAATTCAGAGGTATATCTATGAATAATTTAATACTTAATAATAGCCATGTCAGACTTAAATCAATGTCTGTGATATTGATATGATTACTGTATATTCTATAACCTAGACCATAATATTGTATTGAGTTCGTTTTGCAAAATTTTAATTTTATTTCCCATGAAGTTAGTTGTAAAAGTATAAACACGAATTTATTTGTAAATTTTTATGACTTTCCACATCACAGCACCTCAGTTAAAGGTAGCCCATAGGGTTTTATTGTTCAGAAATATTGTCTCTCTTAAGTAGGAGGTACCACAAAAATGAGCTTGTGTTCTCACCTATTTTGTCTCTTCTCTTTGAAGGTCACTATAGATACAATCGGAAACTCATACTGTGACATCTGTATAAACACTGACCGGCTGTTTATCTTCTCTCTAGGGTCAGAAGATGGGGGAGGACACAGAATGAGGGAGAAGGAGCATTAGATACACATCATACTTTCAACGGAGGTCCCCTAGTGGCTGAGGAAATGTTAGCCAAGTTCTTTTTTATTATTATTTATTTATTTAGGCTTCGTTGCTGAGCACGGGCTTTCTTTAGTTGCGGCGAGCAGGAGCTATTCTTCGTTGTGGTGCGCGGGCTTCTCATTGCAGTGGCTTCTCTTGTTGCAGAGCACAGGCTCTAGGCATGTGGGCTTCAGCAGTTGTGGCACACAGGCTCAGTAGTTGTGGCTCACGGGCTCTAGAGTTCAGGCTCAGTAGTTGTGGCACACCAGCTTAGTTGCTCCGTGGCACATGGGATCTTCCTGGACCAGGGCTTGAACCCGTGTACCCTGCATTGGCAGGTGGATTCTCAACCACTGCACCACCAGGGAAGCCCTTGCCAAGATCTTCTACAGCCCAATTTCTCCAAATTTTATTAGAAGTTTGGTGGAGATGCAGCTGTCTCCACTTCATATTTCATTTCATGGATCCTCTCACCATTTGCTTTCATTGCAGTACACATCTTCTGCACATTCTTGGGGCATCTTGAAACTTCCATCTCAGACCCACTGATTAAAATCTTCTGCACATTCTTGGGGCATCTTGAAACTTCCATCTCAGACCCACTGATTATTTCAGACTAGGGTCATCTCCCCTCCTTACCAGAAATACACAAGTAGTGCTCTCTCTAGGGTTATTTTCCCTGGCCCTTTCTATCGGTTTAATAGTTAAGGATAATATACACATTTACTGTTACTTCAAAGTCATCTCCTGACCAAGCTTTCGTGTCCTTGAAAATGGATTTTCAACTTCTTTTCCTTGGCTTCTATCTATCTTTGGTGTACTGCTTTTGACTTTAATAGCTTTCTATTTCAAACAAGAATTCAGCACAACCCATGGTTCATGTTGAATGGAGTTTGATTGCACAATACTGCAAAACTATTGATTACTGTACCTTCAAATGATAACATATTCAAACAATGAGCACTTCTTGTGTAAAGGACCTATCTTCAAAACTTCACCAACTTCTGCTTAAGAGAAAACTTCAAGGGACAAAGTAATTTCTAAGATACTGATCTTTAAGAACTTCCTGTATTCTAATCAAACCAAAGATATAGTCTAAAACATCAAAGATGCATATCCTTTGAATACCAGCATGATTAAAGACTCATTCATTGTTACTGATTTCTGTACCTTGCCGTGACAGAAAGAGCTTTAGAAGGGACATGTGGCAAGCAGTAAGGATACCCTGACAGTGTTACCATGGCAACCTGGGGACCAGATAAGATGGAAATGGAAGAGATTCAACACTGATAAGAGGTCAGCTATTACTCCTACAATTCCTGCTTGATCAATAAACCAGTAACCTCACATCTTTACCAAATTTTCAGCTTACTGGCTAGTACGGGTGAATGTTAGTTATGATCCTTCTAAGTAGCTTTTAACCAGCTAAGAGCAATACTACAACAGTTCAAAGTTAGATGTTTTTGAGAATGAAGGAATAAAATTTCAAGGTGGTGTTATTTCGTTAGAACAGGTTAAGCTGCACAGATACTGTAGGTTCACTGAGAATTCATATTTTTCTCTTACTGTAAAGAACCACCTGACAAGTTTTTAATGCCCTTTCCCCACCATTCAAAGCTGGATCCTTATTGTTGTATCTGTGTAAGTGGTTAATAGCAGAAAAAGAGAACTCATTTATTATATTCATAATTAGTTAATGAGTCAGAATAGATGCTCCTTCCTGAGCTGTAGGTATTTATCCAGTCAACATTCCAATGTTGTAAACTCTCAGTACCTATCACAGTTCGTCTCAAAACTTCCCAACCCACCATAGCCCCTGGGGACTCACGCCTCCCCTAAACTATCAGTTAAATTGCCAGGACAGAGTGGCTGGTACAGCTGAGGTTCCTTGTGAATCCTAGCATCTGGCCAACAAAAAGCATCAAATGTTTGAGCGAAATTTAGCACTTGATGATGTCTTTCCACTCACAGAATCATGTAATGTTAAACTTGAGTGGACCTGAGTTCATCTAATCTACTTACCCTCTTTGCCTAAAAGCTTATTTACACATAAAGTGAATGACTTCCCTTAGGTCAAAAGATCATTGCATAGCAAACATAGACTAAAAACATAGACTCAGTCCTGAGACAGGTGGCAAATACTTTGTCATTTCTGAATCAGATCTTCTGAAATCCTCCAAGAAGTAGTCCTCTATTACCTGATGAGTTTTGTAATCCATGACTGTATCAGCATGCTACAGACCTGCAAAACAAATTTGCTTTGACTCTATACACTATTTGTGGCACAAAAACTATTCACCTGCTTCTTCCAGCCCAGGCTGTAGTGCCAGATTTATGGCACTTTTAGATTCTGCCTGCTCATCCCTTGCTACTCTGCTTTTCCAAATCAAATTGAGTTAGACTTATCTTTCCCTGTCTGAATGTGCCCCTTGATTGAGTGATGTTAGTTCAAGAAAAAACACTCAAATCAATTTAATGCAAATTCCCATTCACAGCCTGGTTGACCCATCAGGATACTGACAATAATAGATTGGAGTACTTAATTCCTAAGGCATGTGACTCATCGAAGGCTTAGTAATCAATTTCTATTGCAGTGGCTGCATAATTCATCTTCCGCGCTCTTAAGCTCTGGAATACCAAGTGCTTGTTCATTTCTTTTAAGGCTTACACATTCTTTTCCAAAGAGCGAAGCCCTTTCCATGTCTCTGCAATCATTCACTTATCTAAATTTCCATATGCTGCCCTGGCGAAGTGTCCCACCTATGAAGGCTTTAGATCAATAAAGAATAATTGGCATGTTTTGCTTTCAGTTGCAGATGCCTGGAATAGATTACATGCTACTCTGGCAGACAATGGAAAGGTGAAATGGAGGCTGGCCTCCATCCACGTAGCCATTAACTGTATATAGGACAGCCAGTAGGGGTTCTTATAGCCTGAACCCCATTTCCCAAAGGTCCCCAATCTGTTTTGTAAAGGGAAGCACATACAAATAGGCAACTAGCAGATGTCCTTTCCATTTTAAGAAAAGCATGCTATGTTTCATCCAGACTGCATTTGTCACTTTTTGTGTCTATTTCTCTGACAAAAGCAATATGTTGAGAGCTGATTATGCCCTGAGAGTTCTCTCTGGCAACCAAGTAAGTTTTGCCTCAATTCTTGAATCTACAAGTAAGAAAATCCATAAGAAATTAGGTCAAATAAATCTGTAGAAGAGAAGGAATTTTTGTACTGACTTTTTTTTCTATAGGAGCCAACTTCTTACCCATAACTTTGTTCTTGCTGAAGTAGGAGAAAAAAGCAGGCGTATTTCCTCTACACCCTGGTGTTCTCCAAGTCCAGAAAACAATATGCACTGTCAAGTCATCCACGGGAGCCGCAATGGATATTGCACTCAGGATATTTCTGTCCTTTTCTAAATAACCAATGCAGATAACCTCTGAGAACATGTTTCTCTCATACCCTTGGCCCTATCTCTTCTGATATGAATCTATATCCTCTCATTTTATCAATGAGGAAATTTTGCCTAGAAGAAGAATTAGAGTAAGACAAGGATGTTAGTGAATCTTTAAGATTCTTCTCTACTGAGTCAGTAGGGAAAACATGAGAAGTTTGAAGAAAGCACTTGTGGAAGTATAAGGAATAAACATGCTTCTCAAACTTCAGAGGATTCCATTAACGGGAAACATTCTTGTAGTCACCCAGAGTTAACTTAAATTTATGTATTGAAATATGTACATATACACATTTTATATGCTAAATGTATGCATCATATATATAACATCCTAAGAATTTAGCTAAGAATAAATCCCTTCCTCATAAAACTTACTTAGTTCAGGCTGCTATAAGAGAACACCATAGACTGACTAGCTTACTAACAAAACAGTTATTTGTTTCTCAACGTTTTGGAGGCTGGAAAGTCCAAGATCAAGGAAGTGGCAGATTCAGAGTCTGGTAAGGACTCACGTCCCGGTATAAATGACTGTCTTCTTGCTATGTCCTCACATGCAGAAGGAGTCAGACACTTCTGTGGGGTTTTTTTTGGGGGGCACTAATTCCATTTATGACCTAATCACCTCCCAAAGTCCCTACCTCCAAATACTCTCATTTGGGGATTGGGCTTCAATATATGAATTTTGGGAGGACACATTCAGTCTATAGCACTTACAATATAGTGAATATAAGCTTAAAGAGATTTCTGTGCTATATATTTGGTATTTAGTGATACCAAAGCAATGTCCTACACATTATAGAAATTTAGCAAATATTGGAATCAAGACTTCTTATGTAATTGTAAAACTAAAGCAGATTTACAAATTGATTTTAAAACCTACTAAATAATAGCATGCTAATTAACAATATTAATGTAATGTGATTTGGGCTTAAAACTTGTTCTATCATTAACCACATTGAAGATTTTTCACTTGCCAAGTTGAATCTTTGGAATTTGAGCATAATGGACCATTATTTTTCATTGTTAGGGAAAATTAACTAATAGTAAATTTATTTTAATTCTTAGGTATGGGGTACATTATAAACTCAATGCTTTTGAACATCTCAAGTTTGTACATGCTTGTTGAGATATGAGTGTGGTATTGACTGTATACACAGATTCATTCTTTAGTTTTTATACATCAAAATTGATATGCCATCCTTGAAGATGCTAGTTCTAATATCAGCAAGAGAAAAAAATGAGCATAGTCAGCTACCCTTTAAAAGTACACAAAATACAGAAGATCTACACAAAGTTACATCACTAAACAACACAGATGTTTAGTTACAATCACTAAACACCACAGAGAGTAAGATCCTAAAATTTTCCAGAGGGGAGAATAAGTTACAAAAAAGGAATGAGAATCATAGTGTCTTCAGAACTTTCAACAGCAACACTAGATGCCTGAAGGCAATAGAACAATGCCCTTAAAATTCTGAGGAAAAATCAATGATTGTTCTACCCTCACACTTGATGGGTGGTTTGTATAGGCAGAGAAATACAGGTTGAAAAAGACATTTTCAGGTCTAAAACTAAAATATACCTTTCCTGTACCTTTTCTCAGATGCTACTGGAGGATGGATTCCATCAATCAAGGTTATAAACAATTATGGCAACAACAACAAAAACGGTAAGATATATGATTTAGGAAATGGGAGCTCAAACACTGGAGAGCAGGAAAGGAAAGTCACAGATGAGTCACAAGTCATGCCCAGAGAATAATCAATCCCAGTTGGTGCCAGAGCACGCAGGCTGCAAGAGGAAGTTATCTAGGAAATAAAGGGAACGGATGGATTTGTATTTTGGCATTTAAAAAAACTCTGTCGGTATTTGACAGCTCACTTGAACTTTTTAAAAAACAGATACATAGAAAACTAAACATTTTATGGGAAGAGAGTATGGTACACTACCTGGCTCAGCAGAGAACAATATTTTTATAGTTATATTGTAAATGCTGTCTTGATCTGACTGATAATTTTGTTGAGAAAATCATGGGAATGGGCAGACTAAGGCCAGGGGTAGGAGGTTGAACTAAATAACCAACATCCATAATAAGATACAATATCCCAACTGATAAAGAAATAGAAGGAAATCATCAATGCATAGGTAAATTCCAGATAAAACAGCTAAGAGTTAACAGTGGTTCCCTCTAGAGAACACTAGTGGAATAGGAGGTATGGGGTAGAGAAAGGGATCATTGTTTTTAAGTCTTTTAGCACTATCTGACTTTTTTTAATTCCATAAATGCATTACTTCAAATAATGCTTTATAAATTAAAGACATTCTGATTGAAAGGATCCCCCACGTACTGAGTAGGATGAACAAAATATGACTCATACCTAAACACACACTGAGAACTTCATCATCCTTGGAATTTCTAAATTATACCAGCTTTCAGAAAGAAATGCCTTTGTAAGTAACAGTTCTACAGATACTTTAGTCACAATAATGTTGTTTTGTTTTGTTTTGCATCAAAGTTCTGAGTGAAAATTTTGGATTTACACCTTTACACATGAGTAATAGATTGACTGTGACTAGACTTAAAAGGATCCTAATAAGAACAAGCTGACCCACCCAATCAGGGTAGAATACACCCAACTCTATTAAGAGTTCCTCAGAGTATGGACAGGGTACAGAGAGACCAAAAAAAAAAAAGATATGCAATATTTCCTGGGTCTAGCAACAGAAGGAGACATTCCAACACTAGGTCTGAGGGAGAGAATAGTTGTAAGAACCCAGAAAAGTTAGATAAAAGGAAATTCATGGATCTATTAGACCTTAACACATGGAAAAGTCTCCTAAAAACAGCAATGTTTCAATAATCTAGGACTGTCTACTTCAGAAAGAATCCATTCATAATAATTTGTTTTAAAAGAACATTTACATAATACGGTAAATGCCGTTCATTATCTATGGGTGGAATCTATAAACCAGAGCATGGAAGACTTAGTTATAATTTATTTTTAAATCAAGCTTTGACATTTACAATCTTTTATGTGACTATAATTAACAGATTTGGTAGAAGAGACAAGAGGTTGGGTAAATTTAGTAAGTTCTTCATCTTTCCCAGCAGAGACAATAAGTCCTGTCTAACCAGGAAGGAACCCAGTGGACAATGTAGGAGGCCAGGAAGAAAAGATGGGTGACTGACCTTCATAAGGAAGCAACATAGTACCATGATGCACTGAATGAGAAAAAACCTGATAAACAGGACCAGGTTCCCTCTTATCATATAAGCCCCAACAAGCCTGTGAAGCCAGCACAGGGAATAGCCTCATCATTTAAATGATGTATATGTAAGTCTTCACATATACCTCATGAATACAAGGTCCTTTGAGAGCTGAGTAGTAAAAATAGTGTAGATGCCTACTGCTGTGGATTGAAGTGTGCCCCCCTCCAAACACATGTGTTGAAGCCCTAACCTCCAATGTGATGGTATTTGGAGATGAGACCTTTGGGAGATAATTATGTTTAGATGAGGTCATAGCAGTGGGGTCCTCATGGAGGGATTAGTGCCCTTAAGAAAAAGAAGTGGTACCAAAGCTCTCTCTGTGACGTATGAGGCGCAAGAAGGTGGCCATCTGTAAGCCAGGAAGAGCACACGACCACACTGACACACTGATCTCAGACTTCCAGCCTTCAGAAACGTGAGAAAATAAATCTCTGTTGTTTAAGCCACACAGTCTATGATAATTTACAACGGCAGCCTGAGCTGACTAATATGATGATTTAGACAAAGTTTGACTGCTGTCTAATGATACCCAGCCACGATGGAAAACACTAGTTCTAAAAAAATACTGTTCTGCCCACGGAGAATAAGATGTGGCCTGAGAATGCTAATGCCTATCAGCTACTGTATTACCTAGGAATGTTTCCTGCTACAAGAAAACCCAGCTTAGAGGTACTTTTAAAACGTAGGTTTATTCTTCTCACGTAGTAAGAATTGTAAACTCAATATTGATGTCATGGGCCCAGACTCTTTATTCCTCCATCTTTAAAATGTTGGATTTTTGTCCACAAGCTTTTCAATTTGTGATAGTAAGATAACCTCCATGCATCTCATTTGACTTCTAGGCAGAAATGATGAGGAAGGAGCAAAAGCCTGTCCCTCCCAAGGCTTTGTTGAGCCTTTCTGAATAAAAATGAAAATGTTCCCCTATAGTTCATTTGCCAAAACTGAGTCATGTTCCCTGTCCTTCCTCATACTTATATCAATCTGAGAAAATAGATATCCATGAGTGGTTTAGACAAATCATGATCTGTCAGTGGGGATAAGAGCCTAACCTCCATGAGATCATAGATAGAACCCTAGCTGCTCCCTGAAAATTAGGAGTTCTTTAGGAGGCAAAAAGACATGGGTAGGAAAGCAATATATCTTGCAAACCCACCTTCTCTGCCTGATGTACTTGGAATAACTTGAGAGAGGAACTAATAGCTCATATACTATCAAAGTATTTAGCTTAAATTTCTATGTAGGATTTTCCCCCATTCAGTTGCCTTACAAGTAGGGCTCCCACATCAATTTCTAGATAACTTATATTATCTATTCAAACAGAGTGACATTTGAGAAGGGCAATAGTGTAGATGACAGCTCACTAGGGGTGCTGTAGGCTCCCAGGCTGAGCTGGGAGGGTTGTTAGTAGTACAGGAAGTAAGTAGAGTCAATATAGGTGAATGCTAGTGAAACTTCTTCACTTCGTCCTGAAAAGGAATAGGCAGCTATTAAACCCAACCAATATTGACTTATAACCTCTACAGGAAGGAGGGGTAACAGTTACACCTACTGTGCAAAGTACTTGGAACTAATATTGCTTCAGCAAAGTTATACAAGATTTTTTTTTTAAAAAAAGCAAAATATGGCTATTGATATAACTGCCCAGTATATCGAGATCTAGACCAATAGCATTTGCTGACAGTGAATCTCTTTCAAACTCTAATAGCCACCTGCTGTAACTTTATATGCGAAGTCAGTGAGCTTCAGGATTTGAAGTGTGAGCTTTCGGAAACCCCATATGTAATATTTTCCATTAGATAGAGCTGCATGCAGAGACATACAGAGATTTTTATAGTGCTGGGTAAGTTCAGTTTTGCTTTTTGATGGGAGTTTCAGCAATAGAACTAGTTAATTACACCCTCGAGCCACATCCCTATCTGATATGGTACAGTAAGGAGATTCTTAATACTTATTAACCTCATGAATTTTGCAAACTGATAAAATTGAAAGAAGGAAAATCTATTGCATCACTGAGACTTTATTCAATGACTCTGTGTCTAATATGTTAAGAATATTACCGTTGCCTCCTTTCTAAAGCTTAAAGGATAATTTTGATATATTCCTCTTTTTTTTTTTTTTAACACAAATCCTTCTGACCATAAAGTATCATCCTTTGTATCCAACTTGGATACAAGTCTTAAAACAAAGCCTGATTTAAGTTCAAGCTAGAAATATACCTCCCTTTTTCCATTACTAATAAATTCTTGTTTTGAACATCAAAATAATGTTTTTAAAAGTATTTTGTATAAAATATTAATTTGATCTCCTTCCCAATATCCCAATAAAACCTTTTTTACAATTAAGGATGCAAAACTTAGATTAAATGATACCCAACATTACGTACTTATGTGCCAAGCACAGTGCTAAGTGATTTATTAAACCAATGCTCACTGCAACCCTAAGGACCCTAAGGCAGGTATTTTTAACTCCTAAGCCTCAGTTTCAGTATCTGTAAAATGGAGATATAACATCAGATAATAAGTGAAAGAGCCATGGATTTGTACCTTATCTAAAGGTTCAGCTTTCCCAAACTCACAAGACACTCTGCACTCATCCTATGGCGACAAGACCCTTCACTCCATCTGCTTATTCCTGCAGATTTAGAAATGGACTCTGCTTCTTAGGTTTCAGATTTACAGACAGAAAACCAAAAAAAAAAAAAAAAAAAAAAATGAACTGTGTAAGCAACAGAAACAGACATTGATTAACTTGTGCTGGGAGAACCAGGAAAAGATTCACAGAGTGTGCCATACAACAAGCCTTAAAAATGAATAAATGAGTAAAAGTTGGTGAAATATTGAAAAATTCTCCACACTGTATGCTGTTGTAAGCCTGGCTATGAGAACTGTCTATACTTTTTGTTCTGGCAAGTCTGAATTATATAGATCAGTGCTATTCTATAGAGTTTTCTAATAGTGATGGATAACGGAAATCCTCTCTATCTGTGCTGTCAAATACGGTAGCCACTAGCCACAGCTGGATACTGAACACTGGAGATGTGGCTACTGTGACGGAGGCAGTTTTAACTTAATTTTAATTAATTTAAATGTAAATAGCCATTTTTGACTAGTGGTTCCCATGTTGGGTGGCACATATCTAGAGACTTTTAAAATACAGCCTGTTTGCATGCCTTGGATCTTTAGATGAAAGTTGAAATGGATAGAGGAACAGCTGGGTGGAAAGTAAGGGGCTTGGAGGAAAAGGCCTAAACACGAAGATTTTCTACCCTTGCTAACAAATCAGAATTTTTACCCTGGAGGTAGTAATAGATAATAAAGAGTATTTAACATTATTTCTTTTGACATTCTTTTAGAAATCTTCTGATAAACATGTGTGTGTGTCTGACATATATAAGTATATATACATATATTACACACACACACCCCCCACAGAGAGAGAATTTGGTTTAAGCAAGATGTGGAACAGATGTTTCATTTATTCAACTGCTTTTTATTAGAAAAGGGCACCTCTTTATTCCTGTCAAGCGTTAAAGGCAAAAATTATTCTGATACTTAAAATGGTAAGGAAGACTTTATTCAGGACTCTTGCAACAGGTGTCAAGACTGTTGCCATGGGAGAGAGAGATGGGACACAATTCAGAATACTGTAAAGATAACTGGGGATTTATGGCCATGGGGGCTGGGGTGCAGGGTACAATGGATGGAAACGTACCAAGAGGAGAAATCAAGGGTAGGGGATTCTTGCTAAACTGACCTAACAGGATTCTTGCTGAAGGCAGGCCAGGTGATCAGATATCACCTGGGGGATGGTAGGGGATGAGGAATTTGATCAGGTATGAGGGTGACCAGATATCGAGGGTGACAGGATTCTCTCTAAACTGACTTAGTGGAATTCTTGCTACAATCAGGCTGGGAAGGCAAAGAGCTAGTCAAAAAGATTGCTCAGAGGAACCTGACTAAATTTTGATCAAGGGGAGAGTCTTTGTCATAAGAAACCACAAAAGAAGATTAGTGCTAAGACCTTCACTGGAATAGTAGATGACAGGTGAATGAGTAGTTCTCAGAGACCCTTATTTTCCCTAAATAATGTGAATCTGTTGTAATCTGAAATTCCTTTCCTCTAGTCACTCTTCTTATCCCTCCCCAGAAGAAGCAGTAGGCTTAACATTTACTTAAGAAGAGACAGTCCTGAGAAAAAGGTAATCAGGAAAAACCTAAAAGGCTGGTATATACATTCTGTTGTGAAGGGATGTCCACCATTACTTAATCCTGAGGACCAGAATTCCTGTCTGCTGCCAGGGTGCTTGCCCTCCCCACTACTTTCTTTACCACAATGCTTTGATTCTTTTCTGGTTACAATAGATTCGTTTGCCTCTGACTTGCAAATTTGGGGTATGACTTCTTTTCAAAAGAAAGAAAAAGGAATTGAGGGTTCTCACAGTGAGCAGGAAAGGAGTTGACAAGACCATGATGAACCCGGCCCAGGAGTCAGGTAGAAAATGTACTTTCATGATTCCTCCTCCAAGAACTCAACCAAATGAGTACTACAGCTGTTCTGGCTGCCTTGACATTCCAATCTCTTAGTCCTGCCGTTTTTCCTGGGGCCTTGTCTTCCTGAAGCATCCTACTTCTCCCTCAAGGACTTGTAGCATGCTCACTACGGTATCATTAGCGCACTTATCACGTCATGCTAATGAAAGCTATGAGTAGTGAAAAACTTACTTACATAAAAAGTTGAAAGAAAGCCATGATTCTCCACTCCATGCAGCTTTGGTGTACCTGCCTCTTAGGGTTGCCTTGTGCATAAAAAGCGCTCAAGATGACTAACAGAGACCTGCCTTCTCTTTCCCCAGCCTCTTAGAAAACCTCTCATTCCCAATGCCTCCCCCATCACTAGCTCAGCAGCTTTTAGCTGCGAAAGTGACTACTCTTCCCACCTGCTTTGCCACCTGTAATACTAAGCGCCTAAGAGCTTCCTGAGGACTAGTACTGGTTCATTTTAAAGAAGGAGACAGGCTACTTTTGTTTTACATTCCCTTGCAGAATGAGCCTGACTGCACAAGGTTAGAGATTAAGGGATGGTACAGGCATTTCCTGTAGCAGATATTAGATAGGCAGTTCACACTGAAGCCAAGCTGGTGAAAATAAATGAAATATTTGAGGCTGCATTGAAACCTACAATCTTTAGAGGGTGATACATAAACTTACAGTGGATAAAAAATTTTAGTTTAATTGTTAATAATGACTTGGTAGCATTGTAATTTGGGATAAGGGTGAAAGAGGTTGTAGTTTAGAACCAGACCGCAAATGAAATATATTTGTACGCTTGTTCTGTTCAAACGTGAAAGCAGGCGGTCAGAAAAAAACGCAGAAGCCCTGAGCAGATAATGGGATTTCTCTTAATTTGCTGTGGAGAATGCTGGCCTATTTATTAATACATCCATGTGGAGCTGTTGTTTATACTTTGGTTTCTAATTAGCATAGTCATTCTGAAGCCTCTAGCTGACTTCCCCTTCCATATAAATCTAATTTGGCCTTGAGGAGGGTTATTAGAGCAGCACAAGGCCCACAAATAAAGGGAAATGTCTGCCAAACAGCAGGCAGGCTCAACGCATCTGGGGCAGGCGTCGAGGCTGGCAACTGGGCTGGTGTGCGGAGCTGCAGAAGGGACAACAAATTAACCACCAGCCTCCCTCCAGCCCTCCCCAGGCCCACCCCGCCCCGGCCTGAGTTGCCTGGCCAAGGCAATTGCATGAAAAAGAAAAAGAAAAAAAAAAAGATGATATTGAGGGGATGTGAAAGTATAAAGAAAAGATTTAAAATTGATTTTGAAAGTTTCTCAACTAGGCCCTAGAATGGATGGTCTGTATTGAAGTAAATGCTTAGTCTCCCTCCTAAAACTCCTTGTAAAGAGTGACATTTCAACTTTCCCTGGCTTTGGGGAGCTTGATTTTTTTCTTTTTTTTTTACAGCTCTATACCTCAGTCTTTGAGGAGCACCTTCTAGCAGTGATGATAAATTATACTGAGTGGGAATATGGACAACATTGATAAAGGAGCACTAATCCTTATTCTGTGTGAAAAATAGTCTGAAGGCAGATTCTATCCCAAAGGGGAAGAAAGAAGAATGCTAAACACGACTAGCAGTGACCTGTTTTTTCACCAAGTGATTGGAGCTCAAGTACATTTTGACTAAAATGTTTTTTGTGGGGAAGAGCAAGGGACGTAAACTCTTTGTAAAGGGCATTGAAGTACTAACTTATAATTCTGTGGTAACTCTAAAGAAGAGAGATAACAAGGTTCTTTTGAGGAGATTTAGGGACTCTACTAACATTGATCTGGTGGGTCCCTTATAGGGTTTACATTCATGGTTAGCAGTTTGTCTTAACTAGGTCCTATGTCCCTTATAAAGTTGGTAGAAGCAGCTTTCAATGGCTCAGCGAGCCTTATTCTTAAGGGTCTGTGGGAGCTCTGATGAGCATAACTTATTGCAAAACTTGCTCCTCCTGTGAGGAGAAGAATGCTAATGATCTGAGTCTATTCTTTATCCAGAACAGTGAGAATTACAGCTCCCCTTAGAACATACTGAAAAGTCTGTAGGATTAAACTTTTAAAAGTGCACTTTTGTCACATTCTGCATATTCTATTTAAATACATGTCTATCAACCATTTATTGTATATTGACAGTGTTAAGAGTTGCAGACACACAAATATACATCCCTATCTAAGAAAAGGAGAAATCAGAGACAGAGACAGAGGGAGGGAGGGAGAATGAATTTAAAAATTAAAAGAGCCTAATAACTCATAGTAATTTTTTAATGTCACAAGGATAGGGAGGGGAGGTTTCTGAAAAAGATAAATGGAAGTACCTTTTCTAGATACTTCTAAATGGGGGTGGACATAGATTTCACATGGAAGAAGCTAGGGACATATCCAAGACCCTTTGTCCAAGGAGGTAGTGGTAATAAGATCTAAGCACTCTGCTAAAAGTTCAAAAACCTCTTATTTTGGCTTATTTACTTTCTACCCTACCCCAATCCAGAAAGACTGCTTAATCTCACTGCCCAACTACCCATGAGATCAGGCAAGTTGCCTCCCTGCTCTTGGCATCTGTTTCTTCATCTGTCAAAACCTGACCAGAGTGAATCTCCAAGGAGAGGAGAGTCATCTTCTGGGGATTTTTCTTTTCCACCTGATTTCTGTTACAAGTTAGAATGTCTCAGGGGTCAGTCCCAGGCTCTCATGTGTTTACTTCTCACACTTCTCCTTAGAAGATCTTTTCCACAAGTTCAAACACCATGTCCAGGCTACAGGCTAAGCTTTGAGCTGCCTATAAATGGGTGAGTAGAAATGTTAACGAAGTGATTACATAAATGGGCCTGGCTGTGAGAAGAGTTCTGGTATAAAGACAATGTATCTCTCAGTAAAATAGAATTCATGATCTGCTCTCCCAGCCCCTAGTGTCAATGCCCATAAACCTACTCTGTCTCAAGATCCCAGGCTCAGCAAGAGCCAGCCTACCACCCTTGTTCCCTTAGAGGAAGTCTTGGTAGTTTCCCCAAATGTCTCCTACCTTGTCCACCATCCCTCTGCCTCTACACCCCCACGCCCACATTATGATCTAAGACACATCACCTTCCATCCAGATCACTGTAGCTGTTGCAAACTTGTCATTTCCCAAACACTCTCTACATACCATCAGCAATGGTCTTTGTAGTATGGACACGTATCATCATTCCCCCATTTAAAACTTTCAGTGGCTACCCGTTTCTTTTAGGATTTGGGCCCTCATCCTAATGTGCCCTCTGTAGCCCACCTGATTTGGTCCTGCCTGCCCCTCCTTTTCCTTTGCCATTTGCCCTTGGCTCAGTGCTCTCCCTTCACAGCGGCCTTTCAACTCCTTCAGCAAGTGAAGTTCCTTTCCACATTGTACGACTGCCTGTACAGTATCATCCCAGTCACCCCTATCCTACCGCTCCCTTTCATCATGCAACAAAGTGAAAGTTTATCAGATGGTGCCCAATTCTATAGAAGAAAATAAGACAAGGTAAGAGGGGCAGGGAATGACTGAGGGAAAGGAGGAAGTTGTCATTTTTTACTGAATGACCAAGGGAAGACCTTCTAAAAAGGTCACAAATGACAGAGACATGAAATGCATGAGTGAGCCAATCAGCTGTCTTGGTAACAGCGTTCCAGGCAAAAAAAAAAAAAAAGCCCAACAAAATCAAACCTCTCAGTGGCTATTGAGCTACAGCAAGGAGGCCAGTGTGGCTGAAGCAGAGTGAGAGGGGGCAGAGGGCAGTAGGCGACGGGGTCAGAAAGGTGGCTTATCGACCATCAGCCACCATAAAGCATTCTGGATTTTACTCCAGCTGGGAAATCATAGGAGTTGTTGGAGAGATGACTGACATGACCTGAATCATAGTTTTAAAGAATATTCTTACCACAACAGCCAGAGTTAGAGTGTAAGGGGACAAGGATGGAAGAGACAGGAGCACATTAAAATAGTCCAGGTGCTGAGGTGGTGGTTTTGGAACGGCCATCACAGTATTAGCAATACAGGCAGTGAAATAACTGGATTAAAGCTATTGTTTGAAGGAGAGCTCACAGGATTTACTGATGGATGGGATGAGGGCTGTGAGCTTCCTACTCATTCTTCAGAAACAGAGTTTGTGTCAATTCCTCAGATGCCTTTCTGACTGTCTTTCTCCCCCAGCCAACTCAGGTTATATGTAACCCCCCACCCCAACTTGTGCTTATCCTCATAGCATTTATCACCATTGTAATTAAACAGAAATTATTCTAATGATGAACCTACTTCCCAGGTTAAGTCATACGCTTACAGGGAAGGCTATGTCTGTGCTATTCCCCATTCTACTGTGAACACAGAAGCACGGGAGACACTCATTAGATAAACTGGGTTAAACTGCAGTTGGCTTCACTACGTTGGAGTCCACCTGGCCAGTCATACAAAGGTACACCTTTTATAATCATTTTGTTATATTGCTATTAAAATAGAAGTGGAGACTTAACTCCGACAAGAGTCATGATAATTATAGAAGAGTACATCCTCGTTGGCAGCTCTTAAAGTGTGAACAATAGTGAAATGCATGGCTATTAGGTAATCTGGAGTAATCAGACCTTTTCAGACCTTGAGCCAATATGTATACCCACCAAGCTGTGTCCACATTTTATTGTAATCCAATAGAATTCATTATATAAGCACTTAAAAGTATGTATTAATATTATTAAGAGGCTAAAAATTTCTAACATGAA
Source organism: Delphinapterus leucas (assembly GCF_059928025.1). Lineage (NCBI taxonomy): Eukaryota > Metazoa > Chordata > Mammalia > Artiodactyla > Monodontidae > Delphinapterus > Delphinapterus leucas. Next base: position 92,739,783 of record NC_143130.1, read on the forward strand.
GATTTCAGAGGCACAGTTTATGAAAGCACCAGACCTTCTGGTTCAACCAATTAAACCCAACACTAATTCCAAATTACCTGCTGTCTATAGTGCTGAAATCTGGCTACCAGCTCTGGCATAAACATGGCACATTCATACAAGGCCACAAAATTAATTTTTACATGTTGTATTAGTTTCCTAGGGCTGCTGTAACAAAGCGCCACACACTTAAAACGACAGAAATTAACTCTCTTGCCATTCTGGAGGCTAGAAATCTGGTATCAAGGTGTTGGCAGGGCCACGCTCCTTCTAAAACTTCCTTTCCTGGTCCAGCTACTGGGAGCCTCAGGTGTTCCTTGGCTTGCAGCAGCATAACTCTAATCTCTGCCTCTGTCTTCATATGGCTATCTTCCCTCTGTGTTTATGTCTAACTTTCCTTCTTCTTATAAGGATACCGGTCATATGGTTAAGGATCCACCCTATATTAGTATGATCTCATCTTAAGTAATTACATCTTCAATGACTCTATTCCCAAATAAGGTCACATTCATAGGTACAGGGAGTTAGGAATTCAAATTTTGAGGGGACACAATTCAACACATAACAGATGTGGTGAAAAGTGGAGCTGGGAGCAATTTTATCCAGTGTAGAGAAATGGGCTAGAAATCAGGAAAACCCTGATCTAAGGTTCAGTTCATTAAAGGCAAAAATAGGTTGCTTTAACAAGTTAACCTCATTTCTTCTTTCCCACTCTTTAAAATGAGGGTGTTAGAAGAGATGACCTCTGGTCGCTCAGGTAATTCAGATCAGATCAAGATGAAACTAAGTTAAGCATTGAGCCTGCTCAGATCATATAGAATCAACGATATGGTGAACATTGCTGGTCCTTCCATTGTTTCCTTAAAGGTTTAACAAACCAGTTTTATTCCTTAAATGCCACAGGAAGTGGTAAGACATTACATCTGACATCACTTCTAGTTGAGTCATATCAGTGTCATAGGCTCAGACTTATAACTGGTTACTAGTTGTATCTCCTGTACTCAATAAATCCTGTAGCCATAGCACAGAGGGTATTTCAAAACACTTTTGCAGAATTGAAATCACAATCTAAGTACTCAATTCCCTCAAAAATTGCCTTTGTTGATAGACCCTTTACTGCACAAAACTTCAGTGTTCTCTTGTATGGATGGGTAGTTTATTCTTCCATTATGCTTTGTCAGACTAATGCTAACTTGAGACTGTAAATATCGATGTCTTTCGGTTATCTCTCTGTGTTCCATTAAGAAACAATTAAATTGCTGTATCACAGTTTAAAGAGGAGATGGTTTATCTCTGGGGATAGAAAGCCCAGAGATAAACCCACGCACATATGGTCACCTTATCTTTGATAAAGGAGGCAGGAATGTACAGTGGAGAAAGGACAGCCTCTTCGGTAAGTGGTGCTGGGAAAACTGGACAGGTACATGTAAAAATATGAGATTAGATCACTCCCTAACACCATACACAAACTCAAAATGGATTAAAGACCTAAATGTGAGGCCAGAAACTATCAAACTCTTAAGAGGAAAACATAGGCAGGACACTCTATGACATAAGTCACAGCAAGATCCTTTTTGACCCACCTCCTAGAGAAATGGAAATAAAAACAAAAACAAACAAATGGGACCTAATGAAACTTCAAAGCTTTTGCACAGCAAAGGAAACCATAAACAAGACCAAAAGACAACCCTCAGAATGGGAGAAAATATTTGCAAATGAAGCAACTGACAAAGGATTAATCTCCAAAATTTACAAGCAGCTCATGCACCTCAATAACGAAAAAACAAACAACCCAATCCAAAAATGGGCAGAAGACCTAAATAGACATTTCTCCAAAGAAGATATACAGATTGCCAACAAACACATGAAAGAATGCTCAACATCATTAATCATTAGAGAAATGCAAATCAAAACTACAGTGAGACATCATCTCACACCAGTCAGAATGGTCATCATCAAAAAATCTAGAAACAATAAATGCTGGAGAGGGTGTGGAGAAAAGGGAACACTCTTGCACTGCTGGTGGGAATGTGAATTGATACAGCCACTATGGAGAACAGTATGGAGGTTCCTTAAAAAACTACAAACAGAACTACCATATGACCCAGCAATCCCACTACTGGGCATATACCCTGAGAAAACCATAATTCAAAAAGAGTCATGTATCAAATGTTCATTGCAGCTCTATTTACAATAGCCCGGAGATGGAAACAACCTAAGTGCCCATCATCAGATGAATGGATAAAGAAGATGTGGCACATATATACAATGGAATATTACTCGGCCATAAAAAGAAATGAAATTGAGCTATTTGTATGAGGTGGATAGACCTAGAGTCTGTCATACAGAGTGAAGGAAGTCAGAAAGAGAAAGACAAATACCGCATGCTAACACATATATATGGAATTTAAGGAAAAAAATGTTACGAAGAACCTAGGGGTAAGACAGGAATAAAGACACAGACCTACTACAGAATGGACTTGAGGATATGGGGAGGGGGAAGGGTGAGCTGTGACAAAGCGAGAGAGAGGCATGGACATATATACACTACCAAACGTAAGGTAGGTAGCTAGTGGGAAGCAGCCGCATAGCACAGGGATATCAGCTCAGTGCTTTGTGACCGCCTGGAGGGGTGGGATAGGGAGGGTGGGAGGGAGGGAGATGCAAGAGGGGAGAGATATGGGAACATATGTATATGTATAACTGATTCACTTTGTTACAAAGCAGAAACTAACACACCATTGTAAAGCAATTATACCCCAATAAAGATGTTAAAAAAATACAAACTTCTAGTTTAAAATAAACACATCCTGGGGGTGTAATGTACAGCATGGGGATTCTAGTTAACAATACTGTACTGTAATTTGAAAGTTGCTAAGAGAGTAGATCTTCAAAGCCCTCATCACAAGGAAAATAATTTGTAACTATGTGTAAACTTATTCTGGTAATCATTTCACAATATATACGTATATCAAAGCACTAAATTGTAAACCTAAAACTATTATTATGCTATATGTTAATTATATCTCAGTGAAAAATAAATATAAAATCAACATACAGAAATCAGTTGTGTTTCTATAAACTAATAGCAAACCATCCAAAAAATATAAAGAAAAGAGTCCCATTTATAATAGCATCAAAAAGAAAAAAACTTAGGGATATACTGAATGAAGGTAGTAAAAGATCTTTATACTTAAAACTGTATAACATTGGTAAAACAAGGTGAAGACAAACAAATGGAAAGATATTCCAAGTTCATGGATTGGAAGAATTAATATTGTTAAAATGTCCATATTGCCCAAAGTGATCTGCAGATTAAATGCAATCCCTATCAAAATTCCAATGACATTTCTCACAGAAGTAGGAAAAAAAATCAAATTAATATGGAACCACAAGAGACTACCAATAGCCCAACCAACTTAAGCAAATTTTTTAAAAGTTGGATGCATTACATTACCTGCTTTCAAAATACACTACAAAGCTATTGTTATCAAAATAGCATGGTACTGGCATAAAAACAGACATATAGACCAAAGAAACAGAGGAGAGAACCAAGAAATAAATCCACACATTTATGGACAATTGCTCTTTGACAAAAGTGCCAAGAACACACAATGGGGAAAGGACAGTCTCTTAATGGTTTGGGGAAAACTGGTTTTCCACATACAGAACACTGAAACTGGACTTTTATATCACTCCATATACAAAAACCACCTCAAAGAGAAATGGATTAAAGACTAAATATAGGACTTAAAACCATTAGAAGAAAACACAGTGAAAATTTTTGTTGACATTGGTCTTGGCAATGATTTTTTGGATATGGCACCAAAAGCACAAGTAACAAAAGCAAAAATAGACAAATGGGATTGCATCAAACTAGAAAGCTTCTGCACAGCATAGGAAACAATAAACAGAGTGCAGAGAAATATACAAAATGGGAAGAAATATTTGCAAACCATACTTCTCATAAGAGGTTAATATCCAAAATATATAGAAAACTCAAAACAACTCAATAGCAAGAAAACAAATAACCTGATTTTTAAAATGAGCAGAGGACCTGAATAGATAATTTTCCAAAGAAGACATACCGATGGCCAACAAGTACATAAAAAGGTGCTCAATATCACTAATCATCAGGGAAATGAAAATCAAAACCATGATGAGATATCACCTCACACCTCTCAGAATGTCTATTATCAAGAAGTCAAGAAAGAACAGCACTGGCAAGGATATGGAGAAAAGGGAACCCTCTTTAACTATTGGTGAGGATGTAACTCTGTGCAACCACTATGGAAAATAGTATGGAGTTTCCTTAAAAAACTAAAAATGGAACTACCATACAATCCAGCAATTCCATTTCTGGGTATTTACATGAAGAAAAGGAAAACATTCATTCAAAAAGATATATGCCTCCTATGTTCATCACAGCACTATTTACAGTAGCCAAGATACGGAAGCAACCTATGTGTCCATCCATAGATGAATGGATAAATAAGATGTAGTGTATATATATATATATACACACACACACACACACACACAATGGAATCTTATCCATAAAAAGAATAAAATCTTGTCATTTACAGCAACATGGATGTACCTTGAGGGTATTATGCTAAGTGAAATAAGTCAGACAAAGACAAATACTGTATGATTTCACTCATATATGGAATCTAAAAAACAAAACAAAACAAACTCACAGAGAACAAACTGGTAGCTGCCAGAGGGGAGGAGGGTAAGGGAGATGGATAAAAAAAATGAAGGAGATTAAGAGGTACACACTTCCAGCTATTAGATAATTAAGTCACAGGATGTAATGTACACAGAGAGAACATAGTCAATAATATTGTAACAACTGTGTATGATGATGGATGTAACTGCTCTTATTGTGATGATCATTTCATAATGTATAAAAATATCGAATCACTATGTTGTACACCTGAAACTTACATATTTTAAGTACAACTCAAATAAAACCTGCAGTGTTCTCCACAATAAATAAATATAATTAAAAGAAAAAAATTTAAAGTAGAACTCATAGAAGCAGAGAGTAGAACAGTTACCGGGGCCATGGGTAGGAGGTGGGAAGGATGGGAAGATGTTGGTCAAAGGGTAAAATTTGCAGTTTTGTAGGATGAGTAAGTCTAGAGATCTAAGGTACAGGCATGTTGACTGTACTTAATACTACTGTATTGAACACTGAAAATATGCTGAGGATAGATTTCAGATGCACCCATCACACACCCAAAAAATAACTATTTTGAGGAGGTGTGTTAATTAGCTTGATTGTAGTAATCATTTCACTATGTATATCACATCATGTTGCACACCTTAAATATATACAATTTTTATTAATGAATGAAATTATATTAGAAAGCTTTCTAGGATCCTTTGCAGTATTTCATGAGCAGAGTTAGTCAAGGAAATTATTTTTTCTTATTTTCAGCTTATAATAAAACCTTTCTAAATCTAAAAAGAGAGGAAGGAGAGTATAGTTGACCCTTGAACAACACAGGTTTAAACTGTGTAGGTCCACTTATACATGGAATTTTTTTTTTTTCAATAAATAGGTTCTACAGTACTACACGATCTGTGGTTGGTTAAACCTGTGGATCTGGAACCATGAATTCAGAGAGCCAACCGTAAAGTTGTATGCAGATTTTCAACTGCATGGGAGTCAGTGCTCCTAACACCCCCATGTTTGGGTCAACTGTATTTCATATTTTGACAATAGAATTAACTCATTATTAAGTTGCATTAAAGCCCTACAAAAGGATAATGAAAAGTGAGGGCAACGAAATGTAAGGTTGAAGGCCAGAGGGAACGCCGTTAGATTTCAAAGAGGCCTTATCCCACACTGTAGGAGAGCAGAAGGAAAACCAAACTCAGAATTTAATAGTACAAGTCACAGAGCTTTAAGATAGAATGTTTGGCCAAGAATCGGGTCTGTTGGGAAAGCCTGGGACACATGGGACAAGGACAGTTAAATGCCTGTACCTGAAAGCTTTGGCTCACCATACTTCTCTGTACCCTCAGAACTTACAGAGCTGCCCCTTCTTATCAAGAGCTAGTAATCCCTTCATGTGTAAAGACACGTCAGAGACCTGTTACTAAGCAGGCAACAGATGGACCTCTCAGAGTCTACTGTCACTTCCTGTCCTAGCTGCCAGATCAATAACACAGGGTAAGTTAATACCGCTGGAGATATGCAGGACCTGATAAGGAAGGAAAGGAATGATATCTTCAAAGAACTAACCAAATTATACTGACAGGGGCCAAGAAAGTAAAAGTCAGCTTGTATTTTAAGAAAGCTTGATCAAAGGGGCTGGAACATAAGCCTGGGATAAGAAAGAGTTTATTGACTCTGGAAGCACTCTCTCAGGATATGAGATTTACACCTTGACAAGAACCCCAAGGGATGGTATAAATCACTGTTAGAATGTCACCTAGAAGTCTGGAGAAAATGATGATTCGTACTGGGTCAAGCTGCTACCGCTGAGCTTCCATGCAGATTGTGGAGAAAAGTAAAAGACTCAAATCCACTCTACAATCGTATGCCTACAGTTAACAATACTGTATTGTGCACTTAAGAATTTATTAAGAAGGTAGGTCTCATGTTAAGTGTCCTCACCACGATAAAAAAATAAACATTAAAGGAAGAAGTAGAAGGCTCAGGAAAGTGGACATTGCTGAAATGAATATATGAGACGAAAAGCCCCAACAGAAAATGATGTTGCATGAGAAGACTAAGAGGGCATACTATTCACCAAGACCATCAGCAATGGGCTAGTAAGGAGACACCAGCATCACATAGCAGTTTGGCCAGGGTTGACAGTAGGAGAAGTTGTCCCAGAGCTTAGCTCAGGGATAGCGATGTGGAAGAAAGGGTCCCAAAGCAATACAGGCTAGTCAGCCACATGCTTAACCTCCAGAAGGCAGGGGATTTCAATTATCACAACAATAAGCAACCTCATAGTGACAGCCAAGGGGGCTTGACCCATAGAAGGCTATGGAAATGGCTAATATGATATAGTTCCATAGAGGAAAAATGGATGGGTGGCCAATGGAGGTACTGCTTGAAAAATATATAATCAAAAGAAAGGAAGAATGGATGATTAGAAAGCTAAGAATGATCACCCCAATAAAAGTTTAGAACTCCTTTCCAAATTTCCAGACTTAAGCCAGATTTCAGACCCAAATAGTGACTGAAGTAGGGGCCAGATCACCAGGACAAAGGACCCTGAAACATCACAACAAGTATATACAGAAATAATTCCCCTAGTCTTTTCCTAAAGAGACCAATGTTACTTACTCAGGTAACTACACACTGTGGAAAAGAGAACACTCTGATAACTCAGGCTCTGTGGCCTATGAATGTCAAAATGTCTTTGATACCCAAAGACCTGAAGCACTGTCATGGTTCCCAGATAAAATGGGGGTATAAAGGAGATAGGCAGTAAGTAAGTAGAGTCCTGGCCAAAGTTCAGTTTACGATAAGTTTACTGGATCCATGGACCCACTTGGTAGTCATTTCCCTAGTTACCTGTGATTTCATTGAAATTGATATACTTGGCAGTCGAAGTTACTGTCTCATTGGTCTTTGGTCTGTCCCACTGTTACAGCTGTTCCCCACAAGCCAAATGGAAGCTTCTGAAACTCCTCCCAACTTCCTGGCCAATATCAAGAACAATATCACATTTCATGGCAGTAGGGAAGGTAAAGATTAGTGTCAGAATTTAAAAGGTAAAGTATTCAAGGGTTGTCATTCTTTTCATATCCCTATTTTATTCCCTTATATGTCTCCTGAAGACACGGATGGACACAGATGGGCCCTAGATAATGACTATAGACTCCTGAAAGTTCGATGAATATTTCCACGCTGGTTGTGGAATCACTGCTAGAGCAGTTACATGACATTCAACTACTGATTTGAAAATGGGTTCTTTCCTATCCCAATTAAGAAAGAAGGCCAGACACAGTTTGCATTTACATGGAATGGGCAACCACATACATTCGCAACAGAGGCTCTGAGGGTTTTACAGCAAGGATAAGCCATTTGTAGCAGAGAATTGCCCATCTTTTGACAAACACCTCTTGGTATATCCCTCAGATTTTATATAAATGAGTGCTTGACTATGGGATACCAAGTGCCCATGCATCCAGAAGTGTCCTGGATCCTATCAGGACTCTCCAAGTTATAAAACCTAATAGCCTTAGTAGTGATATATAGCAATGCAGAAATTGCACATTTTGGACCAAGCACACACAGAACCAGGGCACAAACAAGCTCATGAGCAGATAGCCCAGATCTCCATGTCACCCACCACTGCTATACCAGCACTCCTCCAGCTGCTCTCAAACTGATGGCATCAAGTTAAAGAAGGAGGGAAAGAAAAACAAATATCGTATATTAACACATATATGTGGAACCTAGAAAAATGGTATAGATGAACGAGTTTGCAGGGCAGAAATGGAGACACAGATGTAGAGAACAAACTTGTGGACACCAAGGGGGGAAAGTGATGGGAGGGTGGTGGTGGTGGGACGAACTGGGAGATTGGGATTGACATATATACACTAATATGTATAAAATAGATAACTAATAAGAACCTGCTGTATAAAATAAATAAAATTCAAAAAATTAAAAAAAAAAGGAGGGAAGATTCTGAACTTGACTCATGGACGGGTTTGCTCAGTCTATGGATACAAGCCAAAAAAAGATAGGTATCTCACTCAGGGATGGCCTACACAGTGGAAGTAGAAAATCCTCCCAAAGGGCAAAGCTTTGGAGAGTACATCTGGCATCTATTTTGTGTGAAAGGTGAAGTGGCCCAAGGTGATAAAATATGTAGGAAAAAGACTAAGATCAAAGAAAAGGAAGTCTAGAACAGTTGCATGTAGATAGACATATAGGAATGGGCACAAAATTTAAATTTTTCATATAACGTATTTATGACCACCATAAAGCATTCACTTTAGAAGAGACACTAAACAATCAGATAAAATAACTTAGCCAGTTGCTATTAGTTAGCTTTTTTCAGCAGCTACCCAATGCTGGTATGATGGGAATGTAAATGACATGACCATGGTGGCAGAGAAAGAATTTATACTTGGACCCATTAGCATAGGTTTCCACTTATCAAGGGTCATATCACCTCAGTAGTTCTGATGTTCAACTTGCCAGTAAAATAAAGCTGAGCCCCTAATTTGGCACTATTCCCTAAGGAGACCAATTGGACACTTGTTAACAAGTTAACCAAAGTGGGCACTGCCATCCTAGAAAAGGTTATTGATTTCTTCTCATAAGAATAGATATTTATCCCAGGTGAATTGGCCCTTCCATCCCACAGAGGCTCAGCCATCACCATGGATATACAAAGTACCTGATCCACAGTCATGGAATCTCACACAACAAAGCATCTGGCCAATAGGCATACTTCACAGCAGAAGAAGTAACAGAGTGGGTCCCTGTTCATAGGATCCATTAATCATATCACATCCTGTACCACCCCAAATCTGCTGCCCTGTGAAAATATTGGAATGGTCTGCTGAATGTGAACTGAAGCACCAGCTCAGAGGCAATACTCAGATAGGATGCCATGCCTCTTTTTGGCACTGTATCCCCAATAGGAAGATTACATAGGCCCTGGACCTAAAGGATGAAAGCAGGAATGGCTCTACTTATAATGGTTCCAGTGACCCACTAGAGGACTTTGTGCTTTTCATCCTCATAATTCCCAGCTTTGTGGGACTAGAGTTTCTGTTCGACAAAGACAATGCACTCTTGCCAGGGAGCTCAGCAAGAATCCCATTGCGCTACAAGATACAACTAATACCTGAGCACTTCGGACTTTTTATGCTCATGGATGAGCAGGCAAGAAGAGGTGTCTCCTTCTTGGTAGGATTAATTGATCATGATCAACAGAATGAAATAATGTTGCTTTTATCTACAGACAATAAATGCTAGAGAGGGTGTGGAGAAAAGGGAACCCTCCTACGCTGTTGGTGCGAATGTAAATTGGTACAGCCACTATGTAGAACAGTATGGGGGTTCCTTAAAAAAACTAAAAATAGAGCTACCATATGATCCAGCAATCCCACTCCTGGGCATTTTTCCAGAGAAAAACATGGTTTGAAAGGATACATGCACCCCAGTGTTCATTGCAGCACTGTTTACAATAGCCAAGACATGGAAACAACCTAAATGTCCATTGACAGATGAATGGATAAAGGTGTGTGTGTGTGTGTGTGTGTGTGTGTGTGTGTGTGTGTACATATATAATGGAATGTTACTCAGCCATTAAAAAGAATGAAATAATGCCATTTGCAGCAACATGGATGGACCTGGGGATTATCATACTCAGTGAAGTAAGTCAGACAGAGAAAAACAAATATATGATATTGCTTATATACAGAATCTAAAAAAAAATTATACAAATGAACTTATTTACAAAACAGAAAAAGACTCACAGACTTATAGAATGAATTTATGGTTACCAGGCGAAAGGGTAGTGGGGAGGGATAGATTGGGAGTTTAGGACTGATATGTACACACTGCTATATTTAAAATAGATAACCAACAAGGACCTACTGTAAAAAAAAAATAAATTTTTTAAAATTTAAAAAAGTTTTAAAAAATGTTCCTTTTACTCAATAGAGGGAGGGAGGAATATGTACACTTGGGTACCTCTTGGTATTCCCCTGCTGTCTTAGTCAGTTTGTGTTGCTATAACAAAATACCATCAACTGGGTGGCTTAAACAATAGACATTTATTTCTTACAGTTCTGGAGCCTTGGAAGTTGAGTTCAGCACTGGCTGATTGGTTCCTGGTGAGATTCCCTCTTCCTGGCTTGTAGACAGCCTCCTTCTTGCTATGTCCTCACATGGTGGAAAGGGAACAAGCTCTCTGATGCCTCTTCTTATAAGGGCACTAATCCCATTATAAGGGCCCCACACCCATGACCTCATTACCTTCCAAAGACCCCACTTCTAAATACCATCACACTGGGGGTTAGGGCTTCAACATGAATTTGGGGAGGACACATTCAGTTCATAATACTTACCTAATTGTGACACTAAATGGATGAATGCAGCAATGCTAGCCTGAGAAGAGTATGGTTACCAAGGGCATAAGCTCCTCAGGAATGAAAGTTTGATCACACCAGGAGATAAACTAGATACCCCAGCAGAAGTAATAGCTAAAGGTAAAGAGAATTTAAGACGGTTGTTGGAGAAGGGAGACAGTAAGGACCATTTGCAGCCCTGAGACCAAATGCACCAACAGGAACTGTATTAGTCCCACCATCTTCCTTCTAAGTTTCCCCTCAGAGTAAGTGGTTCACTGAAATCCTGGATCAGCTGTGAGGAATGTGGCTACCTGACAGCCCCCTTCATAACTGTCTCACATTTTGAGCTGAGATCATGCTCTTAAAGAGGGGTGGTTCCAGCCAGTGACTACACAAGGCTGTGGTAAAAGAGCCTTACCAATTATACCCAACAGAGGACTTTCTAACAGGCAACCTTTGCTCAGGAGCTCACGATTTGGCTAGTAGAGACTTTGTTAGAGATGCGTGGTCCAATGGCTTCCTCCGCCCAATCCTGTCACCTCCCTTTTCTTTTCATGGGTGTTACAGGCCAACACGTCTTTTTCATTCCCAATCTCACCTCTGCCTCTGCTGTCTAAAGGACCCAACTGACACATTTGTAAAGTGGCTTAAGTTATAGACAATTCTGATTTATCATTCAATTCCATTCATTACCCAGGCCCTCTGCCCTTGGTTTCTCATCCCTTCTACTGCCCACCTACCTTCATCAAAGTAACCTTGTGGCCACCAAGCCTGATGTGCCCTTGAAAGGACCAGAGACAACTGGTATCCCTAGACTCTTAGTCTCCTAACCTTCACCAAGTGGCTTTTAACCCTCTGAATCCTAAAGAGCTTTCCCTTTACTACAACAGAATTTACGTTGTTTTATCTTTCCCACAACATCATCTTTACTACCCACCCCCCACTAGTTTTTCAGAAACCTGCACTTAGGCTTTTCTGCCAGTCTTTCCTGAATTCCTGTGTGATATTGAGGCTTATATGGTATTGAGTCAAATCCTCAAATTGAGTCAAATCTGCCCTGATCACCAAAGCACTATTGAGTGTCTTGGAAATTTCAGTTTTCTCAATTGCTTTCTCATTATCTCTATTCTGAGCAGCAGCATCCCACTTTCTTGCTTTGGTTTGGTTAATTAGGAAATAACTAGGGTCTCTCCTTAATTTGGTTAACAGGAGCTTCAGCTAAAACCTTATTATATGTAGCTCCATCTACCATTTGCTCAAAATGAATCAATTTATGCCCCTTCTATTGCCCATTTATATATCTCCTTATTTATTTTAGAGGTTATTTCATAAAGTGAGATCTTTTCAGCCCTTTGACATATAAATGAAAAACTTAGGACTACATTTAGATATTTTTAAATGTTCGTAAGAGTAATTAATGCTTTAAATTAATTAAAACAAAATTCTGAACTGTTGTTCTTCCATTTCATGATACTGAGATGCTGAATAAGTGCTTATAAACTGAAGTGGGAAAGTAGAGTTGATGGTGATGGGCACTAAATATTCATTATTTGAAGTCAGCACCCTCCCTTGGCCAGAGGTAAAGGATTACTTCCTTGAGCTTAGTAAAACTCCGAGAATAGTCTGCTTTTTTGGATACCTCATGATTTTTCCAACACATGGAACATCCCTCCCTACTGGTTGACCCAATATTTGGGCCCATATCTCTGAAGACATGCTCAGGTTTGGAACTGTAGAGGTGCTTTCCTAGCCAAGGTTTGTGACCCTCTTCCTGAGATTGAAAGTTGTAGCCGGTCTCTCTTCAACCATCTTATTATAAAAGCTTTAAGGTAAGGGACTGAGAGATCACGTTCCAGATTGCCACCATTCCCTAAATTAATCTTGTGTTTGCAGAATAATCAGTTTCCTCTGGAACCACTAGCAAGTCTGCACTGATGTTCTCAGCACAGCTTATCAAGGACTCTATGCAGTTTAGAGCATGTATTCAATTTCATCATTTTCACAGTTCATCAGTATGTCTCCAAACCAGCAGTGTCCTTGGTGTCCACAACCATTCCTTCGTAGCATAATTATGAACTGCCTTTGACCCCAAGCTTAAGTTGTTCTAACTCCAGGGACAGTAATTTTTCTATAATCAAGATGTATACTGTTCTGAGGATCAAATAACTAAAACTGCCAGGACTAAATTGCACATTCCCTAGCCCAACTCTACCTCTGTTGGGCTCCCAACATTTCCTCTCTTTACTTGTCTCATCCTTCCAGTGATTCTCTAAAAGTCCCAACTGAGGAGAAGGGCACCTCATAGTGCTGCTGCAGAAACAAACCAGGAAAGCAACCTCCTTTTCTGGTGGTTCTGTTTCTATTAACAACATTGTTGCCTCAATTTCCCAAACTTGTAGACAATCGCCTTTGAAAATGGCAAATAAACAGGTGAGGCAGAGAAGGATAGCATTGTTTTCGTCTACCTTATCTTTCCAATACATTCTTCACCTCTTCTCATTGCGCTGAATTTAGTTTAAGCTGTAATAATTTAGACTATATCAACAGTCTTCAGACTAGTCTATTGGCATCTACTCTCTAGTCTTTCCAGCCTCCACATTGCTACCAGAGTAATTTCTCCACACTTAATCCATTCATATTTTGCTTGGTAAAACAACTTTCTATTCCTGCTACAAGTAAATAAGGACTATCTCTGTGAAGTGTTTGGGAATTGATTCTGAGAGGTTGATTCAGATAAACTATTATCCCCAACCTACCAAGTCCTGGAATGTTTTACAAAGTCGTGAGTAATACTTGAGGTATTTGATAAGAGAATGTTACTTAATTTTGAGAGTTAACTATATGTCATTTGGTGTCTCCTGCTAAGTACTTGAGGATCCTCGATCTTATATTCAATAAGTTTCTTATGTACCTGTTCTTCTTGCTGACAGTTGTACATACAGAGGCAAATTAATCTGTATCATAGCTGTAAATCCATAATGGCATTGGACATTTGCATAGACACCCAGACTTATTGAATCTCACTTTCTGAGCCCTTCTAGGATCTACAGGATCAGACAGTTTTACACTTGCTGAAAAATATTTGGGTAATGTGTTTTATCAACCTACAAAAGAGAGACTAATTTCTGTATAATTCTGGAGGAGCAAAACATTTAAGGAGAAAGAAGACACTTTGGTCATAGAATGCAAGACTTTGGGTTATGTGGTTACAATCACAAGTGAAGACTCTAGAACTTCCCAATGTGCAAACTGGACCCAAAGACCAAAAGTAACGAATAGCATTTATGAACCCCTATAGGGTATAAGACACTGCTTACTAGGTATTATACAGACATACTAATAAAGATTCAGTCTCTGTTCAGAACATTAACTGATGGCATAAATACCGTAAAAGAAATGCAAAGGACCATGAAGGCCCCAACATCCAGCTGTGTGAATCTCAGATAATAGGTTATAGTAAAGATGGTATCTCAAGTGGGTATTGAAGGATGGACAAGAATTTATCATATAAAGAAAGAAGGCATTCTGCATGGATCAAATGGTATGAATACTGTAAAACAAACAAAACAAACCTGACACTTTCAAACTAGACCAGAACATAAGTTCCAATGTAAAAGTACCAACACTATGAAAAGATTCTCTTAACCTACACTTCCACTGTTACACAAGTCATTGAAAAAAAGGGTAAGAAATTATCCATTGCCTACAGAAATATAATCACTAGAGACTTTGAAAAGTGATGATCAGAATTGCACTGTAGAGAGATTAATTTGAGCAACAATGGAAAAGATCCATAGGGGGAGTGAGAAGAACAAAGAACAAGCAGGCTTTTAGAGCAGTTATAAGGGACTCGTGATTTCTGACGGTCTCTGGGTTAGTTCTTCTCAACTTATCAATAAAAATATATGTAAAGGCACAAACTCTACTTACAGAGGGAATCCATGAGCATGGAAGGAGATATATGTTTCAGCCCTCCCCCACAGTCTTCCCCTAGATTATAGATAAAAAGTTTTATATAATGAAATTATTTAGTAGCCAACTTTGCCTCAAAAATCATTACCTACAAGTAGAGTTCTGTGTCTCCCTTGTCTCCCATCAGTACATCATTCTATAAATAGTCACAATCTTTAAGGCCAAGAAAATAATAGAAGACAAAATGGAAGTGTTGGAACCAATCATAAAACTATAATCCTAGCATTTGCCGCCAACTGGGTTTGTTAACCTCTCTTGCCCGCAGTGTTCCCAGAGAGATGGTATTCCTCTAGAATATATTAAATATAAAATATCCTATAACCATGCAGTGATGATAGAATAAGACTACTATAACTAATGAACTGAGGTAAAGAAAAATCCTGAAACACTAGTAATTGTTGGGGAGTCAAGCAAGATGGCTCCATTCCAGCTGTAGCTCTGAAAAGGTGATTGAAATGGGACTGAGTGCAATTTACACAACACATTTAAGCTCATCTTTAGTCAAAAAAGGTCTCATATTGATTTTCTTCTGTCTAACCAGTTAAAAGTGTATTAAAGATAAAAAAGACATATCATTATAAACTCAAGAGGAACAAACTTCCTAAAAATTACTTTCTATAAAACTTAGAAAATTTAGGAAACCATAAACAAGACGAAAAGACAACCCTCAGAATGGGAGAAAACATTTGCAAATGAAGCAACTGACAAAGGATCAATCTCCAAAATATACAAGCAGCTCATGCAGCTCAATATCAAAAAAACAAACAACCCAATCCAAAAATGGGCAGAAGACCTAAATAGACATTTCTCCAAAGAAGATATACAGATTGCGAACAAACACATGAAAGGATGCTCAACATCACTAATCATTAGAGATATGCAAATCAAAACTACAGTGAGGTATCACCTCACACCAGTTAGAATGGCCATCATTAAAAAGTCTACAAACAATAAATGCTGAAGAGGGTGTGGAGAAAAGGGAACCCTCTTGCACTGTTGCTGGGAATGTAAATTGATACAGCCACTATGGAGAACAGTATGGAGGTTCCTAAAAAACTAAAAATAGAACTACCATATGACCCAGCAATCCCACTACTAGGCATATAACCCTGAGAAAACCATAATTCAAAAAGAGTCATGTACCACAAAATTCATTGCAGCGCTATTTACAGTAGCCAGGACATGGAAGCAACCTAAGTGCCCATCATCAGATGAATGGATAAAGAAGATGTGGCACATATATACAATGGAATATTACTTAGCCATAAAAAGAAACGAAATTGAGTTATTTGTAGTGAGGTGGATGGACCTAGAGTGTGTCATACACAGTGAAGTAAGTCAGAAAGAGAAAAACAAATACTATATGCTAATACATATATATGGAATCTTAAAAAAAAAAAGTGGTTCTGATGAACCCGGAGGCAGGACAGGAATAAAGATGCAGATGTAGAGAATGGACTTGAGGACACGGGGAGGGGGAAGGGCAAGCTGGGATGAAGTGAGAGAGTAGTGCTGATATATATACACTACCAAATGTAAAATAGATAGCTCAGGGAAGCAGCTGCATCACATGGGAAGATCAGCTCAGTGCTTTGTGACCACCTAGAGGGGTTGGATAGGGAGGGTGGGAGGGAGATGCAAGAGGGAGGGGATTTGGGGATATATGTATACATATAGCTGAAACTTTGTTATACTTAGTTGAACAGCAGAAACTAACACAACATTGTAAAGTAATTATATTCCAATAAAGATCTTTAAAAAAAACTTAGGAAATTATTTTAAACAAAATTTCATCCTCACTAAAATGCATGAAAATGTGGTTCCTAAGGAATGTAAACAAAAAGTTTATAAGAAATTCTATAGGTGACACGGGAAAAAATAATTGAAAGAAAAAAACCCTAAAAATGTAGTAGAATAATTTGAAGCCCTATTGGAAGGAAAACCAAACAGCATTCAAACTGCAGATAACAGAATCAGTGACAAAGAAGACACACTTGGTGAATTCTCTTTGAATAAAGAGGAAATAGATCAAAGTAAATGTCAACTTGAGGTGAAAGCGTCACCACCGATTTTTCCCCATTTCTATAATTATAGATCTTCAGGACTAATGGAACAGGAGCAGCAGGAAACTAACATACATGAATAAAAGTTTCCGGAGATGAAAATCTTCATATGGGATTAAAAGCATTCTCCAGGAGGAGCTTCAAGATGGTGGAAGAGTAACACGCAGAGATCACCTTCCTCCCCAAAGATACATCAGAAATACATCTACACGTGGAACTGCTCCTATATAACACCTACTGAATGCTGGCAGAAGACCTCAGATCTCCCAAAAGGCAAGAACCACCCCGCTCCACGTACCTGGGTAGGGCAAAAGAAAAAAGAATAAACAGAGACAAAAGAATAGGGACGGGACCCGCACCAGTGGGAGGGAGCTGTGAAGGAGGAAAGGTTTCCACACACTAGGAAGCCCCTTCGTGGGCGGAGACTGCGGGTGGCAGAGTGGGAAGCTTTGGAGCCACGCAGGAGAGCACAGCAACAGGGGTGCGGAGGGCAAACTGGAGAGATTCCCACACAGAGGATTGGTGCCGACCAGCACTCACTAGCCTGAGAAGCTTGTCTGCTCACCCGCCGGGGTGGGCGGGGGCTGGGAGCTGAGGCTCGGGCTTCAGTCCGATAGCAGGGAGAGGACTGGGGTTGGCAGCGTGAACGCAGCCTGAGAGGGGCTGGGGCACCACAGGTAGCTGGGAGGAAGTCCGGGAAAAAGTCTGGAGCTGCCGAAGAGGCAAGAGACTTTTTCTTGCCTCTTTGTTTCCTGGTGTGCCAGAAGAGGGGATTAAGAGCACCACTTAAAGGAGCTCCAGAGATGAGTGCGAGCCTCGGCTATCAGCGTGGACCCCAGAGACGGGCATGAGACCGGGCATGCCACCACCAACAAGCCTGTGTGCGAGCACAGGTCACCGTCCACACTTCCCCTCCTGGGATCCTGTGCAGCCCGCCACTGCCAGGGTCCTGTGATCCAGGGACAACTTCCCCGGGAGAACACATGCACGCTTCAGGCTGCTGCAATGTCACGCCAGCCTCTGCCAATGCAGGCTCACCCTGCATCCGTACCCTACCTCCCCCCAGCCTGAGTGAGCCAGAGCCCCCGAATCAGCTGCTCCTTTAATCCCGTCCTGTCTGAGCGAAGAACAGACGCCCTCAGGCGACCTACACACAGAGGTGGGTCCAAATTCAAAGCTGAACACCGGGAGCTGTGCAAACAAAGAAGAGAAACAGAAATCTCTCCCAGCAGCCTCAGGAGCAGTGGATTAAACCTCCACAATTAACTTGATGTACCCTGCATCTGTGGAATACCTGAATAGACAACAAATCATCCCAAATTGAGGAGGTGGACTTTGGGAGCAAAGATATATTTTTTCCCCTTTTTCTCTTTTTGTGAGTGTCTGTGTGTATGCTTCTGTGTGTGATTTTGTCTGTATAGCTTTGCTTTTACCATTTGTCCTAGGGTTCTGTCCATCCATTTTCTTGTTTTGTTTTGGTTTCTTTACTTTTAAAAAGATTTTTTCTTAATAATTATTTTTTATTTTAATAACTTTATTTTATTTTATTCTCTTTCTTTCCTACTTGCTATTTTTTCTCCCTTTTATTCTGAGCCCTGTGGATGAAAGGCTCTTGGTGTGCCAGCCAGGAGTCAATGCTGTGCCTCTGACGTGGGGGAGCCAACTTCAGGACACTGGTACACAAGAGACCTCCCAGCTCCACATAATATATATATATCAAATGGTGAAAATCTCCCAGAGATCTCCATCTCAACACCAGCACCCAGCTTCACTGAATGACCAGCAAGCTACAGTGCTGGACACCCTATGCCAAACAACTAGCAAGACAGGAACACAGCCTCATCCATTAGAAGAGAGGCTGCCTAAAATCATAATAAGGCCACAGACACCCCAAAACACACAACCAGACGTGGACCTGCCGACCAGAAAGACAAGATCCAGCCTCATTCACTAGAACACAGGCACTAGTCCCCTCCACCAAGAAGCCTACACAACCCACTGAACCAACCTTAGCCACTGGGGACAGACACCAAAAACAATGAGAACTATGAACCTGAAGCCTGCCAAGAGGAGACCCGAAATACAGTAAGTTAAGCAAAATGAGAAGACAGAAAAACACACAGCAGATGAAGGAGCAAGGTAAAAACCCACCAGACCTAATAAAGGAAGAGGAAATAGGCAGTCTACCTGAAAAAGAATTCAGAATAATGATTGTAAAGATGACCCAAAATCTTGGAAATAGAATAGAGAAAATGCAAGAAACATTTAACAAGGAACTAAAACAACTAAAGAGGAAACAAACAATGATGAACAACACAATAAATGAAATTTAAAATTCTCTAGAAGGGATCAATAGCAGAATAACTGAGGCAGAAGACCGTATAAGTGACCTGGAAGATAAAATAGTGGAAATAACTACTGCAGAGCAGAATAAAGAAAAAAGAATGAAAAGAACTGAGGACAGTCACAGAGACCTCTGGGACAGTATCAAATGCACCAACATTCCAATTATAGGAGTCCCAGAAGAAGAAGAGAAAAAGAAAGGGACTGAGAAAATATTTGAAGAGATTATAGTTGAAAACTTCCCTAATATGGGAAAGGAAACAGTTAATAAAGTCCAGGAAGCACAGAGAGTCCCATACAGGATAAATCCAAGGAGAACACACCAAGACACATATTAATCAAACTGTCAAAAATTAATTACAAAGAAAACATATTAAAAGCAGCAAGGGAAAAACAACAAATAACACACAAGGGAATCCCCATAAGGTTAACAGCTGATCTTTCAGCAGAAACTCTGCAAGGCAGAAGGGAGTGGCAGGACATATTTAAAGTGATAAAGGAGAAAAACCTATAAGCAAGATTACTCTACCCAGCAAGGATCTCACTCAGATTTGATGGACGAATTAAAACCTTTACAGACAAGCAAAAGCTGAGAGTTCAGCACCACCAAACCAGCTTTACAACAAATGCTAAAGGATCTTCTCTAGGCAGGAAACATGAGAAGGAAAAGACCTACAATAAAAACCCCAGGGCTTCCCTGGTGGCGCAGTGGTTGAGGGTCCACCTGCCAATGCAGGGGACACGGGTTCGTGCCCTGGACTGGGAAGATCCCACATGTTGTGGGGCGGCTGGGCCCATGAGCCATGGCTGCAGAGCCTGTGTGTCCAGAGCCTGTGCTCCACAACGGGAGAGGCCACAACAGTGAGAGGCCTGCGTACCGCGCAAAAAAAAAAAAAAAAAAAACAAAAAACCCCCAAACAATTAAGAAAATGGGAATAGGAACATACATATTGATAATTACCTAACATGTAAATGGAGTAAAATTTCCAACTAAAAGACATAGACTGGTTGAATGGATACTTAAACAAGACCCGTATATATGCTGTCTACAAGAGACCCACTTCAGACCTAAGGACACATACAGACTGAAAGTGAGGAGATGGAAAAAGATATTCCATGCAAATGGAAATCAAAAGAAAGCTGGAGCAGCAATTCTCATATCAGACAAAATAGACTTTAAAATAAAGACTATTAGAAGAGACAAAGAAGGACACTACATAATGATCAAGGGGTCGATCCAAGAAGATATGACAATTGTAAATATTTATGCACGCAACATAGGAGCACCTCAATACATAAGGAAAATGCTAACAGCCATAAAAGGGGAAATCGACAGTAACACATTCATAGTAGGGGACTTTAACACCCCACTTTCACCAATGGACAAACATCCAAAATGAAAATAAATAAGGAAACAAGCTTTAAATGATACATTAAACAAGATGGACTTAATTGACATTTATAGGACATTCCAACCAAAAACAACAGAATACACATTTTTCTCAAGTACTCATGGAACATTCTCCAGGATAGATCATATCTTGGGGCACAAATCAAGCCTTAGTAAATTTAAGGAAATTGAAGTCGTATCAAGTATCTTTTCCGACCACAACACTATGAGACTAGATATCAATTATAGGAAAAGATCTGTAAAAAATACAAACACATGGAGGCTAAACAATACACTACTTAATAACGAAGTGATCACTGAAGAAATCAAAGAGGAAACCAAAAAATACCTAGAAACAAATGACAATGGAGACACGATGACCCAAAACCTATGGGATGCAGCAAAAGCAGTTCTAAGAGGGAAGTTTATAGCAATACAATCCTACCTTAAGAAACAGGAAACACCGCAAATAAACAACTTAACCTTACACCTAAAGCAATTAGAGAAAGAAGAACAAAAAAACCCCAAAGTTAGCAGAAGGAAATAAATCATAAAGATCAGATCAGAAATAAATGAAAAAGAAATGAAGGAAACGATAGCAAAGATCAATAAAACTAAAAGCTAGTTCTTTGAGAAGATAAATAAAATTGATAAACCATTAGCCAGATACAACAAGAAGAAAAGGGAGAAGACTCAAATCAATAGAATTAGAAATGAAAAAGGAGCAGGAACAACTGACACTGCAGAAATACAAAGGAACATGCGAGATTACTACAAGCAACTCTAGGCCAATAAAATGGACAACTGGAAGAAATGGACAAATTCTTAGAAATGCACAACCTGCCGAGACTGAGCCAGGAAGAAATAGAAAATATGAAGAGACCAATCACAAGCACTGAAATTGAAACTGTGATTAAAAATCTTCCAACAAACAAAAGCCCAGGACCACATTGCTTCAAGGTGAATTATACCAAACATTTAGAGAAGAGCTAACACCTATCCTTCTCAAACTCTTCCAAAATATAGCAGAGGGAGGAACACTCCCAAACTCATTCTACGAGGCCACCGTCACTCTGATACCAAAACCAGACAAGGATGTCACAAAGAAAGAAAACTACAGGCCAATATCACTGATGAACATAGATGCAAAACTCCTCAACAAAATACTAGCAAACAGAATCCAACAGCACATTAAAAGGATCATACACCATGGTCAAGTGGGGTTTATCCCAGGAATGCAAGGATTCTTCAATATATGCAAATCAATCAATGTGATACACCATATTAACAAATTGAAGAATAAAAACTGTATGCTCATCTCAATAGATGCAGAAAAAGCTTTTGACAAAATTCAACACCCATTTATGATAAAAACCCTGCAGAAAGCAGGCACAGAGGGAACTATCCTCAACATAATAAAGGCCATATATGACAAACCCACAGCCAACATCGTCCTCAATGGTGAAAAGCTGAAACCATTTCCACTAAGATCAGGAACAAGACAAAGTTGCCCACTCTCACCACTATTATTCAACATAGTTTTGGAAGTTTTAGCCATGGCAATCAGAGAAGAAAAAGAAATAAAAGGAATCCAAATGGGAAAAGAAGAAGTAAAGCTGTCACTGTTTGCAGGTGACATGATACTATACATACAGAATCCTAAAGATGCTACCAGAAAACCTCTAGAGCTAATCAATGAATTTGGTAAAGTAGCAGGATACAAAATTAATGCACAGAAATCTCTGGCATTCCTATACACTACTTATGGAAAATGTGAAAGTGAAATTAAGAAAACACTCCCATTTACCATTGCAACAAAAAGAATAAAATATCTAGGAATAAACCTACCTAAGGAGACAAAAGACCTGTATGCAGAAAATTATAAAACACTGATGAAAGAAATTAAAGATGATATAAATAGATGAAGAGATATACCATGTTCTTGGATTGGAAGAATCAACATTGTGAAAATGACTCTACTACTCAAAGCAATCTACAGATTCAATGCAATCCCTATCAAACTAACACTGGCATTTTTCACAGAACTAGAACAAAAAAAGTTCACAATTTGTATGGAAACACAAAAGACCCCGAATAGCCAAAGCACTCTTGAGAATGAAAAACGGAGCTGGAGGAATCAGGCTTCCTGACTTCACACTATACTACAAAGCTACAGTAATCAAGACAGTATGGTACTGGCACAAAATCAGAAATATAGATCAATAGAACACAATAGAAAGCCCAGAGGTAAACCCACACACTTATGGTCACCTTATATTTGATAAAGGAGGCAAGAATATACAGTGGAGAAAAGACAGCCTGTTCAATAAGTGGTTCTGGGAAAACTGGACAGGTACATGTAAAAGTATGAAATTAGAAGACTCCCTAACACCATACACAAAAATAAACTCAAAATGGATTAGAGACCGAAATGTAAGACTGAACACTATAAAAGTCTTAGAGGAAAACATAGGAAGAATACTCTTTGACATTAATCCCAGCAAGATCCTTTTTGACCTACCTCCTAGAGAAATGGAAATGAAAACAAAAATAAACAAATGGGACCTAATGAAACTTCAAAGCTTTTGCACAGCAAAGGAAACCATAAACAAGACCAAAATATAACCCTCAGAATGGGAGAAAATATTTGCAAATAAAGCAACTGACAAAGGATTAATCTCCAAAATTTACAAGCAGCTCATGCACCTCAATAACTATAAAACAAACAACTCAATCCAAAAATGGGCAGAAGACCTAAATAGACATTTCTCCAAAGAAGATATACAGACTGCCAACAAACACATGAAAGAATGCTCAACATCATTAATCATTAGAGAAATGCAAATCAAAACTACAATGAGATATCATCTCACACCATTCAGAATGGCCATCATCAAAAAATCTAGAAACAATAAATGCTGGAGAAGGTGTGGAGAAAAGGGAACCCTCTTGCACTGTTGGTGGGAATGTAAATTGATACAGCCACTATGGAGAACAGTATGGAGGTTCCTTAAAAAACTACAAATAGAACTACCATACGACCCAGCAATCCCACTACTGGGCATATACCCTGAGAAAACCATAATTCAAAAAGGGTCATGTACCAAAATGTTCATTGCAGCTCTATTTACAATAGCCAGGACATGGAAGCAACCTAAGTGTCCATCAACAGATGAATGGATAAAGAAGATGTGGCACATTATACAATGGAATATTACTCAGCCATAAAAAGAAATGAAATTGAGTTATCTGTAGTGAGGTGGATAGACCTAGAGTCTGTCATACAGAGTGAAGTAAGTCAGAAAGGGAAAAACAAATACTGTATGCTAACACATATATATGGAATTTAAGGGGAAAAAATGTCATGAAGGACCTAGGGGTAAGACAGGAATAAAGACACAGACCTACTACAGAATGGACTTGAGGATATGGGGACGGGGAAGGGTAAGCTGTGACAAAGTGAGAGAGTGGCATGGACATACATACACTACCAAACGTAAAATAGTTAGTGGGAAGTAGCCACATAGCACAGGGAGATCAGCTCAGTGGTTTGTGATCACCTAGAGGGATGGGATAGGGAGGGTGGGAGGGAGGGAGACACAAGAGGGAAGAGATATGGGAACATATGTATATATATAACTGATTCACTTTGTTATAAAGCAGAAACTAACACATCATTGTAAAGCAACTATACTCCAATAAAGATGTTAAAAAAATTTTAAAAAATAAAAGCGTTCTCCAAATTCTGAGTAAAATTAAAACATCAATGCTTAGACATATTTCAGCAGGGTTTTAAAATTACAATGGCAAGAAAATATTATTTAAAAACCGATCACATCTACTTCTTACTGGTATCATTCAACTTAAATTGGGGGATTTTTGTGACAGGTAATGAGTTTTTTTATTATTACTTTGTAATTTTGTCTGAGAAATGCCCTTGACAGGTCTCTCTGAGTCTATCTCAAAGTGACACATATGAGATAAATTCCTAAGAGAGTTCAGCAAAGAATTAATCTTGAGAAATGCACCCAGAGAGCAGCCGAGAAATAATACAGAAAGTATCTGACTGAGGGACTTCCCTGGTGGCGCAGTGGTTAAAAATCTGCCTGCCAATGCAGAGGACATGGGTTCGAGCCCTGATCCGGAAGATCCCACGTGCCGCGGAGCAACTAAGCCCGTGTGCCACAACTACTGAGCCTGTGCTCTAGAGCCCGCGTGCCTAGAGCCCGTGCTCTGCAACAAGAGAAGCCACCACAATGAGAAGCCCACATGCCACAATGAAGAGTAGCCCCTGCTCGCTGCAACCAGAGAAACCTATGCACAGTAACGAAGACCCAATGCAGCCAGAAATAAATAAAATAAATTTATAAAAAAAAAAGAAAAGAAAACGTGTGACAGAGAACTGGGAACATAAAAGAAGCCCCAACATGTGTCTAACAGAAGTTTCAGGAGAGAAGAATTGAAGTAATAGTCAAAAATAATCACATGCACTTTGAATACATGTGTTTTTCTTCCTCTCTAGAAAAGTTTGAACCAAAATCTAATTAAAACTAATAGAAATATATCCACATCTAGAAAAACTATAGACTTCATTATAGTTTGTAATTATCTTACTCTATTTGCCATCCTTTTATGCATATTCTGTCTCATGTATCTCATAGATAAACAGAAGTAATCTCACCAACATAAGTAAATTACAGGTGAAAATAGACTAAAATTCCCAAAATTCTTGGGGAAAATATAAAATGTGGAGATTTTTAAACCAACCAGATTACTACTCAAGAGTAAGGGAACTAGGTGTTTCCAGATGGAAAAGGACTAAGCTCTTTCTTTCAGCAGGGATCTGTGGATGGTAAACACTGTTAAATAATTGCCACAGCAAGAAGACAGGAAGGAATGGAATGCAAAACAAATGGTGAGATTACTACTCAAGAGTAAGGGAACTAGGTGTTTCCAGATGGAAAAGGACTAAGCTCTTTCTTTCAGCAGGGATCTGTGGATGGTAAACACTGTTAAATAATTGCCACAGCAAGAAGACAGGAAGGAATGGAATGCAAAACAAATGGTGAGCAGAAAACTACGTAAAATATTGGTAAATACAACTAATAACTGAAATCTTATTTCAAAGGTAGAACTAAGTTTATAAACATTAATAGAAAAAACAGAAAGGGTGACCTTGGTATCTTCGGTCTCATCCCAAGGAGAAAACACCAGCACACTCATGACACACTGTATAATTACAGACTTTATTATAAAATATAAATTTTAAATGTCTTTAAAATTTAAATCAGTGAGGGCGAAGAAAGAATTTTATCAAGCCAAGAGAAGGCAAGGAAGGAAAAATAATAATAAAGACAGTACAAAATAAGTTGTTAGAAATGTGTGAATATACCAGTAATTACCATAAAAATGGACAGATTAAACTCACCCCTTAAGACTATCAGATGAAAAGCAGGCAAGGAAACAAACAAAACAAATAGTTATGCTTCAAATAAGATATGTGTCAAATGAATCAAATAAAATATTTCATCTGTTAAGGTCCTTTTATTTCCCACCTAAATATATCCCCTCCACAAAAAAAAGCAAGTTTAAGGATACTACCTTTTTAAGTTGCATTTCAAAAAATTTCCCAGTATCTACACCTAATGCATGGAAAACATAAGATGAGGCATGAGTGTTGAACCTGTAGGATTATTCCTCTAGATAAGAGGAGTTTCAGAAAAGATAAGCGAAAAAGGTTAAAGTTATCAAAAACTCTAGATTTTTCCACAACTGAAGACTTTGATAGGAAAGTTATCCGCATTGAAACATCATTGTTTAAGGTTAGATACAAAATTCTACAAGCTGCTAGAAAAGAAGAGAAAAGGCCATCTACAGAGTGAACTTTAGATCTAGTTTAAGAGTTTGTTAGCATAACTCCAAGAAGTACTAGGACACTAACTCCTATTTCAATTTTGCAGCACTGAGTTCAAGAATGTTTTTGAATTAGGTGCTACTGTCCCAGAGAATCTGAGGATGATAAATGAATCTTAAGTGAACTGTTGTAACGGCAGTCACATTATACATTAAATTACTTAGCCTAACGTGGATATATACTGAGACCACCTCACCCAGGCTTGGAGCCCTCCACTCTAAGTAAAATATTTGTAAATATAATTAACTATACTTCAAATTTATGTGTGCAAGTCTGAACATAGAGGGGGGCAATTGTGGCTTCAAAATTTCTGATATGGCCTTCCCATCAAAGATACCTCTGCCTAAAATTAAGCCCCTGATAGCATGGGGGTCAGGAAGTATTTCTTTGTTGGAGGAAATTACTGATATTATACCTTTGGGGTATTATCTACATTGACATAGAGAAGGAGGGGAAGTCAATACAAGGATGCATTATGAAGTGGATTTACTGATGTAGGTGGTGGATGTTAAATGTTGTGGGAACCTTCCTAAGAGTATGTGGAGCACATCTCGGAACAGCTTCCCAAGGGGTGAAAGGCATTTATTGACTTCCATCCCCCATTTGGCTGAGCTTGGCTCCTTAAAGCTTTATCTCCCCCCACTTCTTAGTTGAATATGGGAATGTCCACTGGGATCTCAAGGTCCCACATGAGTGATATCAGAAGATTCAGGCAGGAAGCAAGAGACTCAGTGCAAGCCTGGGGAGAGGTGATGTTGGTACAAAGCAGATAAGAATCAGTGTGAAATTCCTGGCCATGGACATTGCTAGAATCAGGTGGGGCAGAGACGATGTAAGACTTCACACAAGAGGACTCTGATACAGGAACCCTAGCACATTCCTTGCTCTGTGTCCATGATATTTATATTAAATGAAGTCGGTTAGACCTACACAAAGGAGTGAAAACTTTGTAATGAGTTGGCTCTTACTGAGCCCTGGATTGCTCCAGTAGCCCTTCTGGTTCTCTACCACATATTTGCAAATAGTTCCTTTGTAAATAAACCTTCCTTGAATTATCTTATTTTGTGTGTGCCATATGATCTTTGTTGGGACCCTGGCTCAAAAATGCAGAGAATTATTCTAATGAAGCAAGCAGAGAATACCCTTCACACGTCATACTGACCCACAACTATTTCCTATGAATAAAGTAGTGTGTGGATCTGATTTAAGTGCAATTTCATTCATGTAGCAATGCTCTTTGTTGTACTCACAAGTGGTGTTCTGACAATACGGATCCCAGTGCATCTTTTTTCTCAGTTATTATTGAAAAGATTCCTCCTTGATAATACAGCTCACAAAATGAGTTCTAGTGACAAATGAGACAAAAAACAGTGCCTGGCATTTCTTCATGTGCTACACATCTGCTGGAATTGGTTTTGTCCAACAATAAAAGCAAATTACCTGCCAGCACATAAGTGACAGTAATTGCTTTTCCATGCTGTATGCCATTGATATAAGGCAATTCCCAAAATGACTTTTTAGTAAAGAAATTGTGCCTATAGTTTGTCCTTTCTGTATGAGCTTTATTTGTCCACTTTATGGGTGGTTTTTACAAGATTCTTAGCTAGAGCAGGGATTGGATTTCTAGAAGTATTATAACTTTACACCATGCTTCTAATGTTTTGGTCTCTTTTCTGTCTTGGTGACAATCAATTTTGTAATATAAGTATTATTTTATACTTCTCCTGAAAAAAATTTTTTGTTTTGCCCTAGAGGTCACTGTGCTTTGCTGGAAAGCCACGTAAGCACTTTAAGGGTTTCATGACAATTTCATAAGACTGTATTGTGGTTCCATCCAATAAAATCAATATTCAGATTCTTCCTCATCTTTCTTTGGTTATATATGGAAAAATCACACTAGCCACATCAGTGTTTTCAGTAGTCATTTTTTTATATTCACTGTAGTACTATACCATATTTACATATTAAACATTATTTTGGGTTGCAGTAATTACACCTAGTTTATCACTACTTCATTTGCTTCCATTTCTTAATGAACTACTTTTACACTATTGTGGAATTGAAAACATTATATCTAACAGTAAAGATAAATTACTATTTATTTCCACAGATATATCATGTTCTTCACAATTGTGTTTATTTTTATTGAAATACAGTTGATTTACAATGCTGTGTTATTTTCAGGTATACAGCAAGGTGATTCAGTTATACATATATATGGATGTATATATAAACACATGCATACATATATATGTATATATATATATTCTTTTTCAGATTCTTTTCCATTACAGGTTATTACAAGATATTGAATATAGTTCCCTGTGCTATGCAGTAGGTCCTTGTTGGTTATCTGTTTTATAAGTAGTAGTGTATATATTTTAATCCCAAACTCCTAATTTATTGCTCCCTCTCCCCTTTCTCCTTTGGTAACCATAAGTTTGTTTTCTATGTCTGTTAGTCTATTTCTGTTTTGTAAATAAGTTCATTTGTATCATTTTTTTAGATTCCACATGTAAGCCATATCATATAACATTTGTCTTTCTTGTCTGTCTGACTTACTTCACTTAGTATGATAATCTCCAGGTCCATCCATATTGCTGCAAATGGAATTATTTCATTCTTTTTAATGGCTGAGTAATATTCCACTGTATATATGTACCACATCTTCTTTATCTATTCCTCTGTTGATGGACATTTCGGTTGCTTCCATGTCTTGGCTATTGTAGTTAGTGCCACAATGAACATTGGGGTGCATGTATCTTTTCAAATATAGTTTCCTCTGGATACATGCCCAGGAGTGGGATTGCTGGATCAAGCTTTTGCACAGCAAAAGGAAACCATAAACAAAGTGAAAAGACAACCCACAGAATGAAAGAAAATATTTGCAAATGATGTGACTGACAAGGGATTAATTTCTAGAATATACACACAGCTCATAAAGCTCAATATCAAAAAAAACCCAAACAACCCAATCAAAAAATGAGAAGACTTAAACAGACATTTCTCTAAAGAAGACATACAGATGGCCAATAGGCACATGAAAAGATGCTCCACATCGCTAATAATTAGAGAAATGCAAATTGAAACTACAATGAGATATTACCTCACATCAGTCAGAATGGCCACTATCAAAAAGTCTACAAATAAATGTTGGAGAGGGTGTGGAGGAAAAGGAACCCTTCATAATTGCGTTTTTAAATGCAGTCCATCTTAGCACATATGCAATTTATTAGTTAATATCAGCTATACCTGTTAACGAGATCCATTTTGTATAATTTATGTAATTAATACAATTAATAATCTCAAATGTAAAATTTGTAAAGTACGTGAGAGAAATCATTAAAAATACAAAACTCACATGTGAACTACTTGAAAGACCACCAGGGATCATCAACAATCTATATCCACGCCAAGAAACACTGATGTAGGTATTAGAAATAGGGTTCTGAAGTTTGAATCCTGGCTTTTTGACTCACTAGCAGGGTGATCTTCAACAGGTTGTTACACATGAACCTTAGACACAATTACAATTCCCATTTTATGGTTGAGAAGCTCATTTAATTCACTTCATTAGCTACTATAGTAAGTCCCCTACATACGAACGAGTTCCATTCCGAGAGCTTGTTCTCAAGTCCAGTTTGTTTATAAGTCGAACAAAGTTAGCCTAGGTACCCAACTAACACAATCGGCTACGTGGTACTGTACTCTAATAGGTTTATAATATTTTTCACACAAATAATACATAAAAAACAAAAAATAAACATTTTTAACCTTACAGTCCAGTACCTTGAAAAGTACAGTAGTACAATACAACAGCTGGCATACAGGGGCTGGCATCAAGTGAACAGCCAAGAAGAGTTACTGACTGATGGAGGGAGAGGAGGTGGGAGGTGGCAGAGCTGAAGGATTGTCAGCAATAGGAGATGGAGGGCAAGCTGCAACTTCACTCACGCCTGACGTTGATGGCACAGGTTCTGGTTGCTGGCTGGATTCAATTCTATCTACCCTCTTGAAAAAACGATCCAGTGATATCTGGGTAGTAGCTCTTATTTCTCGTCATAGATGACACAGTAGCACTGGATTGCATTCTGAACGGCTGCTACAACCTTCGTGTACCATTCTATGTTCAGGTCCTGTGCCTCAAAAACTAACAGTGCCTCCTCAAATAAAGAAGATCCCCTTGCCATTTCCTGCGTCTCAAAATCTCTTTGGTTCTTCAGTTACTTCTTCTTCCTCTTGCCTCTCTTTGTCCTTTCTCTGGGCACGTTAGCATCTTTGAAAGTTAGGGACTTGAAGGTTCGTATGTAGGGGATTTACTTACATGATTGTTGTTTTTAATTGTTTTGTTTTTATCCTTAGAAAAACGCTTGGTACACAGTGTTACGTGGGTGTATGTGCACATGTATGTGTTGTGACACTGTTATAACCTAGCCCATCCTGACTTGTAAACCACAGCAAACAACTGAAAAATCTCAATAGTTTAACATGACAAAGTTTATTTCTTGATAATGCTACACATTCAATGCAGACCAAAAGGTAGGATCTGCTGATCATTGTCACTCTGAGATCCACGTTGATGAAAAGATATATTCTCAATATTTTACAGTTCCTATAGCAAGCGGGTAGAAATATGGAAAATCATGCCTTGGCCCATAAAACTTGTGCCCAATCCTTTTCACTTCCACCCACCTGTCATTGGTTATAGTAAATCTTATGTCCACACCTAATTTCAAAGATCATAGAGAAATGCAATCCTACCAAGTCCCAGAAAGCAAGCCAGAGTATTTATAAACCTTAGGGCAAATTATTCAACAGAGAAATATTTATGCCAAGAGGCTTGTCCCAATATGTTTAAGTTGACATTTTTCTATTTTTCTAAAAATCCAACTGTTTCTATAAAGATTGCACAAACAATAGCATAGTCATAAAAATTAAAGTTATGCTACCATTAAATGAGGCTGTGTTTGCCTCAAGACTTGATTTGGGTTGCCATGAAAGCAGAGCCTGAGTACAGGACATTAATTAGGAAATACAATCCCAGGGAGCAGGATTTTAGGATAGAAGAATGAAACAAGGAAGTGGGGAAAGGCAATATGAGGATATGTTATCTACATAACAGACAACTGCCTGTCTGAAAATTCATGCGACTTTCAGAACCACCCACTCAGTGAACAAAAGGGGTAGCATTTATCCATCACATCCCTTCCTCCATTGCTCAAGACAGGACTACAGACATTAACTCTCTTGTACTTCTAAGTTGTGCTTACAGGTGTGCACTTCAGTGTCAAACAAGTGCCCATGGGCATCCCATATAATGGCATCAGGAATCCCAGGATAAGAAACAAGAGGTGAAGTTGTACCTGCACAAAGCTGACCTGTGTGAAACTAGTCATTTCAGTAGTGGCTGAAATAAAAGAAGAAGCCACGAGGTCCTTAAATTATGCATAAGAGGTGATCAGTAGGAGCACGTGTGTGCTCGCAGACAGACACACACACACACACACACACACACACACACACCCCTAGTGGCATGGGAATAAACTTACCTTCATGCTTATATTTTTACTTTTCTGGTTCACATAAATAATCCCTGTTATTTTGTTGCTGTTCTTAAATGTATATTATATATAAAATGTTTAAGATTTGAAAAATACTCTGAAAGACTGTCTATCTACAACATTTGAAGCTGACTTTTACAGATTAGCAACCTTTCCAAACTTCACATATTTTAACCCAAAGAGCTTGTGATGCATCTTAGGGTATGTTGCAGCCTGGCCAAAGCTTTCTCAGAGCTGCAGTTCAGTCTGAAGCTCTACCTCCCGAAGTCTCTTTCCTTCCCTCTCTCCTTTCATAGATGTCAGACCTGGATCATAGTCTGAAGGCTTCCCTCTCTCACTCTGCTTCCTCTCCTCTTTATTCTTCACAAGTTTTCCCTAATAGATTTCTTCTACATACAAGGGCCCAAACTGACACAAACCTCAACATATAGGTGCATTCTCTTGGATTTCTTTCCTCCTAATATATGAATTATTTGATATAGTATATTCTTTCCCAATTGCAATTTAATGCATTGAAATAATAGTTCTTATTTCAACACTTTGATTTAATAATCAGTTTCAAAAATTCTAATGACGTTATAGTGGTCACTAGTAGTATACGTTATAACCTGAGCCATTTTGTATGGTAAAGATCAGTGTCCTGTCACCCACTGACTTGTCATTTGCAACAGAGAATGTACACTCTTTATATTAAACAATCCATTTTGAGAAACACTGTTGTAAAAATTGAATGTTTACTTGATCTGGTAGTGTTCTAAAATTTTTTAAGTTTATCTTCAGCATATCGAATTAACAGTGCTTACACTTAAAAAGTAGGATTATGGGTAAGGGTGAAATTTTTCATGATTGAAAGCCTTGAAAGAAAGAATAATACAACAGTTTTCATTTTCACACAAAATATTAAAATATACAAATAGAAAGAGTTTTCTTAGATCTATAAAGGACCCTAGAAATGGAACTTCCTGTAGAATAATGGATACTTTATTAGGAGCAGTCCTTTCAAACCCAGCAGGACTACACCTATAGAGATGCTGGTAAATAATCTCATGTTCTTTAGCATTGATATTTTGTCTATGAATAAAGTGTGGCTGACTCTAATAATTAATAGAATACAATTGTACAGTGTTATTTTGTCCTAAGTCACCCCTATATTTTTGGATATATAGGCCCTCTCATTTCTTCCCCCTACAAAAAAACAAACAAAACAAACAAAGGAATGCTAGCCTTCTCCAGAGTTCAGGAATGGCTGTAAAAAAATTTCATCAACCAAATCACATCACAGATAAGTAAGCATGTTTGATTAATGCAAATTTGGTTAGATTTTACTACACATTAAATCCAATTTTAGGAAAAAAAACACCTGAGAATACTGATCTCAATTTCAGGAAATTCATGTCTTAACTATCACTTACTGAGTATCTATCAGGTCAGATACTTTAAATAAATATATACCCTAATTCTCAATGTAGACTGAAGACATGGCATTTCATCAAATTAAATGCCATTATGTTTGTCACACTACACACATCACACCTCTAATATATGTCTGTGTGTGTGTGTGTGTGTGTGTGTGTGTGTGTGAGGATACTGGTATATATCCATCAATCCCCACATGCATCTGTAAAAAGCACCAGTTCTGAACCAGAATTTCAATGTGCCTCCTTGAGGCTGGTGGACTCCACAACTGCTATTGGATGCTGATTTCTCCAAAGTGTCTTAGAAAGCTACAAGTGATCCCCCAGCAAAGGAAGCCTAATGTCTTTGCTTCTGGCCAGTCTGCAATGCTGTCGCTCGTATCTGCTGCCCTCATACTACTGAGTACCAACACCATAATTTATGTCCAGGACTCCAGTTCTCATTACTCTCACATGATAGCTGGAGCAGAAACTCACACCCAGCAGTAGCATAAAAAATGAAGAGAAAATGAAGTAGTTCCTTCTCTTGCTTCATAAATGCCAATCAATTCACCACGACCTCCAGAAGTGTTCTATACGTACAATTTCATCCATTCTGGTGATTGACCTCTCCTTCTACTTTCTCTCCAACCCATATCTCTCCTTCCCCCAATATGACTGGCAACTGGAAAATCTTTTTTTCCCTGAGGGCCCCAACATAACCCTCACAACAATGTAAACTATGGAGAAGACCTTGGTAAGCACACCAGCATTCATTTTGGGGTAGATATTGGGTATATAGCACTGAAGTGTGGGCATTGACTTAAGGAAGCTGAAGATTCAATGTAGAGAAGTAACATAGCCCAAGGCTATAGAAGTTCTCAGATTCAGGATTTAATTCCATGACAATAAAACTTTGCACATTCTACAAAATAATACTGCCTCCCATGTTTCAGACTGCTCTCCCACCAGTGTCCTGAAATGTCAGAGCAGGAAAGCCCCCACACCATTTTGTCACCTTGTTCTGCTTTCCAAACATCTAACACATCAGAGTTCACTTACCTTCTCCCACCATCTCTCCCCACTGTGTGTGTTAAGGAGAGCTTCTCCTGGAGGAATCCTACCTTCAAGTAGATCTGGTCTTTGAAGAGTGTGTGTTCCTGCATGACTACGTGCTCCAAGGTAGGCATTTCATCCTATTCCTAAGCACCTATTTAAGTGCTGACTAGACCTCTTAGCCCCAGTGACTTAGGAGAATCTCAATCTAGAAAAATGGTCTAGGTATCAAAGATGTAAAGTAAAACAAGAGAAGTTTAACTTTCCTAAAGAAGAGTTACAACCTATCAACTAATGGCAAGCCTATGAGCCTTCTTTGAATGTATGTAAATTACATCTAGCAACATCTTAATTACAATCTTATGCATTATTAAGTGAAATTTTGTTAGCTGTGTGGTTGACCATATCTTGTGAACAGAAGTCTAGGGCCTTCATGAGGACAGAGAGGGACTATGGCAGACTCACACTGAGGTGGGTAGGAGGGGAGCCTCAGAGACTTAAGACACCTGGCAGAGCTTCTTATGGACTGGAGGAATGCCCAGCATTAAACAGTGCTTTGTCCTGCTATCCTCTAATCCAGAAGGAGTAGACTATGTACTCAAAGAGGAGGAGCACAGTAGATCCTCAAAAAGGAGACCCATACACTGAAAACTACAAAACGTTGTTGTAAGATATTAAGGAAGAGCTAATTAAACATAAAGATATCCCAAGTTTATGGACTGGAAACTTATTGTTACGATGGCAGTATTCCTCAATTTGATCTACAGGTTCAACACAATCCTTATCAAAATCCCAGCTGCACTTTTTTGGTAGAAATTGGCAAGTTGATCCTAAAACTCATATGCAGATGCAAGGGACCCAGATAACCAAATAATGCTGAAAAAAGAACAAGGTTTGAGGGCTCATACTTCCCAGTTTCAAAACTTACTGCAAATATGCAGTCACGTAAGTGTGGTACTGGCATAAGAACAGACATCTAAATCAATGAAACAAATTGAAAGGCCAAAATAAACTCTTATATTTATGGTCAATTGATTTTCTACAAGGGTGGCAAGACAATTCAATGAAGGAAAGGATAGTCTTTTCAACAAATGGTGCTGGAACAAGTAGATATCCACATGCAAAAGAATGAATTTTACCCCTATATTATATCATACACAAAAATTAACTCAAAATGCATCAACAACCTGAATGTAAGAGCTAAAACTAGAAGACTCCTAGGAGAAAACATAGTGGTAAATCTATGTGACCTGGGATTAAGCAATGTTAGATATGATACCAGGAAATTAGATATGATACTATAAGCACAAACAACAAAATTAAAGATATATAAACTGTACTTTATCAGAAAGAAAAACTTTTGTGCAAACAATACCATCAAGAAAGTGAAAAGACAACCCATACAATAGAAGACAAATGAAAATCATATCTGATAAGAGGCTTGTATCTAGAATTCACATTTTTAAAAACTCTTATAACTCAATAATAAAAAAAGAAGCCAATTTAGAAATGAACAAAGGATCTGAGAAGACATTTCTCCAAAGAAGATACACAAGTGAGAGATGTGCACATGAAAAGATGCTCAATGTCATTAGTTATTAGGGAAAT
Organism: Delphinapterus leucas; assembly: GCF_059928025.1. Taxonomy (NCBI): domain Eukaryota; kingdom Metazoa; phylum Chordata; class Mammalia; order Artiodactyla; family Monodontidae; genus Delphinapterus; species Delphinapterus leucas. Next base: position 92,776,169 of record NC_143130.1, read on the forward strand.
GCAAGTTAAAACCACAATGATATGCAACTGTTACACACTAAAATCAGAAAGACAGACAATAACAAGTGTTAATGAGGATGTGGAGAAATTGAACCCTCATTCGTTGCTGGTGGTAATTTAAAATGGTGCAGCAATTTGGAAATAATCTGGCAGTTTTTAAAAATAAGTAGAGAGTTACCACGTAACCAGCAATTTCACTCCTAGGTACATACCAAAGAGAAATGAAAACATATGTCCACATAAAAACTTGTGCACGAATGCTCATAGCAACATTCATTATAGCCAAAAAGTGAAAACAACTCAAATATTCATCAAATGAATAATGGATTTTAAAATCTGGTACAGGGCTTATTTTAAGGATGATGAAAATGTTCTAAACTTCGATTATGGTGATATTTCTGTAACTGTGAATATAGTTACAATCCCTGAATTGTACACTTTAATCGGATTAGTTTTATGGCATGTAAAATATATCCAAATAAAGTTTTTGTTTAAGGATGCAATACATGCAAGCAGTTTTCAACTGCCACAAACTACATGAAGCAAAAAGTATATTATTAATCATTTTTTCTCTAAAATGGTTTCTGAGGAATGTCTCCTGAGAGGGTAATCAGAGGACCATCTGCCTAAAAAAATTTGCCTTCACTAATTACATACTTCAACATTGATGTTTCTTAGGTCAATCACACCCTTTAACAATGCCCCAAGATCAATGGGATTGAACATAAATGCTTCTAAGTTTGTAGGGACTCTATCATTTTAGGCTCTAAAAAAAGCTATAGTTCAAAAAAATACCTACCAACTCCCTGACTCCCAAGCACCTCTAATACTGTGAGCTGACATGCAAGATTTTTTTCTTTAAGGAAAACATTATTCCCCCACAAAAAGAGATTAGATGTAACTGTACTCAAGGACCTAGTAGCCTGGCCCTCAGGAAATTGCCCTTCTGGTGGAGGCACACTTCCCTGGAAAAGCACCTACATACATGTGTAGGTTTAGGTACTTTCTCACAGATACAGTACTAGAGTCACAAAAACTACTCTTCCAGCTCTTCTGTAGTGTTTTGTAGTGAAAAGAGCATGGGTTTTGGAGTCACACCTGATTTTGAATCCTTGCTTTACCACTTACTAGTTATGTGGCCTTGGTCTACATAACTTCTCAGAGTCTCTGTCCATCATGTCTACTGTTTCATACAGGGGAATTGCCAGCAGGGGGTGGTGGAAGAGGTATTTAATGTAAAGATATATGTGAGGCAGGAGGCACAGAGCTGCTCAGTATTTAATGTCCTTCACATCCCCCCTCCTATTTCAAAAAGACAGTAAACTTCGTGTGTGTGTATGTGTATAACCTATGCACATCCTCCCGTATATTTTATTTATTTATCTAACATCTTTATTGGAGTATAATTGCTTTACTATGGTGTGTTAGTTTCTGCTTTATAACAAAGTAAATCAGCTATACATATACATATATCCCCGTATCTCTGCCCTCTTGCGTCTCCCTCCCTCCCACCCTCCTTCTCCCACCCCTCTAGGTGGTCATAAAGCACTGAGCTGATCTCCCTAAGACAGTAAACTTCTGAGCAGAGATAAAGTGGTGCCCTTTCCTTCCCTGCTCCCTCCCACCCAACACACACCCCAGATGCACCTGGTGCTCCATAAATATTGTTGACTGAATTTAAATTCATTAGCATTCAGTGGAAAGCCAGACCCTAAGGGACAATATCAAAGAAATATTTGCAGTATTATCACCTCCTATTGTGTGCATCTCTAGATGAACTTCACAGTCCCAGGTCTTACCTCCAAGTGGATGCCTTCTCTGAACCCACAGATAGAACTCTAAGTAGAACCACTGCCTAAGTGTTTGCCTCTTCCTTAAATTCTAACATGAGTAGGGCAACCCTGTGCACATTTAAACCTTCCTTTTACCTTGCCCCTGAAGCAAAAGATGTGGGCATGAGACCAACTCTTGTCCCTTTACTGAGTTTCTCTATGGCTTATCTTAATTATAGTCACAGAAAACTGATTTTCCCAGGCACAGAAGAAAGAGCAAACACAGTGCAATCTTTTACACCCGTTTAAATCCTGATTAAAGTAGAATAATGTTTTCTTCCTTAACAGGTTTTGAATGTTGGAGTCTGAAAATATCTTTTGCATCACTAATTCAGATTAGCATTCTGATGCCAGTCACATAGAATCTAAAGTTCTGAGTCAGGGAGCTCTGGGCTGCTGCTGATCCCTCTCTATGCACAGAACGCTGAGACTCCAACATGATCCGTTTATAGTTGTATGAAGACATAGTTAACTCAGGATTCTTGGCGAAGGCCTGTTACTTTTTTTTTTACATCTTTATTGGAGTATAATTGCTTTACAATGGTGTGTTACTTTCTGCTTTATAACAAAGTGAATCAGTTATACATATACATATGTTTCCATATCTCTTCCCTCTTGCGTCTCCCTCCCTCCCACCCTCCCTATCCCACCCCTCTAGGTGGTCACAAAGCACCGAGTTGATCTCCCTGTGCTATGCGGCTGCTACCTTACTTTTGGTAGTGTATATATGTCCATGCCTCTCTCTTGCTTTGTCACAGCTTACCCTTCCCCCTCCCCATATCCTCAAGTCCATTCTCTAGTAGGTCTGTGCCTTTATTCCTGTCTTACCCCTAGGTTCTTCATGACTTTTTTCTTAAATTCCATATATATGTGTTAGCATACAGTATTTGTCTTTCTCTTTCTGACTTACTTCACTCTGTATGACAGACTCTAGGTCTATCCACCTCATTACAAATAGCTCAATTTCGTTTCTTTTTATGACTCAGTAATATTCCATTGTATATATGTGCCACATCTTCTTTATCCATTCATCCGATGATGGACACTTAGGCTGTTTCCATCTCCGGGCTATTGTAAATAGAGCTGCAATGAACATTTTGGTACATGACTCTTTTTGAATTTTGGTTTTCTCAGGGTATATGCCCAGTAGTGGGATTGCTGGGTCATGTGGTAGTTCTATTTGTAGTTTTTTAAGGAACCTCCATACTGTTCTCCATAGTGGCTGAACCAATTCACATTCTCACCAGCAGTGCAAGAGTGTTCCCTTTTCTCCACACCTTCTCCAGCATTTATTGTTTCTAGATTTTTTGATGATGGCCATTCTGACTGGTGTGAGATGATATCTCATTGTAGTTTTGATTTGCATTTCTCTAATGATTAATGATGTTGAGCATAACATGAGAATAAGCCCCATTGCCTGGCAGAGAACCGTGCAGTATTAAGAACTCAGCCAACTGTGTGGGGGGGTTATGAACCTAAGTGCTCCTTAATAGATCACGTTTGCCAAACATGTACATCTCAACTTGATATTTTATTTATGAATAACAATAAAAGAATGCTTGAAAGCCTTTCTGAATAAATTTGACTTTTGAATGTTATTACTACCCTCTCTCTAGGCACATGAAAATCTTTTATTCAGGAATGAAAATACTTAGTATTAAATGATTTTATGCTTGGACTTTTTCATCTTGTTTTCATATCACGTATACTTTAAAGAAAACCCTTAAAAAGTAAGTGGAAGTGTTATCTTATTAACTTGTTTCTCACTTTGTGTCAGCTAGTTCACTATCTATGATAATTAACAATTTGGGCCATGTACTCATTAGATCTTTGGTCAAGGATGGAAATTCTTGTTGAATTACCAAAGGTGGTTTCAATGAAATAAATTATTGATCATGGTGTTAGTAGATTATTGCTCTGTAAAAACCACCCCAAAACATAGTAGCTGAAAAACATAATATTTCGTATTGTTCACATGTTTATAGGTTGGATGGGGATTTTTTCTGGTTTCTGGAGGCTCACAGATGTGCATTGAATCACCTGTGACGTGAATAGGCAGATCTGTCAGTCCTGGCTTGGCTTTCCCATTTGTTTTGGGGTCAACTGGCTGTCAGCTTGTCCAAGATAGTCTCAGTTCTCCTCTACATGGTCTCTATCACTCTCGCCCCTCCCCCACCCCTTCTGCTATGCTGCATAAACAAACGCAGGCTAATCTGATAGAAAGTGAGAGCAGAAGCATATAAAGGCGTCTTGAAGCCTAGATTCGGAATGAACATACTGTTACTTTTGTTTTGGCTAAGGACTGCTGCAGGCCACCAGTCAGGCCAGTTTTGAGGGGTAGGGAAATTGCAATTCCTCCCATCAATAAGGAAAGTCTATAAGTAAAAGTACAAAGGGTATAGATACAGGGAAGAGAGAGAATCTACTTCAAGCATTGATTATACACAGGGCATTCAGTCATAGAAGTACCAAGATAAATAAGTTACTATACTTTGGAGTCCTTGAAGTCATAGATTAGGAAATTAGGAATAGAACACTCTACTGATATGGGTCACATGACAATAAGTGCTAAGAAAGAAGTATGACGCGGGGCGGGGAGGAAAATCATTAAAGACCTCTAGGCCCAGTTCTGATGGCCCTTCCTTGATCTGTCACACTTGAGTATTCATTTGGTTAACAAATATTTATTTAGCTCCCACCATGTATCAGGCAGTAGGTACTAAGAATATGGTTGTAAACAATACAGATGTGTTCCCAACCCTCCTGGAACTTGCGGTCCAGTGAGGGAGATGTTGTAATAGCTAAAAAGAAAAACTCTAAGACGTTCTGGAAAAGAGATTATGGGGTCAGAAAGTCATCCCTGGGGAAATGGTGTTTAAGTTTGTGACTGTGGGCTAGCTATTCAATTTAAGATCACTGCCTCATGTGTAAAGTGGAGACCCTTAGAGTGGGCACAGGATTAAATAACAGTTCAGCAAAAGGCTTTGAGAAGAGACTCATAGTTTTGAAGTTTATTTACCATCTATTCAAATGTCATCTCCCTTCTCTTTCAAGTCTTCTTACCTAGCTCCAATACCTCTCCTGCGTTTCTCACATCACGCTGTGTGGTAGGTGTTCAATACGTGTTCATTTAGTAGTACCACATTGCCTTGTTTTCAAATCTAATAAATTTAGCTTTGGGTTTCATTTCCATTTGGACCCTAGTGGCCAAGTTAAAGGCACAAATAAGAATGAATGCCTGTTTTACTGTGGGCTCTAAAATTTCAATCTTCATTATGAAGAAATGCTCAGCTGTGGAAAACTAATGAGATTTTAATCCAAATCCCATTAAAATAGGGTGTAGGTGGGAAAACTTATCATCGAAGTACTATTGAGAAGCCCACATTTTTGTATGCCTAGGATAGAGGTTACTTTATTTCTTGGCTCAGTGAAGTTCTGCTTTGAACTATCAGATTTATCTTACATTTAGCCTGAACCAGGTCAGCTTAGCAGCTTGAGGTCTCACCTTCTATCTAAGTGAGAGTTGACTGTGGATTATTTAGGAGGGCCATGATTTTGACTTACTAGGTGAATGAGTCAGCAAAGATCCTGCTAGAAGTCATGAAGGGCCTTGGATGGCATACTAAGGACTTTGGGCTTTACCTTTAGCAGCCTCAATTTTTAAATAAGACAATGAAATCATAACACGTGTGTTTTATCCAGATAACTCTTTCTGCACTTAAACCCCTATCTTGGGGTCTGCTTCTGGGGCAACCCAGCCTAAGGTGAGATCCTTCTTACAGCCAGTTCCTACGGGAGGTGATACCAGGAAACACTGATACAGGAGTAAAGAAGTAAGACAGGGTAGGGGAGGGTGTCATTGAAGTTTACACTATTGATAAGGTTACAATGATGGCCAGCTAAAGTTCAGGTCCACAGGTGCCCTCTGGGAGAACATACAGAACATGCCGCAGAGTTTCCCATCAGAATATCTATCCACCAACTCCTATCCGCCGCCAATGGTTAGGGCTGCTTCTGGGAGTGTAACTCCCCAGCACTTCCTGTGCCCATGGCACAATCTCAGTAGTCTCCAAAGGCCAGAAAAAGCCCTCAGGCAAAGAGGTGCAGGTGGCTGCTGCACCAAGCCTTCAGCAAGTCTGGGAACAGTGAGTGTCAAGGGATGTACAGAGCACTGACAGCATCTGCTACAGTTCTGTACGTTATAAGGCTGCTGTCCTAGGCAGGCAAGAAATAATAGAGGCTTGAGCCATAGCAGTAGCAGTAGGGATGAAGAGAAAAGGGAGCATTTGGAAATGAATTTGAGAGACTTAGCAGGACTGGCAACCAAAGAAATAATAGTGATGAAGAATGAAGAGTCCAGAGAAACCCCCAGATCTCTAGCTTGGCTGTTAGAGTGGATGATGGTGCTATGAACTGGTTTAGGAAATAGAGAAAAGCCCTAATCCTCTTCCCCAAATCCATGTTAAGTTTTAAGCATGCATCTGTATTTGAGATATCGGTCAGTATTGCAAGTTGGGTTTCCTGGAAAGAAGACTCTGGAGATTAGCATACAGGAGGTTTATTCGAGCACCATCAGAATCAATCATGATGAAGGAAAGGGAAGGAAACAGGATTGGGAAGAGAGAAAAGTTGGGCAGCAATACAGCCTCAACAGAAGCCCCAGGGAGCCCTAGGAGGAGTTTTGAAGATGAAATAAACCTCAGAGTTGTCCCCAGCTGAGTGGGAAGGTCAGGCATTTATACTCCTACATTGATCGGTCATTGGAAGGAAGCTGCCCCAGGGAAGGGATAGGAGATTGAGGGAGCTGCCTCTCTTTAGCCAGCTCTCCCTGAATAAGGCTGACAACTGTAAATATTCCATAGCTGGAGTAAGAGGTATTTTAAACAGGGATCTGGACAATGCATTGCAGTGTCCACAACAGAGAGTATTACAATCACAAGTGTCCAGTTGGTAACTGATGCAAGGGTCTAGTGCACAGAAGCAAAATCTGAGATGGTAACATATTTGGAGAATTATCAGTTCAAAAGAGGGTTAAGTAGATTTGGCAAATGGTATAGAACAAAGATTTCTTTCTGAACACTTCAAATATGATTATGGTAAATAATGGTAACTCTCACTGCTCATCAAGATGCAAATAAAGTCATTATAACACTATACATCGGGTTATAGATTATCTGTTGACAATAAAATGTAGAAAAATGTAATTTAATTGCTTTGTTCCAAAGGTGGGTAAGTAAAATAGTAGAAACGTTTTGAAGACCATAAACATATATAGGAGGGATAAATGTTTCTCTTGGTGTATATGAGAATCATAGCAAAAGAAATTACCCAATTTTTCTGTAAATTTCATTTGATACTACAAAACATCAGTAAATATGTGATTAAAATATGGTTTTTAATACTCATAACAAGTATATCAACTTGAAACAAAAATGTGAAATGTTTGCCTATTAAATGCTATATTCTACATGATGAAAAAAGGAAAGTAAAACAACAACACAAAAACACTGATAAATATGAACAGTGTTTCTCAAGGACACCCTACCCTGGGGTATTAAAAAAAGAACTGAGATCACTCTAAGTAGTAAAGTATTAGGTTGGCCAAAAAGTTTATTCATTTTCCCATGGGCTCTTATGAACTTTTTGGCCAACCCAATAGTTTTCCCTGCTTCTTGCCCTCCTCCTACCTACCAGGGTCGTCCACACTCCCCTCTAAGAATCTCTGCAGAGGAAATATAGTGTATTGATCAACAGTGCTGACTTAGGAGTTAGATTCCCTCTTTCTCCACTTGCTAGACCTGATCAAGATACATGCAAGCCTCTCAACTTTGTCTCCATTTTCTCAACTGTAAAATGAAGTTAATGAAAAGATCTACCCCCTAATGATATTGCACCATGTTTACTGGCACACAGTAAGTTTTCAAAAGCTATTACTAAAGGAGGGGGGGGAGTGGAGGAATGAATTGGCAGAGACCAGAGTATTTATCGGGCAGTGAAAATAGTGTGATACTATAATGATAAATACATGTCATTAAATATTTGTGCAAACTCACAGAAAGTAAAAGACCAAGAGTGAACTCTAAGGTAAACTATGGACTCTGAGTGATTATATAATGTGTAAATGCAGGTTCATTAGTTTTAACAAATGTACCACTCTGGTGGGGGATGTTGATAACTGGGGAGGCTGTGCATGTGTGGGAGCAGGTGGTAGATGGGAAATCTCTGTACCTTCCCCTCAATTTTGCTGTGAATCTAAAACAGTTCTTGAAACTATAAAGTCTTTTTAAAAGCTATTATTATTATAAATCATTACTATTATTTACCTGGAAAGGGCTATGCAAAGCCACATGGATGCCTCACCTCTGCCTTCAGAGCTTGTCAGACCTCCCACCTGGGAGACAAATGAGTGATAAAGTCCTCAAGATGCCAAACCTACCTCTGTTATGCCTTAAGCTGGTGACACCTTAATTTTGTTGTGCCAAGTAGTATGGATTCCACATCACAGAGTGATGATGACCAGAGCAAAGACAACCTAATAAGTCTCCAATTTTCCTTTTCCATCCAATGTGGATACCATAAATCTGTGCAAACTCTGACTAGGAGGCTCCCCTTCTAGAATCTCCATCCCCCTAGGATCACAGTGTTTTATATAGTTGTCCACACCCAACACCAACTGGCTCACAGCTGCAAAGCAGCAGTATGAATGTGAGACATGTCTTACTAGATCAGAAAACTTAACAGTGTACAAAATTATAGATAATTTATTCTAAGAAGAAATCATATAAATGACTGATGATTTAGATGCTTTCACTTAAGGGAATGCTGCCTGACATCAGGATCTGCTAGTTCTTAAACTAAACTCCATGCCAGAAAGTCCATACCTGCATCGGGAGGAGGGGAGGACAGAAATGGTCCCCTGATGTTCCTAAGCAGGACAGCCTTGCCTCCTATGTTTGGACTACCCAGAAATCCCATTGCCTAGAGCAATCTGTCTTTTCCATCCTGACGAACACTGTTCCACCCTCTTATATTCGCAGGGAGACTCCCTTTCCCCCAAATTTGTTTCATTCTCTCAAATCTGAGTCACAAGCACCCTCCACCTGCCCCATAACTGAAGCACAGTTGTTTAATCCTTCCTCCAGTGAATCTTCCTCAGGAGGCTTCCTCATTTTCTCTGACAAATATAATCTTGGGAGGCCTGTACTCACACAGATGACCAAATATTCCAGAGGTGCCTGAACCATAAGGTAAGTCCAAGGTAAGTACATGATGTTTTCTTGCTTCATAAGAAAATCAGAAAACTGTTATAAGGAGGAAAACATGAGATTATAAAATAAATAGGTGATTAAGTAAAAATGAATTTGGCAAGACATCAATGGTGTTGTAAGGAGCTCTGCAGACCTTCTCTAAGAAGAACAACCACAACTGGTGAAAATTATATATATTTTTTAAAAGAAACACTTAAAATTTCTAGAAATTGTTCCAAGAGAATACAGGAATACAGAAAACATAGAAATATCTATTCAAGAATATCTATTAAATATCTACAAAAAGGTGAGAGTTTGTGGCATTTGAGCCATGAAATTCCACCTTACCCCTGCCCTATCCCCAACTCTGTGTTATGGAAGCTTTACTGTGGGTATATGCAGCCAAGATGAAAGGGATACCGCTCTCTCAGTTCCCAGTATAGGGCTATGTTTTCTCTCTAAGATAGACAGACTGCCAGTGTTTCTCATTTCACATAGGCCTGTGTTACAGAGGCTCTTTCCCAGAAAATGCAGCTGAGTGGTCTGCAACTCCTTTCTTCCACCCAGCCCTCACTCATAGGGTAGAAGCTCTACTCCAGGTATGGGAGGAAGAGAATCCTGAGCTCTGATTCAGGCTTGCACCAGGTCACTCATGGGGTGGACATTCCATGCAGAAGGAGGCAAGCCAAGAGACCACTCACTGACCTCCTCATAGAGCAGTGTTAACTCAGAGAGAAACAGGATGCAGTCAGTCCCTGCCCCCAGAAGTTGCAGGACAGAATTTCTGGCATGGGAAGAGGCAGGCAATAATAGAGACCCAAAGCTTTCCCTAAGAGAACTGACTTTATTTGGAACAAATCTGGAAGTTCAAGCCAAGGGTGATGTCAAAAACAATGAAGAGTTTGGTAGTGAGCAATTCACCAGCTGGTGGTAGCTCCATGACAGCAACAAGCAAAATGGTAGGCCAGCTAGTTTAATGGAGAGACTTAGGGAAAGAGACAGCTAAGAAGAGCCCTCCTGGGGTTGGCCTAAGCCTCAAAGATTGTCCCTGCAAAATGGATTGAACTTAACTGGATTGGATCTTGGAACAATTTATGCCCCAGGATGGAAAACAAGAGAGAAATCTGCAATTACTGGAGGGCTAGCAGCTGTGTGTGATACCAACAGATAAACCAGGTAAAACCAGGTAACAAGGAGATTGAGAGACATTTAAAGAGACTAGTAAAACCATTGTCATATCTGGGATGGAAGATGAGGGAGTCAGAGTGACTGTGCACTTGCCCAAGCTTGTACCTTCTAAGATGCAACACTGGAGACTGCATACTGAGGGGGGAATAAACTTCATGAAATTATTCAGCCAAGTCACTAAACAAATTAAACAAGTGAAAAAGCAATCAACAAGCCCCAGAAGGGTGGTAGTGGGAAAATAAGTATCCAAATTTGCTTTATTATCCAAAGTGTTCAGTTTCCAGCTAGAAATTATGAGATATACAAACAACAAAGTAAGACCCACATACAGGGAAAAGGAACAACAGAAATGGCCTTTGAGAGGTCCCAGATGTCAAATTTAGCAGACAAAAATTTGAAAGCATCTATTATAAATATGCTCAAAAAAAGTAAATATAGTAATGTCTAAAGAAGGAAATATAATATTTCATCATAGATAATGTCAATAAAGAGCCAGACATTATATTTTAAAAGAATCATATGGAAATTCTTTAGTTGAAACATACAAAAACTGGAATGAAAATTTTGCTACCAGGACCAACTGTAGATTTGAGCTGGCAGAATAAAGAATAAGTGAAGTTTAAGATAAACCAATTAAGATAATATAATGTGAAAAAACAGAAAGAAAAAAGAAAAATGAACAGAGCCTCAGATAAATGTAGGGCATCATTAAATGTAACAACATTATAAGCAATGTGAATGCCAGAGGGAGGAAAGAGAAAAATAAACAGAAAAAAAATCTAAGAAATAATAGCTATAAACTTTCTGAACTTGATTTATTATATTAATCTACATATGCTAGAAGCTCAGTGAAATCCAAGTAGGACAAATGCAAAGAGATACAAAGACAGACACATCAGAGTAAAAAATGATGTAAGGCAAAGATAATATTTTAAAAGGAGCAAGAGAACCACAATAAGATTAATAGCTGACTTATCAGAAAAAAGAAAATGGAGACCAGAGGCAGTGGAATGATATATTCAAAGTGTTGAAAGAAAAATGTAAACCAAGAATTCTATATCCATCAAAGGTATGCTTCAGAAATGCTGGTGCCCCCTCTCACCACTCTTGTTCAACAGTTTCCTGGAATTCCTAGCTAATACAATAAGAAAATAAAATAAAAGTTATACACCCCATGAAGAAAGAAATGAAACATCGTTGCTGGTTACATGAATGTCTACGTAGAAAATCCTAAAGAAGTGACAAAAAAAAAAAAACCCTCCTGAAACTAATATGTGAGTATAGAAAGCTTGAAAGATACAAGGTTAATATAAAAAAGCCAATTGATTTCCTATATACCAGCAATGAAATAGTGGGATTTCAAATTAAGAGAACATTACCATTTATATAAGCTCCCCCCAAAAAATGGACACTTAGTGTAAATCTAACAAAATATGTATAAGATCCTCATAAGGAAAACCACAAAACTCTGATAGAAATCAAATATATAAAAATGCAACAATATTCTATTGCTCATGGATAGTAAGACTCAATATTCCTAAGATATCAGTTCTTCCCAACTTGATCTATAGTTTCAACACAAACCCAATCAATATCCCACCAAGTTACTTTGTGGATATCAACAAATTGATTTTAAAGTTTACATGGAAAAGGGCAGACAGCAGAAGCAAGAAGAATTACAATCATTCAGCCTGTGGAACAAAAACCACAATCACAGAAAGTTACACGAAATGAAATGGCAGAGGAATATGTCTCAGATGAAGGAACAAGATAAAACCCCAGAAAAACAACTAGGTAAAGTGGAGATAAGCAACCTTCTGAAAAAAGAATTCAGAATAAAGATAGCAAAGATGATCCAGGATCTCAGAAAAAGAATGGAAGCAAGGATTGAGAAGATACAAGAAATGTTTAACAAAGAACTAGAAGAACTAAAGAACAAACAAACAGAGAGGAACAATACAAACACTGAAGTGAAAAATACACTAGAAGGAATCAATAGGAGAATAACTAAGGCAGAAGAATGGCTAAGTGACCTGGAAGACAGAATGATTGAAATCAGTGTCATGGAACAGAATAAAGAAAAAAAGTTAAAAGAAATGAAGACAGTCTAAGAGACTCCTAGGACAACATTAAATGCACAAACATTAGCATTATACAGGTCCCAGCAGGAGAACAGAGAGAGAAATGACCTAAGCAATTATCTGAAGAGATAATAGCTGAAAACACCCCTAACATGGGAAAGGAAAGAGTCACCCAAGTCCAGGAAGCACAGTGAGTCTCAGGCAGGATAAACCCAAGAAGGAACATGCCAAGATATAGTAATCAAATTGACAAAAATTAAAGGCAAGAAAAAATATTAAAAGCAACAATGGAAAAATGGCAAATAACATACAAGGGAACTCCCATAAGGTTATCAGCTGATTATTCAGCAGAAAGTCTGCAGACCAGAAGGGAGTGGCACAATATATTTAAAGTGATGAAAGGGAAGAACCTACAACCAAGAATACTCTACACAGCAAGGCTCTCATTCAGATTTGACAGAGAAATCAAAAGCTTTACAGACAAGCGAATGCTAAGAGAATTCAGCACCACCAGACCAGCTTTGCAACAAATGCTAAAGGAACTCCTGTAGGTGGGAAAGAGACCAGCAACTTAAAACAAACTCGTACATATATAGACTGCTATATCAAAACCTCATGGGAACAGCAAACCCAAAAACAATAGATACACACACAAAAAAGAAAGAGCAGCCCAAACAACACTAAAAAGGGTCATCAAACCACAAGAGAAGAGAACAAGAGAGGAAGGGAAGAAAAAACACCTGCAAAACCAAACCCAAAACAATTAAGAAAATGGCAAGAAGAACATACATATCTATAATTACCTTAAATGTAAATGGATTAAATGCTCCAACCAAAAGACATAGACTGGCTGAACAGATACAAAAAGAAGACCCTATATATACTGTCTACAAGAGACCCACTTCAGAGGAAGGAAAACTCCCAAACTCATTCTATGAGGCCACCATTACCCCAATACCAAAACCAGACAAAGATACCACAAAAAAGAAAATTACAGGCCAACGTCACTGATGAACATAGATGCAAAATTTCTCAACAAAATACTAGCAATCTGAATCCAACAACACATTAAAAGGATCATACACCATGATCAAGTGGGATTTATCCCAGGGATGTGGGATTTTTCTTTTCCTTTGTTTATAAAATTTTTTTCCATAAGAGGCACACATTTTTATCAGGAAGTTATTATGCAGAAGTTTTATCTTATTCTGACTTGGGAAGAGGGTAGAAACATGCTGGAAAAAGTGAAATCAGTGCCCAGTCTTCAAGATGAGGAGAGGACTACTAAGGTGGGGATGGGGCATTCCAACAAATGGGACAGCGTGAAGGCAAACTCCATGGTAAGACACAGCCTGGCACATGGGGCTGGGGAGGAGACCAGCATTCAGCACTGCTGGAGCTGAGAGCCACCGGTCGGGATGGGTGGGGGGAGATGGTTAGAATGATGAGGCTGGGGACATGGGGGTGGGGGTCTATTTACAGCATGTTAAATAATGTAAATAAATATAAATGTATTTTTTATTTATTTTTGGCTGCATTGGGTCTTTGTTGCTGCATGTGGGCTTTCTCTAGTTGCAGAGAGTGGGGGTTACTCTTTGTTGTGGTGTGTGGGTTTCTCATTGCAGTGGCTTCTATTCTTGTGGAGCATGGGCTCTAGGCACACGGGCTTCAGTAGTTGTGGCTCGTGGGCTCTAGAGCACAGGCTCAGTAGTTGTGGCACACAGGCTTTGTTGCTCCAAGGCATGTGGGATCTTCCCGGACCAGGGATCGAACCCATGTCCTCTGCATTGGCAGGCGAATTCTTAACAACTGTGGCACCAGGAAAGTTCCAGGGATTTTTCAATATCTGCAAATCAATCAGTGTGATACACCACATCAACAAACTGAAGAATAAAAACCATACGATTGCCTCAATAGATTCAGAAAAAGCTTTTGTCGTAATTCAACACCAATTTATGATAAAAACTCTCCAGAAAGTGGGCATAGAGGGAATATGCCTCAACATATAAAGGCCATATGATAAACCTACAGCTAACATCATACTGAACAGTGAAAAGCTGAAATCATTTCCTCTAAGATCAGGAACAAAATAAGAATGTCCACTCTCACCAATTTTATTCAACATAGTTTTGGAAGTCCTAGGTACAGCAATCAGAGAACAAAGAGAAATAAAAGGAATCCAAATTGGAAAAGAAGATAAACTGTCACTGTTTGCAGATGACATGATACTATACAGAGAAAATCCTAAAGATGCTATCAGAAAACCACTAGAGCTCAACAATGAATTTGGTAAAGTTGCAGGTTACAGAATTAACACACAGAACCGCTGCATTTCTATACACTAACAATGAAATATCAGAAAGAGAAATTTAAGAAACAATCTCATTTACTATTGCATCAAAAAGAATAAAATACCCAGGAATAAATCTACCTAAGGAAACAAAGACCTGTACTCCGAAAACTATAAGACGCTGATGAAAGAAACTGAAGAAGGCACAAACAGATGGAAAGATATATCATGTTCTTGGATTGGAAGAATCAGTATTGTCAAAATGACTATACTACCCAAGGCAATCTACAGATTCAATGCAATCCCTATCAAATTACCAATGGCATTTTTCACAGAACTAGAACAAAATTTTTAAATTTGTATGGAGACACAAAAGACTCTGAATAGCCAAAGCAATCTTAAGAAAAACAGAGCTGGAGGAATCAGGCTCCCAGACTTCAGACTATACTACAAAGCCATAGTCATCAAAACAGCATGGTACTGGAACAAAAACAGAAATATGGAACAGGATAGAAAGCCCAGAAATAAACTCACACACCGATGGTCAATTAATCTATGACAAAGGAGGAAAGACTATACAATGGGGGAAAAACAGTCTCTTCAATAAATGGTGCTGGGAAAACTGGACAGCTACATGTAAAAAAAAAAAAATGAAAGAGAATGTTCTAATAACACCATACACAAAAATAAGCTCAAAATGGATTAAAGACCTAAATTTGAGACAGGACACTATAAAACTCTTAGAGGAAAACATAGGCAGAACACTCTGATATAAATCACAGCAATATCTTTTTTGATCCATCTCCCAGAATAATGGAAATAAAAACAAAAATAAACAACTGGGACCTAATTAAACTCAAAAGCTTTTGCACAGCAAAGGAAACCATAAACAAGAAGACAACCCACAGATTGGGAGAAAATATTTGCAAATGATATGACCAACAAGGGATTAGTCTCCAAAATTTACAAACAGCTCACACGGCTTAATATCATCAAAACAAACAACCCAATCAAAAAGTGGGCAGAAGACCTAGATAGACATTTCTACAAAGAAGACAGATAGCCAAGAGGCCCATGAAAAGATGTTCAACGTTGCTAATTTTTAGAGAAATGCAAATCAAAACTACAATGAGATATCATCTCACACCAGTCAAAATGGCTCTCATCAAAAAAATCCACAAACAACAAATGCTGGAGAAGGTGTGGCGAGAAGGTAATCCTATTACACTGTTGGTGAGAATGTAAATTGGTACAACCACTATGGAGAACAGTACAGAGGTTCCTTAAAAATCTAAAAATAAAGCTACTATGTGATCCTGCTATCCCACTCCTGGGCATGTATCTGGAGAAAAACATGGTCCGAAAGGCTACAGGTACCCCAGTGTTCATTGCAGCACTGTTTACAACAGCCAAGACACAGAAGCAATTTAAGTGTCTATTAACAGAGGAATGGATAAAGAAGATGTGGCACATGTATACAATGAAATATTACTCAGCCATTAAACAGAATGAAATAATGCCATTTGCAGTAACATGGATGGACCTAGTGATTGTCATACTAAGTGAAGTAAGACAAAGAGAAATATAATATGATATCACTTATATGTGGAATCTAAAAAGAAATAATACAAATGAACTTATTTACAAAACAGAAACAGACTCACAGACTTAGAGAATTAACTTATGCTTACCAGGGGGGAACCATAGGGGAAGGAATAGTTAGGGAGTTTGGGACTGACAGGCACACACCGCTATATTTAAAATGGATAACCAACAAGGACCTACTGTATAGCACAGGGAACTCTGCTCAATGTTATGTAACAACCTAAATGGGAAAAGATACATGTATATGAATAACTGAATCACTGTGCTGTGAGAGTGTCACAACATTGGAAATCAACTATACTTCAATATAAAATAAAGTTAAAAAATAAAAATATTCTCCTAAAAAAAAGGTTTACATGGAAATTTAACTTACATACAGTGAACATGATAATAAAAAAGAACAAAGTCAGAGGACTAATATTACCCAACTTCAATGGGTACTGTACTATGAATGAAAGGATAGACAAAAAGACCAATGAAACATAATAGAGGTCCTAGAAATAGACCTATACAAATACAGTAAACTAATATTTGACAAAGAAGCAAAGGCAATCCAAAGGAGAAAGGAGCACTGGAACAACTGGACATCCACACGCAAAACAATTGAATCTAGACATGGACCTTACACATTTGACAAATATTAACTCAATATGGATGGTAGATCTAAATATAAAACAAAACTATAGAGCTTCTGGAAGATAAATTAAGGGAAAATCTAGGGGTCCTTCAGTTTAGCAATGAGTTTCAAGATATAATACCAGAAGCACAATCCATGAAAGAAAAGTTTTTAAGTTGCACATCATTAAAATTAACAACTTTTGCTCTGTGTAAGACATCATTAATAAAAAGAGAAGACAAGCCACAGACTGGGAGAAAATGCTTGCAAAACACTTATCTGATAAAGGACTTGAATCCAATATATATGAAGAACTCTTTAAATTCCACAATAAGAAAAACAACCCAATTAAGAAGTGTGTAAAAGAACTTAACAAACACCTCACCAAAGAAGATGTACAGATAGCAAATAAGCATATGGAAAAATGTTCAACATTATATGTAATTACAGAATTGGGAATTAAAATAACACTGAGATACCACTACATACCTATTAGAATGGCTAAAATCCAAAACACTGACAACACCAAATGCTGGTAAGGATATGGAGCAACAAGAACTCTCATTCATTGCCAGGGGGAGTGCAAATTGGTCCAGCCACTTTGGAAAACAGTTTGGCAGTTTCTTACAATGCTAAGCATAGTCACACATTCCACCAATCTTGCTTCTAGGTACTTATCCAAAGAAACTGAAAACTTTGTCCACACAAAAACCTGCACACGGATGTTTATAGCAACTTTATCCATAAGTACCAAAACTTGGAAACAACCAAGAAGTCCTTCAACAGGTCAATGAATAAACTGTGGCCCATCCATGCAATGGAATATTATTAAATGATAGAAAGAAATGAACCTTTCAAGCCATGAAAAGATAGCAGTATGCATTTAAGTTTCCTCTAAGTGGAAGAAGTCAGTTTGAAAAAGCTATGCATTAAATGATTCCAACTATATGACATTCTGGAAAAGGCAAAACTATAGAGATAGTATTTAAAAAGACAGTGGCTGCCAAGGAAGGTTAAGGGAAAGAGGATGAAGGTTAAGGGAGGAGGATTTTTAATGAAGTGAAATTAATTTTTATGTTATTGTAATGGTGGATATATGACATTATGCGTTTGGCAAAACTCATAGAAATGTACACTACAAAGGATGACACCTAGTGTAAACTATGGACTTTAGTTAATAATGATATATCAATATTGATTCATCAACTGTAAAACATGTACCACACCAATGCAAGATGTTAGCTGTGCAGGAAACTGTGGGTGGACAAAGGGGAAATGTACAGAACTTTTTGTAATTTCTGTTCAATCTTTCTATAAACCTAAAACTGCTCTAAAATAAAGTCTATTAATTTTAAACATGAAGGTACAATAAAGACATTTCCAAATAAAGAATAAGAATTTGTTGCCAACACACCCTGTCTTATAAGAAATACAAGAGGAAGTCTTTCATTTTGAAAGAAAGTAGCATCAAACAGAAATTCAAATCCACACGAAGAAATAAGAAGAGGTTTATGCATAGGTACATATACAGACTGTATAAATCTTTCTCTTCCCTTCAATTTATTTAAAATACATAAGGTTATAAGAAAATAATTATAAAACTGTATTGTTTATAAACTTCTACAGTGCTATATGTCAATTTTATCTTAACAGAACTGTAAAAAAGTCAGTGTATTTCCTCTGTACCAGCAGAGTAATCAGAATTGAAAATGTTTTCTGACTAATGAATGTTTTAATTAAAATATAGTTGACACACAGTATTATGTTAGTTTCAGATGTTCAGAACTGAAATTTTTTAAAATACTCTTTACAATAGCACCAAAAAATGGAATAATTAATTGTAAATCTAGCAAAGTATGTACAAATCTATGTCCAGGAAACTGAGATGTTGTGGAAAGAAATCAAATAAAATCTAAATAAATGGAGAGCGATTCTTAAAAATAGTAAACCATATTGAACTTGTAACATAGACAGATGCCATATATATGACAATAATAGCAAAAAGGAATAAGACTAAAGTTTCTATATTTAGTCAGAATTTAGTATGAATGTGAATAAAAATATAATATTCCAAAACATAAGGGCATGAGCTAAAGCAGTGCTTAGAGGGGAAATTTATGCTACAAACATCTATATTACCAAAAAGAGAAAGGTGTCAAATCAATAGCCTAACTTTCTACACTAAGACTCTGGAAAAAGAGCAAACTAAATGTATATCAAACAGCAGGAAGAAAAAAAAAATAAAGATTACAGATTTAATTATTGAAATAGAGAATAGGAAAAAAAACAGAAAAAAATCAGAAAGACCAAAAGCTAGTTCTTTGAAGAGAGCAATAAATTGACAATATTTTGCTAGACTCACCAAGAGAAAAAAGAAAAAAGACTCAAATCAATAAAATCATGAATGAAAAGGGGAGATGACTATAAAAGTTACAGAAATAGGAAGAATTATAGGGGACTAGTATGGACAACTCTATGCCAACAAATTACTTAAGGAAATTGTCTATTTCATCTAAAAGAATCAAGCTATCAAAACTGACTTGAGAAGAAATAGAAAATCTGAATAGATCTGTAACAGGCAAAGAAAGGAACTTTCTCAGCCTGACAAAAAGAATGTTAGTTTCCTAACTCTGCTGTAACAAAATACCACATACTGGCTGTGTCTTAAAACAAAAATTTACTCTCACACAGTTAATGAGACTAGAAGTCTGAAACCAAGGTGCTGGCAGAGCCATGCTCCCTCTGCAGCGTCTAGAGAAGTTTTCCTTGCCTCTTCCAGCTTCTTGTATTGATAGTTCCAGGCATTCCTTTGCTTTTGGCAACATAGCTCCAACCTCTGCCTCTGTCATACATGACCATCTTCCCTGTGTGTATGTCTCTGTCTCTTTTTTCTCCTTATAAGAACACAGTCATATTGGATTATGTCCCACCCTAATTACCTTATCTTAACTTGATTACATTTGCAAGACTATTTTGAAATGAGGTCCACATTCACAATTACCAGAGGCTAGGACTTCAACATATCTTTTTGGAAGACAATTCAGTCCATGACAAAAGACATCTCTTGATATTTTTAAAAAACACAGCTAGGGCTTCCCTGGTGGCGCAGTGGTTGAGAGTCTGCCTGCTGATGCAGAGGACACGGGTTCATGCCCCGGTCCGGGAAGATCCCATATGCTGCGGAGCGGCTAGGCCTGTGAGCCATGGCCGCTGAGCTTGCGCGTCCAGAGCCTGTGCTCCACAACGGGAGAGGCCACAACAGTGAGAGGCCTGCATACCGTGCAAAAAAAAAAAAAAAAAAAACAAACCCCACAGTTAACATCATACTTAGTAGTGAAAGAGTGAATGCTTACCCTCTAAGATCTACAAGATAAGAAAATCTTCTCTGGTCATTTTTATTCAGATTTGCACTGGAGGTTCTAGCCAGGGTGATAAGAAAAGGAAAAATTACTAAAGTAAAAGACACTCAGATTTAAAAGGAAGAAGTTAACTATATGTGCTGATGACATGATTGTGTATCTAAAGAAACCTTAGGAATCCACCAAAGCACTATTACGATGAATAAACAAGTTCAGAAAGTCTGTAGGATACAAAGTCAAAGTAAAATAGCAATTGTATTTCTATACACTAGCATTGAATAATCTAAAAATGAAATTAAGAAATCAATTCCATTTACAATATCAAAAAGAATAAATTATCTAGAAAAAATTAACAAAACAGTGCAATACTTACACACTGAAAACTATAAAAGTTCATTGAAAGAAATTAAAAATATAAGTATTTAGAAAGACACTCATGTTCATTGATTGGAAGGCTTAATATTGTTGAGATAGGGAATACTGCTAAGTCAATCATCAGATTGAACACATTCCTCATCAAAATTATAGCTGCCTTTTTTAAAAAAAAAAACAAATTCACAGGCTTATCCTGAAATTCATATACAAATACATGGAACATAGAATATCTAAGAAAATCATGAAAAAGAAGGACAAAGTTGGAGGACTCATGTGTCCCAATTTTAAAAACATACTACAAAACTATAGTAATCAAGACAGTGTGGTAACCGGCACAAGGTTAGACATTTAGAAACATGGAACTGAATTGAGAGAACAGAATTAAATCCTTATGTTTATAGTCAAATGATTTTCTACAAGCGTTCTTAGACAATTTGATGGGGAAAGTATAGTCTTCTCAACAAGTGATACCGAGACCACAAGAAGCCTCATGGTTCTGGGACACGTTCCTTACACCATACACAAATGTAAGTCAAAATGGATCACAGATCTAAATATAAGAGCTAAAGCTATAAATTCTCAGAAGGAAACATAAGAATAAATCTCAGTGACCTTGGATTAGACAATCGTTTCCTTAGATATAACACCAAAAGAACAACCAACAAATGAAAAGATAAAATGGACTTCATCAAAATTAAAAAAATTTTATGCTTCAAAAGACACCATTAAGAAAGTGAAAAAGAGCATCATGGCAGCATAAGACATTCCTGCTTTTTGTTCCTTTTTCAACAAAGCATTAGACGTCCATTCAGAGACCAAAGTGCCTTTGTGGGAGCTATGGGGGCCTAGCACCATACACCAAGGGATCTGGGTGGAGTCTTACCCATGTGTATATCTGGTAATAGCCAGACAGACCTTAGTATGGACTGCGGAACCAGCAGAGCAGAAAACCTTCCCCAACCACTCTCATCAGTCAGGAAAAAAAACTGGAGATAGCTGTCCTGGACAGAGAGCACAGAAGAGAGAGAAACTGTAGAAGTCCAGCCTCCCCAAGGAGAGATTCCAATATACCATTGGGAAAAAAATTGGGCATAGCACAGAAAGAAAGAAGAACCAGAAACAACTACCACCACCATTCACCTCAACAAGGCAACACTGCATGGGGCTGGACTACCAGGCAGCAGCAAACTCTGCTTCAGGAGAAATAGAGAGTGATGAGTGAGTACCCAGCCACACCAGTGTCTAGGATGCTGCTGGAGAAACCTGTTTCTCTCTAGCTGTGCCCAGAGTACTGAAGCAGCAGGTCCACGACTGGGAGGAGGTAGGAGATCAGGAAAAAGGTACATAAGAATATCAAAGGGAATTTCAGGAACATGATTCCTGTAGACTGAGCTCAACAGAAAGTCCACTCATCCGGGGCGGGGCGGGGGAAGATAACTTACAAAGGAACCCCCATTAGACTATCATTGGATTTCTCAGCAAAAACCCTACAGTCCAGGACAGAATGAAATGACAGGATTGAAAGAAAAGATTGCCAGCCCAAGAGTACTCTATCCACAGCAAATTTCTCCTTCTAATATGAAGGAGAAATAAAGACTTTCCTAGGGAGAAAAAAAAAAAAAAAGCTAAGGGAGTTCATCACCATTAGGCCACCCATGCAAGAAATTCTGAAAGGAGTTCTTCAAGCTAAAATGAAAAGACACTATCAGCAACATGAAAACATACAAAAATATACAACACATTGGTAAATATATATACACAGATAGATTAGAAAACTAATTCTGTAATCAGATGATGTATTCACCACTTCACTATAGTATAAAGGTCAAAGGAAAGGAGTATTAAAATAATTACAGCTACTATAATTTGTTAATGAATATACAATAAAAAAGAGGCAAACAATGACATCAAAAATATAAAAGGGGAGAGAAGAAGAGTGAAGCTTTTGTAGGCAAGTGAAGTTAAGTTGCTATCAGCTTAATATGGACTGTTTTATGTATGAGATATCTTATGTAAGTCTCATGGTAATTACAAAGCAAAAACCTAGAATAAATGTACCAAAGATAAAGAAAGGAGAAAGAGAACATACCACCATGGGGAAAAAAAAATCAAATTTGCAAATGTAGGCAGAAAGGAGGAGGGAAAATGGAATTAGAACACAATAGAAGACAATTTAAAAGGTGACATTAGTAAGTACATACATATCAATAATAAATCTGGAGACTTCCCTGGTGGTCCAATGGTTAAGACTCCATGCTCCCAACACAGGGGGCAGGGGTTCAATCTCTGGTCAGGGAACTAGGATCCCACATGCCACACGGTGTGGCCATAAATAAATAAATAAATGTGCAAATGAATTAAATTTCACT
Organism: Delphinapterus leucas; assembly: GCF_059928025.1. Classification (NCBI taxonomy): domain Eukaryota; kingdom Metazoa; phylum Chordata; class Mammalia; order Artiodactyla; family Monodontidae; genus Delphinapterus; species Delphinapterus leucas. The sequence goes on from NC_143130.1 coordinate 92,799,131, forward strand.
AATCAAAAGGCAGAGTAGCTGTATAAAAAAACAAGAACTAACTAACTATATGCTGGACTTCTACAGTTTCTCTCTTTTCTGTGCTATCTGTCCAGGACAGCTATCTCCAGTTTTTTTCTTGACTGATAAGAGGGGTTGGGGAAGGTTTTCTGCTCTGATGGTTCCACAGTCCATACTAAGGTCTGTCTGGCTATTACCAGATATACACATGGACTCACTTCAGCTTTAAGGATATGCACAAAGTGAAGGGATGAAAAAAGATATTCCCTGCAAGAGGAAATGAAAAGAAAGTGGTTGTGGCTATACTTACAGACCTTCTGTTAACAGACAAAATAGACCTTAAGTCAAAAATGGAAGCAATACACAAGGAAGGTCAATATATAATGATTAAGTGATCAATTCAACAGAAGATATAACAATCATAAATATATACATACCCAACATTGGCGCACCTAAATATATTAAGCAAATACTAACAGATCTGAAGGGAAAATAGACAACAATACATAATAGTATGGGACTTCAGTAGCCCCATTGTCAACAATGGATAGTTCAACAAGATAGACAGAAAAATCAATGAGGAAATGTTGGTCATGAATCACACATTAGACCAAATGGACCTAAAAGACATTTATAGAACATTCCATCCAACGGAAGGACAATACATATTCTTCTCAAGTGCACACAGAGCATCCTCCAGGACAGCCCATATGATGGGACATAAAACATACATTGTAAGATTTGAACCTTCTTAAACTTGCTAAGTATTCTTTCCAAATACAAGAGTATGAAACTAGAAATCAACAACAATAGGAAAGGAGGACAATCTACAAATATGTAGAAACTAGACAACATACTCTGAACAACCAATGGTTCAAAAAAAAAATCAAAAGGAAAATCAAAAAATCTCTCAAAAACAAATGAAAACAGGAAAAAATACCAAAACCTATGGGATGCTGCAAAATAATTCTGAGAGGAAAGTTATAGTGATAAATGCATATATTAAGACAATAGATCAACAACAACCAAACTTTACTCTTCAATAAACTAGAAAAAGAAGCTAAGCCCAAAGCTAGCAGAAGGAAGGAAATAACAAAGATCAGAGCAGAAATAAATATAGACCAGAAAAAAAATGAAGAAAAAAAAATCAAAACTGGGCTTCCCTGGTGGCACAGTGGTTAAGAGTCTGCCTGCCAATGCAGGGGACACGGGTTCTTGCCCCAGTCCAGGAGGATCCCACATGCCGCAGAGTGGCTGGGCCTGTGAGCCATGGCCGCTGGGCCTGCACGTCTGGAGCCTGTGCTCTGCAGTGCAAGAGGCCGCAACAGTGAGAGGCCCATTTACCAAAAAAAAAAAAAAACAAAAATCAAAACTAAGAGCTGGGTTTTTTTAAAGTTATCAAAATTAATAAACATATAGCTAGGGCCAGCTAAGAAAAAAAAAAGAGAGGACTCAAATAAATATCAGAAATTAAAGAGGGACATTACAATTGATACTAAGAAATAAAAAGGATAGTAAGAGACTACTGTGAACAATTATATCCAACAAATTGAATAAACTAGGAGAAATAGACACATTCCCCAGAAACATACAACCTACCAAGACATTCAGAGAAAAATAGAAAGTCTGAATAATGAGTAAGGAGATTTAATCAGAAATCAAAAACCTTTAATAAAGAAAACCCCAGGACTAGATGGCTTCACTGGTGAATACTACCAAACATTTAAAGAAGAATTAACACCATTCCTTGTAAAGTTCTTCCAAAAATTTGAAGAGGGAACACTTCCAGAGTCATTTTACAAGGCCAACATTACCCTGATACCAAAAGCCAGACCAGGGCACTACAGAAAAGGAAACTATAGACCAATGTTTGTAATGAATACAGATGTAAAAATTCTCAACAAAATATTAGCAAACAGAATTCAACAACACATTAAAAGGATTGTGCATGATTAAATGAGATTTATCTGAGATGCAAGGATGGTTCAGCATATGCAAATTAATGTGTTATACACCACATTAATAGAATAAAATATAAAACTCATATGTGAAAAAAATTCGACAAAATTTGCAATATTTTTTTCATGATAAAATCCTCAACAGACTGGGTATAGAAGAAACATATTTCAACATAAAAGGCCGTATATGACAAAACCACAGCTAACATAGTTGACCATGAAAAGTTAAAAGTTTTTCTTCTTAGATCAGGAACGGAACAAGGATGACCACACACACCACTCTTTTCAACATAGTACTAGAAGTTCTAGCTAGAACAATTGGGCAAGAAAAAGAAAGCAATTAAAATCATAAAGGAAGAAATCAAATTGCCATTATTTGTGGATGACATGATCTTATATATAGAAAACCATAAAGACTGTTGAACAAATCAACAAATTCAGTAAAGCTGCAGGGTATCAACATATAGACATCAGTTGCATTTCTATACACTAAGAACAAAACATCTGAAAGAGAAGTAAAGTATCCTGTTCACAATAGCATCAAAAAGCAACACTTAGGAATAAATTTAACCAAGGAAGTGAAAGGTCAGTACAATGAAAACTACAAGACTTTGATGAAAGAAACTGAAGACAAGACAAACAAATGGAAGGGTAGCCTGTGTTCATGGATCAGAAGAATATTGTTAAAATGTCCATCCTACCCAAAGCCATCTATTGATTCAAGGCAATCCCTATCAAAATCCCAATGGCTTTTTTACACAGACATAGAAAACACAATCCTAAAATCTTCGTGGCACTACCAGAAACCTTGAATATCCAAAGCAATCATAAGAAAGAACAGAGCTGGAGGCATCACATTCCTGAATTCTAACTATACTATGGAGTTATAGTAATTAAAACGGTGTGGTACTGGCATAGAAACAGACACATAGACAAATGGAAGAGAATAGAGAGCCCAGAAATAAACCTGTGTATTTATGGGCAACAAATATTTGACAAGGGAGCCAAGAACAATAAATTGGGAAAGAAGAGACTCTGCAACAAATGGTGTTGGTAAAACTCAACAACCACATTCAGAAGAATGAAATTAGACCACTATTATACACCACTCACAAAATTTAACAAAGTAGATCAAAGACTTAAACCTAAGACCTGATATCAGAAAACTGCTCGAAGGAAACATAGGAGAAAAGCTCCTGACATCAGTCTTGGCAATTATTTTTTAGACATGACACCAAAAGTATAAGCAGCAAAATCAACAAGCAGGACTAAAAACTAAAAAGAAACAATAAAAATGAAAAGGCAACCTGTGGAATGGGAGAAAATATTATTAATCCATATACTCAACAGGGGGTTAATATCCAAAATATGTAAATAAGTCACAAGTCATACAAGTCAATAACAAACTATTTGATTTTTAAAATGTGCAGAGGAACTAAATAGACATTTTCCCAAAGAAGACATACAGATGGTCAACAAACACGTGAAAAGATGCTCAACATCAACAATCATCAGGGAAATGCAAATCAAAACTACCATGATGTATTATCTCACACCCGTAAGAATGGCTATCATCAAGAAGACAAGAGATAAATGTTGGTGAGGATATGGAGAAAAGGGAACACTTCTACACTGTTGATGGGAATGCAAATTTGTTCAGCAACTATTGAAAACAGTATGAAGGTTTCTCAAAAATATAAAAATACAACTACCCTATGACCCAGAAATTCTACTTTTAGGTATATATCCAAAGGGAATGAAAACAGAATATTGAAGAGATAAATGCATTCCAGTATTTTGCAGCATTATTCACAATAGCCAAGACATGGAAATAATCTAAGTGTCCATCCATAGATGAATGAATAAAGAAGATGAGGTACATATACATAAAATGTAATATTCAGTCATAAGAAAGAAAGATATCTTGCCATTTGTGAGAACATGGGTGGACCTTGAGAGCATTATGCTAAGTGAGATAAGTCAAAGACAGACAGATAGTATATGATACCATAATTTGGAATCTAAAAAACTCAAACTCATAAAAAGCAGGGAGCAGAATGGTGGTTACCAGGGCTAAGGAATGGGGGAATTGGGGAAATGTTGTTTAAGAGTACAAACTTGCAACCAGTAGATAAATAAGTCCTGGATATCTAAGACACAGCCTAGTCATTATAGACAACAATACTGTATTATAAACTTCAAAGTTGCTAAGAGGCTAGATCTTAACTGTTCCCACCACAAAAATAAATATTAATTATGTGGCATGACAGAGGTGTTAGCTAGTGCTACGGTGTTAATGATGCTGTGATATATAAATGTATCAAATCAACATTTTGTACATCTTAAACTTATATAATGTTACATGTCAATTACATCTCAATAAAAATAAATTTTAAAAAAGGAAAGTGAGGAGAAAATATTTGCAAATGAATTGACTGACAAGGGATTAATCTCTAAAATATGCAAACAGCTCATGCAGCTCAATATCAAAGCAACAAACAACCCATTTAAAAAATGGGTGGAAGATCTAAACAGACATTTCTCTGAAGAAGACATACAGATGGCCAAAAAGCACATGAAAAGGTGCTCAACATCACTAATTATTAGAGAAATACAAATAAAAACTATAATTCACACCAGTCAGAATTGCCATTATCAAAAAAATCTACAAACAATAAATGCTGGAGAGGGTGTGGAGAAAAGGGAACCCTCCTACACTATTGGTGGGAACGTAAATTGGTAGAGCCACTATGGAGAACAGTACGGAGGTTCCTTAAAAAACTAAAAATAGAGCTACCATATGTTCCAGCAATCTCACTCCTGGGCATAGATCCAGAGAAAACCATAATTCGAAAAGATACATGCACCCCAAAGTTTATTGCAGCACTATTTACAATAGCCAGGACATGGAACCTAAATGCCCATTGACAGACGAATGGATAAAGAAGATGTGGTACATATACACAATGGAATATTACTCGGCCATAAAAAAGAACAAAATAATGTCATTTGCAGCAACATGGATGGGCATAGAGATTGTCATACTGAGTGAAGTAAGTCAGACAGAGAAAGATAAATATCATATGATATTGCTTATATGTGGAATCTAAGAAAAAGGCTACAAATGAACTTATTTACAAAACAGAAATAGAGTCAAAGATGTGAAAAACAAACTTATGGTTACCGGGGGGAAAGTGGGGAGAGGGATAAGTTGGGAGATTGGGATTGACATATACACAATACTATATATAAAATAGACAACTAATAAGGACCTATCGTATAGTACAGCAAACTCTACTCAATGCTCTGTAATGACCTGTATAGGAAAGAATCTAAAAAAGAGTGTATATATATATATGTATAACTGATTCACTTTGCTTTATAGCAGAAACTAACATTGTAAATCAACTATACTCCAATAAAAATTTAAAAATTAAAATTAAAAAGGAAAATGAAAAAATAACTCATAGAATGGAAGTATTTGCAAACAAATCTGATAAGACTTATATGCAGCATATATAAAGAAGACTTGTAACAACAATAAAATGACCAATACTTCAATTTTAAAATGGGCAAGGGATGTGAATAACATTTCTCTAAAGTATATATACAAATGGTCAGTAACACATGAAAACCTTTAATATCATTAGTCATTAGGAAAATGCAAGTCAAAACCACAATGAGATACCACTTCATACATAATAGGATGGCTACAATCAAAAAGGTAGATAATAGCATGTATTGGCAAGTATGTGAAGAAATTATAGCGCTCACACATTGCTGGTAGCTAATGTAAAATGATGCAATCACTTTGGAAAACATTTTGGCAGTTCCTTAAAATGTTTAGCATAGAGTTACCATATGACCCAGCTATTTCACTCCTAGGTATATAGCCAAAAGAAATGAAAACATATGTCTACACAAAAGCTTGTACATAGGGACTTCCCTGGTAGCACAGTGGCTAAGACTCTGCGCTCCCAATGCACGGGGCCCGGGTTTGATCCCTGGTCAGGGAACTAGATCCCACATGCATGCCACAACTAAGAGTTCGCATGCCACAACTAAGGAGCCCTGGAGCCACAACTAAGGAGCCTGCCTGCCACAATGAAGGAGCCAGTGCAACCAAATAAGTAAATAAATAAAATTTTTAAGAGATTAAGCACTTTTCATCAGACACCTTGAAGAAAGTGAACAAACACAAACTAGTAACATGTATAAGTAATAAAGAACTCATATTTAGAAAAAAATACTTGTACATAAATGTTCATAGCAGCATTATTCATAATACCCAAAATGTAAAAACCCAAATGCCCATCAATGGGTGAATAGATAAATAAAACATACTATATCCATGTAATGGAATTCTAAGCAACAAAAAGGAATAAAATACTGATACGTGCTGCAATATTGATGAACCTTGAAAACATTATGCTAAGTGAAAGATGGCATTCACAGAGGATCACATATTTTATAATTCCATTTCTATGACATATCCAGAATAGGCAAATCTATACAGACAGAAAGTAGATTAGGGTTGCCTTGAGGTGGGAGGCGGGTAGGGTAGAAAGGAATGGGGAGTGACTGCTTGTGTGTATAGGATTTCTTTTTAGGGTGATAAAAATGTTCTAAAATTGGTTGTAGTGATGGTTGCACAGCTGTGTATATGTTTTTAATTGAGTTGTACACTTTAAGTTGGTGAACTGCATGACATGAATTATATCTTCATAAAACAATTTTAAAAAGTAACTTGTTGGAAATAAAGAGCCAGGGGACTTCCCTGGCAGTCCAGTGTTTAAGACTTCACCTTCCAATGCAGGGGATGCAGGTTTTGATCCCTGGTTGGGGAGCTAAGATCCCACATGGCTGGTGGCCAAAAAACCAAAACACAAAACAGAAGCAATATTGTAACAAATTCAATAAAGACTTTTTAAAAAAAGAAATAAGGAGCCAAAATGCTTAAGTTTTAGGTTTGGTTCTCCCAAAAGCAGGTCATAAAAGAAGGATTTGAGTACAACTACTTTATTTAGAAGGTGATTCCAAGGAGTAGCACTAGGAGAATAGGGAAGTAGGAAAGAAAATAGAAGGAAGCCTAATATGGGGTACAATAATGAAGAGCTTACCACTGATAGCCACTTGTGCTCCATCCCACTGGGCACCTCTGAGAGGCTGAGTAAGAACCTTGCATAGTTTTCTACTGCTGTGTAACAAATTACTGCAAATAAGCAGCTTAAAACAACATACATTTATCATCTCACAGTTTCCATGGGTCCTAAGTCTGGGCACAGCTTACTTGGATTTTCTATTCAGGGTTTCATAAAACTTCAAACAAGACGTCAGCCAGGTTGCATTTCTTTCTGGCACTTAGTGTCTTCTCTAGCTTCACATAATTGATAGCAGAATTCAGCTCCATGTGGCTCTAGGACTGGGCCCTCAGCTCCTGCAGAGGGCCTGCAGCTCCTTGACATGCAGCCCTCTCTAGGCCCACTCACAACATGGCGGCTGACTTCTCCAGGCCAGCAGGAGAATCTCTCACTCCAGTCTGCTAAGATGGCGTCTTACATAATATCATCACAGGAGTGAAGAGCCCATCACATTTGCCATATTTATTGAGTAGAAGCAAGTCTCAGGTTCTGCCTACAGCAAAGTGAAGGATATTTTCCAAGGCTATGATTCAAAACCACAATGAATGTTTTACCCTTAGAGGTAAAAACATAACCGAGTTGTCCCACTTGCAGAGCAGAAATATGGGGAGATTCATCTATCAATCCCCAGCTGTCATTACTCCCTATCGTTTCTTGCCTACTCCACATTGGACAAACAAATGTGCTCCTGCATCCAGAGGAAGCCCTGCCGCAGTGAGGCTCAGCTGCTTGCGTAAGAAGCCTTCAGCATGTCTGAGAATTGCAAGGGCCAAGAGGAAGCCGGCTAAGCACTAGAGCACCCGCAATACCTCAATAAATTTAAAATAAGGGGGGAGGAGAAACAACAAATTATATTTTAAACACCTGTTTTTTAAATTATGACTTATGATATGCTTAAAATATTAGATACAAAGGAAAAGGGCTAAGGCTGTAGAACACGGAGATAGTATTTGTAAAAAAATGTATGAAATACATTACATATTGTTAATTAGGGTATTTATAATACTTCAAGTTTTAAGTTTTTTTTAAATCAAAGAAAGTCACCATGAAAATACTAATAAGAAAACTTTAAAACATAGTCTTTGGCACAAGCCATCTCTCAGAGGTGCTAAACAAAAGTCATGGTAAAAATGCCACAGGGTATCATAAGAGAAAAAGCAGGGGCTGTTGAAAGCTTCAGACTTCCCTGGCCCTTGAAGGAAGGAATGGAGGTTCAGTTCTGTATCCGCCACCTCTCAGGCTGTCCCATTGTACAGGGCACCCTGTTGCTCCTTGGTGTTCTTCTTTCACCTGGATTAGCACCTGGGTATCCACAGGAGAATAATGAACACTAGCCCATGCCCTTTGGAGTTGAATCCTCCCACGGTCATACCCTCCCTGAGATTACTGTTTACAGAAGTACTTATGGCCAAGGCTGTAGCTATTATCACATCCTCACTGCCCTCTTCCTGCTGTGCATTACCTGGATCTAGCAGTGCGTGTGATGGATAAAGATGTGAAAGTTTATGTCGTGGCTCTCTCAATTATAAACTGTGTGATCTTAAGCAAGTCCCCTACCGGCTTTGACAAATAGTTTCTTAACTGGAAATAAAGATATTGAACCAGATAACCTCTTAGTTCTCTTCTAAGTCTAAATGCTCTGAGCTCTGTGACAGTATTTGTCAAGTCTCTCTAGAACAGCACTGCCCGACAGAAATTTCTCTGATGATGGAAATGTTCTGTAGCATTGCTATGCAATATGGTAACGACTAGCCACTCATGGCTATAGAGCAGTTAGAATGGGGTAGTGTGGTTGAGGAACTAAATTTTTTACTTTAACTTTATCAAAAAATAGCCACATGTGGCCAGTGGCTACTGCACTGGACAGCACAGCTCTAGAGATAAGCATGGGTAGAGAATAATTATTTCCTTACTAAAGTGTAATCAAGCAGTTACTCCATTTTGTTATCCAGAGTTATTACAAGGTTTAAATAAGAATACATGTAGAGTACTTCAAACGTTACGTAGTAAACACAAAATAAATGTTAGCTTTTCTATTAACACTCATTTTATGTAGCTGATTTTTGTTAAATTTTAATTAGTAACCAGCTTTTTGTAGTTTGATAAGAAACAATAGATTTATGAAACTAAGCAATTATCTCCTTTGGTTCAATATTTATGTAAATGGGAAAAGGAAAAATACAGCTTGGGAGTGTGGTAGCAGAGGTTAACCGACTCTGGGAATTTAATATATATGGAAGCATAATCTCAAAAATCAGACCTGAATCCTCTCCCTTTTTACAGAGTAGTTTCCATTTGCAATAGTATTTTTTTTTTTTTTTTTTTTTTTTTAGTTTCAGCTCCATTTCCTCTGAGCCCTTAAAGGGTCTCAACCTCCATTTCTGTGGCTCAGTAGTTTAAAAACCACTGAAAATAGCTCATTTTACCTCTTGTTAGGTGCCCTTCCAAGCAAGATAAAATGGCTAATTACATATGCCATTAACCAAATGCAATTCCAACTAACTGACAAAAAGTTATACAGCAGCAATTTTTGAAGAACAAAGTTGTATGAAATACAAGGTGGTAAGTCAGAAGTTTGTCCCCAGGAATAAAAAATTCTAAGAATTCACAGCAAGACAGTAAATGTTAAGATCTGGGCCTTTCACGTGGTATCCCATAACTATGGGAGTTTCATCTTTTAACCAAAATTCACTGAGTGTGGGGTATGTATGAGCTCTGCTAGGCACCATGAAGGAAACAAATGTGTCCAAGATATAGTCCCTGACCCTCAGGAAGCGTGCATCGTCCCTTCTACTTATAGTGCTCCAGTGACCCTCCTTTGCCCCTACGATAATATCTGTAGTGTATAGTTCATCATGCTCCCCTACTAGCCGCAACTTTCCTACTCAGCCTGATCTCTCCAGCGCTCTCCCATATGTCCTGTCCCTCAGCCTCACAAGAGTACAACTGTCCTCTCACCAGTGCATCCCTGCAGCACAAGCAAGAAACACCCCCCCAAGCTGTCCAATATCCATGACCCTCCAGCCTCATTTTCCCTAAAACGTACACATTCATTCGCCTCTCATTTTTAAACTCTAGCATGATTTCCCCTGTGAGAACTGCTTTAAAGCCTCTCTTTTCTTTCTGCTCACATTACAGCCTGAGCATAACAATATGACTGTGATGGAGATATTGTTCTGTGAATCCCTCTCTCCTGAATCATAAATTCCTAGAAGATAATGACCAAGTCTTCTCATTTATGTAACTCTACATCCTAGACATAGGTGTTCAAAGTTTACTGAATAAAGTAAAAATGAGATGTTTAAAATATGCATTTAACTAGATTGCAGTGCAAAACAGCATGGGATGCATTTAGATTTTCAAGTAAAATGCAACGGCAAATTTGATGGGGGATCTCTCACACAACAAGATCTCTCAGGAAAATTTTATCATTTTTAGTTAAGGTGACAACTGGACCAGTCCCTGAAAGTAGAAATGAGAAGGAAATGATAGCAGATGTGGCAGACAGGATCTAAAGGTTAACCACTATGACAAATATTTATTTATTCATCCATGACCATCTAGTTGCTGAGTGCTTTGAGAAATCCAGTGAAGATAATGCATGGTTCCTATCCTCAGGGATTTTAGGATTTAACAGTAGATACGAGTATTGTATATTCTTCACTGAGTGATCCACCAGAGCTAAGGTAGGGGAAAGTAGTTAACAGTCTTAATCAAGCAGACACTGTCAAGACACTGGGTTGTTTGTGGGTTTGTTTTTTTTTTTCTTTTGAACCAGAGTGATGTGAAAGGTGTATACAAATCCATCCAGGAGTCATTGAGGGAAGAATACCAAATTGCAGGTAATTGTATCCAACCTATGGACACAGAAGCTTCCTTCTTTTCTCTCTTATCTTATGCATGCTGAGTTGCCTCTCTACTTCTGTATTTAGATGAAGTACCGTAATGCAGGACATGGATCTGACTCCCTGAAGAGCTTTTTCTTTTTTTTTTTTTTTATTGCAGTATGCGGGTCTCTCACTGCTGTGGCCTCTCCTGTTGCAGAGCACAGGTTCCAGACGCGCAGGCTCAGCGGCCATGGCTCACGGGCCCAGCCGCTCAGCAGCATGTGGGAATCTTCCCGGACCAGGGCACGAACCTGTGTCCCCTGCATCGGCAGGCGGACTCTCAACCACTGCGCCACCAGGGAAGCCCCCTGAAGAGCTATTGATGGACTAGAGATACAGGCGATTTAGCTCCCCTTGAGGACCAATAGGAAACAGAAGACAGGAGAAAGGAGACAGATAAAAGGTCTCTCCTTTCTCTCCCCTGTGAAATTTTGAGGTGTGGCTCTTTCCTGGTGAAGCCCTGTGTGGTGAGTGAATACAACCGCTGAGGTGTGTGCTATGTCCTCAATAGCCTATTGTGTAGCCACAGGGTAACACTTGATTTGCTTCATATCGTTCTTTGACTCTCTTCCCCTCTTCCCTCACACTCACTGCCCTAGGCTTGTACCTCTTAAAGTTGTAGCACCCTAATCCTTAAGTTAGGCTCTGATTTCTAGAGGCCCCAGACTAAGACATTATCCTATTCTTTGTTTCTCAAGTATAGTAATTTTTTAATATTTACTGATTCAGTAAGAACTTTATTTTAGAAATAGAATATAATCCAAGCCAGTTTTAATTTATGAGTTTACCTGAACTGTATCATGAGCCCTGGTGCAAGGATCATTTCTTAAAAAAAAAGCTGATAGCAAATACTTAAACAGTTCTTACTATGTGCAATATTCTAAACACAATTACATAGATAAATAAATTTATACTAAAAATATGTTAATTTATTTTTGGCTGCATTGGGTCTTTGTTGCTACATGCGGGCCTTCTCTAGTTGTGGCGAGCAGGGGCTACTCCTTGTTGCATTGCATGGGCTTCTCATTGCAGTGGCTTCTCTTGTGGCTATAGCTATAAAACTCTTAGAGGAAAACATAGGAAGAACATTTTTTGACATAAATCACAGCAAGATCTTTTTTGACCCACCTCCTAAAGTAATGGAAATAAAAACAAAAATAAACAAATGGGACCTAATGAAAATTCAAAGCTTTTTCACAGCAAAGGAAGCCATAAACAAGCCGAAAAGACAACCCTCAAAATGGGAGAAAATATTTGCTAACAAATCAACAAAGGATTAATCTCCAAAATATATAAACAGCTCATGAAGCTCAATATTAAAGAAATAAACAACCCAATCCAAAAATGGGCAGAAGACCTAAATAGACATTTCTCCAAAGAAGCCATACCGATGGCCAAGAAGCACATGAAAAGCTGCTCAACATCACTAATTATTAGAGAAATGCAAATCAAAACTACAATGAGGTATCACCTCACACCAGTTAGAATGGGCATCATCAGAAAATCTACAAACAACGAATGCTGGAGAGGGTGTGGAGAAAAGGGAACCCTCTTGCACTGTTGGTGGGAATGTAAATTGATACAGACACTATGGAGAACAGTATGAAGGTTCCTTAAAAAACTAAAAATAGAATTACCATATGACCGAGCAATCCCACTAGTGGCCATATACCCAGAGAAAAGCGTAATTCAAAAAGACACATGCACCCCAATGTTCACTGCAGCACTATTTACAATAGCCAGGTCATGCAAGCAACCTAAATGCCCATTGACAGATGAATGGATAAAGAAGAGGTGGTACATATATACAATGCACTATTACTCAGCCATATAAAGGAATGAAATTGGGTCATTTGTAGAGACGTGGATGGATCTAGAGACTGTCATACAGAGAGAAGTAAGTCAGAAAAACAAATATTGTATGTTAATGCGTATATGTGGAACCTAGAAAAATGATACAGATTAACTGGTTTGCAGGGCAGAAATTGAGACCCAGATGTAGAGAACAAACATATGGACACCAAGGGGGCAAAGCAGCGGGGGGGGGGGGGGGAGGGTGTGAATAATTGGGAGATTGGGATTGACATATATACACTAATATATATAACATGGATAACTAATAAGAACCTGCTGTATAAAAAAATAAACAAATAAAAGTAAGAAAAGTAAAGGTACCTAAATGAAAATAAGCTTTCCACATTTCACTCCAAGTGGTTAATGTTATTACCAACATCTGTTACAAGTATATGTAGGAAGACAAATATCATATACCACTTATATGTGGAATCTAAAAAAAATGATACAAATGAAGTTATATACAAAACAGAAATAGAGCACAGACATGGAAAACAAACTTATGGTTACCAAAGGGGAAAAGGGGGAGGGATAAATTAGGAGCTTGGAATTAACATATCCACACTACTATATATATATAAAATAGAGAAACAACAAAGACCTACTGTATAGCATGGGGAAATGTAGTATTTTACAGTTTACAACAAGGGAAACGAATCTGAAATAATATTTATATATATGTATAACGGAATCATTTTGCTGTACATCTGAAACTAACAGAACATCGTAAATCAACTATACTTCAAAAAAAGAAAGAAAAAGTAAAAAAAAAAAAAAAAAGAAAGAAAGAGGAGACGTTGCACCTGATACGACACAAATACAAAGGATCATAAGAGACTACTATGAAGAGTTATACACCAAACTGGACAACGCAGAAGAAGTAAGTGCCTAGAAACATAGTATTATACAACCTACCAATATTAAATCCAAGAAAACAGAGAATCTGAACAGACCAATAATGAGTAAGGAGACTGAATCAGAAATCAAAAACCATCCAACAAACAAAAGTTCAGGACCAAATGGCTTCACTAGTGCATTCTACCAAACATTTAAAGAATTAAAACCAATCCTTCTCAAACTCTTCCAAAAAATAGTAGAGGGAGCACATCTAAACTCATTTTACAATGCCAGCATTACCCTGATGCCAAAAGCAGACAAGCACCACACAAGAAAAGAAAAACATAGACCAATATCCCTGATGAACATAGATGCAAAAATCTTCAACAAAATATTAGCAAACCAAATTCTAAAATACATTAAAGGATCATGAACCATGATCAAGCGATATTTATTCCAGAGATTCAGGGATAGCTCAACAAATACAAAATTGATGTGATACAACATACTTATAAAATGAAGGATAAAAATCATATGATCACCTCAATAGAAGCAAAAAAAAAAGGGACTGGACAAAATTCAACACTCATTTATGATTTTAAAAATCTCAAACTGGGTGTAGGGGAACATACTTCAACATAATAAATACCATATATGACAAGCCCATAGCTAGCATCATACTCAACAGTGAAAAGCTGAAAGCTTTTCCTCTAAGATCAGGAACAAGACATGGAAGCCCACTCTCACCACTTTTATTCAACATAGTAGTGGAAGTCCTAGCCAAAGCAATTAGCAGGAAAAAAATAAAAAGCATCCAAAAATTAGAAAGGAAGAAGTACAACTTCTTAAATTTCTGTCTCTATTTGCAGCTGACATTTTTAAAAACCCTAAAGACTCCACCAGAAAACTGTTAGAATTAATAAGCAAATTCAGTAGAGTTGCAGGATACAAAATCAATATACATTTCTATACACTAATAATGAACTATCAGAAAGAGATATTAAAACAATCCCATTTACAATTCCATCATAAAGAATGAAATTCCCAGGAATAAAGTTAACCAAGGAGGTGAAAGATCTATATACTGAAAACTATGAAACACTGATGAAAGAAATTGAAAGATGACACAAATAAATGGAAAGATATTCCACACTCATGGACTGGAAAAATTATTGTTAAAATATCCACACTGCACAAAGCAGTCTGCAGATTCAATGCAATTCCTATCAAAATTCCAGAGGCATTTTTCACAGAAATAGAACAAACAATCCTAAAATTTGTATAGAACCACAAAAGACCCCAAACAGGCAAAGCAAGCTTGAGAAAGAATGAACAAAGCTAGAGGCATCACACTTCCTGATTTCAAACTGTATTACAAAGCTATGGTGATAAATACAGTAAGATATTGGCATAAAAACAGACACACAGAACAATGGAATAAGATAGAAAGCCCAGAATTAAAAACTGACCTCACAGTTATGGTCAATTAATTTAATGACAACAGAGCCAAGAATATATAATGGGGAAAGGATAGTCTCTTTAACAAATGGTGTTAGGAAAACTGGACAGCTACATGCAAAGAATGAAACTGGACTCCTATCTTACCCCACACACAAAAGTCAACTCAAAATGGATTAAAGACGTGAATATAAGGTCTAAAACCATAAAACACCTTGAAGAAAGCATAGGGGAGAAGCTCCTTAATATCAGTCTTGGCAATGATTTTTTGTTTTTGACAAAAAAATAAAGGCAACAAAAAGCAAAACCAAACAAGTGAGACTACATCAAACTAAACAGTTTCTGTACAGGAAAGGAAACCATTAACAACATGAAAAGGCAAGCTACAGAATAGAGAAAATATTTGCAAATCATTTATCTGATAAGAGGTAAATATCCAAAATATATGAAGAATTCATTCAACTCAACAAGAACAACAAAAACCCAAATAATCTAATAAAAATGGGCAGGGGAACCAAATAGACATCTAAGTGAAACAAGTCAGAGGAAGACATATACTGTATGATCTCACTTATATGTGGAATCAAAAACAAAAACAAGAAAACCCCAACAAACTCATAGATACAGAGAAGAAACTGGTGGTTGCCAGAGGTTGGGGGTGGGTGAAACAGGCGAAGGTAGTCTAAGGTACAAACTTCCAGTTATAAGATAAATAAGTTCTGAGGATGCAATGTACAGCATAGTGACTAAAGTTAACAATATTATATCATACTGGAAAGTTGCAAGAGCAAATCTTAAAAGTTCTCATCACAAGAAAAAAAGAATTTGTAACTATATGAGGTGATGGATGTTAACTAAACCTACTGTGGTAATCATTTCACAATATATATTCATATGAAATCATGCTGTACATCTAAAACGAATACAATGTTATATGCCAACTATATCTCAATAAAACCGAAAAGAAAAAAAACCCAATGCATTACACATCATTGTAACTAACATATACACAGTAACAGCCCATTTGATTTATTGATGAACTTCTTAGCCCATTTTGAAAAATTGTTTAGGCCTATGTATGCATTATATAAGTATATATAATTCAAGGAACCTTTATTTTTTAGGGTTCGTTGGTTTTAAGACCCATTTACAGCAAAACAAATTAAGATCATAGGTTTATTTCACAGTCAGGAACTCAAAAGGGGTTAGAACCTCAGAAGCACCGGTCATTCAGTGAGTCAGTCATGATCCCAGAAGTAGGTAAAAGGCACTCTCAAAAGGCACAATTGGATCACTTACAAAGGGTTTAGGGATCACTTAAAGAGTTAAGAAAAAACAGCAAACATGAAGCTCCCTTTTCATTCTCCTTAGGCTTATAGGTGGTAATAGAGTCTGCTAGGCCTGGGGTGCATTTATTGAAATATAGTGATAGCTATAGCTATAGCTGAAGGAAAAAGATCACCCTGTAAGATCTGTGACTTGTTAGAGAAAGGCAACCACTGCAAATCTGCAGGCTGAGTGGGAGGAAGCAAGGAAACAAATACTCCATCCTCTCTTCCTGCTTGTTGATCTAATGATTCCTCCTATTGGTCAGAGGACAAGGGAGTCACATAGAATCAGATGATGCTCAGTCTCCTGGGAAACAAAGCAGGGAGGAGAAAGGTGAAGAGTGGAGCAGAGGGAAAAATGAAAAACCGTCCCTGCTGGCAATCTCTCTCTTCATACCACATTTTTATTAAAATGGGGAAGAATGAAGAATCCACATAAATAATAAAACTAGACTGGCTTTTACCTTCTCCATCCACATACAGAGGGAAGATGGCCACCCTGTAGCTCCTAGGTTTACTTGTCATCTGGTCAAGAGATCAGCCCTACCTCACTGGTAGTCTCCATCTCAACTCCAAATGCCTGAGAGAGAATGTTTGGCCAAGCTTCAGTCAGGCTGTCACATCTCATTCAATCACATGTGACAGGGGGTGTGCTGGGGGTATGGATGTGACTGCCAAATAACCCACACTATCAGTTAAAATGTCGAAGAACTAGGGCAGCACAGACATTTCCAAGGAATCTGCAACTGAATCCTAAGGACAAAACTTAACAGCAATGTGCTCAACTCATAGGCATGGTCATCAAGTTACCCATGAGTTCATAAGGAGAAAAATAAACTAGAAATTAGGGCTAACTGATTCTCTGGGCCCTATCACTAAGGCAGCAAATAGTCATGCCCACCCTACTAGGCCCCACTGCAGTGAACAGATATAAAAGGAACATTTTCATTTACCAACAGAACTCAGTGTTAAAAATGTACTTGGGTACTGTTTATTTGCCTCAAACTCTGCCCCAGGCTCATTGAACACTACTGAATGAAAAGAGCATCTCAGAAATAGTTCAAGGCAAAATTCCCACCTTAGGAAGTGTATTGACAGCCATTAAAAAAAAATGGGAGAAAAGAGTATGCCTGAAATTGTCTTCCTTATGGAAAATGCAAGTGACTCTTTCATCATACTATTGCCCCAAGACACACTAGCAAGTGAACATTACAGGAATCTAGTATCACCTATACTATACAGTTCCTTGTCCCCAAATATATGTATGTTAAACATACTGAGGGAGGACCTTTACGATGGCGGAGGAGTGAGACGTGGAGATCACCTTCCTCCCCACAAATACATCAAAAATACATCTGCATGTGGAACAACTCCTACAGAACACTGACAGAATGCTGGCAGACCTCAGACTTCCCAAAAGGCAAGAAACTCCCCACGTACCTGGGTAGGGCAAAAGAACAAAGGAAAAACAGAGACAAAAGAACAGGGACAGGACCTGCACTTCTGGGAGGGAGCTGTGAAGGAGGAAAAGTTTCCACACACTAGAAAGCCCCTTCACTTGTGGGGATGGGGGGCAGGTAGGGGGGAGGGAAGCTTCAGAGCCACAGAGGAGAATGCAGCAACAGGGGTGCAGGGAGCAAAGCCAAGAGATTCTCACACAGAGGATCGCTGCCAGCCAGCACTCACCAACCTGAGAGGCTGTTCTGCTTACCCTCCGCAGTGGGTGTGGCCTGGGGGTTGGGGGTTGGGGGCTGGGAGCTGAGGCTCAGACTTCCGGAGGTCAGATCCCAGGGAGAGGAGTGTGGTTGCCTGCATGAACACAGCCTGAAGGGGGCTAGTGTACCACGGGTACCTGGGAGGGACTCCAGGATAAAGTCTGGAACTGCCTAAAAGGAAAGAGACCATTGTTTCGGGGTGCGTGAGGAGAGGGAATTCAGAGCACCACCTAAATGAGCTCCAGAAATGGGTGTGAGCCACGGCTATCAGCTCAGACGCCAGGGACAGGCATGGAACGATAATGCTGCTGCTGCAGCCACCAAGAAGCCTGTGTACAAGCACAGGTCACTATCCACACTTCCCCTGCCAGGAGCCTGTGCAGCCCGCCACTGCCAGGGTCCTGTGATCCAGGGGCAACTTCCCTGGAAGAACACACAGCGTGTCTCAGGCTGTTGTAACGTCGTGCTGGCCTCTGCTGTCGCAGGCTCGCCCCACATTCCGTACCCCTGCCTCCCCCCGGCCTGAGTGAGCCAGAGCCCCCAGATCAGCTGCTCCTTTAACCTCCTCCTGTCTGGGAGAAGAACAGACACCAGAGGGCAACCTACACGCAGAGGCGGGGCCAAATCCAAAACTGAACCCCAGGAGCTGTGAGAACGAAGAAGAGAAAGGGAAATCTCTCCATGCAGCCTCAGGAGCAGTGGATTAAATCTCCACAATCAACTTGATGTACCCTGCATCTGTGGAATACCTGAATAGACAACAAATCATCCAAAAACCGAGGTGGTGAACTTTGGGAGCAACTGTAGACTTGGGGTTTGCTTTCTGCGTCTAATTTGTTTCTAGTTTTATGTTTACCTTAGTTTAGTATTTAGAGCTTATTGTCATTGGTAGATTTGTTTATTGATTTGGAAGCTCTTATCCTTTATATATATATATATATATATATATATATACACACACACATAATTTTTTTTCCTTTTTCTCTTTTTGTGAGTGTGTATGTGTATGCTTCTTTGTATGATTCTGTCTGTACAGGTTTGCTTTTACCATTTGTCCTAGGGTTGTGTCTGTCCATTTTTTTTAAGTATAGTTTTTAGCACTAATCATTGGTGGACTTGTAAACTGGTTTGGTTGTTCTCTCCTTTTTTTAATTACTTTTTTATTTTAATATTTTTTACTTTAATAACAATTTTTCTTTCTTTCCTTTTTTCTTTTCTCCCTTTTCTTGTGGCTGACAAGTTCTTGGTGCTCTAGCTGGGCGGGTGTCTGCCCTGAGCCTCTGAGGTGGGAGAGCCCAGCGCAGGACATTGGTCCAACAGAGACCTCCCGGCCCCATGTAATACCAACCAGTGAGAGCTCTCCCAGAAATCTCCGTCTCAAGGCTAACACCCAGCTCCACTCAACGATTAGCAAGCTCCACTGCTGGACACAACATGCCAAACTACTAGCAAAACATGAACACAACCCCACCCATTATCACAGAGGCTGCCTAAAATCATAATAAGTTCACAGACACCCCAAAACACCACTGGACACAGTCCTCCCCACAAGAAAGACAAGATCCAGACTCATCCATTACAACACAGGCACCAGTCCCGCCCCACCAGGAAGCCTACACAACCCACTGAAACAACCTTACCCACTGCGGGCAGACACCAAAAACAATGGGAATTAAGAACCTGCAGCCTGTGAAAAGGAGACCCCAAACACAGTAAGTTAAGCAAAATGAGAAGACAAAGAAATACACAGCAGATGAAGGAGCAAGGTAGAAACCCACCAGACCAAACAAATTAAGAGGAAATAGGCAGTCTACCTGAAAAAGAATTCAGAGTAATGATAGTAAAGATAACCAAAATCTTAAAAACAGAATGGAGAAAATACAAGAAACATTTAAAAAAGGACCTAGAAGAACTAAAGAGCAAACAAACAATGATCAACAACACAATAAATAAAATTTAAAATTCTCTAGAAGGAATCAATGGCAAAATAACAGAGGCAGAAGGACAGATAAGTGACCTGGAAGATTAAATAGTGGAAATACCACAGAGCAGAATAAAGAAAAAAGAATGAAAAGATTTAGGACAGTCTCAAATTTCTGGGACAACATTAAACGCACCAACATTCAAATTACAGGGGTCCCAGAAAAAGAAGAGAAAAAGAAAGGGACTGAGAAAATATTTGAAGAGATTATAGTTGAAAACTTCCCTAATATGGGAAAGGAAATAGTCAAGTCCAGGAAGCGCAGAGTCCCATACAGGATAAATCCAAGGAGAAACACGCCAAGACACATATTAATCAAACTATCAAAAATTAAATACAAAGAAAAAATATTGAAAGCAGCAAGGGAAAAATCAACAAATAACATACAAGGGAATCCCCATAAGGTTAAAAGCTGATCTTTCAGCAGAAGCTCTGCAAGCTAGAAGGGACTGGCAGGACATATTTAAAGTGATGAAAGGGAAAAACATACAGCCAAAATTACTCTACCCAGCAAGGATCTCATTCAGATTTGATGGAGAATTAAAACCTTTACAGACAAGCAAAAGCTAAGAGAATTCAGCACCACCAAACCAGTTTTACAACAAATGCTAAAGGAACTTCTCTAAGTGGGAAACACAAGAGAAGGAAAAGACCTACAATAACAAACCCAAAACAATTAAGAAAATGGTAATAGGAACATACATATCGATAATTACCTTAAATGTAAATACAGTAAATGTTCCAACTAAAAGACATAGACTGGTTGAATAGATACTTAAACAAGACCCATATATATGCTGTCTACAAGAGACTCACTTCAAACCTAGGGACACATACAGAGTGAAAGTGAGGGGATGCAAAACGATATTCCATGCATATGGAAATCAAAAGAAAGCTGGAGTAGCAATTCTCATACCAGACAAAATAGACTAAAATAAAGACTATTGCAAGAGATAAAGAAGGACACTACATAATGATCAAGGGATCAATCCAAGAAAAAGATATAACAATTATAAATATATATGCACCCAACATAAGAACACCTCAATACATAAAGCAACTGCCAGCAGTTATAAAACAGGAAATCAACAGTAACACAATAATAGTGAGGGACTACAACACCCCACTTTCAGCAGTGGACAGATCATCCAAAATGAAAACAAGGAAAGACAAGGTCTAAATGACACATTAAACAAGATGGACTTAATTGATATTAATAGGATATTCCATCCAAAAACAGAATACACATTCTTCTCAAGTGCTCATGGAACATACTCAAGGATAGATCATAACTTGGGTCACAAATCAAGCCTCAGTAAATGTAACAAAACTGAAATCGTACCAAGTATCTTTTCTGACCACAACACTATAAGGCCAGATATCAATTACAAGAAAAAAACTGTAAAAATACAAAACATATGGAGGCTAAACAATACATTACAAAATGACCAAGAGATCACTGAAGAAATCAAAGAGGAAATCAAAAAATACCTAGAAACAAATGACAATGAAAACACGATGACCTAAAACCTACGGGATGCAACAAAAGCAGTTCTAAGAGAGAAGTTTATAGCAATATAACCCTACCTCAAGAAACAAGAAACATCTCAAATAAACAACCTAAACTTACACCTAAAGCAATGAGAGAAAGAACAAAAAAATCCCAAGGTTAGCAGAAGGAAAGAAATCATAAAGATCAGATCAGAAATAAATGAAAAAGAAATGAAGGAAATGATAGCAAAGATCAATAAAACTAAAAGCTGGTTCTTTGAAAATATAAACAAAATTGATAAACCATTAGCCAGACTCATTAAGAAGAAAAGGGAGAAGACTCAGATCAACAGAATTAGAAATGAAAAAGGAGAAGTAACAAATGACACTGCAGCAATACAAAGGAACATGAGAGATTACTACAAGCAACTATATGCCAATAAAATGGACAACCTGGAAGCAATGGACAAACTCTTAAAAAGCACCACCTTCTGAGATTGAACCAGGAAGAAGTAGAAAAGATAAACTGACCAATCACAAGCACTGAAATTGAAACTGTGGTTAAAAATCTTCCAACAAACAAAAGCCCAGGACCAGATGGCTTCACAGGCGAATTCTATCAAACATTCAGAGAAGAGCTAACACCTATCCTTCTCAAACTCTTCCAAAATATAGCAGAGGGAGGAACACTCCCAAACTCATTCTACGAGGCCACCATCACCCTGACACTAAAAGCAGACAAAGATGTCACAACAAAAGAAAACTACAGGCCAATATCACTGATGAATATAGATGTAACAGTCCTTAACAAAATACTAGCCAACAGTATCCAGCAGCACAATAAAAGGATCATACACCATGATCAAGTGGGGTTTATCCCCGGAATGCAAGGATTCTTCAATATACACAAATCAATGTGATACACCATATTAATAAATTGAAGAATGAGACCATAAGATCATCTCAATAGATGCAGAAATATCTTTCAAGAAAATTCAACAATCATTTATGATAAAAACCCTCCAGAAAGTAGGCATAGAGAGAACTTACCTCAACATAATAAAGGCCATATATGACAAACTCACAGCCAACATCATTCTCAATGGTGAAAAATTGAAACCATTTCCACTAAGATCAGGAACAAGACAAGGTTGCCCACACTCACCACTATTATTCAACATAATTTTGGAAGTTTTAGCCACAGCAATCAGAGAAGAAAAATAAAAGGAATCCAAATCAGAAAAGAAGAAGTAAAGCTGTCACTGTTTGCAGATGACATGATACTATATGCATAGAGAATCCTAAAGATGCTACCAATAAACTACTAGAGCTAATCAATGAATCTGGTAATGTAGCATGATATAAAATTAATGCACAGCAATCTCTTGCATTCCTATACACTAATGATGAAAAATCTGAAAGAGGAATGAAAGAAACACTCCCATTTACCACAGCAACAAAAAGAATAAAATACCAAGGAATAAACCTACCTAAGGAGACAAAAGACCTGTATGTAGAAAACTATAAGACTCATGAAAGAAATTAAAGATGATACAAACAGATGGAGTGAAATACCATGTGCTTGGACTGGAAGAATCAACATTGTGAAAATGACTATACTACCCAAGCAACCTACAGATTGAATGCAATCCCTATCAAACTACCAAAGGCATTTTTCACAGAACTAGGACAAAAAATTTCACAATTTATGGAAACGCAAAAGACCCCGAATAGTCAAAGCAATCTTAAGAAAAGCAGAGCTGGAGGCATCAGGCTCCCAGACTTCAGACTATACTACAAAGCTACAGTACTCAAGATAGTACGGTGCTAGCACAAAAACAGAAATATACATCAATACAACAGGATAGAAAGCCCAGAGATAAACCCATGCACATATGGTAACTTTATCTTTGATAAAGGAGGCAAGAATATATAATGGAGAAGGAACAGCCTCTTCAATAAATGGTGCTGGGAAAACTGGACAACTACATGTAAAAGAATGAAATTAGAACATTCCCTAACACCATACACAAAAATAAACTCAAAATGGAGTAAAGACCTAAATGTAAGGCCAGACACTATAAAACTCTTAGAGGAAAACATAGGCAGAACACTCTATGACATAAATCAAAGCAAGATCCTTTTTGACCCACCTCCTAGAGAAATGGAAATAAAAACAAAAACAAATAAATGGGACCTAATGAAACTTAAAAGCTTTTGCACAGAAAAGGAAACCATAAGACGAAAAGACAACTCTCAGAATGGGAGAAAATATTTGCAAATGAAGCAACTGACAAAGGATTAATCTCCAAAATTTACAAGCAGCTCATGCAGCTCAATATCAAAAAACAAACAACCCAATCCAAAAATGGGCAGAAGACCTAAATAGACATTTCTCCAAAGAAGATATACAGATTGTCAACAAACATATGAAAGAATGCTCAACATCATTAGAGAAATTCAAATCAAAACTACAATGAGAGCTTCCCTGGTGGCACCGTGGTTGAGAGTCTACCTGCCAATGCAGGGGACACGGGTTCGTGCCCCGGTCTGTGAAGATCCCACATGCTGCGGAGCAGCTAGGCCCGTGAGCCATGGCCGCTGAGCCTGCACGTCCAGAGCCTGTGCTTCACAATGGGAGAGGCCACAACAGTGAGAGGCCCACGTACCGCAAAAAAGAAAAAACAAAAAACTACAATGAGATATCATCTCACACTGGTCAGAATGGCCATCATCAAAAAATCTAGAAACAATAAATGCTGGAGAGGGTGTGGAGAAAAGGGAACACTCTTGCACTGCTGGTGGGAATGTGAATTGGTACCGCCACTATAGAGAACAGTATGGAGGTTCCTTAAAAAACTACAAATAGAACTACCATACGACCCAGCAATCCCACTACTGGGCATATACCCTGAGAAAACCATAATTCAAAAAGAGTCATGTGCCACAATGTTCACTGCAGCACTATTTACAATAGCCAGGACATGGAAGCAACCTAAATGCCCATCAACAGATGAATGGATAAAGAAGATGTGGCACATATATACAATGGAATATTACTCAGACATAAAAAGAAACGAAATTGAGTTATCTGTAGTGAGGTGGATGGACCTAGAGTCTGTCATACAGAGTGAAGTAAGTCAGAAAGAGAAAGACAAACACCGTATGCTAACACATATATATGGAATCTAATTTTTAAACAAGTCATGAAGAACCTAGGGGTAAGACAGCAATAAAGACACAGACCTACTAGAGAATGGACTTGAGGATATGGGGAGGGAGAAGGGTTAGCTGTGACAAAGTGAGAGAGAGGCATGGACATATATATACACTACCAAACAAAATAGATAGCTAGTGGGAAGCAGCTGCATAGCACAGGGAGATCAGCTCGGTGGTTTGTGACCACCTAGAGGGGTGGGATAGGGAGGGTGAGAGGAAGGGAGATGCAAGAGGGAAGAGATATGGGAACATATGTATATGTATAACTGATTCACTTTGTTATAAAGTAGAAACTAACACACCATTGTAAAGCAATTATACTTCAATAAAGATGTTAAAAAAAAAAGTCTACAAACAATAAATGCTGGAAAGCATGTGGTGAAAAGGAACCCTCTTGCACTGTTGGTGGGAATGCCAATTGATACACTCACTATGGAGAACAGTATGGAGATTCCTTAAAAAACTAAAAATAGAACTACCATACAACCCAGCAATCCCACTCCTGGGTATATACCCAGAGAAAAGCATAATTCAAAAAGAGTCATGTACCACAATGTTCACTGCAGCTCTATTTACAATAGCCAGGACATGGAAACAACCTATGTGTCCATCGACAGAAGAATGGATAAAGATGTGGCAAATATATACAATGGAATATTACTCAGCCATGAAAAGAAACAGAATTGAGTTATTTGTAGTGAGGTGGATGGACCTAGAGTCTGTCATACAGAGTGAAGTAAGTCAGAAAGAGAAAAACAAATACTGTATGCTACCACATATATATGGAATCTAAAAAAAAACAAAAAATCGTTCTGAAGAACCTAGGGGCAGGAGAGGAATAAAGACGCAGATGCAGAAATGGACTTGAGGACATAGGGTAGGGGAAGTGTAAGCTGGAACAAAATGAGAGAGTGGCATCGACATGTATACACTACCAAATGCAAAATAGCTAGTGGGAAGCAGCTCTGTGCTTTGTGTCCACCTAGAGGGGTGGGAGACGGAGGGTGGGAGGGAGATGCAAGAGGGAAGAGATAGGGGGATATATGTATACATATAGCTGGTTCACTTTGTGATACAGCAGAAACACACCATTGTAAAGCAATTATACTGCAATAAGGATGTTAAAGAAAAAAAAATTAAACATCCTTTAAGAGCCAGAAATTTTTCCTTCTAAAAGATCAACTCTACTTTGAATAACAAGATAATCTGAAACCCCTATTTCATGTCCTCCTGAGTGGTTATTAGCATAGAAATTGTGTGCTGCCTCTAGTATGCATGTATTTTTCACTTTTAAATTTAATTTCTTTAAAATGAAATCAGGTATCCTGAAATTAACTCAAGCTCTGTAGTCAGACTTGCACTCAAATTCTGGATCTGCCACTTAATTATTATGTGATTGACTCAGTCCAGTTCCTTCAGAAAGCACAACTGGGGAAAAGATTAAAGTTCTAACTTCTTATATGGGGTGTGCAGGTGAAGAGGAAAGAAATGAAAAACGTGTGATGTGATACATTACCAAGCTGGCTGCTACACGCGACAAGTTGTGAAAAGAAAAAGGGTGTTACGCAGGAAGTGTATTCCCTTGGCACGTAGGGCTTCTCTTGAAGAGTTACAAAGGAAACAAAAATTAGAGTAGTCCACTGAGAGTGAGCGGAAAGGGTGGGGATTTAGGCTCATCTTCCTCCCTTCCCTCATCCCCATTCGTCAGTCCTTATCCCACGTGGACTTAATCACCCTGCATTTTCACGTTAGGTCATCTGACCCCAGCAGACACTCAGGAGGCCAGATACCACGCCCCAAAGTGTGTGTTTCATCTTACATTCGTTTTCTATTGCTGCATAACACATTACCACAGCTTAGCTTCTTAAAACACAATTAGGTTTATCTTACAGTTTCTGTGGTTTGTCTGCCCAGGGTGTATATAAGGCTGAAATTAAGGTGTCAGACCGCTGCATCTATATCTCAAGGACAGACAAGGGAAAGATCTACTTCCATGCTCCACTGGCTTGTTGGCAGAGTTCATTTCTTTGTGGCCATGTAATTGAGGTCTCTTTTCTTGCTAGCTGTTAGTGGGGGACCAATTCAGTTCCTGGAGGCCTCTCCTGGAACTTTGCTGAGTTGCCCTCCTCACAGCTTGGCAGTCTGTTCCCTCAAGCCTGCAGAAGGATCTCTGATGCCCTATCTTCTCTTAAACATCAAGCCCACACAGAGTAATTTCCCTTTTGATTAATTCAAAAAAAAATCAGTAGATGAATAACCTAATCATGGGAATCATACCCCATCATAATTACAGGTTCTGCCCACACTCAAGAGGAGGGTACTACACAGGGCATGTAAATAAGGGACAGAATCTTAGAATTCTGCCCACCACAACCCAATTCCAAAAGTGAGAGGATAACCGGGTGTTGCCAGGGCATGAAACGAGAGAAAAGAGGAAGTCAGGGGGCATGAAAACATAAAAATTTTGTCTCAATACATTGACCCTGGTCAATTTTCTCTTGTATTTTCTCCATGTGAAAAATTGGGAAAATGAAGCTAAAAACTTATATCATTTGGTGGAAGTATTATGTTAGAGTGCCTATTAGTTATCATTTTTTCCTATTTCCTCAGTGTCAGACACTCAGCTATGCACTCCACACGCATTCATATTTAACTACTTCCTATTCTGACAAACCAGTGAGTTTGGTCTTCAAAGCCTCATTTTGTGGAAGAGGCTATCCACCTTGTTGTTACTGCCTATACATCATGTAACATACTTGGTGTAGTGTCTCACGTAAAAGCCTATTTTAAATGGTGGCTATTATTTTAGGAGTTGTATAAGTATTTTTGGTGAAATCATAATTTTATATCTGTATAAAATTTAAGCCATATGGCTAACAGGAATCCTCTTGCCTCCCCGCAAAGTAGAAGAAATAAATTAGGCAAACACACATAAAAACTTCTTTAACTAAAACTATCTTTTGGCTATTTGTGTTACTATTTTAAGTACTGAACGTCAGTGAAGGAATAAAAGCTTAACTTTACTGAGTGTATATGTGCATAAGTGAGTGTGTTTGTATAAGTGTGTGAGAATCCAGCAAATGCGTACTGTCTTTAAGAGTAGAGGTAGGTTCAAGAAAACCTTATATTTTTTCCCCGTGATCCCACCAGAACTGCCCAACAGGCTACTTACAGCATTACTGTCAAAAGGATTAACAACGTGTATCATCAAAAAATGCAAATAAAAATTTTTCTTCTAATTATAGAACTGCTGTTATTTTCACCCATTATCTCCCTGCCCTCCACCGGCCAGGATTTTTTCTTTTTTTTTTTTTAAACCAGCTTATCTTCCCTATGTCCCTGTCTGTCTTCCTTTCTTCTCCTTGCCTTAGGTATTGTCCTGAAAATGAAGGGAAAACAAAATACTAAAAGGACCAGATTACAGGAATGAAATACAAAGGCAAATTTTACTTTAGCAATATTCCTGCCAGAGACAATTATTACAGCCTAGTGCCTCTTAGTCATTTTCAAGTACATGTATCAAGTCCCCAAACAGAACGTATACAAAAATGAAACCTATGAAATTCAACTCTATCAATCAGTTTTAGCTAAATTACACTGTGATAACAAGCAGCCCTCAAAAATCTTGGTATCCTACAACAGCAGAGGTTTATTTCTCACTCAGTCTGTATTTTCAACATGAGTCAGCTGTGGCTCTGTTCCATGAATCTTTAAGTCAAGGTCCAGACTGATAGAGGAAACCCCTAACTAGAATATTTCTCATCTTGTGGGGAGAGGAAAAGGCGGCCAAATCACAGACCATGCAATGATTCTTAAAGTTTGTATTCAGAAGTGAAACGTAATTTTCACTCATTAACCATTTCACTTCATTGCAGTGCACATAGCCAAGCCTGATATCAAAGGAGCAGGTGGTGATATATAGTCCTTCCTTACGGGGACAGCAGCAAATATTTTGAACAATAGAATCTACCACAGTAATTTACATTAATGCCACAAAGGTAAATTATTCCACCATCCTCAAAGTAGAAGTAACATCACATTTCTTTGTATATCACCAATGAAATGATTCCCCAAATGCATGGTTTTGGACTCTCCACCAATCTGGGTACATAGGCTCCTTGAGCTTGGTCTATTTCTATTTATGGAAAATCTGCAACGATAATAGAAGACATAGCCCAGCTGTAAAAGGTGCAACTCCCAGGAGCAACGGCTATAACAACTGTGGGATGCAACCTCTCTGTCTAGCACTATTTATTAGTCTAGTGTCTTACACACCCAGCTGGTCATTTTGTGTCTAGCATGGTCCATTCAAAGTCAGACAATTCTGCTATCAGCTTCACTCTCTTTATGCAAGCTTATACATAGGGGATATTAAAACTATGTCACAAAACACTTAATATCCAGCTTACAGATACACAGGTAGCCAAACGCTCTTGTGATACAGCCACCTCTAAGGTGCTGGTTTCAAGCAGGCTTAAGTCTACTAGTTTACCTATATAATGTGGTACTGTAGTGTGATTTTTTTTCCCCCAATCTGAGGAACTCAATATCACAGCAAGAGTAGGGATGCACTCCTTGCAGCACTATTCCTTTCTGTTTCTGGAAATATACCTCTTAATTTTCAATGAGGCTTGTTGTAGATACTGTGCTGTACCACCTTCAGGACCAAGGCACTCATTCCCACAGCAACAAGGTGTGTTGGCTACTGAAGGCTCACAGCTGTGCCCCATCCAGGTTGCCCTTGACTGAAGAAAGCTACAAATATTGCTCCTCCCTAAGGGCAATCCACATCCAATAATTTGTTGATGTGCTGATACAAAAGACTGTCCCCTTCACCACCTAAATTGGGAAACCACTGAAGGGCCTAGTTTTAGAGTTCCCCACAATATTGGCCGAAGCTGCTGTTGCAACTGCATTGCAGTTCAGATTCTCCCTCAGCCCAATTCTACATTCATTGTTCCCTCAAAGATATTGATCCAGAGATCATACACAAACGTATGAAAATACCGATGTCTCAGAGTCTGTTTCCCAGGGAGCCTGATCTGCAGTGGTTGGTCTGGAAATGATCCTACAAATCAGACTCTCAAATGGATTTTGGAGTTGAATCACTAGGAAAGAGGAGGCCATTATTGGTAGGAGGAGTATAGACAGCCCCTGGCTTGCTGTCATGACGCAATTGTTCAAGAACGCTTATGGGTGATAAACTGGAATGGACTTTCAGTAGAAGGGAATGCACTGTCGGGTGCAACACACAAGGCAGCTGAGAAGTACAGGGAAAGTAGTTATTACCAAGAGTACGGAATTGGCTGGCTGTTGCCGAGTGTACCCAACGCACTAAAGAAAGCAGTGAGACGCTAAGTATCATTAATCACCAATTTAAGGCAAAACTGGAAAGCCAGAGGCCCTTGTTGGCAACATATAAAGAGACTCTTACCACCTGAAGGCAGAGAGCAGAAAAAACTAAGGATTGGGCCCAGGTCTCAATTATAATAAAAGAGTAGAAGAGCTCCAAAGGGGGTTGAATTCTCAGCCTCAGCAGCTCTTCTATTGCTAAGAGAGTAGATCTTAAAAGCTCTCAACACATGGAAAAAAGCTGTTATCATGCGAGGTGATGGCTATTAAGTAAACTTCCTGCGGTGATCATTTCACAATATATACATACATCAAATCAATATGTTGTACACCTAGAACGAATATTACACATCAATTACATCTCAATTAAAAAAAAGAAAAGAAATGTCTTCTACTTCAAGAACAGGCTCTTGAGAAATAGTCAATCCTGCAGCAGCAAGAAACACCAACCCAAGTTCAATCCTCAAAGAATGGTCATATCACATTAAATTTATCAAGTTATCTTGCTGTATTATATCTCATTTCGGCACAACACGGACAGAGAAATATATCCATGGAGATAAATTAATTAGGAAAATCCAAAAGAGAAACCTGAGCTTTGAAACAAAAATATATACCAGCAGTAGTTAAAGTCTGTAGGTTAGTTGGGGACTCAAACACCACTGTATAAGCGAAATGAAATTGCCCTAACTGTCGGTTTATTTTTTGAACAATTGACTAGAGAGTAGTGTAACCGTAGGACAAAAACACACGTAACCTTTAAATGCATATGCCTCAGGTTACAAAATGTAATGGATTAGAGTATGAACATGTAACTCTAATCAGTCCTAAGTGTATTGGGGAAGGAGGGAGAGCAGGGAAAGGAGGAGGGAGAGGGACATAAATAGATTTAGTATTTCTCAGTTACTTCCCCAAAGATATAAGACGCCCCTCATCCCATCTCCTTGGGAGATGTGCCTTGGTATCTCAACAGGACCGTCCAATGCTTTTCTATGTTTCTTGCTCTCTCTCTGTCCAAGTTTTTCTCGTTCTTCAAACCTCAGGAGTAGCTGGCTAGGAAGAAGGTTATCTTTTCTCCTAATGGAAAAGATTAGCATCTCAATGATAAGTTTTCCCATCCCTTTCCCTTCCATTACCAAACTAGGGAACTCCTTTACAGAGTCAACTTGTTTTTCAGCCCAGACCACAATTGTTTCATCTCTTATATCTTCCTTCTAGAAACTGGAATATTTTTTCAGGAAGAATGGTAATTATTATCTTTTCCTTATACATTTTACTTTTCTTTTGTTGTAAGCTACGTTCTCCGAGAAGCAGACTCTGAGTGAGTTTAGTACTCAGGATGTTTATTAGGGCAGGGGTCCCCAACCCCCGGGCCATAGACCAGTAGCAATCTGAGGCCTGTTAGGAGCCAGGCCGCGCAGCAGGAGGTGAGCGGCGGGCCAGCAAGCGAAGCTTCATCTGCCTCTCCCCATTGCTCCCATTACCGCCTGAACCATCGCCACCCACCCCTGTCCCGTGGAAAAATTTTCCTCCACGAAACCGGTCCCTGGCGCCAAAAAGGTTGGGGACCACTATATTAGGGAATGCCCTTAGGATCAACACAGGTAGAAGGAAGGGGAAGAGAGCTAAAGAGAGCAGAAGTCAAGCTATAACACCAACCCAACAGCCTCAGGCAGCTAGAGTTCTGGAGGGAACTCAGGAGCAGGGCAAACCCGTCAGAGTTTTCTCATGTTGGGTTAAAGTGGCTGGACCTTTATATTCCCACCTTGATTAGTCATCGAACATAGTCCAACTATATAGTTAGGATTCTATACAGAAAGAGAGAAAGACTAACTTGAAAAAATTGGCTTACGCAGTTGTAGAGGCCTGGTAAGTCCGAGATCTGCAGGGTAGGCAGCAAGATGGAGACGCAGGGAAGCGTTGCAGTTGGAGTCCAAAGGCAGTTTGCTGCAGGCCGCTCTCCTCTTCCAGGGCCATCAGCCTTTTTCTATTAAGGCCTTCAGCTGATTGGATTAAACCCGCCCACATTATGGAGGACATGCTCTCCACAAAGTCTACTGATTTAAATGCTAATCTCTCTAAAAAGATACCTTCACAGAAACATCTAGAATAAAGTTTGACCAAATATCTGGGTCTTGTGGTCCAGCCAAGTTGACACATACTTTTAACCATCACACCACCCAGAAAGGCATGATCTTGAGAAAGATGTCTCTACAGCTGAGGCAACCTATGAAGGGGCTGACAGCTGAAAGCAGTCTGCTGATAGCATGCCTCGCAGCTGGGGCAATGAATCCTTTCTTGAAATGGAATCTGAGCCACGCCCTTCTGTGTTCAGGTTCATTAAATGTATTCAACAATTAAAGTTGCAGTTTAGAAGCTTATTCAATACGTTTCAAAGCAAAGGTTAATAAATATATATTAAGATACAGTCATGGAGGATACATACGCCTTTTTTGTTCAAAAGAAATGAATAAGTAAGGGTGTTTTAAATATCTGAAATCATTATTTACATATGCAGTAAACCACATGTAGGGTCTACACTGTCTAAGCTACACAGATTAGTTACCATCACTCATCCAGGTAGCCTCCCTCAGAGTTAGCTTATATCCCTTATCCCTTTCAGAGCCTGACGTGGTGCTCTATTTAAGGTGACTGTAGTGGAGGAGGGGCAAACAGACAACTTACAGAAACTTATCCTGTGACTTAAGCAATTATTTGATAACATTTCCTGGAACAACTAATAAGTATTATTCAAGGATAACTTGTCAGGACTCAGAACAGAAGCACAAATACACAGAGATCTCAGTTTCTATCTCCCTCGTTTTTTTGTTTCTCTCCAGGTTCTAGTAGGCTTTACACCAGATGTGAGAGACCATCAAACCAGGAGCTGGGTGGATAGATAAAGACTGATTGAAGTGGAAGAATGATCACTTGAGATGTGCCTCCCCCATCTCCCCCACCTGCTGGAACTGATTCCATTGGAGGAGTTACCTGTCCTGCAAACTCAGCTAATGAAATTTGCATGGAAGCGATTCCTCTCTCGCCTTGGCCACACTGACTAGCTCAGGAATGGGCATGTGATACAGAATGAGCCAATGAAATATTTACGGAAGTTTCTGGGAAAAAGGGAGGGAGAAACTGTGTGGTGAGAGGTGAGATTGTTGCAGCCACCCTGAATATGAGGTGGGATGACAGAGAAGAGCCTTTTTGTCAAGGACTAAGCCTCCGGATTAAAATACACTTAAAGTTAGCTCTACCTCTGAGTTTTTCAGTTATGTAAATCTGTGAATTTTCTTTTTTGTACTTTCTGTGAGGTATATCACACACACACAAAAGAAAGCATAAAATTCATGTGAGGTTTAAAGACAATAATAAAGCAAACAGCAAGGTAACCACCAATCAAGGCAAGAAATTGAATATTGCCAGCATCTCAGAAGGCACCTGTATACTCTCGCCCCGCCCCCCGCCCCCAGAGGTAACTGCCTGCCTGTATGTTGTGATAATCGTTTCTCCTCCGTACCACGTAGTTTCTGTTTATCCTCCAGATGTACTATCCAGCCTTCACCTTGCTCTATACCCCAAGAGAAATAAATTTGTGTATTACATTAACAGATCTTCTTGTCCTCTGGTTTTCAGTTGAATGTGACCGAGGGGAGGTAGTGAAGGAAAATTAGAACATGGGAGGAGAAACCAGGGAGTTTCTTTGTTACCCGCTATAGGACAGTGTCTGGCAGCAGCTACGTCTCTTCTTGGAAGTTCCTGCCAGGCATAGCCCTTCCCTTCGTGGTCCCCATGACATCATGGTTCTAGCCTCTACCAGAGGGCTCCAGCGACTAGGGTCTCATAATACTACCCCCTCCCCACATCTCTCCAGCCCAAGGAGTTCCTGTTGTTTCTAATCTCTGGTAAAATCCACCATCCCCTCTTTGGTTTCTCAACTCCTCTTCACCTGTGCAATTATTTCCCTGTATTGAAATACTTAGAATTTATTTTTCCTGTCTAGTCTACGAGATTAAGAGCAATAAAACGTTAGCCGCACTATCAGCCAAAGGGAAAGCTTTGAACATTTCACCGACTGTGGTTGTTGATAAGGGTAAGAAAGTTTCTTCATAGGTTTTTTAAAAGTCTTTATCATGCTGAAATCTATGATAGTATTTTTCTATACCTACTGAGATTATCTCATGATTTTTTTCTCCTTTAATCTGTTAATGTGGTCAAGTTACATTAATATTCTGTTTTCTCAATCTGATCCTCCCCAAAAGCAGACTCTGCTACAATGAGAAGCAAAATCAGGACGCGGTTCTTCATTTTCTTCTGTGCTCAGTTGCCCACACACACACCCTTTTTTTTTCTGTGAGCTTGTCATTTAACTTGAAAATTTTCTTGTAGGAATTTTTTCAGCACCTAGGATAAAGGGACATTCATCCAGGGATTTGGATTTTCTTCTGCCAATCGGGGACTACTTGTTGGATCACCAAAGTGATGCAAATTTAAGCTAAAAATTCACTTGATGGCCAACCTATTGTTCAAACTTCTCAGGGCCTTTTACCTCCCTGCTTTGCTCACTCATCACAGAGGTAAATTTTCCTACAGGGCCCTGGGGGTAGAGATCTAGAGCATATTTAATTCTGGATCACCCTTACTCTGAAGAATGGCCTCTGGAGTCCCAGCATGGAGGGAGGGTCTCCCACGAGGTGCCCCATCTTGGGGAACTGCTGTGCTTTGTCTTCTGAGGTCCCTAACAAAGCTGAAAAACAAACAAGCACAACACAACACAGCACAGGTTTGGTAAATGTTCTTTGAACAAAACAAGATTTAACACTCAATTTACCTTTCTAGGTTCCTACTCTCTTTGATATTGGCCTTATAATTCTGTTAGGGGAACCACTGACTGAAACAGCCCACCCTGGCCAGGCACCACAGTAACCACTTTCATGAGTTATCTTATGACAGGAGGTCCTGGTAAGGAATGCGGAACTAACAAGCCACCACCAACTGGAAGAATTTGGGAAAGGTCAAAAGGAGAGGGGATGCCGGTCCGTATGTCCACCAACCTCCCAGAATCCTCCTCGCTGGAATCCATCTTGGCTGAGCGATGCACACGCCACCAAGAAGGACCCTGAAACAGAATGACTGGCCAGAGACAACGGGGAAACTAAACCCATCACCATTAAACCTGAGACTTCAAGCCACGTGGCAGGGCAGTCCTCCTGGGTTCCTTTACCCTGCTACTCTCCACCCGGGTGCCCCGTCCCAATAAAGCCTCTTGCTTTGTCAGCACGTGTGTCTCCTAGGACAATTCATTTCTGAGTGCTAGACAAGAGCCCACTCTCGGGCCCTGGAAGGGGTCCCCTTCCTGCAACAATTCCTCACCATCTTAGCATCTCTTCAATACTTTTAAGAATAGTTTTTATTTAACATAGCATTTTTGTTTTAAGAGGAAAGGTCAGTTCAAATACCTAAATATCCATATTATCAGAAATGGAATTCTGCTCCCTTTTGTTAAAAGCCAACTTGAATTAGGTTTTCTGTCACTTGCACATGAGAAAGTCCTAATAATTAAGAGGGAGATGTGGCTTTCCATGCATCAAAATGATGTACTAAATGACCGGTTAAGTGTAGAGGAGATAGTGTCACTGCATCGTCCTTTGTCACTTTGCTCCTTGAAATAAACCTTCTCAGAACTTGTGGTACATTATTTCTCTAGTGTATTCTATGCACATGTTTATATCACCCTATGGGTATTACTGGGTGACATTAAATCATGGTTTCTATCTATCCATGTATGCTATAAGGGCCCTCAGGACATGGACCAGACTCATCCATTTATGATTCAGTCCACAAATAACCATTGTGTCTTGTACAGACACTAAAAATACAATGGCAAACAAAGCAGCCAAGATTCCTGTCTTCATGTGCCTCACATGAAAGTGGGTAAGAGAGATACCAATAAAATAATCAAATAACAAAATGTATGAAAAGACATGGTGCTATGAGAGTATATAATGAGGGAAAGGGTCCTAGCAAGTAAGTCAAGAAAGGCTTTTGAGGAAACAATAATTGAAGCTGTTAGCTTCTGTGGAAAACATTACTGACTTTTCAAGGCATTAAGAATTATTAGGGAGAATTTTTTTTCTGTTAATTCTAAATTGTTCATTTAAAAATAACTGTGAACATGATGGCTTGTAGGCTGATTAATTTGAAATTCGATCAAGTAAATTGTTTTAAACCTTGTCCATTCCAGTGAACTCTGTATGGGATGCTTTTTAACCACAGGGTCCTGTCCTAAATCTAAGAATTCATCTCACACAAAATGTCAAGTGCATTTCCCTAGTACTATAATTCTTTCAAATTCTAACACCTTTCCCCCAGAACTATCACTATTGTAAAGCAAACTAAGGCCATCACCATCAAATACTTAAACTGTATATTAAAGATGTCATCCCATTTATCCGTGTTATCCTAGTGTCTGTTATTTCAGACGAGGTACAACTGGCCACAGATTATTTGCCAGCTAAGCTTAACAAAATGGCTCAGTTGAATAACTCAAGGCATCTTTGCTTCCTCAAACATGAGACACTAATATGAGGTAAGCATTATTTTCTGGACATGTTTTTTTCAGTGAAGTGTTTAAGATTTATGGGGGGCTGAAAAAAAAAAAGATTTATGGGGTCATTTTTTGTGATTATTTCTGATGTTTCCTGACTACATTTACCATTTTCAGAACTCAAAGCAGCAGCTCCAAGTCACTAAATCATGCCTGGACCTCTCATAATTCATTCTAGCAGGATACTAACTGAACCAGAAGCGTTCTGTGTTGCCATCTGCAAAGCAAGGTCTGGGAAGTGGAAAACTTTTAGCATTTGATCCGAAGTAGGGCAACTCAATTTTTTATAAAAGTCACCTTGAATTTTCAATCCCCCAATACATCTATTTCTCTTCACTTCACCCAACTCTTTGTAATCTGCAGAAATTCATTTTTAAGGGATGCATTTTAAAATAAAGGAACATTCTAACTAAACATTGTAGTAATCATTTCACAATATATGTAAGTCAAATCATGATGCGGTATACCTTAAACTTATACAGTGCTGTATCTCAATTATATCTTAATAAAAATGGGGGAAAAAAGGGCTTCCCTGGTGGCGCAGTGGTTGGGAGTCCGCCTGCCGATGCGGGGGACACGGGTTCGTGCCCCGGTCGGGGAAGATCCCACATGCCGCAGAGCGACTGGGCCCGTGAGCCATGGTCGCTGGGCCTGTGCGTCCGGAGCCTGTGCTCCGCAACGGGAGAAGCCACAAAACAGTGAGAGGCCCACATACTACCAAAAAAAAAAAAATGGGGGAAAAAAGATGAGAGCTGGTAAAGTAAGCTAGGTAAAGAGGGAGGCAATAAGTATCATAGGCAGAGGAAACGCTGTGTGCAAAGATCAGGATTTGAGAAAGAATGCAGCATCCCTTCTAGACACTATTTATTGCCTCATCAACATCCATTTAGCCTTTTCTTACTCTGCATATGATTTCAATTTTGTTCAGATATCCGAATCCATCTCTGGATACTCAGGAGAATTTGATTAGTTTAAGCTAATTAGTGTGTGGCATTTCCTTGGCGACTATTATTTGTTCAGCCCAATAAAATTTAAAGGGAAAGACCTAGTCCATGCCTCAAGGAGAGATTTTCCTCTCTCTTTCCTGCTGGATGTGATCAAAAGAAGCTTGTAACCCTTATTTCCATTGACAATCCTCTTGCTACAGCAGCCTTAACATGAAGCCAAACTGTGGAGAGCTTAGCACAAAACAGAAATAAATTCAAGTATTTCATAATAAAAATAGAGGAACATTCGAAATATCACAAGTTTGTATTTTGTTCATATTAAGCCAATAGGCTTAAAAATGTAATTTGACTACATCGAGATTTAATTCCCAATGTGAATATTTCATTAAGAACATGTTCATATTATGTTAGACACATAGCATACAGTACAGTTACAAATAAACAATTCTGCAATATTGGCAGCTGTCTAAAATTTAAACAAGCAAGTCAGGGAAACAATCTGTTCACACATCATATTGTATTTAATCACATTAATTTAAAATGACTCTTGATGATTTTGATAGTTAAGCTGATGGTGATGTTTATTTTTTCCATTTCTTCATTAATGCCATATTTGTATAGTATTAGACAATAATTTGTCAAGGTGCTGGAATACATTTTATTGAAAATAGTGTAAATATCTTTGTCAATTATAAAAAAACATTTGTATTATAAAACTGTCACATAATTCTGAGAAAGTTTTCAAAGCTATTGTGCAGTAATTTCTTTTTTTTTTTTTTTTTTTTTTTGCAGTACACGGGCCTCTCACCGTTGTGGCCTCTCCCGTTTCGGAGCACAGGCTCCGGACGCACAGGCTCAGTGGCCATGGCTCACGGGCCCAGCCGCTCCGCGGCATGTGGGATCTTCCCAGACCGGGGCACGAACCCGCGTCCCCTGCATCGGCAGGCGGACTCCCAACCACTGCGCCATCAGGGAAGCCCTGTGCACACCTTTTGACCTGAGTATCATTTCATAAAGTGGGGTAGCAGGGAAAGGCCATAAGTGTGCTCACCAAGGAGCATAGTAGGGCTGACACTGGAGACTAAATCTGACTTAAATGAACTCGGATGAGGGCAACAGAGCGGCAGCAAGGGCAAAGCAAGTACAGCAGAGAGCTGGGCAATCGTTGGTCCCAGAGGTCCTTGCCAACACAGAGAACAGCAGGAAACACAAGCATCAGACCATACATGCCATCAGCAACGCAGGGGCTGTTTTGAGAAAGCCACCCAAGCACAGGGCTTAGAGCAATGGGAGCGAGGCAAAGGATGGAGATGGTGTGAACCGGCTGCAGGGAGCAGAGAGGGGCTGAGGGAGGGGGTGGTGGAAGGTAGGCAAGTTCAAGGAACTCGGCCATCCACTGGCCTCACAAGAAGGCCTGGGTCTTAAGCAGGATTTTCAAGCAGAAATCATAAGTGGGAAACAGACAGAGCCCGGTAGAATATGTGCCTTGCTGCCCCCCTAACTTCAACATTTCTTGAGTCTTTTTCTCCTGGCTTCCCAGAACTGGGAGTTGAACACAAGGTTTCTGGTTGGTTGGATATATTTGGCTATGTAAATGTACTCAGCTTGTTTATAATTCACAGGCTTGCCACATTTTTGTTAAGCATCAAATCATTCTTAAAAGATTTGCTTTCACAGGTCTCTCAGTCAGCACAATTAGCTGAACACCTGTTATGTATACTGAGCTGTGACCTAGGTGTTACAGTGTGAAACAGAGGATATAAAGATACAAACAAATGTGTCCTGTACCCCACTCAGACCCTCCTCATCAACCATAAACACATATGAAAGTGACAAGAAAATACAGCCAAGGAAACAGGAAGGGAAATGCAAACTCTTCACTATATAGCATTTTCTTTTCTTTTCTTTTTGCAGTTCGCGGGCCTCTCACTGTTGGGGCCTCTCACTGTTGTGGCCTCTCCCGCTGCAGAGCGCAGGCTCCGGACGCGCAGGCTCAGCGGCCATGGCTCACGGGCCCAGCCGCTCCGCGGCATGTGGGATCTTCCCGGACCGGGGCACGAACCCGTGTCCCCTGCATCAGCAGGCGGACTCTCAACCACTGCGCCACCAGGGAAGCCCCAATATAGCATTTTCTTTATGATGCTAGGGGCCCTGGGCTACTGCCAAGTTCATCCAGAGATTAGCACCACCATGGGTCTGAGGATCCTCAGCTGACTCTCATGCTGCTGAAAAGCAGAAAACACTTGACTGTGTTCCCTGGAGTTCTGGATGCCCTAAAACCAAAGCCATTTTCCTCACAGAAGAGCAAGGATGCATTCTCTCTCCCAACTGAGTTGTACTTTTCCTTGCAGGAGCCAAAGCAGTGTTATTTATGCCCCAAGATCTCTGAGCTGTTGATATGAAGCAACATTCCATTTTTACGACAACCCACCTTTTCCTTCACAGAACTCCTGGTCAAGAGGCAAATGAACGGTTGCCAGGACAGAATCCCACTGGTGACTCAAGATTGGTTACTGGGTCAACCTTGTCTAATTCTCTCTTCCTTTGAGATGAGGGTTTCTTCCCAGGAGGCTCCCATGTCACTCATGTAATAAATTCAGGTAGGCGTGCTTCCCCAGTTACGCTCAGATGTCTGGACACAATTTACGCACAAGCTGTACCTACCACTCCCCACTCAACACCACAATAAGAAAGGTTAGAAGTGGAGGTGTCTGTCACTTAGTTTCACCGTCAAGTTCATCAACAAGATGTATAAACCTTGTTAACTGCAAATAACCTAGAGAAAGTTGAAGGCAGAGAATATATGAGAGTGACTAAATGAGTTAACTTCATATTTATACAAGGGCCTAGTGGCTAGTCACTTTCTGATTCTGTAAGAAGATGTCTATATCTCCTCACCTCCCTTGAATTTTCTCATTCCTCCTAAATCCAGCAGGAGAGCCATTGGCTTTGTTGCTCTCGTTCTCAAAAGACTTCTTTCTTGCCTTTGACATACTCATTTCCTAATAAGGTTTTGAACGGATTTTCCACATCAGCAGTGAGATACTGTGTCCCTTGAAAAGACATGCCCTCTTTTAAATCACTCTCTCCAGTGCTTCTCAAACTCTAGCATCCATTAGAGTCACCTGGGGGACTTAGGAAAACACAGATTGTTGGGCCCCATCCCCAGTTTCTGACTGAGTGGGTCTGGGGTGGGGCCTGAGAATTTGTATTTCTAACACATTTCCAAGTGATGCTGAGGCTGCTGGTCCAGGCACCACACCTTGAGAATGGCTGCTCTAAACCAACATCCAGCCCCTTTGTATTCATGAGCTAAGTGGAATGTTACAATGAGCTTGCAAACAGCATCAAGGAGCCACCAAAAGGCAGATGCTAGAGTGGTGTGTTTTTGTTCCCCTCAGAAAGTGTCTCACCTTGAGCCGGTACTTCCTAAAGCACCATCTCCACTTTCCTACCACATTTTTTATATCCCGGCTTTCATGATGAGAATTAGAATAGGATGTTTCTGTAGACTTTTCAGATACTCACCCAGTTATCATGCCTCTTCATCTGCTGAACCCAGTGGCTTGAGAAATCTCTAAAACAAAACGTTAGCGCTGTTTCCAACTAGCTGTACAAAACGTAAAATAGGAGATTGCAGGAGCAGTCAGACTAGTGGCCTTAGTGCATCTGCAAGGCCAAGATGCCTAATTGCACTACCATAGTTACAGTCACCCTTGAGCTCTCCTCACACATAAGCAGTTGCACAGAGAGAGTTATTAAAAGACTGCTTGTAAAAACATTATGGGCTCAGACTTGGCCTCCATCAACTCATCCTAGCAGTCATGACTTTGAACATAAATTTTAAAAACCCATTTAGTCTCTGGGCAATTGTAAGCATCAGTTGAAATAAACATTCTAAAAATACAAAAATGTTTATTTTCCAAGCAGCAGACATTTATGTTTTGCGCTGGTCCAATTAAACCAAAATGTTAATGACATAAATGTAATCATTCAGTGAGCTGGGGCTAAAATTCAATGGAGGAACAATTACAAACTGCTCTATTGTTGAAAGCCCTTGTTCCAACTAACCTGGAGAATAGACTTAGTGCTCGAACTACACGAGTCTAGACTTTCTTCACTTCTTCATCAAGAGAAGGTAATAACTCAGAGTTGAGAAACCCTAGCATGATAGGAAGTCAGGTTCATGTAGGCTGGAAATAAAAAAAGAGGCCAGGAATGTGAAACAGCAAGCAGTCCCTTTACCTGCCCAGCCCTCTTTACTGGGACAGGATTTACAGATGCTGTAGAGGCTTTTGCAGAAGCTAGTTTGAGGTTTTCCAAAAGATCCCTTTTCTTTCAGCATCCTCTCTAAAACTGTAGCTGAGTCGAAGACTAACAAATTGTTCGGTATTCAACAATATTTATCTAGCACCTGCTATGTGCCAAGTACTTAAAAATACACGTTAACACTTGTTAACGCTTAATTCAAGTGTGTCTTTAAAATTTCCTCTGTTCTCCTAAGATTTTAGCACCAGAAGAGGCTTTCTGGGCAAATCTAGAACAAGAGCTAGACTCCACACATGCTGTTACTTGGGACAAATCAACCAGCCTCTGGTCTCAAGTTTCCTCAACTGAAGAAAGACCAGCTGTATCATGCCAGTGGTTCTCAAACTTTAGCAGTCATCAGAATCACCTGGAGGACTTGTCAAACCACAGATTGCTGAGCTCCACCCCCAAGTTTCTGATTCTGGAAGTCTGGGGTGGGGCTCATAAATTTGCATTTTTAACAAGTTCCCAGGTGATGCTGATGCTGCTGGTCCAGGGATCATAATTTGACTAGAGTTTAATGATTATTGTCTAAAAGTTTTCTGTCTTGCCAGGTTGCCCCTTGCCAGGTCCAAGACCAGGCTTTTTCTGGAAGATTTTTTTTTTTGTCTGTGGCTGTTTGTGTTTCTGCGTTGCCAGTATCTTCAGCTGTAAGGCTATACGTGAAGCTAGAAGAAAACTAAGGGAACTCATCACTGTGCTATTCCTTAGGGTCCTAAGGCCCGTCTGCCTTCTTTTTCTGTTTTACAGAGTCTTATGTTTGCTTTATACAAAGTGTCCAGGGTGCTTAGTTGTACTTACCAGGAGAAATAGCAGAAAATGGGATACATGCCTCTACTCCATAATCCCAGAAACAGAAGTCTCTGGTCCACATTTTGAGAACCACTATATCAGATGATATCTCACATCCCTTCCAACTCTACACTCTATAATTATGATTTTTAAAAGTGTCCTCATGAATTCATAAGACACATGGCAGAGCATATACTGAGCAACATAGAGAAGAGATAGGGCTGGCCCTTTGGACCTCTATCTTTTCTTTTGCTCTAATTAGCTACCAATTAGCACTACCAGGTGTAAGGTCTGGGGAATCCTCAGCTAACTCTCAGCTGCCAAGGTTCTCCTACCACACCTGTTCAGACCACACCTCCAAGTAAGTATTCTGGGTTCTACAA
The DNA here is from genome assembly GCF_059928025.1 of Delphinapterus leucas. NCBI lineage: Eukaryota > Metazoa > Chordata > Mammalia > Artiodactyla > Monodontidae > Delphinapterus > Delphinapterus leucas. Next base: position 92,842,389 of record NC_143130.1, read on the forward strand.
TTTGCTAACCTAGGACCCATTCTCTGGGGCCTCCCTCTGTGCCAGAACTAGTCTGTCAAATCTTTCTCTATGTGGTACTGGTGAGGAAATGGCCATCTGCTTCCAAGATTTACCCTTTTACAGGGACTTTATTTCTTCTTAACTCAGAGGAGAGGTTGGTGGTGATTTCAGATACTTTGAACCATCCTGGTCAAGTTGGCATCACTTCTTCACTGGTTGTCCACAGTCGCCTTCCAACTGCTCGTCTTCTGTACATTCTTGCCCCTTGAAACCTCCTTTCAACATGGAAACCTGAGTGATCTTGCCAAAATGAAATACTCATGGCTTGCTTAGTTTTAATTACTTCTTCAGCTCTTAAAACAAATAGTGAAATACTTGGTATGTCCAATGTGGCCCTGCGTGGTCCAGGACCAGCCCCTTCTCTCACTTCTCCCCTTCTCTGCTCCCTGCACTTAGTCACAGTGACCTGCACTGGTTTCCTCAACAACCTTCTTTGGTTCCATACACCTTCCTACCACTGGGCTTTAGCTCTTGCTGCTCATTCTCCCTGAAATACTCTCTCTATTCAGCTAGTTAATTCCTACTCATCCTCCTGCAGGTGTCAACTCAAATCTTTCCCTGATTTCAGGGAAATCAAAAGACCCTGGTCGGGGCTTCCTTGGTGGCGCAGTGGTTGGGAGTCCGCCTGCTGATGCAGGGGACACGGGTTCGTGCCCTGGTCTGGGAGGATCCCACATGCCGCGGAGCGGCTGGGCCCATGAGCCATGGCTGCTAAGCCTGCGCGTCCGGAGCCTGTGCTCCACAATAGGAGAGGCCACAACAGTGAGAGGCCCGCGTACAGCAAAAAAAAAATAATAAAATGTCTAAGGTGAAGAGCTAACTCCATAAAGGTCCAAGTTGGCCTTGACAGAACACTTCCCCTTTAAAAAAAAAAAAAAAAGACCTGGTCACATCCTGCTGCTACTCATTTATAGCACTGTTTCTTTTCCTTCATAGCAAATATGATCAAATAATCACAAAATCACTTTTAGTTATTTATTTTTGCACCATTATATCACCAGCACCTGCCACAACGCCTGGTGCATGAGGTAAGTACAATAAATCTCTCTTGAATATTTGAGCAGGAGAGACTTACCCCAAAATATCACATCTCAGTCGTTAAGTGTTGCAAAAAAAGATAAGTTGTTTCACTTCAATCAATAGTGCCCAGCATTGAGTGCTCTTTCAAACACATTGAAGGAGATAGAAGATTTTCACATTTCATTTCATGTGTTAAAGAACTAGCAAGGCGTTCGAGTACTCAACATAGTAGAGTTTTGCCATTCAGAAGGGCTCTGTCTGGGGACTTTGGCTAATCCCTCGATACGTGAAAAATTCCATAGCATTTTATTTACTCCACAGAAGTGTGGTTCAACAATGACAAATAAGCCTTTACCTTCTAATGCTTCAATGAAATGACTGCTGAGCCTCCTGACCTTAAGACACATTAGCAAAGAGACTCAGTCATGAGTTTCCTAAGCATATCCTCGACCCCTGAGATAACTGCTCATTCAGCATTCACTGAAGTTTTCTCTTATTTGATGAGCCTAACCAAAGAACACATTGAAATCTTACAAATCACTTTTATTGTTCCATAGAGTGCATATTGTAAACTTGCTCTGGTCATGGACAGAATAATAGCTAGAAATAATTTGGGATAAATTAAACATAAGAGTGTTGAATTCAACTAAGAACCATCACTTTCTTTGACCTTGTCTAGAGTCACAAATACCATAAGATGAAGAGGTGTCCACCAAGGGCCTCACAGGAGCAGAATCTTGACAAACTGCAAACCTCAGATTAAATCATAATTAAAATGTGAACAAGATCCCAGTTCATTTACTTAAGTATAGTTTGAACAAACCATACAACATTAGTTAGAATATATTTGCAACTACTTTTAAAAGAAAACATGTTTCGAGGCATTGCATTTATAGATTTGAGCTAAAGATTGTCAGACATTCATAGAATGTCCACCACCAAAAAATATATATAATATAAAACACATGAAACATGACTCTACTGTGAGAGTGGTTATTCAAAGCTACACCTCAGTGAGCAAACCTGGCTTAACCTACAGAAAACTCAACCAATGAGAATTCTGTAATGCCTAATCACAAACACACCCAGAGGAGTTTGTATGTGCCAACAACCTGAATTTAGTAACTAAGCTGTAGTAGTTGCTGTAGTGTTTTGAAAACAAAAGTTAATTGAAGAGTGTGAGCTATCAAAACACAGCTACCAATAAGGAAAAGAAAATGGTAAGGCCAGAAAATCTGAATTGAGTTATGCAAAAAAAAAAAAAAAAAAAAAAGGATAAAAGGTAATTTGAGAAAAATTACTTTGGACTAAGGCAAGTATGGTTAACAAGTATTTTAAGTGCCTACTCTGATGTATTGGTAGGGACTGCCCAGAGAGTTAAGCTTAAAATAATTGTGAGGCAGGGGCTAAACTTAGCAGGAAAAAATGAATGGTCAACTTGCAATATCTTCTATGGGCTTGAGAGAAAGGGATAATGGGACAAATTCCATTTTTGCTGACCCTAACCCAGGGTCTCTGTACTTTTAGAGCTACTTCTAACTTCTTGTCTTCACCAGTACAAGCAGTTGGCTTCACTGGGAGTGTTATTTTTCACAAAGAACTAAGGTATTTTACCCAAGGGCTAGTGTGCCGAGGACAGCGAAATCCCACCAGGGTGTTGTAAGGTCTACCAGCTGGCTCAGTGGCTTGCTGCTACCCACTAGCCTGACAGTATGCTCAATTCCAGTTCTTGCCTCAGTATTTTCAAAATTACTACATGGGCATTTAGCGTCAGTCACTATTAGTTAAAAATGCGGTGGTTAAATGTGTAAATGAGATTCAGTATTTGGTTTATGCATGTGATTAATTGTTTGCTTTTAGACATAGTTCTTGATACAAGTTGGCAATTTTATATGGGAAAGTATAGATATAGTAGTAGATGAATACCCACATAAGTAATGCTAACTTTGCAGATGTGAAGAAAAAAGCCCTTTAGAACTAAGCCTTGAAGGATTAATAGACTTTTGAAAGCAGATTATTAGTAAAAAAGCAAGCATTTCAGGCTGAGCAACGCTGGAGAAAACGTTTTTCACTTTAGTTCCTGCTGCTTCCTCCAAAGATCCCATGGCCACTTTACCGATACTGCTAAAAGTCGCGTTTATGTTAACTCTCCACTCTTCTGCCTCCTGGTTGTATTAGTGGGTGTTATCCTAGGACATACCAGTTGAGAGAAACAAGAAACTTCACAGACTTAGGGAACCACTGCTGTGGTCTATGAGTCCCTTTCTAAGTTTTCTGGACTTCCACAAGCAGAAGAACAGGATGTATAATGTATTATATATCCCAATATTCTCAGGATGATGAAAAGGAATAGAAGAAATTCAATAGATTGAGAACAGGACAGACATCTCTTTGCTGCTATAGAACCCAAGGCATAGTTCCTTTTTTTTTTTGATTTGGTTAGGACACAAATGGCTTCATGGGTTTCATGCTGCAGAGAAAGTTTTTTTTTTAACTTTTTATTTTATATTAGAGTATAGTTGATTAACAATGTTGTGATAGTTCCAGGTGGGCAGCAAAGTGATTCAGTTATACATATACATGTATCTCTTCTTTTTCAAATTCTTTTCCCATTTAGGTTGTTACATAATATTGAGCAGATTTCCCTGTGCTATACAGTAGGTCCTTGTTGGTTATCTACTTTAAATAGAGCCGTGTGTTCATGTCAGTCCCATACTCCCTAACTATCCATTCCCTCCATCCTTCCCCGCTGGTAACCATAAATTCGTTCCACAGAGAAAGTTTTGAATGATCTGAATGTAGCCGCTAGTTAGAAAGGCCCCCTGCCTAATCACAGACACTTGTCCAGAGCAGCTTCTTCACAGATGACAAAGACCTCAAACCTTGTGTGTATCTACCATATGCACAAGCAAATCCAGTGCTTGTGACTAAGAAGAATATGATGTGGCAAACTGCTTTAGTCTGCTTCTCAGACCATAATTTGTAATTTAATTTTATTGCTGACAATTTTAATGATCATATTTTTCTATAGAAAATATAAAAGTCACTGTGGTCTTTGGTGCTTCGCGTTTATTTCTATTAAAAACTTGGCTAAGCACACTTTCTGACATTAAAATAGTACTGCCTCAGTCAAGTTCCATAGAAGCAGGGTCTGAGAGAGGAATTCTGGTTCAAGGGATTTACTGGGGGAGTACTTTGAGGAGTAGGATTGTGAGGGAAGCAGGGCAGGGCAGGGCAACAACAGGAAGAGGGACTGTGCTCTCAGCTGGAAACCAGCTTCAGTCTGATCCCTGGGGAAGCCCTAGGGGCTGAATTGCAGCACAGAATTGCACCTTGAGGGAAGAGGGCTGGCCTTTGTATATACTTGCTGCAGACATTAGCCAAGGTCATCTCTCAGAAGGGAACATCTGCGATGGTTATCATCTGTGGATGAAAGATATCAGTAAACAAAAGGATGTTGTAGTCAAGCCATCACATTACAGCCACCCCTACAGTACACCCTGAGGGAACTCAGGATGAGAAAACACAGGATGCTGTCCCCAGAGAGCTGAGGTGCACATCAAAGGAATGATTTCAGTGAGCCCAGACTCTTGCATCTCCCCATACATAGAAAAGCACTACATTCCTTAACTTGAGATGTCTGGTTTTCTTCAATTAACATAATCTTTTGATGCTCCAACAACCTGGTCTTTGGTGCAGAAAGTCCTGTCTATCCTGGCTCCTCACTTGCCTCCGCAGAGCAGTCTATCAGAGTCATCTGAGATGTTGTGTCCCAGGCTTGATGTCCTCAGTTTTGCCCACTGAATAAAACATAACTCGCAACTTTTAGGTTGTGCGTTTTTTTTTCAGTTGACACAACGTTCACAGAAGCTGGAGGACCTGGGCAGGACAACGACAACATTCACTAAAGCCATCCTCATTGGCAACTGGTCACCTATGACTCTTTCATTAACCAATTGATTTCTCCTACTTTACCCTCCTTCCCTCTAGTCCGGGGGTCAGCAATCTTTATGTGAAAATAGATATTTTAGGCTTTGCAGGTCACATAGCATCTCTGTCACAAGTACTCAACTCTGCTGTTCCGGTATGAAAGTAGTCATAGACAATATGTAAACGGATGAGCCTGACTGCGCACCTATGAAATTATTTACAAAAATGGGGGCAGCAAGTCAGATGTGACCCATAGGCCACTGACTCCTGCTCTATCTAGTTCTCTCTCCTCAACTTCCTGACTTATTTCCTTAACTGCTCATCTCTCTCTCTCGCATGTAATCTCACATATAATCACATGTAATTGTATCTATTACTTCCCCATTGCTCTCCTTCCTACTTCTCCCTTTTCTGAAATGCCTCCCAGTCATCTTCCTTTCCCTTCTATTCCTCTACTTATACTCTTATTTGACCTTTGAAATCCAACATAATTTGGAGTACCTCACACAGTGGCTTAATAAAATCCCCACTGTTCTTTCTTTTAATGATCTCATCTTGTTTTACCATCCCACCTCTCTTCTAGTTTGTTGACTGAAAAGAAGTGCACAACCTAAAAGTTGAGAATTATGTTTTATTTGATGGACAAAACTGAGGACTTAAGCCTGGGACACAGCCTCTCAGCTAGCTCTGAGGGACTGCTCCCAAGAGGTAAGGGAGGAACCAGGATATGTAGGGGCTTTTGTACCAAAGCCCAGGCAGTCGGAACATCAAAATATTACCATTAATTAAAGAAACCCAGACATCTCAAGTTAATGAATTTAGCGCTTTTCCATGTATGGGAAGAAGCAAGGGTCTGGGCTCACTGAAATCATTCCTCAGCTATCTGGGGCCAGTATCCTGTTCTTTCCCATCCTGCGTCCCCTCAGGGTGCATTGATGGGGGTGGCTGCAGTGGCTGAGGGTTTGGCAATGGGCAGTCCCTTTGTCTCCATCCTGAGTTCCTTCAGGGCTCAGGGTCAGGGGCGCCTGTAGTGGCTTGATGGCTGCATCCTCCTTTGTTCATGGATACGGCTGGCAACATTTTTCATTCACAAGTTCCTCACTTATTTCTGATTCATCAGTATATCCATGTATCCTAAAATTCAATCCTCTCAGGCTGGTCTCCTAGAACAGCGGTCCCCAACCTTTTTGGCACCAGGGACCGGTTTCATGGAGGACAATTTTTCCACAGACAGGGGAGGGGATGGTTCAGGCGGTAATGCAAGTGATGGGGAGCGGCAGATGAAGCTTCGCTTGCTGGTCCGTCGCTCACCTCCTGCTGTGCGGCCCAGTTCCTAACAGGCCCAGGACGGGTACCAGTCTGCGGCCCAGGGGTTGGGGACTCCTGTTCTAGAACAGAGCGAAAATATTGTACCCACTAACCAGTAACAAATTCTGTACTTATTCCTGACTCATACAAAAGTCCAGGTTTTCTGTTTGTGTTTCTTTAGTTTAGATATTTCTTTGATACTCTGAACACTGGTTCAAGTTTTATCTGTTTTATTTGGAACAAGAAAAAATATTGATTTTCAACAAGTCTGGTACCCCAATCTAACCTCACACCCTCCTCAAGGAGCATCTAAGGACACTATGTGATCAATAATCAGAAAAGCAATCAGAGGTGGAATTTTCCTTGGAGAAGAGATAAATTTGTTTTCCATGTAGAGAGCTCTTTTAGCCTCCCTTTTTAAGATTGTTTTATCCTCTTATAACTCACTTCTTCATGTGCTTTTTCTGAAAATAATGTTCTAAAATCTCTTTCCACTTGGCAGGAGGCATTCTTCTAGGGTGGTGATCTCAGAGGTAAGAAGGCACAGAGCTGCAGCAGAAGCCTGTAGATTAGTATTCTTCATAGCTAGGAAGCTACGACCAATTCATCAAAGTAATATATCACTTAAGAGTTTGGGTGTAAGCTACTAATAAGGTATTTCTTTTCACTGGAAAGGACCCAAGGTACATATCTCTGGGGACTAACTGGAGTGGCAGCAGTCACAATAGGCAGCTGAGCAATGATCTGAGCATTCAGGATCCCAGTTAAATCTTGTCCCAGAATCACACCTGCTGAAGTTGGGTATATGCAGAAAAGCACAGAATATGGGAGACGGGCTCACTCAGAACATAAAGAGCAGCTTTATTTCTCATGGGAAAAGCCCCAGGTGGAGGGAAAAAAGTCTCTGGCATTGGGAGATGTTCTCCATCATGGTTCTAGAAGTCATCTCAGTGGGGATAAAGATTTATCTTAAGGGCTAAGACAGGTTCATTCTTGAAGTACATATGATAACAGCAATATTGTAACTGATCCCAATTGGAGCAATAGCACTTGTTCTTAGTTGGGGATAGGAATTCATTTCTAGGTTGAGACAGGCCCAGCTCAGATAAGGAAGTGTATTTGGGGCCTGACAGTATGAAGATAGAGTAGGGGGCAGTGCACTCCCTATCTTACGTTTGTTTTGCTTCTTTCTCCTATATTCAGTGAGAATTGAAGACTAGCATTGCTGGGAATGCAAAGCTGTGAATTTTACTTCTAGAGTCTCCTGTCATCTGTGGGGAATTGCTTGCTTGCCAGAAAGTAGGACTAACTACATTTGGATTCCTTCAGAAATCAGGAATTGAGTACAAGTAGTTTATTTGGGAGGTAATCCAAGAAACAGCTGCAGGGAAGTGGGAAATGAGACAGCTACCACTGTGGCAACTGGAGCGTCATCCTGCTGGGATACTTCAGGAATCAATGGAGAACAGGCAATTCAAAGATATCCCACCCAAGCTCTTGATTATGAGGCTTTCTAACCTATCCTGGGCACAAGAAGCATGTTCCAGCTGCCTTAGCAAGGCTCCCAGCAAAGAGGTACACACACTGGCAGTTGGAAGTAAGACAGGGAGTGCACCACAAAGTTAAGGCCCAAGAGAATGTGGCTGGAGCACCAATAATATCTCTTACAAGGTATACTCCTGAACTCATTTAAGTGTGGACTCTGGAGGGAAGAAGCAAGAATGCAGAGTCCAAAAGGGATAGAAAACATCTTGTTTTCCCTTTTTGGGGAATTCAAAATATATAATCTGGACACTAAATGGAAGAAAAGGGTCTCACAAAGACATGGAGAAACAGATGTTACCGTCTCAAAGTTAGACATTTTATTAGAAGAAAGGAATGTTTCAGAGTTGTGCATATTTTCCCTCCCCTTCCCTCTTCCCACCAAGCATGACAATTACAGTGTAAGGATCCTTTGTCAGAAGAGCTATTACATTTGAGTTTGAAATTCAAGGGTAGTAGACTAGACAATCGGTATCAATTAGCCAGGCCCTATGGAGACACTGAAAGCCTTTCTCTATTGCCCTCTCTCTCTTTTCCTAATCCGTTTTCTCTGTTTATATGATCTCCTAAATATGCTGCATCTCTTTGGTAGTCTCTGGCTGATAACAAATCAGGGTTAGATTCTAGGATATGTATTTAGTACTGGAAATACTGGGTTGCTTGGGAAATACGTGTGCATAAGACAATTTGTACTTAGACCAGAAATATTTAGTTCAGTAGATCTGTGTTCTGACAATTCCTTGGAACTTTGGAAATATGGGAGACTTGAGATTTAGGTAATTTCTGAAGGTGCCAAAGGAGCAGTGCCATTTCCTATGCAAAATAGTCCAGCTGTTTGGAGAAGAGATCCAGATATTAATCAGACACCAGAAAGATACCACACAGCTGAGACTCAGCCAAACAAGAACACAATGAGGGGGAAAGCACTTTGTATGTATTTTGTTAGGTCTTTAATCCCCCTAAGAACAAGAGACTGACTCTGAAAAGCAAGACAATTTTTAAAATTAAATCAAATAAGAGTGTCAAGTGGAGTTATAGGAATTGGATTTACCCTCATAACTTAAACAACTGAAAACCTGAACAAAATACATGAAACCAGTTTTCATGTAATGAATGACAAAATAGCAGTACAGAGGTCCCTGAGAGAAGGGACACAAATAAAATGAGCTCTACAACTATACCAGGTTACTGTTCAGCAGTAGTTTCTAGGTCTCACTGCAGAGGGATAATCCAAACAGCCCAGCACTTCTCCTTGAGTTCAGAAGACAGGGACTGGAATTTGCAAGGGCCAAGATAGCTAAAATTTGTGGGGCAAAAAACAAAAAAGGAGAGATATGCAAGAGACAGAGCTCCAGATTTCTGTAGAGTCCTCTGCTAAGTAGAAAAAGACATGTGTAACAGGGAAAGAATCAACAGAAAAGAGTAGGAAGAACAATTACAGAAGCCTACTCAGAATAGGAATAATTTGTGTTCCTACCAGTCAGAGTATAAAGATATCGTAAGACCAGGTGCATTATGTAGAAGAATATCACCACCATAATAGAGCTAAGTGGATGCTCAACTAAAGGATGGTCTGGATCCATCCTAACAAAACTTGCAAGCAAAGTTCAAAAAGATTCAACTGATTCCAAGTAACTAACTGCACATTAGGATAAAGTTCAGCACTATTTAACTGAAAACAGCAAAACCCACCAGCTAAAAATATAAACAACGTAAAGTCACAATGTCAAACATGCAATCAAAAATTATAAGGCATGCAAAGCAGCAGAAAATTTTGATCTATTACCAGCCAAAAGAAAAAAATAAAATAAATATAAGTAGATCAAGAAATGACTGAGGACCAGTCCCTCGCATCAAGAAACTTGCATAAGCCTCTCAGATAGCCTCATCCACCAGAGGGCAGACAGCAGAAGCAAGAAGAACTACAATCCCGCAGCCTGTGGAACAAAAACCACATTCACAGAAAGACAGACAAGATGAAAAGCCAGAAGGCTATGTATCAGATGAAGGAACAAGATAAAACCCCAGAAAAACAACTAAATGAAGTGGAGATAGGCAACCTTCCAGAAAAAGAATTCAGAATAATGATAGTGAAGCTGACCAGGACCTCGGAAAAAGAATGGAGGCAAAGATCAAGAAGATCTTTGAAATGTTTAACAGAGACCTAGAAGAATTAAATAAAAAACAAACAGAGATGAACAATACAATAACTAAAATGAAAACTACACTAGAAGGAATCAATTGCAGAATAACTGAGGCACAGGAACGGATAAGTGACCTGGAAGATAGAATGGTGGAATTCACTGCTGTGGAACAGAATAAAGAAAAAAGAATGAAAAGAAATGAAGACAGCTTAAGAGACCTCTGGGACAACATTAAACCCAACAACATTCGCATTATAGGGGTCCAGAAGGAGAAGAGAGAGAGAAAGGACCAGATAAAATATTTGAAGAGATTATAGTTGAAAACTTCCCTAACATGGGAAAGGAAATAGCCACCCAGGTCCAGGAAGTGCAGAGAGTCCCATACAGGATAAACCCAAGGAGAAACACACCGAGACACATAGTAATCAAATTGGCAAAAATCAAAGACAAAGAGAAATTATTAAAAGCAGCAAGGGAAAAATGACAAATAATATACAAGGGAACTCCCATAAGGTTAACAGCTGATTTCTCATGAGGAAATCTACAAGCCAGAAGGGAGTGGCATGACATATTTAAAGTGATGAAAGGGAAGAAACTACAACCAAGATTACTCTACCCAGCAAGGATCAAATTCAGATTTGATGGAGAAATCAAAAGCTTTACAGACAAGCAAAAGCTAAGAGAATTCAGCACCACCAAACCAGCTCTACAACAAATGCTAAACGAACTTCTCTAAGTGGGAAACACTAGAGAAAAGGACCTACAAAACAATTAAGAAAATGGTCATAGGAACGTACATATTGATAATTGCCTTAAATGTGAATGGGTTAAATGCTCCAACCAAAAGACACAGGCTCACTGAATGGATACAAAAACAAGACCCATATATATGCTGTCTACAAGAGACTAACTTCAGACCTGGGCACACATTCAGACTGAAAGTGAGGGGATGGAAAAAGATATTCCATGCAAATGGAAATCAAAAGAAAAATGGAGTAGCAATACTCATAAGACATAAAAAGACTTTAAAATAAAGAACGTTACAAGAGACAAGGAAGGACACTACATAATGATCAGGGGATCAATCCAAGAAGAAGATATAACAATTATAAATAAATATGCACCCAACATAGGAGCACCTCAATACATAAGGCAACTGCTAACAGCTATAAAGGAGGAAATTGATAGTAACACAATAATAGTGGGGGACTTTAACACCTCACTTACACCAATGGACAGATCATCCAAAATGAAAATACATAAGGAAACAGAAGCTTTAAATGACACAATAGACCACATAGATTTAATTGATATTTATAGGACATTCCATCCAAAAACAGATTACACTTTCTTCTCAAGTGCACACGGAATATTCTCCAGGACAGATCACATCTTGGGTCACAAATCAAGCCTCAGTAAATTTAAGAAAATTGAAATTATATCAAGCATCTTTTCTGACCACAATGCTATGAGATTAGAAATGAATTACAGTGAAAAAAATGTAAAAAACACAAACACATGGAGGCTAAACAATACATTACTAAATAACCAAGAGATCACTGAAGAAATCAAAGAGGAAATCAAAAATTACCTAGAGACAAATGACAATGAAAACACAACAACCCAAAACCTATGCGATGCAGCAAAAGCAGTTCTAAGAGGGACGTTTATAGCTATACAAGCCTACCTCAAGAATCAAGAAAACCCTCAAGTAAACAGTCTAGCCTTACACCTAAAGGAACTAGAGAAAGAAGAACAAACAAAACCCAAAGTCAGCAGAAGGAAAGAAATCATAAAGATCAGAGCAGAAATAAATGAAATAGAAACAAAGAAAACAATAGCAAAGATCAAGAAAACTAAAAGCTGGTTCTTTGAGAAGATAAACAAAATTGATAAACCATTAGCCAGACTCATCAAAAAAGAGGGAGAGGACTCAAATCAATAAAATTAGAAATGAAAAAGGAGAAGTTACAACAGACACCACAGAAATACAAAGCATCCTAAGAGACTACTACAAGCAACTCTATGCCAATAAAATGGACAACCTGGAAGAAATGGACAAATTCTTAGAAAGGTATAACCTTCCAAGACTGAACCAGGAAGAAATAGAAAATACGAACAGACCAATCACAAGTAATGAAATTGAAACTGTGATTAAAAACCTTCCAACAAACAAAAGTGCAGAACCAGATGGCTCCATGGGTGAATTCTACCAAACATTTAGAGAAGAGCCAACAGACATCCTTCTCAAACTTTTCCAAAAAATTCCAGAGGAAAGAACACTCCCAAACTCATTCTATGAGTCCACCATCACCCTGGTACCAAAACCAGACAAAGATACTACAAAAAAAGAAAATTACAGACCAATATCACTGAGGAATATAGATGCAAAAATCCTCAACAAAATACTAGCAAACAGAATCCAACAACACATTAAAAGGATCATACACCATGATCAAGTGGGATTTATCACAGGGATGCAAGGATTCTTCAATATACACAAATCAGTCAATGTGATATACCATATTAACAAACTGAAGAATAAAAACCATATGATCATCTCAACAGATGCAGAAAAAGCTTTTGACAAAATTCAACACCCATTTATGATAAAAACTCTCCAGAATGTGGGCATAGGGGGAATCTACCTCAACAAAATAAAGGCCATATATGACAAACCAACAGCAAATATCATTCTCAATGGTGAAAAGCTGAAAGCATTTCCTCTAAGATCAGGAACAAGACAAGGATGTCCACTCTCAACACTATTATTCAACATAGTTTTGGAAGTCCTAGCCATGGCAATCAGAGAAGAAAAAGAAATAAAAGGAATACAAATTGGAAAAGGAGAAGTAAAACTGTCACTGTTTGCAGATGACATGATACTATACATGGAGAATCCTAAAAATGCCACCAGAAAACTAGTATAGCTAATCAATGAATTTGGTAAAGATGCAGGATACAAAATTAATGCACAGAAATGTCTTGCATTCCTATACACTAATGATGAAAAATCTGAAAGAGAAATTATGGAAACACTCCCATTTACCATTGCAACAAAAAGAATAAAATACCTAGGAATAAACCTACCTAGGGAGACAAAAGACCTGTATGCAGAAAACTATAAGACACTGATGAAAGAAATTAAAGATGATACCAACAGGTGAAGAGATATACCATGTTCTTGGATTGGAAGAATCAATATTGTGAAAATGACTATACTACCCAAAGCAATCTACAGATTCAATGCAATCCCTACCAAATTACCATGGCATTTTTTACAGAACTAGAACAAATCATCATGGTGGTGTGCTGAATTGGGTGATTGGGATTGACATGTATACACTGATGTGTATAAAATTATGACTAATAAGAACCTGCAGTATAAAAACAAACAAAGAAAAAGAAACAACTAATACTAAACTTTCTTTGGGTTATTTGTATGGAAATATGTTAATATAAATGTTTCAGACATTACATGAAATTTCTAAAAATCTTATGTGTTCTGGTATAATGTTATAAGTCATAATTCTAGGTATTACTTTAAAATGTATTTCTCAGAAATAACTAAATTTCCTTGTCAATTGCATTATTATGAACTCTCATCAAATCTTTAACCGTGGTCATTTTTAAGTCTTTTGTCATTTACAGACAGTTCTGGGTGCACTCTGATGCTTTTGCAAAAATATTCCTATAAAAGGGTTTCATCTTCAAGGAATTCGTGGAAAAGACTCTGACAAGTACAAGTTTCTGGTAACTGACTATACTGCTAAGCTGAATAAATAAGCATTTTCAGAACTCTAATGGAAAACTGATGAATTCATAAAAGTGCTAACAAAAGATCAAGATAAAAAAAATTAGGGCTTCCCTGGTGGCGCAGTGGTTGAGAGTCCGCCTGACGATGCAGGGGACATGGGTTCGTGCCCTGGTCCGGGAGGATCCCACATGCCGCCGAGCAGCTGGGCCCGTGAGCCATGGCCGTTGAGCCTGCGTGTCCGGAGCCTGTGCTCCGCAACGGGAGAGACCACAACAGTGAGAGGCCTGCGTACCACAAAAAAAAAAGAAAAAAAAAAAGTAAAAAAGAAAAAAGAAGTAATTACATGGGACTGAGTGAACTGATGAGGATGATTATAATTTTTGTGACTTTCTGTTTGAATAAAAAAAAAAATTCCACAAGGACTCAGAGGCAAAAAACATACAAATCAATTTTCACTGCAAAGTAAAGAAGCTGTTACAGTGGAGGATTACTGGACTGAATGTCAATATTATGACATAGTATGAGTGTATTTTGTGTTTAGTAATTGCAATCATTGTTGCTTTTTTTGTGGTCATCCATTTACAATGCTTGGTGTCAGTTTATTTATCTCTTGTAAAAATAAAATACAGTGTGTGTGTGTGTATGTGAAAAAGAAATACTGATGGTAACCTGCTGTATAAAAAAATAAATAAATAAAATTAAATTTTAAAAAAATTTAAAAATTTAAAAAATAAAAAGAAAAGATAATTGATTACTGCTTTGTTTTAAGGACACATCTCAGGTGCCAGAAAAGCTTTATAAAAGTCACTGCTGAATCAGTCTTAGAGAAAGAGGTGTAGCTACCCAGCCCATCTGGTGCCTCGGAAGGGGGCCTTTCGGTAGGGGGTGGGGAGAAACACTCCCATTTGTTCTCCTACTGGTATTCTTAGAGATTTGCTTATTTTACTTATGTATGAAAAAAAAATCAACCATTCAACCATAGGGCTCAGGGGAACCACAAAGGGAACAAGCATTCTGCCCTCACCTTGGGAGTCTACCACCAGCCAGAGCACCACAACTGCAGGCAGCAGGGGCATGCTGACACAGACCCAAGTGAGCAGGAATTGGGAGTTGGAGCAAAGACAGAGGGAGAATTTCTCCAGTTCCTTGATCTATTTTTGTTTTAAAATATTCAGTAGCAAGACTCACAGCAGACTGTCCCTTGCCAGCAGAGTGTCCCTTGAGAAGCTACAACTCTCTATGACATGGTCTTCCAGGAATTGATTCTAATCTGCTCCGTGCTGCTTACTCACATAAGGAAAATAAAGCTAATGTAGACCCCATGGAAACTTCAGGGAACAAACTCTGTGCATTTATATACCAACACTACAGGTGCACAGTGGCATAGCAGGAAGCTCTGAGACACCAAGCAAGATTTCAGAACACCTTTTTTTAAGCTGTAAAAATAAATAGGCCTCTAACTCCACACACAAAAGGTGTTTGTGGAGTAGCATTTACACCTGTGGAGAGAGTAGAAGGTGGCAGCTGAGAGGATCAGAGTTTCTCTAACTTGTTTTCCATGATTTTTGCAGTGCCCTCATGCAGGCCAGAGACCCCAGAGTGTTTTATTCAAGGTGTGTGAATAACCCAAGGAAATGGGCAACTTTAAAGAGATTAGTTAAAATAGGTAAATGCCATTTGTTGCCTGTCTTGAGCTCTACCATTTCAGAGGAAACTGACATGGCAAAAGCACTGGCCTTGGGCCTGAAGCCCTGAGCTCTGCTGGATAGCCTTGGACACGTCACCTAAGCTCTCTGAGCACTTCTCCCCTTCCGTGAGATGAAGGTGGCACCACTTCAACAGATACTGTTGTAAGGATCAAATGGGAAGGATGGAGGAGCATTTTAAAGGGTTTGGGATTAGGAGTTTTACAGAGGTTTACAGTGTTCCTTGTTTAGGTGGTACAGTGTTGGTAGAATGTGGACAGTGGTTTTCAGATGCTCCTTCAATGTTTAATCCCCAAAACTTGTATCTTGAGGATAGATGTAGCTATACCAATATGCTTGCTTTTCCTCTTTACTTCTTTCCCACTCTTTTAATCCATCCCCTTCTACTCTGGAAAGCCTACCCATTTCTACTGCCCTGTGTTTCCTTCCTGGCTCTACCTGCTCCTATTAGTTAAGACTGTGGCATTTGGGCCAATTACATGATGTTCTGATCATGATGATGCAGTGGCTCACCCTGAGCTGGTTTAAGAAGGCGTTCCCTGTTGGACTGCACAGGAAGTAGACTCCTTGATGGGGATTAGTGGGCAGGAGGGTTATTAGTAAGTGTACTTGGGGAAGAAAAGGGAAGAAAGCTAGATTGGAGTGGAATAAGATGTTTGGCTGCAACACAGATTCAAAAAAGGTCTCTGCCAACCCTGTAGAGAGGTCTGAACCTGCAGGGGCAAAAGGTCCAGGCTTTCATATCCCCCATAAAGATCAGTCATTGAATGCAGGCAGCCTGGGAAGGGGCATCAGTTTCAGCCAAGAAAACAGGAAGCTGGTAGCTGAGGTCTTTCTTCCATCAGCACTCTCAGTAGCTGGAGGGATTAATCCTTCATTTCTGATAGGGTATCTGTGTAGCACATCTCAGCTCTCTTCTCCAGAAGCCATTAAGCAACCATGATTAGTTCCACCATTTACTGGGTTGACCTGACCCTTTGTGCTTCTGTGTAAGAAGACTCACACTGTGGCAAAAGACACAAGCATTCAAAACAACAGGCTCAAGCCAAGGGCCCAGGAAAGACCAGGCAGAGATAACTCGAGGAGATTCTAATTATCTGGAGCAAGTAGAAAGTTTGGAAACCAGGAGAAAAACAAAGTCAGGAGGATTAACTACGCCTCAGGAATCAAGATTGGCAAGAATGCAAGTCTAGGTGTTAATGCAGTAAGAAGACCCAGAACCAGCACTAGTAAATTCATGTACAGGACAGAGGCAATTTCTATTCTCACTGTTGGTAATCACCCAAATGCCAGGCTCCTCAGCTCCTCTCCTTCAAACAGGAGAACAATCTACCTTCGTGCTATTGAAATCATATAAGGGACATGTAGTAATATAATGAACAATGGATATTCATTGAACAAATCCTTTTTATGAATTCTTAGAGCCAGGAAAATGGTTGATGGCCATTGGATAATATGCTTCCTTTCATCAAGCTATTAAAAGAGAATCAGCCTTTGTGATTTTCCTCCCCAGAGCTGGATTCCAGGAAGCTTAATTTCCATGTTGATCTTCAACAACCACCTTGTCACAGAAATGTGACAGAGTTCTCCTTTCTTTGCTCTGTCCCTTTTCACACTTATTTCTCATCCTTCCATTTCAAAGTCTATTTTTCATTTGTAGTGTAACATTTTCATTTTAACTATCTCAAATCCATTAGTAAGAGAGCTTGACATGTTCTTTTAATTTTTTATTGAAGTATAGTTGATGTACAATATTTTATAAGTTACAGGTATATAATATAGTGATTCATAATTTTAAGGGTTATACTCCATTTATAGTTATTATAAAATATTGTCTATATTCCCTGTGTTGTAAGCTTGACATGTTTTATAACTAGTGGCCTATTTCCTGATCTTAGTCACAACTCTGGACAGGGAATATGCCTGTATCTATTTGGGGAGGTGCAAAACTATGAGCTTAGAATTTCCAGTCAAGGATGAGAGATAAGGTTACGTTTACTCTTCTTCCTTCCCAGAAAGCCACAGATATAAAAGAATAAAAACTAAAGAAGAAAATTCCATCTAAAATGAAAACAGGAAATGGCTACAACCCTCAATCACAGGCAGTGAAGGACACTGTCAAAATATAGCAAAATTTAGACCTAAACTAGAGGTAGCAAAAACCAATGCATACCTCCTTGGGTCTTGATAAGAATAGAGATTACTCTGTAAATCAAAACCATAATGAGATACAACTTCACTCCTGTCAGAATGTCTGTCATCAAAAAGTCCACAAATAACAAATGTTGGTAAGGATATGAAGAAAAGGGAACACTTGTACACTGCTAGTGGGAATGTAAATTGGTGCAGACACCATGGAAAACAGTATGGAGGTTCCTCAGAAAAACTAAAAATAGAACTACCACATGATCCAGCAATTCCACTCCTGGGCAAATATCCAAAGAAAACAAAAACACTAATTCAAAAAGATGCATGCACCCCAATGTTCATAGCAGCAATTGCTCGTATTTACAATTGCCAAGATATGGAAGCAACCTAAGTGTCCATCAATAGATGAATGGATAAAGAAGGTGTGACATATATATGCAGTGGAATATTAGCCACAGAAAAGAATGAAATTCTGCCATTTGCAACAACATAGATGACTTGGAGGGTATTATGCTTAATGAAATAAATCAGACAGAGAAAGACAAATACTGTGTGTTATCATTTATATGTAGAATTTACAAGATAAAACAAACTAGTGAATATAACAAAACAGAAACAGAGTCACAGATATAGAAAACAAACTAGTGGTTACCAGTGGGGAGAAGGAAGCAGGGAGGGACAAGATAGGAGTAGGGGATTAAGAGATACAATCTACTATCTATTAAAGAGATAAGCAACAAAGATATATTGTGCAGCCCAGGGGATATAGCCATTGTTTTGTAATAACATTAAATGGAGTATAATCTATAAAAACATTGAATCACTGTGTTGTACACCTGCAACTATACTTCAATTAAAAAGAAAAAGGAAAAGAAAGAATAGAGATTTCTCTGAAATTAAGTAGGAGTGACTTGAAGGACCTAGCTTTACCTGGAAGGATGAGTATGAGAACATGCATAGGCCATGTAGAGATCACCCCGGGGTCTTGTTACGTACTGAGGAACAGAAGAACAAGAGCTGAAGAAGAACTGTTTCAATCTTCACTTTCTCTAGTTAGGACTCCTGTGCTGAAAACAACTAGAGATCAGGCAAGGTTGAAGACAGATCAGAAATAGCAAGCAGATATGCACCTGCTTACTACACCAAACTAAGTGAGATAAATAAGTACAAGATCACCAAACAAAAGACCCATGAGCCATGGAGGATTCTGTGAATTCACATGGATCTTCTGGCTGATGATCTGCTTACCAGGAGATGAGGAGCGGGGGCAGATTACTCCAAAATCTGAGGGATGATGGTTGCATAGATGTTGTGAAGTATCAAAAGGAGGAAAGGAATAAAAGAGGCAAAAGAAAGACAAAGAATGCACATATTAGGAAAAAGTAAGGTGGTAAAGTCAGAAAGAGGACATAATAAACCACTATAAAAATGAAAAAGATTAAAAGCAGCAAAAACATAGACATATCTGAAATGCAATGGCATGGACTTTTTAATACAACTAGGCAATAAAATAGAAAAAAAAAGAGGCTAGGAGATCAGAGATGTGGAAGATGGAAGCAGATACCTGATACACACATAGTTGATATGTTTCAACATGGGAATGAAACAAATGAACACAAGAAAATTTTCAAAAGTATAATAAAAGTTGGCAGAGAAAAAAAGAAAGCCCTCAATCTGCAGTAGCAAAGATCACACTGTGTCCCAAGAAAAACTGCAGAAAAAACACTATCCACACCAAAAAAAAATTAAGTCATTTACAAGAGGATATGGGGAATCAGGTTAGCACATATATACTTAACAGGGATGATATCACTCCCAAGGGGACAAGAATTGGTTCTTAAGAGGGGAGGGGTGAAAAGAATCTTAGATATTATAGGTTTGTGGCCCTCCAGAGGCTATAGTATAAAAATAAATATAAAATATATCTGTGGTATTAAAGGCTCTTTGGGAGAGGGAGCAATAATGAAAACAGAATGTGTTATATATGTAATACATATGTTATATAGGTATATGTAAATAAATTAATAATAAAAATAAAAATGCTGGGTTAGCATAACCCATCCACAAAACATTCATTGCCAGAGCAATGTTTAGAGAGTCCTGGGGAGAAATAACCATGCCCCCAATAATTTCAAGCCAAAGTTATCAATCATGAATACAATCATTACACATGCATTTGCAACATGCAATAAGTCAGGATACAACAACTATAGGCCTTTATGGGAACAAATGATAGAGAAGGAAACTCAGCCAGCTAAAAGATGGACCATAATAAGTAACCAGAAATGGGGAAGCTGTGGTATTTAAGAATTGGTATTGAACCCTGAAGCCATACGAAGTTTATAAAATTCAATATGTGTTGTGAAAATAAACTAAACTTTAACATTGTGAAAATAAATTAAAAATCAAGACAGAGATATAGGGGTATTATAGGGATGGACCAGGGCAGGAATTTCTCAATGTTTCATAGCAAGGAATCAACAGATCTAGCTTTAACAAAGCATTTATAGTCATACAGGTAGCCACCAGACGAATTAAAAACCAGATCATAAATCTCTCAAGTTATCAATAGTAGGAGAACAACAGAACTAAAATTAAAAAAAGATATAACCAAATATAAAAGATAGAAAACACAGAGGACCTTCAAGACAGCAGAAAAGATGTGGAGTTCAGCTTTCTCCCCACAAATAAACCAAAAATGCGTCTACGTGTGGAACAACTCCTACAGAACACCTACTGAACATTGGCAGAAGACCTCAGACTTCCCAAAAGCCATGTGACTGACAGGGTCTTGGTGCCCTGGCTGGCTGTCAAGCCTGAGCCTCTGAGGTGGGAGAGCCAAGTTCAGGACATTGGACCACCAGAGACCTCCCAGCCCCACATAATATCAATCAGCGAGAGCTCTCCCAGAGACCTCTGTCTCAACACTAAGATTCAGCTCCACTCAATGACCAACAAGCTCCAGCACTGGACACCTCATGCCAAACAACTAGCAAGACAGGAACACAACCCCACCCATTAGCAGAGAGACTGCCTAAAATCATAAGTTCAAAGACATCCCAAAACACACCGCCGGAAGTGGTCCTGCCCACCAGAAAGACAAGATCCAGCCTCATCCAGCAGAACACAGGCACAAGTCTCCTGCACCAGGAAGCCTACACTACCCACTGAACCAAACTTACCCACTGGGGGCAGACACCAAAAACAACAGGAACTATGAAGCAGCAGCCTGAGAAAAGGAGATCCCAAACACAGTAAGTTAAGCAAAATGAGAAGACAGAGAAATACGCAGCAGATGAAGGAGCAAGGTAAAACCCCACCAGACCTAACAAATGAAGAGGAAATAGGCAGTCTACCTGAAAAAGAATTCAGAGTAATGATAGTAAAGATGATCCAAAATCTTAGAAATAGAATGGAGAAAATACAAGAAATGTGTAATAAGGACCTAGAAGAACTAAAGAGCAGACAAACAATGATGAAGAACACAATAAATGAAATTAAAAATTCTCTAGAAGGAAACAATAGCAAAATAACTGAGGCAGAAGAATGGATAAGTGACCTGGAAGATAAAATAATGGAAATAACTACCACAAAGCAGAATAAACAAAAAGAAAGAAAAGAATTGAGGACAGTCTCAGAGACCTCTGGGACAACATTAAATGCACTAACATTCGAATTATAGGGGTCCCAGAAGAAGAGAAAAAGAAAGGGACTGGGCTTCCCTGGTGGCACAGTGGTTGAGAGTCTGCCTGCCGATGCAGGGGACACGGGTTCGTGCCCCAGTCTGGGAAGATCCCACGTGCTGCAGAGTGGCTGGGCCCGTGAGCCATGGCCACTGGGCCTGTGCTTCCGGAAAAAAAAAAAAAAAAAAAGAAGAATCAATGTTGTGAAAATAATTATACTACCCAAAGCAATCTACAGATTCAGTGCAATCCCTATCAAATTACCAATGGCATTTTTCACAGAACCAGAACAAAAGATTTCACAATTTGTATGGAAACACAAAAGACCCCAAATAGTCAAAGCAATCTTGAGAAGGAAATACGGAGCTGGAGGAATCAGGCTCCCTGGCTTCAGACTATACTACAAAGCTACAGTAATCAAAACAGTATGGTACTGACACAAATACAGAAATATAGATCAATGGAACAGGATAAAGCCCAGAGATAAACCCATGCACATATAGTCACTTTATCTTTGATGAAGGAGGCAAGAATATACAATGGAGAAAAGACAGCCAATAAGTGGTGCTGGGAAAACTGGACAGCTACATATAAATAATGAAATTAGAACACTCCCTAACACCATTCATAAAAATAAACTCCAAATGGATTAAAGACCTAAATGTAAGGCCAGACACTATAAAACTCTTAGAGGAAAACATAGGCAGAACACTGTGACATAAATCACAGCAAGATCCTTTTTGACCCACCTCCTAGAGAAATGAAAATAAAAACAAAAATAAACAAATGGGACCTAATGAAACTTAAAAGCTTTTGCACAGCAAAGGAAACCATAAACAAGATGAAAAGACAACCCTCAGAATGCGAGAAAATATTTGCAAACAAAGCAACTGACAAAGGTTTAATCTCCAAAATATACAAGCAGCTCATGCAACTGAATATTAAAAAAACAAACAACCCAATCCAAAAATGGGTAGAAGACCTAAATAGACATTTCTCCAAAGAAGATATACTGATTGCCAACCAACACATGAAAGGGTGCTCAATATCACTAATCATTAGAGAAATGGAAATCAAAACTACAATGAGCCATCACCTCACACGCGTCAGAATGGCCATCATCAAAAAGTCTACAAACAGCAAATGCTGGAGAGGGTGTGGATAAAAGGGAACCCTCTTGCACTGTTGGTGGGAATGTAAATTGATACAGCCACTATGGAGAACAGTATGGAAGTTCCTTAAAAAACTAAAAATAGAACTACCATACGACACAGCAATCCCACTACTGGGCATATACCCTGAGAAAACCATAATTCAAAAAGAGTCATGTATCACAAAATTCATTGCAGCTCTATTTACAATAGCCAGGACATGGAAGCAACCTAAGTGTCCATTGACAGATGAATGGATAAAGAAGATGTGGCACATATATACAATGGAATATTACTCAGCCATAAAAAGAAACGAAACTGAGTTATTTGTAGTGAGGTGGATGGACCTAGAGTCTGTCATACAGAGTGAAGTAAGTCAGAAAGAGAAAAACAAATACTGTATGCTAACACATATATATGGAGTCTTAAAAAAAAATGGTTCTGAAGAACCTAGGGACAGATCAGGAATAAAGACGCAGACATAGAGAATGGACTTAAGGACACAGGGAGGGGGAAGGGTAAGTTGGGACAAAGTGAGAGAGTGGCATGGACATATATACACTACCAAATGTAAAATAGATAGCTAGTGGGAAGCAGCCGCATAGCACAGGGAGATCAGCTCGGTGCTTTGTGACCACCTAGAGAGGTGGGATAGGGAGTGTGGGAGGGAGACCCAAGAGGGAGGGGATATGGGGATATATGTATACGTATAGCTGATTCATTTTGTGATACAGCAGAAACTAACACAACAATGTAAAGCAATTATACTCCAATAAAGATGCTTAAAAGAAAAAAAAAGATGGAAAACAATGTAAGCATTAGACAGAGAAAAACATAAGACAACAGCATTGAAACATGTTATATATGTATGCGGAATACAATAAATCCTTCAAAGAGTCTCCAATTGGATTTAATAAATAAAAACTAATGATATGCCTTAGTCATTCAGAAATATTAAAAATGACATTACAAGTAATTCTGATTTTTTCCTTTTTTTGTATTTATTTGTCATGTCTTTACCAGACTTCCAGGCAATAAGCATTAAACAAGACAAAAGAGTATTTTATCATTATAATAACATTCAGTCTACAATGAAGAAATAACTAGTGTTCTATTTTACATTCCAATTATTGTAACATCAGAGTACGTAAAGCTTTAAAAGCAGGAAATTTAAGGAGATTCCCCCAAACACAGGAGGATTTTAATTTATTTCTCTCAGCCCCACTCAATTCAACTACTCAAAACGAGTGAGGATATAAAGAATCTGGAATCTAATTCATTAGATTAACATTTTTATATCTTCAGCCCTGAACACAGAATAGACTCATTCTTAAATACTTGCTAAAATGTTTACAAAATGTAACCATTTATTAGGCACCAGAAAAAAATCAAAAAACAAATAGTAATTGTAGTTAATGACCATGATCTCTGGTTATAATGCAATTAAAGTAGAAATTATTAACTAATAAAACCAATTACCTGAAATGTTATAACTCCTTGACAATTATGATCATAATTTATTTATTGACTCCACAAAGTTGCAGAATATCTAGCAAATAATAGTACTGAAAACACTATTTTCATTGTAAAACCCATTGTAAACAGTTAAAGCTATGCACAGGTGAAAACATACAAGTCTATACACCTGCATTGCTAGACAAGAATTCAATTCAATAATTTTAAAAGGATAAAATGTAAGGAAAGGGGCTTCCCTGGTGGCACAGTGGTTGAGAGTCCGCCTGCCAATGCAGGGGACACGGGTTCGTGCCCCGGTCCGGGAAGATCCCACATGCCGCAGAGCGGCTAGGCCCGTGGGCCATGGCCGCTGAGCCTGCGCGTCCGGAGCCTGTGCTCCGCAACAGGAGAGGCCACAACAGTGAGAGGCCCGTGTACCGCAAAAAAAAACAAAAAACAAAACGTAAGGAAAGCAAAAGAAACAAACTATTTCAGATAAAAAGCAGAAATTGACAGATTCTAAAACAGAAGAAAGTAGAATTAATCAGTAAAACCAAAAGGTGGTTCTTAGGGGGAAAAGTAATTAAAGATAAACCAGCTGTTAGTCTAAACAAAAAATAAAAAGGAGAAAGCACAAACAATCAACAATGATACTGCGGGGGAAGATATCAACAATGAAAGAAAGACTCATATGCCTAAGATATTAAAAAGGATTATGAGTACTTTTGTGAAAACTCTGTAAAAATAACATTGAATTTCAAGATGAAATGGAGTTTCTAAGAAGTTATAAATTATCAAAATTGAGAGCATTCTTCTTTTTTTTTGGCCACACCACACGGCACGTGGGATCTTAGTTCCCCACCAGGGATCCAACCCATGCTGCCTGCAGTGGAAGCATGGAGTCCTAACCACTGGACCACCAGGTAATTCCGAGAGCATTCTTAATTTCTTTCATGACCATAGATTTGTTAATCTTCTTCTGAGATCACAACTCCGCACATCCCCACCCCCAAGAAAACTAGGCCAAAAAAGATTGGCAAATGCATTGGATTTGAATCTTCAAGGAACAAAGAATGTGATATTATTTTTATTCTTTCAAAGCGTAGAAAAGAAATAAGAAACCTTGCTAATTAACATCCATGCAAAAATCTCTAATGTAATATTAGCAAATAGAATCCAATGGAACATTAAAAATATATATATATATCATGACCAAGTACAGTTTATTGAGAAAGGAAAGGATGATTCAAGAATAATTAAAAGCCATGGCCTTCCATCTGCTATTGACCAGTTTTTCCCTGGACCCATCTCCTCACTGATCCCCTACCCTCTAAGTTCATTCCTTCTCACTTTCTCCCTATCATCCCTCCATAGTCAATCACCTATATTGTTGACAGAGTGAGCCTCCTAATACTCCTAATGAATCTATATTTTGTTGTTTCCCTATGTACACTCCATCAGAGATTCTCCACAGCCTTCAAAATAAAGTTCAACCCCTGACCATGGCATGTGAAGGAGGCTCTGCCCACCTCTCTAGCTTTGTTTCCAGCCTACACACACGTGGTTGGTTCTCTAGCCACCACGAAGTATTTGGAGATCCTCAACTCTTATTACTGTTTCTGGCCTCAGTGCTTCCCCATATACTGTGTCCTCTACATGAAACACTCTTCTTCCTCCTCTTAGCCTCCTTCTCGGCTTATTCTGGCAACATCTCCTCCATGAAGGCTTCCTCCACTAGGCTGACTTGGTTTACTTGTCCAACTTCCCCACAGCACCCTGTTCAGACCTCAGAGGAACTCAACACAGTGCACTGGAATTGCTGGTTTGTGTGGCAATCTCCCATGCTGCACCTTAACCTCCCTGAAGACGAAGAGTTTCCTTTTATCTCTTGCACTGAGCACATGCCTGGCATGTGGCAGACACTAAATAAATGCTGAAGAGATGAGTACTTCCCAGTCAGGTAGAAAATCATCTCCAGATCAAGAAAGTCACTACAAGTGGTTAATGAAATCACTGAGAAACAGGATTACTTTGGGGGCTTTGCTTAGAACTACTCCACGCTGGCTTTTGAACATAAAGTTTTTTAAAGATTGTCACCACTTGAGGAATAGATGATTATCTCAGAGGACGGGGCTTTCACGAGGTGTCTTCCTATACTTGGGAGGATCAGAAACTCAGAATTTCATAGTTTGAAGGTGACAGAATGCTGAAGAGTAAATGACTCATCTAAAAATTCAGCTTGGAATAAGCACAGATAGATTTTGCCATTACTGCCCAGGGAGCACACCTGTACACAAAGCTCCCTGATTTGCCATTCTAGAAGAGGAGCTTCCCACTCCCACACATCACATTGTTTTACACTGCAGTAAGTTCATGGTCCTTACTTCCCTCACTCATTGGAAGCTGTCACAGGGTTTCTCAGCAAGGTTGCATCTGCGTTTCTGAGTCCTAGATTCTTGGACATTCCTGCTTCAACTGCAATTCCAGCGGCATACATTTTATATCGTTTCTTTTCCCCTGCAATTTTATTTAAAGACTACTTTCAAACTTTTTGGCAGGAAAACACTCTGATTTAGGCAACTCTTATTTTACAGATGAAAAACATGAGGCCAGATAGATTAGCTGAGTTTGCCCACACCATTAGTTATTAGAATCCAGAACCGTAATACAGATACCAAAATCCTAGACACAATGTTCTTTGTTTGGGGAGAATAATACTTGTACTTATTTCTATTTTGCTGTAATGGTCTAATATAGCACAAAAGTCAATGTGCTCATTGTCTGAGTCTCTTTTTTTTTGTTTTTTTAACATCTTTATTGGAGTATAATTGCTTTACAATGGTGTGTTAGTTTCTGCTTTATAACAAAGTGAATCAGTTATATATATACATATATCCCCATATCTCTTCCCTCTTGCATCTCCCTCCCTCCCACCCTCCCTATTCCACCCCTCTAGGTGGTCACAAACCACCGAGCTGATCTCCTTGTGCTATGTGGCTGCTTCCCACTAGCTATCTATTTTACGTTTGGTAGTGTATATATGTCCATGCCACTCTCTCACTTTGTCACAGCTTACCCTTCCCCCTCCCCATATCCTCAAGTCCATTCTCTAGTAGGTCTGTGTCTTTATTCCTGTCTTACCCCTAGGTTCTTCATGACATTTTTTTTTCTTAGATTCCATATACATGTGTTAGCATACGGTATTTGTCTTTCTCTTTCTGACTTACTTCACTCTGTATGACAGACTCTAGGTCTATCCACCTCACTACAAATAACTCAATTTCGTTTCTTTTTATGGCTGAGTAATATTCCATTGTATATATGTGCCACATCTTCTTTATCCATTCATCTGATGATGGGCACTTAGGTTGTTTCCATCTCCTGGCTATTGTAAATAGAGCTGCAATGAACATTTTGGTACATGACTCTTTTTGAATTATGGTTTTCGCAGGGTATATGCCCAGCAGTGGGATTTCTGGGTCATACAGCATCAGCTCCTATTTTATTCAATTACCTGACATGGGAAAGTTTCATATTTTCTAAAGTATTACTCAAAGACAAGATTTTAATCCCTAAAACTAACCAGATAACACGCACGCTCATATGAAGTTACCAGACCCATAGTTCACGTAATCTGGAAACTACCTAGCAGAGTTCTACACTAATGAACTCCATTGTCAGTAAGTCACAAAACATTAAAATGCAACAGAAAATGAGGAAAGTTAACTTCAGGGTCCACCAGTGTGTTCATTCCAGAACCATCTGTGCATCTGCTGCATGATTAGACTCTGTGTTGGGCAACATTTAAATTACTGGGCAGCCCTACCATAAAGACCAGATGCTTACAAGTGAATAAGAGTTGTCAATACAAGAGTCATTAACTGCTTGGCAGAAGAATCTACTCTGAGAAAAAACTTCTGTAAAAAGTTTTTGTTTTCCCATAGACTGTCATAAGATTGTAGGTTTTGATCAGTTGCTTTCTTGGTGGTTTCTGAGATGTTTGTAGAGGGTGGGGGAGAGGCAAGCTGAAAATATTAGAAAGGAAGTTCTTTCTAAAGACCTTATAAAAAAGAACTACGTTGGGGCTAAAGCACAGTGATCACAGGTAACCACAAACCAAGTCGCCTTCCCATGTGGCTTGCTAGAGACCTTCAGTTATGCTCTCAGACCCCGTCGAACCACCCTACAGTTTCACAAAGCTATGGACGAAGTGGAAGATGGCACTAGAGGAAGTATATTATAGTGAGTCTCCTATACTCTATTTCAGTTTTTACCACACACATGCTACTAGATATGCCTTTTGTGTGCTAAAAAACACAGTATAAATTTTTCCACTTTACTCAGTTCAAAAACTCATTACAATGTCATTTCCTGCCAAGTTATACCTTACGAAAGAGGCAGTTTTTTCCGCCTCTTTTATATGGAAATTATTACACTCTTTTAAATCATTTTCTTTGTGTTTGTTTTCCCCCATCAGACAGGGAGCAATTTTGTATATTCACTGTCTAGCACAGCACCTGGCACATAATAGGCACTCACTAACTACTGAAAGAAGGAGAGGAGAGGGGAGGAGAGGAGAAAAGAAGAAATAGCAACTGAGTCATCAGGATGAGAGCAATGTAGGAAACAGGAAAAGGTATAGACCAGATGAGTTGTGACTTTATTGCCATCAGACAGGGGCTACGGAACCTCAGTCCTGATGAGAGAAAATTGAAGACTGACATCAAGATGCACAGTACACTTTCAAATTTTGTTCTGTAAGTGTATACATATAGTAAACTTTACACATTTTCATTTCAGAGTGTAAACTCGAAAGAATTTGTTGAAATAATAAAGGCTGGAGAGGGTGTGGAGAAAAGGGAACCCTCCTACGCTGTGGGTGGGAGTGTAAACTGGTGAAGCCACTATGGAGAACAGTATGGAGGTTCCTTAAAAAACTAAAAATAGAGCTACCATATGACCCAGCAATCCCACTACTGGCCATATACCCAGAGAAAACCATAATTCAAAAAGAGTCATGTGGGCTTCCCTGGTGGCGCAGTGGTTGAGAGTCTGCCTGCCAATGCAGGGGACACGGGTTCGTGCCCTGGTCCGGGAAGACCCACATGCCGTGGAGCGGCTGGGCCCGTGAGCCATGGCTGCTGAGCCTGCATGTCCAGAGCCTGTGCTCCGCAACAGGAAAGGCCACAACAGCGAGAGGCCCACGCACCACAAAAAAAAAAAAAAAAAAAAAAGAAAGAGTCATGTACCACAATGTTCATTGCAGCACTATTTACAATAGCCAGGACATGGAAGCAACCCAAGTGTCCATTGACAGATGAATGGATAAAGAAGATGTGGCACATATATACAATGGAATATTACTCAGCCATAAAAAGAAACGAAATTGAGTTATTTGTAGTGAGGTGGATGGACCTAAAGTCTGTCATACAGAGTGAAGTAAGTCAGAAAGAGAAAAACAAATACCGTATGCTAACACATATATACGGAATCTAAAAAAAAAAGGTTCTAAAGAACCTAGGGGCAGGAGAGGAATAAAGACGCAGACATAGAGAATGGACTTGAGGACATGGGGAGGGGGAAGGGTAAGCTGGGACGAAGTAAGAGAGTGGCATGGACATATATACACTACCAAATGTCAAATAGATAGCTAGTGGGAAGCAGCCGCATAGCACAGGGAGATCAGCTCAGTGCTTTGTGACCACCTAGAGGGGTGGGATAGGGAGGGTAGGAGGGAGATGCAAGAGGGAGAGGATATGGGGATATATGTATACATATAGCTGATTCATTTTGTGATACAGCAGAAACTAACACACCATTGTAAAGCAATTATACTCCAATAAAGATGTTAAAATTAATTAATTAATTAATTTAAAAAGCTAAAAACAGAGTCATCATATGATCCAGCAATCCCACTCCTGGGCATATATCTGGAAAAGACAAAAACTCTAATCTGAAAAGATACAGGCACGCCAGTGTTCATAGCAGCACTACTTAATAGCCAGGACATGGAAGCCACTTAAGTGTCCATCAACAGATGAATGGACAAAGAAGATGTGGTGTATATATACAATGGAATATTACTCAGCCATAAAAAGAATGAAATAACGCCATTTGCTGCAACATGGATGGACCTAGAGATTATTGTGCTAAGTGAAGTGAGTCAGAGAAAGACAAATATCATATGATATCGCTTATATGTGGAATCTAAAAAAAAAGTGATACAAATGAACTTATACACAAAACAGAAATAAGCCCACAGACATAGAAAACAGACTTATCATTACGAAAGGGGAAAGGGGAGGGGAGGGATAAATTAGGAATTTGGGATTAACATATACACATTACTATATATAAAATAGATAACCAACAAGGACCTACTGTATAGCACAGGGAACTATACTCAATATTTTGTAATAACCTATAAGGGAAAAGAATGTGAAAAAGAATATATATATATATATATATATATATATGTATATATAACTAAATCACTTTGCTGTACACCCAAAACTAACACAACATTGTAAATCAACTATACTTTAATTTTTTAAAAAAACAAAATATACGGCCTGAAAAATAAAAAGAAAATGATACTCCAAAAAAAAAATGATGTGGCATATATATACACAATGGAATATTACTCAGCCATAAAAAAAGAATGAAATAATGCCATTTGCAGCAACACGGATGGACCTAGAGATTATCATGCTAAGTAAAGTCAGAAAGAAAAATATCATATGATATCACTTATTTGTGGGATCTAAAAAAATAATACAAATAAACTTACTTACAAAACAGAAACAGACTCACAGACATGGAAAACAAACGTACAGTTACCAAAAAGGAAAGAGGAGGGGGAGGGATAAATTACGAGTTTGCGATTAACAGATACAAACTACTATATATAAAATAAACAAAAAGGGCCTACTATATGGCACAGGGAACTATATTCAGTATCTCGTAATAACCCTTAATGGAAAAGAATCTGAAAAAGAATATATATATATAACTGAATCACTTTGCTGCACACTTGAAACTAACACATTGTAAATCAACTATACTTCAATTTTTTAAGAAAAGGATTTCTTGAAAGACGAAAAGTCTCTATAAAGCCCAAGTTATTAAACCTCTTTGGATATTGGTATACACATGGATAGGTATTGCAGAACTATTAGACTGAAGATTCTAGGGCTCAAAGTGAGCAAAACTCCTGGCCCTCTGCCTGCATCTCCACCATTCCCTGTTAGATAACTTTTTTCTGAACATGTTACCCACCATTCGTCAATATTTCCCCCATCAAACTTCCAAAATGATACAGCAGCTGAGGTGAGAGAGATATTGGCATAAGTTATTGTACCTATGTGCAGGCAATTTCTGTTCCTGGTTGGCAGAGCTTCTTCTTCAGTTTTTTTGGTGGCACACATAGCAGACCCCACTGAATCCAGCTTTTGAGGCTTATGTAAATCAGTGTTGCACATTAGAATACAGATGCCTGCACACCACCAGCAAACTAATTAAATTAGACTTCCTGGGGCTAGAACCCAGGCATAGGTATTGTTTTTGAAGCTTCCTAGGGGATTCTAACATACAGCCAAGGTTGAGAGTCACTAGTGTACCAAGCATGCTGATCGCCTGCACTTCTCAGTTAATATCCTCGAGTTGTCTCGTTATGGCCCAAGACTTTGAATTCGGTTTATTTGCAATTTTCCCAGGTGACTTAAAGGATAATCCATCTAAATAAAACATCATCTGTGGTATGATAACTACAATTTGAGGTAAGGACGCTGTGTCAGCTTCCTTTTAGAGAATGCTGCCCAATCAATGGATGAATGTCTGAACCAAAACATCATACAGGCATGTGGGATTTTGTCTTGCTTCCTATTTCTGGGTGTAGTGTATAACATGCATTGGCAACATTTCATTTTTATATTGCAATGGGATCTCCATAGACTTATACTGAAATTGGTTTTCTGCTGTAATCTTGTATTCTAGAAGCTGCTATAGACCCGCTCAGAAACTGACTCAAATTGTTGTGAAGAATATTTGGCATCATAATTTATTTTTAAAAATTATACAAATGCCTCCTCGCCCTCCCCAGTCCAACCACAGGAGATACTGAAGTATCATTACAACTGCGGTGGGAAGTAAATACTTGACGTGTTCCATAATTATTTTACAAAAACTAGAAAATTGTTTTTCCTCCCAACTGCAGTCTTCAGTCATCCTCAGATTTTTAATAGGATTTTGACACCCATTTCAAAACGATGGGGCAAGTGATTTTATCACTTGTTTTCTTTGAGTAAATATTAGATTGAAATGAATATTATTAGCATTGGACCTATTCAGAGCCCCAGAGCATTGGGTTGGTGGCCCTCCTTAGTCAGACTTGTCACATCAGTCTGCCCTCCACATCAGCCAGGCCACTCTTTTTCTCAAATGACCCCCCCAACCACCTTCAAAGTAACTGGAGGACTAAACCCACCTCCTTTGCGGTGAAATAAGCATTACCAGTTGCATTATCAGCCATAATATGCATAAGGGAGGTGGCCACCTGCTCCCTCTGGGCATCATTTCTGTGCAATCTCTCTGGGCAGTTGGACTCACCCTCCTTGATCACTCCTCTCTGAGGCTCTGCAGAGGCTCAAAGTGCGTACCACTTACTAGTTCAAGGTTATTTAAACAACTTCACCACTAGAAATCTCCATTTCTTAATCAGTAAAATGCAAATGTTACCTCTTAGCATCCTTGGGAGGATTTCACGAGATATTGCATGGATTGTGTTCATTCAGCACAGTGCATAGCATAGGGTGAGGTCTCAGATTTTAGCTGCTGTTAACACACCATTACTGCTTCTGATTGCTGTCACCACAATGGTGGCCATCCTGTGGGCGACATCTTCCGTAGTTCTATAGTTTTCTTACATCTAATTTCTCTTTTCTATTCCCATTGCTGCCACCCTTCAGGCCCTTACCATAACATACCTATACTAAGTATCGCAACAGTGTCCAGCTGTGTCCCCCTTTCCTGCCTCTAGCTGTTGCCTCTCCTCTCCAGCAAGGGGAATAAAACTAAATTCATCTTCTATCCACTTTATCACGTGACTCAAATCTCCACAATATAACCCCTCTCACCTCTCTAAGTTCTACTCACTTTTTCAAAAATTGTATTCCTGACTCTTTGACAGAATCCTTCAAAGCCCCATTCATGCCCCATCTTCTGCAAGAACTTCACTAAGATCCTCAAGCTGAAGTGAAAGAACACAGATGCAAACTAACGCGAAACAATCATCTCCCAGATCCAACCCCTTTTTCTTAGTTCCGCTCTTATCACCCCTGAGAACTGGAGCTCTGCAGAATGCACGTTGGGAAATGTTGTTTAAGGGAAATGATATGAATAAATCACAGGAACCTAATATGCTCCTTCTCAATGTCCCCATGCCCTAAAGAACAAAAGGCCAGCAGCTTAAGAGAGGGAGCATGACCAAGCCTAAATTAGACCTCCTTCATGAGCCCAGTTTCCAGGAGTGCGCACTTCTGTCAGTGATCTCTGAGGAGGCTTGGGAGAGAGGATGACTCCCAGCGTGAGGTCAAGTCATGCATGGCAAGGACCTGCGGCATCTGATGCTGCTGCTCAGCCCCTTCGATAACACAGGAAGTGCACAGCCTTTCCCCAGAGTCTCTCTCCAAAATCCCCTCTTCCCATTGCCTTCTCAGCATCAACCTTGCTTGTTGCTTGGGTTTGAGATGATTCATCCAGTTGCTGCTCCAAGATACACCAAACACTATTCTATTCCATTTAAGCAAACGTAATACCCCAGGGCTCTGAAAAGAAGGCTTTGCTACTTGGTGCAGAGATTGGTCCAAAAGCTGATAAAAGCGTCCTCCTCTGCCACTTCTCTCTCCATTAAAACACACAGCTCTGTAAACAGAAGGAGGGAGTTTGTGCTCACAAAGGTGACCTTTTCCACTTCTAATTAGCAGTCTGAGTCTTGTACCTGTGATAACAAAAGGTCCATTGAGGGCTTCCCTGGTGGCGCAGTGGTTGGGAGTCCGCCTGCCAGTGCAGGGGACACGGGTTCGTGCCCCGGTCCGGGAGGATCCCACATGCCGCGGAGTGGCTGGGCCCGTGAGCCATGGCCGCTGAGCCTGTGCGTCTGGAGCCTGTGCTCCGCAACGGGAGAGGCCGCAACAGTGAGAGGCCCGCGTACCGCAAAACAAAAATAAAAAGAAGTGTCCATTGAGTGCTGAGCACCTGTTCTCCCCATCTCAGTTCTCAGTCTAAGGGTACAGTGGTCAGTGTAACTGCAGCCACTGCTTCATGGTACAGTATGAGTAGCGGGACATCATCCAGACCAGAACACTTCTGACAGTGAAAGAGGGAACTATTAACAACTATACTAGAACAACAGGCACAAAACAGAACAGTCCTAGGAATTATATCACCACACTTATGAGTGCTGTGGTTCTTAGAAAATGGCACTGGAGCACAATTCCCTGTCCTGTGTCCCCAGAGAGGAAGATGACCTGAGTCCTCTGCTACCACCAACTGGCCAAGAAGGAGCCCCCATTCCTCTTACCTACCGTGACGCAGGCCTTTTCTGCTCATCTGGCATCTGAGATGACAGCGACCATACTCTCACCCTTCAGTACTATTCCTCAAAAGGAAGGGGAACTGAGTTCTCTGGTTTGGTTCCATCTTTGTTCATCTTACTTACTCAAAGGTAAAAAATAGTGTCCTTTGAAATTAAATCATAAAATCAACTGACTCTTCAAATTAATAATTCTGAAAATATAGTTTGATTTGTGATAAACAGACAAAAAGAAAAATCTAACTTCACAGTACTCTAAAAAATACGGGGAAAATACCAATAAAAATAATGGCTAAAAAATTAGAGAAAAAAATTTTAAGTGTGCAAGGCATATGAAACTGTGCTAATATATATAAATGACTTCAATGGCAACTTTTGGCACAATTATTAACGGATGGTTAAATTTTATAAAGATTACAGGTCTTTCCAACATAATTTATAGATTTAATAAAATGTCTCTCAAAATTGCAACAAAATTAGGAGATTGCCAAAGTGGTTCTAAAGTTTATTTGTAAATATATTCTTTTTCTCAACTTTGTTTCTGTTGTTTCACAAATGGGGACGATCCAATCCTTACAAATATTAGAACATATTATAAAACCATAATACATAAATACTGTTTTTTTAATATTTTTAAAGTAAATGTTGATATACATCTAACAGCCAAATATATGGAAGTGGTTTCATTAATTGAATTGGGAGGGGATTATTTCAATACTAGTTGGAAAAATCATTTTTGGAAAAAAAAATTCTAGATCCTTAGATCATACCATATAAACAAATGACCCAAATTTATGTAAAAATTAGATTAAAATTGAAACCACAAAATAAAAGAAAATATTATATATCTATATATACATGTTTGATTTCTCAGTAAAGAAGGATTTTCTACATGTTAAAACAATGGAAGAAGTCACAAAGGGAAAAAACAGATTTGGTTTTATAAACCTCTTAAGCTTCTACAAGGCAAAACATCATAAACAAAATTAAAGGGCAAGATCTAGGATGTATTTGTAACTTAATGGATGAAAGAGGATAATAGTTGTGTTAGTTATCTATTATCATAACAAGTCTGCCTAACAACCAACCAAAGCCTCAGAGGAATACAACAGTAATCATTTATTGCTCAGTCTGGGGTCAACTAGGAGTCAGCCAGGTGGCTTTCCTGATCTTGACTGTGTTCACTCCCATGTCTGGGGGTCAGCTAATGTCAGCAGATTTACAATGGCCTCTGCATCTTTCTACATGTCTCTCATCTCCAGCAAGTCAGCCCCAGCATGTACTTAGGCAGGGGTAAAGGGAGGAAATCAGAAATTTGCAAAGCTGTTGGGGGCCTAGGCTCAAAAGTGACTCACAATCACCTCTGCATCATTCTACTGATGAAAGAAGTTCCTTGGGATGGGAAATAGACTCTGCTTTTATAGGAGGAATTCCAAAGTCGTAGGACAAAGGGTATGATGGATACAGGGAAAAGTGAAAATTTGAGACCATTAATGTAACCAGTCTCTCACAATATCATTCATCTATCAAGAAAATCATCTCATCCCAAACTGATAAATGGGCAAAAGGCTCAGGTAATTACAAATTGATGTACAAAGGGAAAATTAAAATATGAAATCTTAATCACTTAGAATAAAGAAATGTAATTTTTAAGAAATAATATGTAAAAATAATGTGTTTTAGAATCTATTCTAATTTGATAAGACCCCCAAATATAATTTTTAAAACAAGAAAACATACTGTTATTTCTTAATCTATTTTCTGGCTTGGTGCTATCCAAGGAATGGAAATTGGACATTCAAGTGGAACTGGTACAAACAAATATTAGTAACACTTTTCTAGAGGAACGTGGGGCAATATGTATCAAAAGTGTTTTCTCCATTACCTCAAACTTAGAGGAGATAAATACATCTGAAGAGGTTAGTAAAACATAGAACACACAAAAACAGATCATTACCAAGCCATCATAGCAATACCAGTGCATCCTGTAGGCGTTTACTAAAGTTTGAGAGCAAGAAAATAGGAACAGAGATAGGAAGGCGGACTCCTAACATAAGAATCTGGATGAATGGGGCCCCAGATACAGCCTTTCTCTAGGTAAAGAAGAGCGCTCTTCTTCTCTGGTAGAAGACAGTTTGGTTTTTTATCCAGTTCCATCTCTCCTCTTTATTCTTTCTGGCAGAATCCCAATGTTGTCCAGGCATCCACCCCATTTCCTGAAATCCTGATCAATGAAACCCAAGCTGCACAGCATTTTCCTGACAATGATTACTGGTCCTGATATGGGCATGTGACCTAGGATGGGCCAATTGTAGCAAAGGGAAGACTGTATATTCTGTGCTTGAAGGAGACTTTTCTCAGCCTTTCTCCTGCTGTTTGTGAATAAGGAAGCATGTACCCTGATTGCCATTTGTGATCATTTTGCAACCATAAGGGAAATAGCCCTAGAAAGTAGCAGAGCAGAGAAACGGAAAGAACCAGGGTCTTTGATGCCATCACTGAACCTCTGATCACCATGCCTGGAGCCTGCTTTGCCTCTGGGCTCCCAGACCTACGTGAGAATTGTCTCATTATTTAAGTCTTCAGGAGTCTAGACTTTGTTACTTTTGGCCAGAGGCAATACACCTAACCAATACACCTTACACACACACACAAACACACCCTTCCTCCTCGAAGTATCTCTTTCCAAAATATGTGAAGCCTTTGGAACCTAAATTTTTTTTTTTACAGAGTTCAGAACATGATACAGAAAAACATGAATCAGTACCACTGGCCAATTCTACCTCCTGAGGCAGGTACACAAAACATCAGACGCAGCTGCCCTGGCTCCCCTCCAGCCAGGTGCTATAACAGCATTCCACACACCCTTGAGAGTGTGAGGTAAATGGAGGGGACTGCCCTCCGTAGACCTATCTGTGGCTATAGGCAGAATCTCAGATGAAGCCTGTTACATGTGACCTAAAGGGCCTGGCTTTATGCAATATCTCCAAACATATTCTTGATGTAAGACAGGTCTGCTCTGTGCTTGGTTTTTCTAACCTACGGGAATACTATTTACCTGCCCATGAAAATCATTACAGTCCCAATATTTTCTTAACTGGGAATGAAAACACTAAAGGCGCGCTACAATAAATGTCTTTCATAAAGGTATGAGTTGCGATTTTGTTCTCCAAATCACCATTTTTAAGCTCTGTTATAGTGATTATGACCTTTCATTGGAAATGTTCTTGAGATTTTTTTCAAAGCCATTATCCATACGATTAGATATAAAAAGAATATTTTCAACACACTTTTAATACACTTTAATAAAGGGTCCAGTAAAAAATGTTCTGTGGATATGAGAAAGTTTAAATTATTGGTACCTTTTTCAAAAATTTTATTAAGATTATATTGAGTTTTAGCATTGAGTTGGAAGCTATTCCTATGGTACAAATGCAAAACCTCATCAATTTTGACTGCATGAGAATGAAAATTTTATCCTTCTAAGTACTGTAATAAATAATTAAGATCATGTCCATTGATCTGGCTTCAAACACCAATCAACTGGCCAAAATAAATTGGATTTGTACTGAAGAAATAGTTCTCCATGCTCACCACAAATATTACTGTTTCTTTTAGGAAAAGCCTATAATAGTATGAAATGAAGCCCTATTGGAATACCTGGCTGCTATCTGCATGAATAATCATTCCTTTTTCAAACTATTCAGTCAAAACACAAGCTGACCTTAAAAATTAAAGGCCTGGGCTTCCCTGGTGGCGCAGTGGTTGAGAGTCCGCCTGCCGATGCAGGGGACACGGGTTCGTGCCCCGGTCCGGGAAGATCCCACATACCGCAGAGCGGCTGGGCCCGTGAGCCATGGCCGCTGAGCCTACGCGTCCGGAGCCTGTGTTCCGCAACGGGAGAGACCACAACAGTGAGAGGCCTGCATACCGGAAAAAAAACAAAAACAAAAACAAAAACAAAAACAAAAAAACAAAAAAAAAAAATTAAAGGCCTGTTTCTAAAAGACTGCTCAATAACAACAGAAATTATCCAATAAATCGATTTGTATAGAACAGGTACACACCTCCTTCTCCTCTTCTTTTGAAACCATGTTTCCAATGCTTTGGATGCAAGGGAAGCCCTTCATAGCAAGGTGGTAGTAAAAAAAACCCTGCCCAGTGCACTTCCCAATTACACTGTAACTTCTATTGGTGGAAAGAAAACTGTGGGAATGCTAAAATATGTGATGTAGCCTATGAGTTAAGAAGAGTGAATGATCACCAGGTTTCACTGCAGAAGAAAGTCTGAAGAGCATAAAATATCAAAATCAGAAGAAAGCACAAAGGCCATTTCATTGAATCATCCATTTTTGGATGGATTTTTGAATCCTCTCTGCAAAAGAAAAATCAAGTAGACATTTTTGTCAGAGCGTACTTGGGAGATGCAAAAGACCCCAGGGCCTATCTTCTTTTGGGAATGGAGTGGTACTTGGTAATAATAATAATGAAACCATTGAATAAGCAAAGCAATTTGGAAATGGGAGAGCAGGGTCTGGATTTATATACTTAGAGATATGCCAATAGAGGTAAGGATAACTCATATTTGAGCTAAATACATGGTTTTAAACTTTAGTTAATGGAAAATCATGGGTACAAAATGCTTTTTTTTTTTTTTTAAAGTATTTTTTGAATTTGTTACAATACTGCTGCTGTTTTTTATGTTTTGGTCTTTTGGCCATGAGGCATGTGGGATCTTAGTTCCCCGACCAAAATGCTCTTGAAGCAAACAAATCCTACTATAGTGTTAATGCAACAATTCACACAATTAACTAAGTAGATAATAACAATAAACTAATAATTTTAATTCAAAAAACTTTGCTATAAGTGCATCATAAATATTATTTTTATCACAGTTTAAACGAATTAATCATGAAGCAATGTGTCTGGGACTTTCCTGAAGAGTTCCTAATCTTTATCTAAAAGTGTGCACAATAGTGGTGCCATGCTGTCAATTACTGGACAACATTTGTTAAATTACTACTCCTCAGGAAGCTGATAAGAGCACATATTTTAGTTTATGAGTACCAAATTTAATAAGACTGAATTCAGACACCTTCTGTGGCAAACAAAAATAAAATCCAATGGAATGGTGCCCTCTGGGTGGATGCCATGTAAAGGAGGGATTTGAATTTTGGATCTGTTTTGGAGCCATTAGGAAGACGATGAACTGAACAAAACTACTCTAAACCCCTTCCACATGGAAGCCTTTTAATTAAAGATGGTTGGTTTTGTCCCTCTGAGTCGTCTCTCCTCCAGGCTTAACATTCCCTGATTTGGGGTCATGGCTTAAAATCCCATCACATCCTGGTCACTCCCTGCCGAATGCAAGTCTTGCGCTGAGTTTGAATAGAAGAGTGGGGGGAAAGTACTTGGCAGAGGAAATGGCAAAATCAAAGATTCACAAAGAGGAAAAGTATTAGGTAAGTTCAGAGCAGAGTAGAGTGGGGTTAGACAGGCAGTGAGCAGGCCAGCCTGCCGAGAGTAGAAGGTCACTGGGAGCAATAGAGGAGGTGCAGGCAAGCTAGGCTGCAGCCAGACAGCATACTGCCTGGCTGAAGAGTGTAGACTTTACTCTGTGTTTGGGAAGAAGCCAAGAAGGCTTTCAAACACAGGAAGAAAATGTTTGAAGCAGAATTTTTTTTTAACATCTTTATTGGAGTATAATTGCTTTACAATGGTGTGTTAGTTTCTGCTTTATAACAAAGTGAATCAGCTATACATATACATATATCCCCATATCTCCTCCCTCTTGTGTCTCCCTCCCACTTTCCCTACCCCACCCCTCTAGGTGGTCACAAAGCACGGAGCTGATCTCCCTGTGCTATGGGGCTGCTTCCCACTAGCTATCTATTTTACATTTGGTAGTGTATATATGTCCATGCCACTCTCTCACTTTGTCACAGCTTAAGAACATTAAATCTAACAGCAGCATCAGGATAGCCAAGAGGCAAGACAACAAAGCATTAGTGCTTACAGTCTTAGGCTCTGGAGCCCAACTGCCTGATATGGAATTCCTGCTCTGGCACTAACTGTGTGAATGTAGGCAAGTTACTCAACCGCCCCAAACCCATTTCCACACCTGTAAAGTGGGTATAGAAATATTACCTACTTCAGAAATTGGTTGTGAGGATTAAAAGAGTTCACGAATGCAAAGCACTTCATACGTGACACGTAGTAAACACAATAAATGTTAGCTTGTATTATTATCATCTTCATTACCATATTATTATTTTCATCATTAGGCAACACTACATATAACAGAAGATCCTGAACTGGAGTTGTGGTAAAGGGAATAGAAAGGAAGGGAATATTTGAGATTTCTCACCCTCCTCCATAGCTTTCGTTTGTCTTCCCTCTCATTTCTGGTCAAAGACATGCATTTGGGTCCAAGTACATGTGAGAGTATAAAACCATGAAAAAAACTTGTTTGGTAGACAGTGTGAATTCCACTTCTGTCAATGAGTCTAAATTAAGTCATTAATTTTAGATACTTTAGAAAAAGAGTGATCTATACAGACAATATCCCTAAACTCTTGACTCACATAGACACTCCAAGATTAACTGAAGTCCCCTATTCATCTCTGCCACTGTTCCCAGATTCTAGTCTTCCCTGAACCAGGGGAAAAAGACTGAACTTGTAGACCGGAATACTGATATACCTCCTGGTGCTCTTTTGTATAAAATGTAAAGGAGTTCTAG
Source organism: Delphinapterus leucas (assembly GCF_059928025.1). Taxonomy (NCBI): domain Eukaryota; kingdom Metazoa; phylum Chordata; class Mammalia; order Artiodactyla; family Monodontidae; genus Delphinapterus; species Delphinapterus leucas. The sequence continues at coordinate 92,883,625 of NC_143130.1, forward strand.
GTTCTGAACTCACTGGGTTTGGAATTCTAGAACTTCACCGCCATTCTCCATTAGTTATATACTTTAATTTTCAATGTAACCTATAGGAATTAGGGTTTAAATTATTTAAACTAATTTATTAACATACTACCTATAATTCCTCACAAAACAGAAATATTACCCATAGAAACTTCCACAACTGGCTTGTCTCTCCTTATCACCCACATACCTGCTTCTTTTACTGTTAGAAAGAATTAAGTTTACGCGACCTAAAATTCATAAGAAGAGATCCTGAGGAATTAATTAGCTCCAATCCTGTAACATCAAACGTTCTCTACTCTTTATACCCACGAACTGAAATGAAACTAGGGAAGATAAAGTAAAGTTAGCATTTATTAGTCGCATATTATGTAGCTGGAGAAATTCCAGGAGAAAAGAAACCACTGGACTTACCATTTAGAAATACCACTTAGAAACAGTTCCAGGGGAAAGGAGAAGAAGCTGTGTGGTGACTTAGGAAAACTATCTACTAAGAATAGCAGTCCTCTTACTACGTAGGGGGATTTAAAATGTTTATGCACATTTGTTGTATTTGAGTATTATGTGTTATCAGTATACTCCAGATGTTTTATGTTAGTGACTGACATCTGTTTTTTAAAAAATAAACATTCTGAACTAGTCTGACTTAAAAATGCTGAGAAAGAGTTGTTGCTACCAAATTAGCCCTGTGCACTCTTCCATTTCCCTACATTTAAATTCTATTTTAGATTCATACATTAACTAGGTCTCCATACACCACTCCCCCAACCCTACACCCTGTTAAGACACTTTTTATGTTCACTTATGTGCCAACCCACCTGCTTGCCCATGATACACCATGGACTTTATAGAGAGTCAGCACAAAGTAGGCACAAAGTAACGTTGAACAGATGGTTTTTATCAGTGAAAAAAGGCTATGCAAGACTTGGAACTACTCCATCTTCTCTCTCTTGCTGGGCTGCAGGTCCTGCCTTTATCCACGACTAACAACAATAGGGCTTCTACAAATGAGGATGTGGAAGCCTGCAACAGGTCGATGATGTCAAAATTTGTCTTAAAACAGGGACTAGGGCTTCCCTGGTGGCACAGTGGTTAAGAATCCGCCTGCCAATGCAAGGGACATGGGTTCGAGCCCTGGTCCGGGAAGATCCCACATGCCGTGGACCAACTAAGCCCATGTGCCACAACTACTGAGCCTGTACTCTAGAGCCCTCAAGCCACAACTACTGAAGCCACACGCCTAGAGCCCATGCTCTGCAACAAGAGAGGCCACCGCAATGAGAAGTCCATGCACTACAATGAAGAGTAGCCCCCGCTCTCCGCAACTAGAGAAAGCCCACATGCAGCAACAATGAAGACCTAATGCAGCCAAAAATAAATTTTTAAAAAACAGATTAAAAATAAATAAAAAATTAAAAAAACCCCAAGGACTAGATAAGTGATCTCTAGAGATGACTTCAATTGCTAAGACCTAGATTCTCTGACTCTGTTCATGTTTTTTCAGACCATTTCTGAGGTTTGTAACACCTGGTAGTATTATAGAAAAGGCCATATTGTCTAGGTGCAGGTTGGAAGCTCTACTCAGTACTTGGCCAACTTCGCCCTGCTATGATGGTGGAGCCTGGAGCTAAACCCAGGCTCATCAGTAAAATAAGGATCGTAATAGAATATAATTCATAAGAATACTTTCAGCACTAAATGAGATAATCCATATAAAGTTCGTAGCACAGTGCCTGGCCTATAGGAAGCACTCAATACATGTTGGCCATTATTGTATTAACAAGAGATGGTTGAGTTTCTCCCCAGCTTGATCTCAATGACTGTTCACTGCAACAAAGCAGCTGCCACATCAAATTATTCCACTAGAGCAACAGCAGCCCTTCCTTTTAGGTGGCAGGGACAGGAAATGCACCTTAGTAACTAACTGCAAGTCCCACCTGCGTGAAGTTAATTGAGTCTTCTCAGTTAAAAACCGTATGGATTTATACGTCTTATACATGTTTGAAGGTCTGAAAGCACATAGTGAGAATAAGCGTTAAAGACCTCCTGCCATAGACCTCCAAACTGGCAAGAAGAGGGGCTCCTTTTACGTGCCAGGTCCCTCTAGGACAAGGGCTGGTGATTACGGCAGATTTTAATCAATGGGTAGACATCACTGTCAAGCTGCTACTTAGTTGTTTTTTTTTTTTTTTTGGCCGCATAATGTGGCCTGTGGGATTTTTAAAATAAATTCCATTAGAGAATTCCCCATGTTTTGGAAAAGAGAAAATGTCAGGACCAACTTAGAAAGGAGAAGAGAAGGATGATCTTGAAAATGACAGATGAGTCAGCTGAATGTCACAAACTCTGGGTGATACTAGAACAGATCATCAAATGATCGACCTATAATCACTCAAAAAATGCAGAGCCAACAAGTGCAATCAAGTAGCTTTGGGAGCTACCAATCATAGCACATTAATTTAACAGAAGGGCAGGTTATCTAAACAAGGGCAGGAGGGATGGGAGAGGCAGAGATAAGTCTTTCCTGAACTCGGTGCAAATTCTGAGTCTCAACCTAAGGAGACTTTCAGAGGCAAATTAGAACTTGGTCTAGAGCACAGAACTTGCAGGGCATTTGCTTGTCCTTAACTCAGGGTGACTTACTTGGTGACTGTTTCCAGAAAAAGACATACAGCCTATTTCCATCCTTTACAGATATAGTTGAACACAGGAATAAGAGTCACAGAGTAACCAATATGTTCTAGGAATTACACACACATTACCTAAAATCTTTCTCCTTCCCTACTTCTTCAACAGCACTGCAAAGTAGTTATTTTCTTGGCTTGCAAATGGGAGAACATAAATCTGAGTTGTCCAAAGCCATACATCTGGTAAGTGTTAGAGCTAAGCCTCCCACTGAAATCTGTGTCTCCAGAATCTGGGCCAATGTGAATTGTCAAAACCACGAGTTATTTCTTCTTTTCCGATTTGGATTCCTTTTATTTCCTTTTCTTCTCTGATTGCTGGGGCTAAAACTTCCAAAACTATGTTGAATAAGAGTGGTGAGAGTGGGCAACCTTGTCTTGTTCCTGATCTTAGTGGAAATGCTTTCAGTTTTTCACCATTGAGGATGATGTCGGCTGTGGGTTTGTCATATATGGCCTTTATTATGTTGAGGAAAGTTCCCTCTATGCCTACTTTCTGCAGGGTTTTATCATAAATGGGTGTTGAATTTTGTCAAAAGCTTTCTCTGCATCTATTGAGATGATCATATGGTTTTTCTCCTTCAGTTTGTTAATATGGTTTATCACATTGATTGATTTGCGTATATTGAAGAATCCTTGCATTCCTGGAATAAACCCCACTTGATCAAGGTGTATGATCCTTTTAATGTGCTGTTGGATTCTGTTTGCTAGTATTTTGTTGAGGATTTTTGCATCTATGTTCATCAGTGATATTGGCCTGTAGTTTTCTTTCTTTGTGACATCCTTGTCTGGTTTTGGTATCAAGGTGATGGTGGAGAGGGTGTGGAGAAAAGGGAACCCTCCTGCACTGCTGGTGGGAATGTGAATTGGTACAGCCACTACGGAGAACAGTATGGAGGTTCCTTAAAAAACTACAAATAGAACTACCACATGACCCAGCAATCCCACTACTGGGCATATACCCTGAGAAAACCATAATTCAAAAAGAGTCATGTACCAAAATGTTCATTGCAGCTCTATTTACAATAGCCCGGAGATGGAAACAGCCTAAGTGTCCATCATCGGATGAATGGATAAAGAAGATGTGGCGCATATATACAATGGAATATTACTCAGCCATAAAAAGAAACAAAATTGAGCTATCTGTAATGAGGTGGATAGACCTAGAGTCTGTCACACAGAGTGAAGTAAGTCAGAAAGAGAAAGACAAGTACCGTATGCTAACACATATATATGGAATTTAAGAAAAAAAAATGTCATGAAGAACCTAGGGGTAAGACAGGAATAAAGACACAGACCTACTGGAGAACGGACTTGAGGATATGGGGAGGGGGAAGGGTGAGCTTTGACAGGGCGAGAGAGAGACATGGACATATATACACTACCAAACGTAAGGTAGATAGCTAGTGGGAAGCAGCCGCATAGCACAGGGAGATCAGCTCGGTGCTTTGTGACCGCCTGGAGGGGTGGGATAGGGAGGGTGGGAGGGAGGGAGACGCAAGAGGGAAGAGATATGGGAACATATGTATATGTATAACTGATTCACTTTGTTATAAAGCAGAAACTAACACACCATTGTAAAGCAATCATACCCCAATAAAGATGTTAAAAAAAAAAAACAACCCACCAGTTATAACAAGTAATCATAAGCTCCTTCCTGGAAAGGTGAATCAAAATAATCCACTTATTTTTCTCATACCTCAGGCTATAGAAATTTGGTTATGATGATAGTCACAGATAATCTTAAAAAAGAAAGATATTTAAAGAAGAAACATGCAATCTATATGGAAGGAAGGATATCATCAAGCACTCAGCTCTAACTTCTGGTGATGGTGTACTAGGGCAACAATTAATTTAAAGAAAGACAAGCATAAAATGTAAAACAGAATATGCTTCTGGAATACTGATGTGAGAAGGTGCTTTATAGGTCTAGTCCTACCTTTCCATTTCACAGCTGGATAGTCTAAGATCCAAGGAGGTTAGGTCACCACTTGCCCAAGATCACAGAGTAAGCTGATTTTAGTCAGCACAAGAACCTAGTATTCCTGATCTGATATCTCAGAGCTCTTTCACCACAGTTAAGGAACAAGAAAGTGACTTTAGAGTGAATGAATGAATGAATACATGGTTCAAAATCTCCTCTCTCCCTCTATCTCTATCTCTCATACACATACACACACAAACACCCCCATAAGTAAAAATGATTAGTTACTACTAATGAACAGTTACTAATAAGACTAGCATATATTAACCAACTACAGCAAGAGATTTTTAGTATCTGTCGGCCACACCACAGTGCTGTGAATGAAAGCAATAAGGTAACAGATTCCAGGGCATAACAAAAGTAGTATGATGACCAAGAGCCCAGATATGATTTTTCCTTTACACAGTGAAACCCCTCATAGAAGATTGTGCCGTTTGTTCTGCAAACTTTAAAAAAGCGATGGTTAAGCTGGAGAGAATCCGAATAGAGGAACAAAGACAATTAACAATTAATTACTTGCCTTCCTAAAAGGATCATGGCTAGAAAGTGATGGCTTGAGTACCTGATGGGGTTTGGTGCCAAAAGTGAACTGAACGAGAGGGACGAGATTGGAGATGTCAAAAAGACATTTAGGTTATCTATGAATAACAAAGAAGGTGTCTGGACTGCCCAGATAACAATGCTCTGGAAAGGCCTGTGGAGGAGCCCTGGAATAGTCTTCACCCGGAAATGCTTATACCTGCTTAAAATAGAAGACGGCTGTGCTGGGTGAGGAGAGGAGGAGAGAGGTGCCGGGCCACTCAGTGTCCTGGGTCCCTGACGAGGCAGGTGCCTGAAGAGTAACACTGAGAGTCACAGCAGCACCCTGGCAGGAGCCCAGTGACTGATGGCGAAGCCCACGCCTTGGGAGGCCTCTGGGCAGTCGGCACTGACGATGGCTGGGAAAGCTTTGAGGAACTGGGCCAGATGACTTCATCTTGGGAAAGGAGAGACGGGAAAGGAAGAGCTGAGAAAAAATGTTTAATCTGCACACAGAGAGTTTTGGAGCTAGACTGAGCTGCAAGTGCTCTCTGGTCCCTCTAAGCCCCCATTCCTCCTCCTCAACAGAAAGGCCATGGGACTTAGGGACTCTCCGGGTAACATCCAAAGCATACCCAGAGCAGGCACCCTCTAGGTCCTGCTAAAAACATACAAGAAGGAGGGGACTAACATGTCAGGGTTCCTGTGATAGACCAAAGCATAGTGCTCCACTACTTGGTCTCTCATTCAACCTCCCAGCAACCAGGGCAATGTGGTCTGCATCTTTACCTTTTTATATGTGAAGCTCAAAAAATGTGCCCCTTGACCAAAGTCAAAAAGCTAGGAAGTGACAGAGCTGAAATTTGAACCCATTATCTGTCTGACTGTGGATTTTTTATTCACTGATATAGTAAACCAGGTAAATTTTTAAGGCTCTGATTCACTAGGCTACTGTGTACTATCAAAATGCATATTTCTGCCTGTTTTTGTTGTTGTTCTTTCTTTTCCATCTGAGATCCAAAACTCATGTAGCAAAGAAGACTATCTTGGAAGATAAGGTACGGAGCTTTTTGATGCAAGTGGAACTTCTTGAAAGTACTCAAGATTTTGAAGTTAGCTCTCTTGGGTGTTCTTTTTAATATGCATGTCACAGTTGATAAGGTGTCAGCAGGAAGGAATCATACAATACTTATGGCAGACACCTGAAGAACATAATTGCCCCAGCTGACATGTGTGACTGCTCTTTCATTATCACGTCAAGAGGGCAGTTCTCCTTATAAATTGTTTGCAGTGAGAATAAAATAGGAAGCACTTGCTTAAAGCTTATTATAGCCTTTTAGAGTAACATAATTATGATTATAGAGTGTTCTTCCTTGGTGTGAACATTTTATTTGTTCTCCAGAGGATCTCTTTAAGATAAGAAAAGAAAATGCTATTTTGGTAGAAGATGTTAAGCATTAAAAGTTCCATTCATGGAAACTTACTTGAATATTCAATCACGTTCTCTGGAGGATTTAAGTATACAGGGCCTGCTGTGCACTCTTACACAGATTAAGCACATCCTAGCATGTTGCATTGCTGCAATCCCCCTGCGACATCAAGGCCCCAAACTAATCTTCAGGACCAGCATTGATCTGCAGTAGAATTTAAAGTGAAAAAGAAATGGGATTTATTAGTCAGGACGGAGACCGCTCTAATTCCCCAGCAAAACAAGCCAAGCCAGGAAGTAGCTTCCACATCTGCTAAAACAAAGACCCCTGAAATGGATAATCCCCCAAATCAGTCATTGGCTCCTTACTGTGAATCAATTTCAGATTATATTTCATATTCATACAACTTTAGGGACAAGAAGAGGCTGAGAGATCACCTTATCCAATGCTTCATCTTATAGATGAAGTAACTAGATGGTCAAGATTACATGCTTCACCTGAGCTGATAGATGATGGAACCAGGAAGCAGACCCAGGACTCCTAACTCCAGCTCCAATCCTCTTTCATCCAAATAGTATGAATTACTAGATACCTGAGAGAAGACAAAGGGGAAACCAGGAATCAGGCAAAATGTGTCTTTGGTGCCCCATATCCTTCTGTTCTGCTCCCTGTGATGAGTGGGAGATTTCTATGGAACGATCATCCCACTTTCAAGTTGTGTACATTACACTGCCTGCATTCTACTGGTCAGAACTCAGTCACGTGGCCTCAGATAACTGCCAGAGAAGTCATTTAGTTATGTTTCCCGGAAGTGAAGGACATTGGTTTAGGTAAATATATAGTAGTCCCCTTGAAATTTTCTAGTTCCTTGGTTTCCACGACATTTTAATTTTCTTGTTCTTCTTTTGTTCTTAGATTCAGAAACCACTGATTAAAGAGGACTACAGATCCTACTGAGAAACATGTAACTCACCACAGGTTTATACAATGAATACTTCCCCAGTTCTTCCCCAAAAAAGATGTGAAGCCATTTTCCAGGCTAACTGTACACCAGGGAAAGGAATGTCCAGAATATCCAAAATTTTTGAGGATTTTGAGGTACAGGATCTGAGCTGCCACTAACAGTAGGAAAGCCAAAATTCCATAATAATTCTCTGGTTACGGTGAATGCCTGTGGAGGTCAGGTGATAAATGGAGTAGTATATCATTCTAGAGTGAGTCCAATACAACTGCAGACCTGCTCATTTCTTAGTTCCCAAGTGTATAACTGGAGAGATATATTTAACTCCTAGAAGCAGCCTCACATTTGTTGTCTAACTTGTAGAATAAGAGCCATTATGGTAGGAAAGTTCAAGTGGAAGCCTCTGAAACTGCCTCAGTGTTGGCTGAAATAGCAAGTCACAAGCAATACTGTATCCCAAGAGGAATTTCAGAGATTAGCACAACCCTCCAAGGCTTCAAGAAAACAAGGGTGGTACTCTCCATCACTTCCCCCTTCAGCACTTTGACACCTGAGAAAACCAGATGAAGTGTGGCAGAGGACAGTAGACTACCATAAGCTTAAAGGTGGGCGCCTCAAGGGCAGATGCTGTTCCCAGATGTGGCATCTCTTTTGGAGCAAAACGAAATGGCTTCAGGCGCTGGTTCTGCAGCTATTTATCTAGGGAATGTATTCTTCTCTATCTCCATCGAGAAAGGATAAAGAGATCTAATGGGAGACAGGGACAGAATTATACTTTAACAATCCTGCCAAGGGCCAAGCTAATTCACTCATTCTCTGTCAAAATATAATCCACAGGAACCTTGATCACCTTGACATTACAAAGAACATATTAGTGTTCCTGCATATTGATGACATCATACTATTGACACTAATGTGGCAAATACTATGGATGCTCTGGAAAGACACATTATGCTAGAAGATACAAGAAAAATCCTATGAAGATACAGGAGCCTGCCACATCTGTGAGATTTTAAGGAATGTAGTGGCCTGGGGCATGTCATTACACCCCCTCTAAAGTAAAAGACACATTGTTTCATTACTAATCTCCTATATGTTTGATTACTTCTTTGGATTTTGGAGGTAGCATATGTTACACTTAAAAATATTAGTATACATCACACCTAACCCATGTACCAGGTGACTTAGGAGACTGACAGTTTTGCTGTGGCGCAAGTTTCCTTACCACTCAGGTTGTATGGCCCAGAAGCTCCACTGTTGCTGATGGTATGCACAGCAGTTATCACAGATGTGTAAAATCCTTAGCAAGCCCAAATAGGAGGGGTACAGTACACAGCGCTAGCAGTCTGGAGCACAGACAAGACTACTGCATCAGAGAACTACTCACCATTTGAAAAGTAGCTTCTGGTGTGCAGTCATACCTTAGTAGAGATAGAGCAGGTCCAGAAGCCATGATTAAACTCTTTGAACAGAGCCTAGACTCCATGTCCTTGACCTCTACTGCACTGACGCTTCTCCTTCAGCTCATGAAAAACTCCATCTCTAGGACAAACTAAGGGAGGAAAAAATCAGGCTTGGTTCACAGATGGACTGGGAAATATTTTGGTGCTAACAAAAAGTGCCTGGCTCTCATAAGACAGCCCCCCTCAAGAGTGGCCCTATTTACAATAGCCAGGACATGGAAGCAACCTAAGTGTCCATCAACAGATGAATGGATAAAGAAGATGTGGCACATATATACAATGGAATATTACTCATCCATAAAAAGAAATGAAATTGAGTTATTTGTAGTGAGGTGGATGGACCTAGAGTCTGTCATACACAGTGAAGTAAGTCAGAAAGAGAAAAACAAATACCGTATGCTAACATATATATGGAATCTAAGGAAAAAAAAAAATGTCATGAAGAGCCTAGGGGTAAGACGGGAATAAAGACACAGACCTACTAGAGAATGGACTTGAGGATATGGGGAAGGGGAAGGGTAAGCTGTGACAAAGTGAGAGAGTGGCATGGACATATATACACTACCAAATGTAAGGTAGATAGCTAGTGGGAAGCAGCCGCATAGCACAGGGAGATCAGCTCGGTGGTTTGTGACCACCTAGAGGGGTGGGATAGGGAGTGTGGGAGGGAGGGAGAGGCAAGAGGGAAGAGATATGAGAACATATGTATATGTATAACTGATTCACTTTGTTATAAAGCAGAAACTAACACACCATTGTAAAGCAATTACACTCCAATAAAGATGTTTAAAAAAATACAAAAACAAACAAACAAAAAAGAAAACAAACTTGTGGTTACCAATGGGGAAAGGGTGCAGGGGGAGGGGGAGGGATAAATTAGGAATTTGGGATTAACAGACAACACACTACTATATATAAAATAGATAAACAACAAGGACCTATGGTATAGCACAGGGAATTATATTCAATATCTTGTAATAATCTGTAATGGAAAGAATAGATAGATAGATAGATGATAAGTATGCATAACTGAATCAATTTGCTGAAACTAACATAATATTGTAAATCAACTATATTTTCTAAAGAAAAAAAAAGCTCCAGGGCTTCCCTGGTGGTGCAGTGGTTGAGAATGTGCCTGCTAATGCAGGGGACACGGGTTTGAGCCCTGGTCTGGGAGGATCCCACATGCCACGGAACAACTGGGCCTGTGAGCCACAACTACTGAGCCTGCGCGTCTGGAGCCTATGCTCCGCAACAAGAGAGGCCGTGATAGTGAGAGGTCCGTGCACCACGATGAAGAGTGGCCCCCACTTGCCACAACTAGAGAAAGCCCTTGCACAGAAGTGAAGACCCAACACAGCAAAAATAAATAAATAAATTAAAATCCCTGCTGATAAAAATATTTTTTAAAAAAAGCTCCAATAAAAATTCTGGACATCAAAAAAAACAAAAAAAAACCAGAGTGGCCCTAAAGGAGAGAGGAAAAAGCAAATCCTCCTAGTGAGCAGATCCATAATCAGTATACTTGATGGTCCAATTTGTGTGGAGAGAAAAGTGGCTAGGAGAAAAAGATAGTCACAGACTCCCGGGTGGCAGAAAATGGCTTGGCTGGTTAAGGTCCCAGAAGTAACAAGAGTGGAAGACTGCAGAAGGAATTCTGGGGAAGAGATGTACGTTTCTGGCAGTGGACACTTTGCTTCTTCTGCTAATGCCCATCAGTGTTTGCACAACGGGCCCATGAATGGAGTAGTCATGATGACAAGAGTGGAGACTATGCAAGGGCTCAATAGTATGGCCTCCCTCTCACCAAGGCTTACCTACCCTCTGCCAGTACTACAGATCTAAATCTCTAGCCTTTGATATGGAACAGTTCCTCCAGGAGAAGAACCAACCATTTTGTGGAAGACCGATTACCTCAGACACCTTACATCCTGGAAAAAGTAACAGATCATCCTTACTGGAATAGACACACTCTCCAGATATGAGTTGACCTTCCTTATCCTCAGTATCCCCTCCAGCCCCATCATCTAAGTGCTTACTGAATGTCTAATCTGTTGACCTGGGACCCCAAACGACTGTGTCTCAAACTGAGAGACTGACCCTACAGCCAAGGAGGTGTAATGATAGGCATATGACAGTGATCTTACCATCTACCCCTAGAAGAGGCCAATCTAATAGACTAGTGGCATGTCCTTGAAAAGGCTCAGTGAGGTGGATGCCATGATACTCTACCAAAGTTCCTCTTCAGGAAAGAAGGACATATTCCCCCAGGTGCTGGGACTGCTGACAACAGATAGGCCTCAGCTGTCAGCCCTTTTTAGGAACTGTACCCACTAAAGGGATCCACTCATCCAAGGGCATGAATCTTCCCCAGGGCAGCCAAGACTGATTGGCACAGAGGTATAAAGACTCGGCCTTCTCACCCCAATTCAGAACGGAATCACAGCCCAACAGCTCTCTCTGCTCAATCCTGGTTCCTTTACATTCCTTCCCTTCTAAAGACAGTGAGCCCAAAGCACTGCCTAATAAACCTCCTACACACTAATCTCTGTCCCAGAGTCAGCTACCCAGGGAACCCAACATGCAACATTCAGATAAGACACAAGTTGAAGAATGACACCTTGTGAAATGATACACAACTTCATTTTTTCTAGCTGTTAGGGATACATGAGAAAACAGAGGGATATACATGAGAAAAATACACATATATTTATGGTGTTTTGCCCCTAATAGCTAGAATACATGAGTCTGAGAATCAAGGGGTGGAGATCAGAATGGTCTCTCTGATTACCCCTCCCCAGGAACCCACTGAGGAATTGTGCTTCCTACCCCATGATCTTAGCCATGACTGGCTTAGAAACCCACCAACTATAACAATATAAAGGGGCAACTGTAGCAACCACAGTCAAATGAGGGCAAAGAAACTAAGGGCTTAGACCTCTAGGGGGATGAAGGTCCACACCATCCCACAGGCCAGCCAACCCAGACCAGCTAAAGGCCTGACTGAGGCTGAGGGAGACTGGTGATAGAAAAGGTAGATTTTAAATATCAACTAAGGCTTCAATACAGTTACTATCATGGAAACTACCTGTTTCACTAACTCTCTTGCCTTAGGTCACTCAGAGATTGCAGCTAGCCACCATCATGAAAAACTTTGTGACTGGTTAGATAAAATTTCTCTCACAGGAAAGAATGGATAGAATAGTGTTCTCACCAAAAAAAAAAAGTAAAGAAAAATTGTTCCCTTTATGTCTTTAGTAAACTGGGAGCTGGATATCATGGAGGGTATAATCTGCATGACACAAGTGGGAGGCAATATCAGACACTGCTTATGTATCAACGCAGTTCCTTCTACCTTCTGTGTCTTCCAGCTCTCATGCTTTCTTATCCAATTTAAGCAGTAGCATCTTGAGAGTGCCTCACTTCCTACCCGTGCCTGGCTTCTTCCCTTTCTTCTCACTCAAGTGCTGCCCTGCTGAAGCTACTGCAGGATCATAATTGGTACCCACAGGCTCAAATATACAGTGAGGAAAGGCAGGGAAGTTAACACCCTGGACAATGGGAGGCAAGGGTCAGTATATAAATTGTTCCCCTAGCCTTTCTTTCCCACCCAGGGACAGTTCTGAGACAGAATTTATGTAACTTCTCAGATATGTGGTCCCATGGTTTGAGCATTTAGTTATACTGGTGGCCAGATGGCTAGCATCTTCATATGGCCTCTCCCTCCTTGCCTGCATTACTCACCCTGATCTTTCGCCTATGACACCTGAGATTGCATTGCCTAATAAAATAATGGCATACAGGGGACTTCCCTGGCGGTCCAGTGGTTAAGACTCTGCACTTCCACTGCAGGGGGGCATGGGTTCGATCCCTGGTCGGGGAACTAAGATCCCACATGCCGTGTGGTGGCGTGGCCAAAAAAAAAAAAAAAAAAAATTAGCATAGAAGGCTTCTGCCTAAGCTTCAGTTTTCTTGGGAACTATGAACAGCTAAGATAGTCATTACTGTTGATTTTATTGTTGTTCTTATCACATCATGATTTGTTTAAAAGATTATAATTATTAAGGCATTTAAAGTGCTTAGAAGCACTGCCTAAACATTAGCTATCATCAACCTTACCATTACCGTTACTGTTACCTTCCCAGCCACACGCACCACCCCAGCCTCTGTTCCCCTCAAACTTTATATGCTATAAAATTGAACTTGTCCATATGTTCCAAGGTGCTCATTCTTGCACTGAGGTGGAGGGACGGGTAGAGACAGAATGCAAAAGTGGCAAGAGAAGGGAGCTGGGGCTCATGCTGAGGTAATCCCCCAAACCTTCAGACTATTCTAAACCTTGCTAATATCTTCCCCTTCACAACTCAAGCACCACTAATTGTCTAAACCAAGCAAGGTTACTTTTGATTTTATGGTGTTCTACAATATTTAATTTATTTCTACACGCATATGTGTACACATATGCACATATACAAATACGTTTTGTCTCCCTATCTAGACTGAAGGATCTACTTGAATACCCCTCCTGGGGTCTTAATTCAGGCTGAGCTGATTCTGCTGTTTGAGGAAAAGTTTGCTTCACAGCTAGGCAGGCTGAACTAGGTTTCTTCTTGCTGTTCTTGGTACTTTCAGTTGTTCACCTCACCTGTCTAGGTACACACCAAAGCAAGAGCTACTTGTCTCTAGCATTTCTTTTCCACAATTCCATGGCTGCTTCTCCTCTAATTAAATAAGACTTTTCCTAGGCAGAGAGATCTACCATTTTGTGGAAAAAGTACAAAAAGACTCCCAGGAGCTCGGAAGTCTTCATGGAATACTCTACTCCACCCTACAGCCATCCTGGTGACTTTAGCTAGCCTGAGTACCCTACCCTCACCATTAGAGCTCCGCCTCGAACACCTTGGGAGGAATTTGTGTGGCGGTGTAGGGTCAGGGAAGAGAATCTTTCACAGTTGAGAAAGATGACAAATATTCCCCCGTGTATATCCAATCCCAGACTTCCTATGGTCCACACCTTGTGCCTGGGCTGACTGTAGAGATTTGACAAGTAAATGATGTGGGGTAGTAGGAGAGTTCCTTCCACATCACCCTCACATTTTCCTGTAATCATTTTTCCTTATCTATTTCATCAGTGCTTGGGTCACAACTGTCTGCCTCCGGGACTGGCTCTTGCTCTTGCTATTTTAATTTTCTCTTACCATTTTCAAAATTAAAGTGGCTCTATTCTTATTCCAGACCTGCCTTCCCCCCCCTCTCAGCAGACTGCTTGGAATATAATCTGTCGAGAGAGAAAAAAGCCTGCTTTCTCCACGCTCAGGATCGCTAAGCTTTTCATCCTCGTCAACCAGAGGGGAGAGCAGTTGTTAATGGGGCTTCCTTTGTATTACATATATCAAACCCAGGCAAAATGAGACCCACAGGGCTCGGCAGTGCTGCAGCGTTTCTTGCTAACTTTGTTAACTTTGCGGCTCCCTTCCACTTAGATGAAGGATTCCCCACCTATGGAAGGTTTTATCCTCATTGACCTATAAAAAAAGAATCACTCTCATGGATTTCTTTAAACCTCAGTAGGTTTAAAGAAGGTTTTAAAAAAAGGTTTACTACCTTTTAATCTGTAGTAAAAAATTTTAAGACCTTCACCTCTACTGCTTTTAAAAAATGGTAATTTTCATAAATACTGTTTTGATACTTGAATAATAGATACAATTAGAGCTGTACTATTAAGGGCTAAAGGCACAATGTACAATAACATTCCATGCCTAATGGAAGAAAGTTCTGACTTCGGGCTCAAACCTAACAAGCCTACCTTTTTCGTACATGAGAACAATCAGTGCGTTGTCATTGGTGAATGAATGGCAGTAAACTCTGGATTCATTGGACCTCGAAATGCACCAGAATTTTTGCAGCCCATAAACTTTTTCTGAAGAAAGAAGAAAATCACAGAGAAACACCTAGACTCTCCACACAAATCAAACACCTCTTTCTCTACCTATAGCCTTCACTTTCCCTCCAATCTCCTATAGCACTGTTCTAGTTAAGTTTATCTGGTTGCAAGAAACTGAAACTCATTCAAATTACTTCAAGTGACACTGGGCTCACTGAAAGGAGGTGCGGGCACAGGAGTCCCAGGAAAAACAAAATCCAGACCTCCCTGCAGGTGATTATGGGTCCAAGGTAACTCAAGGAAGAATTTCATGGATCTTCATTAAGGCGTGTAAAGTGACCTGCCATCAACATCAACTTTCCATGTGTCCATGTCTCTCTACCAACCGGCCTCCTCACCCTCTGCTCCCCATCTATCTCTACCCAATGTTAAAGCCTTTCCTGACTTAGAATTTCTTCACTCATTTGTTACTGTCTCCCCAGGGGAGAAGGAAGGAAAGAACATGAGACTCAGCTCTCAGTTCACAATGTTCAGTCTCTCACTAGTTCCTGGTGCAAACTTCCAGAAGAATCAGACCCAGCTCCTTTGACTTGTTGTTGTTTTGTTGTTTGCATCAGGCCATATTATAGGTAGCTGGCTGGCCTACAGACTGGCTGCCTTGGGGCCATGTGACCACCTCTAATCCAATCAACAGTCACACCACACAAAGCCCATCATATGGTCCCGAGCATTGAACCTAGGAGGGAATCTGAGTGTAGCAGCCACGATGGCTGACTTGGGTACCCCAAGCCCTTACCTTCTCTTAAATAGAATGTAGCACTTAATCATGTAAAATGTTAGGTTTTTCACTAATGTTTTCGTGTATTCATATGTTTTACTCTGAGCTAGTACAATGTATAAGCTACTTGCAGGCAGAGGCCATTTTTTAGAGTTCTGTGCTCTCCACAGCCCCTGACACAGGGGAAGACTTGCACCGTAGCACTCAATAGATATTAACTTATTGATTGCCTCAAGAACCTAGTTATGACAACAACAACAAAAAAAACGGGTTGTTCTTGAGGCAATGTACACTTGACCAGATCTCCCTATGCCTTCTATGCCCTTTAATTCTGCATTATAACTTTACTACTTACTGTATCTACTTGTATAGCAACTTGACCCACCAAGATTTGAGATTGTGGATGATCACTTATTTCCCAAGGAACATGCTTAGGCACTAGAAGATTCTGAAAAGAAAAACTCAAAGGTTAACCTTTTATTACATGAGAAAAGAAGATTCCATATAAGTTTAAATAGGAGTTTACATGTAACCCTGAGTCAGTCAAACTACTTTGATATCTTTATGCCTTCTGGTTCTTCATAGTTCTGCTAACATTTAGCCTTCCCATGTGTACCAGTTACCTAATGTTGCCCCAAGGCCTGAAAGGAGCCCCAGAAGTGATGTATTCACTTCACCAAAGTCTTCATTTTCCATCTAATTCAGGGATTTCCATCTAAGTCTTCATTTTCCATCTAATTCACAGGAATATAGTTTTTGTCTCAGTAAAAGTTCACTTCTACAACAGACTTCGAGAAATAAATGTTATTTCTTTCAAAGATTATACTTTAAGCCCTTTTCCATTACTTTTGGTACATTAAACATTCTTATAAGTAAATTCAGAATGTAAATAATCCGGGGACATAAAGCATACATGTAAACGTAGCACTCTAGGTAATAAAGTATCAGGGAAATGTCCTCCATTGTCATTAAATAAACATTTCCTTTTTAACCATTAATTTGCTTAATAAGCCTCCCTCTTTTAAATAAATCATTATCAAAATGCATTTCAATCCATCTTCTTAAATTGCTTCCTGGACCCATGTATTCTGTCTCTCTTTGGGGGACGTAGTCCCACATAGAGGGCTCTGTTAATGTGTGTGTACAGCATCCTGAAGGATGGCCCCATGTCGTCAGAGTGTTCCAGCTGCACCTTCAGCAGACTGTTCCAACACTCTACTGGGCCACTGTTTCCGGGTGGTGCAATATGTTAAATGCCCTAAGTATGCGGGGAGGAGAGGGCTGCTGGTGCAACTCCGGTGAATACCATGGGGCTCTGGGCTACTCACTCATATAACCTGCTTGTTCTAGATCCCAGATGTACCGCTGCCAATTTACAATGGACTGCTGCCGGGTACATCTGCTTTTATGACTCGGAGGTTCAGCAAGACTTTGCAAATGATAGGAAGTTCTGAACTCATGGTTACGTGTGCCCTCATCAACAAGTAGTTTGTCTTTACAAGGTACTGTTAGGGTGCCAAGAGCTGCTTTTCAAAAGGTAATATGGCCTTACTCCAGAATCTCAGGGGTCTGCACTTTTATTCTCACACTGATAGGGTTTGTCAGATCAGCTAGCCCAAGTAACAGATCTGCTTGTATTGCACCCTGGACGTGCTATGATGCCTTTCTTGTTCTGGAGCCCACTCAAAGATGGTGGTCTCTTATGTCACCAAGTATATGGGCCCAAGCACCACTCTTAAATTTGGAATATGGTACCTTCAAAACCCCATTGCTATCAACTAGTTAAGTTCTGTGATAACTTCTCCTACTATCAGGCATGCTCTGCAAAGGAGAGCCAACACTGACATGCCTAATGATGCTGGGGCACCTTTTACAAGTGCACCCTCTTGGTGGCCTTAGTAAGTTTGTGTCCTTTGCCCATAGAACATAATGCTCTGGTGGATCTTCTGGGCTCACATATCTCCACTCCAGCATGCCCACTTCCCTGAGATTTTTGTTTCCTTCCTCTGGTATCTGCAATGATAATGCTGGCATTTCTACTTCACTCAGCATGGGCTATCATTTCCTCTTGCTTCTAGAAGCCACTCAAGCAGTGAGTTTGTGCTATGCCCTGGAGTCTTTGCCAAGATAGTAAATCTGTGTCCTAAGAAAGTGCTTCCAAGCCAGTAACCTCTTCTTTACCCAATCTTATGTTCTGGCCCCTCAAGAACCCTCAAAATCCAGTACCAGAGGCACTCCCCTAGCTCCTGTCAGTACCTGCTGGCTAGGTCTTATAACTCCCTGAGAGTATAATACCATTCCTCCCTTATCAGACCCAGGACATCCCTAACTGGGACATGCTATGACTTAATCCCAGTTATAGGAATAGCAGCCAAGAGAAGAGGTAGGGCCTTATCTTGATGGGGGCAGGGTGAAGCCTGTTACCTTGCAGGAGAACGGTCTACAGTGGCTTCTCCCATGAAAGAGGTATATTTTAGCTCTTACTAGGGAAAGGGACCACCTCTGCAAGCTCTGAGAATTCAGAGGAGTTTGAAGAGTCAACATCTGGGAGACAAGCAACAAAGTGTCCCCATCCCATGCGTCAGGATAGGGACAGTTTTCTCAACCAGGGGCCTGACTTTGGCATAACAGACCTGCCTCAGCTGTATAATCAATTGTCTTTGAAGCTCAGGAATCTATTTAATCTTGATTTTGGTCTTTTTCTTCTCTCCCAATTCTGAAGATACAGACCTCTTTTTAAGCTACCTAAAGGGCTTCTGACCTCCTTAGCTATCAATTTTTAACTGCCTTCAGCTTTTCATTATCCCTCTAATAAGCATCAGTGCAACTTAATAACAACCAGGCAGTTCCATTTCCCTTGTATGGATGTTTTTCCCCTGTATTTTTCAAATGCCTAAACCAGTACATTGGAACACCTCTCAATTCACCAAGGAAAGTTTTTGCAACTGGGCCAACATCTTGTGTCAGAGACTATCTGTGCCCCACACAGCACCTGGGATAGGGTTCTCCTTGCCAACCAGGCAGTGAGTGGTCTAGGCCCCAAACCTCATCTTACCACCTGTTTTCTTCAAACACTTCTGGAACCACTGTGTCAGTTGGGTCCTCTGGGAAGCAGATAGATGCTGGGACAGATTTAAGAATGCAGATTGAAGAGTACTAACTGTGAAAAGAAAAGGAAGGAGGTAGGATTGGGCAGGGAGAGATGGCAGACCATCATGCATATTGGACAACAAACATCTCTGCCCGCCCAGTGAGACCCTTTGAAGCAAAGTCATCCATTAGGGGAGTCTGGCTCAAAGGCCGAGGTGGATCTGAAGACGTAAATAGCAGGAGACTGCCAGTGAACCACATTCCTTACAACTTAGTAACAAGTCCTTCTTTGAAGGGGGGTCTGAACAGAACAATGCATCTCTGGGTCTGCCACTAAGATAGCTAAAATTAAAAAGTCTTTACCCTATATGTGGGCCTGAATAAATATTAACCTAATTAAGGCCAGACTGCCCCCTGTGGACATTTGGACAAATTCTACTTGGCTTAATGAGGCCCTCAACCCTCTCTCATCTCCAAAGCCTCAAAGTTCCTCTGAGTTTTTTTCCTAGTGTGTACCCAGATGTCTTCTTAACATCTCCATGTCAGAGGAGACTGGGAAAACCTTAGAGAGAGAGGCAAGTTTAAACAGCACTCACACCTTTAAAACTCCATCCTATTTTCTAACTAGCTTGCTCTGAAGAGGAAGTCAAATGGCTTACAGTTGGGTCAACCAAAAAACTAAGTCATGGCATAAATTCTCCAATCAGGCTCTGAATGTCAAATAGCTCCCAAGTTGCCGTTTTGCAGGTTAAATTACATTTGTCATAGTACTTTTTAAAAAATGCTGAAGATAAAATAACAGCCTAAGCCCTGACTTTATGATGCTTTCAGTGTTTCCGAGCATGTATAAGAATTCTACAATGCTAAGACCAGAGTGAGGAAGACATTCACACTATAAGTTTCTGCTTGAGAGCTATTGCTCAAAGGAGCAGCTCCTCGGGAGCTAAAAACAATATCATTTTCAGGAGCCAGCCTGTTTGTTGACATTTTAGGGAAGCTTTGGACATTCTCAAAAAGAGTGGATCTCTAGGCCACAAAAACAGAAGTCTCTTCTCCCAAGGAGAATTGTTATGGATTACAGAATGTGTCCAACCTGGATAAAAGCAATACTTAATTGTAATTAAGTTAAATGCTAATGTTATCAATGAATAATCTGATTCAGAAGCTTGGAAAAGTGCTTCCCAGAAAGTGAAGAAAGGTGTGGTAGTCCCTGGAGGAAAAAATAATAATAATAACAGGTTTTGGATGCTCTGTGGTCCAAGAAAGAAACAGAGGAAGGAAGAAATGAGGAGAATCAGGATTTGGCTAAATGAAGTGCCACCTGAGCTCAGAGGGGACCACAGGGGGCCAAGAGACACTGACGATGGAATTCATTAAGTAAGACTTCAGAGTTCTGTGGTCACCAGTTGGGCTGATGGTTCAAAGGACCAGGAGAAATTGGTTTTTTCCTGAGGTGAAGTGAAGCAAATAGCTATGTCCCACATTCCCAAAGACCACAGAAATTGAGCTCGCTAGGGCTCTGGGGATAGAAAGAAAGCTGACTATCAAGAAAGGCCAGTGACCTCAAGGTTAGGGCAAAAGAAGCAGCTCAGTAATGGCCACATAATTTGTGAGGGCCAGTGAAAATTTTTAAGTGTGAGGTCCCTTGTTCAAAAATTATTAAGAACTTCAACATGGGACAACTGAGCATTAAGCCAAGTGCAAAACCCTTCTGAGCAAGGGGACCCTGCAACTGCACAGGTTGAACACCCATGAATCCACCCCTGAAGAAGCCAGGTATGTTAGCCATTCATTGCTGGGGGAGGAGAATTAGGCCCTACGTTTGAAGACAGGAGCATCAAAGAATTTGTGGACACATTTTAAAACTTTCACAGCTGGCCTCTGGTCAGAAATTACTTACAATCCTCCTACATGCAGAATGGATTCACCTCCCAAGATCCCTCAGATGTCTCATCCCTTTATGTCATCAACTCAAAATCCAGGACATTGGCATCTAAATCAAGTCCAAATGAACATGACCAAATTCTGTTTACCTATTGCTGTATAACAAATAGCCCCCAAATGTAGTAGATTTTAAAAATAAATATTTCCTATTACAGTTTCTGTGGTCAGGAGTTCAGGAGCAGCTTAACTGGGTCTGGCTCAAGAACTCTCCTGAGGCTGCAGCCAAGATGTCAGTGAGGGCTGCAGTCATCTGAAGCCTTGACTGCGGCTAGACAGTCCACTTCCGATGACTCACTCACGTGACTATCAGCAGGAGGCCTCAGTTCCTAGCCACACAGGTCTTTCCATTAGGCTTCTTGAATGGGGAAACAGGCTCTCCCCAAAGTGGATAATCCAAGAAAGAGAACAAGAGGAAGTCACTATGCCTTTTATGTCCCAATTTTAGACATCAGACACCATCACTTCTGCCATATTCTAGCATTAGAAGTAAGTTGCTAAGTCCAACCCTAACTCAAGGGAAGGGTAACTAAGCTCCACATCTGGAATTGACAGAAAGATATCAAAGAATTTTAGGACTTATTTTTTAACCACCACGCTGACAAATTCAGTACTTATACCGAGCATTCTTTCACTCAGGAATACTTTCTTACAAATAAATTATTCTTAGTTGCATAAAAGGCAATAGTAGAAAAAGCAATGGCCCTAAGAAGGATCCCAAAGCCTTCCAGGAGCTCCCCGATGTTCTGTGTGTGCAAAGGCCATTCTCCCCTTCACTATTGACACCATTCTGTCTTTGCTTAAACCCTCCTGGGTCTGTCTTGTGTTGGGGTATCTATGACTCTGAAACAGAGGGAAGATGGTTATATGGGTATTATACCTGCATTCTGACTTCATCAATACCACATATCTAGCAGAACAGGCCAGCGAGCCAAGTAAGAACAGGGAGTGACTGCTTCTTAGAGTCACACCAAGCCTGCCTTCTGCAAAGAAGAACATGACTGTTGTAGGGGGACTTTTGCTTGTCAACTTTCCTACTCCCCTTTCTGTACCTTCTCTCTTCCATGCTATGGAAAACCTAGATCCTTTTCCCTGAATATGATCCTCTGTTGCAAGGAAACACAAAGCAGCCCAAAGCACCCAAACTCAAAGCAGCCCAAGAATAACCTGAAGACCTCAGGCATCTACATACCCGGGTTTGTAGTCAGTAAGAACCAGTAACATAGACACAAATAGGAGATAGAACCTCCAGGAAATGACCAAGGATTGGTAAGAGATAGATGAGGAGCAGTATAATGGATCAAAAAATATGCAGAGAAATCTAGAAGCCAAAGGAGGAAAATGCTAAGGAAGTACTTAGATAAGGTTTAAAAAAATGATGAGATACAAAAGTGGTACAATGTTGAGGCAAAATCAGGCAACATATTTGGATATTATTTTCCTAATAGAGACTATAAAAGTCATAAGGAGTCATTATAGTACAGCGGAAAGAACACAAAACTTAAAATCAGGTATATTGAGTTATAATTTTGACTTTGCAATTTCTACTTATGCGACATCAGACAAAGCATTTTGCCACTTTTAATCTCGTGTAAGTGCGTGAGTGTGTGACTGAGAGGGAGAGAGAGAAACTGAGATTGTATCTGTCCTAATTTTCTCACAGGATGTTCTAAGGAGCAAGTAGTATGTAGCAAGAGCTTAAGCTGTATATCTACAATGAATCAGAGAGATCTAGAAATGTTTTTCTAGGCATATTAAAAAAAAAACTATATCTCAGAGGTTTCCATGAACTGAATGTTTGTGTCCCTCTCCAAATTCCCATGTTGAAACCCTCATCCCAATGTGATGGTATTTGGAGGTGGAATATTTGGGAGGTAATTAGGTCATGAGGGTGGCACCTTCATGAATGGGATTAGTGCCCTTATAATAAGAGGCCAGAGAGGAAGCTAGCCCTCTCTCTTCCATATGAGGATACCATGGGAAGTCAGCAGTCTGCAACCTAGAAGAACTGTGAGAAATAAATGTCTGTTTTTTATAAGCTTCTCAGTCTGTGGTAATCAGTTTTAACAGCCCAAACTTACCAAGACAAAGGTTAAGACTTCCCAAGTAACTAGGAAATAAAATGCCTTTCAATTAACCCCTCAACAGTATATTGAATGAGGGAAGGCAACACTTTCAATCAATCCCACAGCTTCACTACTATAAAGGGATTCAAGCTCCTTTGTCAATTTCACCTTTAAAAGTCCAGAATCTTGAGTCTTGAATTTTATAGCCAGACCTGGACCTCATAACTGTGACCAGGTAAGCATAGTGCTGTAATTTAAAAGTAGCCACCCTAGATTGTTTGGGGACCAGGAACCTATGACATGTAAGAACATGGTAGCCCCCACACATATAGATTAGAACCATAGGAATGACAAAATAGGCATTTACAAAAGAAGAGGATTATATATCTGAGAAGAAGAGAGAAGGAATTCTGAGCAAACGAAACAATAGTTGTACTTTTCAGGAAAAAAAAAAGGAAAAAGCTAAGGTCATTGAAGGGAATTGAAAAATAAGGTCAATCCATCCCATGCCCTAATTTCAAAAAACTGAGAGAGGTGCACCAATGCAATGTCATACACTCTGAATTTAACCACAAATGGAGCAAAGTTACTGCCTTCCCAATAAGGGTAATGTCAAGTTAGAAGCATTTAGGGTAGGGAAGAATATGGCAGTAGGCCATGGGAAGGGAGCCACAGGTAGCAGGAATGCCATGATCTAGCCAGGAGAGACAGGCACTTAGGGACTCTCTGGGTGACTCTCTAAAAGAGACTGGAGACATTTGGGAACAAAGACAGTAGACTCTGCTAGTACTGCTGTGAGTCAGAACAAAACTGTACTGTTGATTTATGCCTTAATTATATTGCCTAGGCTGTTGCTGCTTGGGAAACCATTGACTACTGAAATAATAAAGCCAAAGAGCTCAACAAATTAAAGGTATCAATTTTAGAAGTGGTAGGAAACATCTACTAAAATGAGGCAGAAGGGAACCAGCATTCATAGAGCAACTACGCTCTGAACTAGGAAACTTACATTAGGTCTCATTTAACCTTCATAAGCCCTTTATGTGAATACAGAATACAAGTTCCTTGAGGGCTGAGTTTTTGTCTGTTTGGTCATTGCTGTATTACCAGAACCTAAAACAATTTCTGCAACTTAGAAAGCACCTAATAAATACCTGCTGCTGCAAAAATGAATAAATACAATTGTCTCCATTTCTCAGATGGCAAACTGAGATTCAGAAAGGGTAATTAAACTGCTGAAAGTGACACAGCTAACCAAGATTTTAAACCAAATCTGTCTGACATTATCAAAGCCTACCTCCTTGGAAGTCATTTTCTACCAAGAGCAGAACTTCCAAAAATTTCTGACTCCACTTATTATTTAAACTCTTCAAAAAGAGTTGGAAGGACTTAGTATATGACTTTCCTGCTATTTTGTCTTTCAAAAAGTTAAGAAAACAGGTATTCCATAATTTGACCAATAAGAAAGTAGTAGTCCATGAAGCAGTTGTGATAGAAATCTTAAGGAACTTTTATATACCATAAAAAATGATAAGAATCTCGGTATAACTGGGCATGTATCCTAGACACTTTCTTAATATAAGTGGAAACCCAGGGTTAGACTCTCTGAAAGGGAAGGTACTTTTCCAGCATTAGAGCTTCTCAAAAGGAAAATTCTACCATTATAAATTTCCGCAGAGAGTTTTTAAAGGGAAAGATACTTAAAAACAAAAAGCAAACCAACAAACCAAAAAAACCCCTAAACCCTGACCCTATCATAAGCCTACCAGTGAGAAACAAGTAACAGCAGTTTGCCTCTGAGAAGGGGCAAGAGTATGGAGAGAGACCCCTCATTGGCACAGGCATGCAAGACCAAATGGAAGCTGAGAGTGGACTGGAATTCTGAGAAAAATCCGGCTGCAGCCTCAGGGCCCACACGGAACACAATGTACCAGCAGCCTAATGTTGAAGGAATTTGAGGTCTCGGGTAGACTAAAGGTAACTATAAAAATAACCCCCCAAAAGTTTAACTATTGACTAGATTAACTCAACCACCTCCCACTAAAAGCCCGACATAAAAAGAGGACTGCTCATTTCCTGACATAAATTCTATTTTACTCGTTCTCACTATTCTATACACAGCATCCAGGATCAAACTTTAAAAATTATGAGACACACAAAAAAGAAACACATTCACACATCTTCAAGGCATAAAGTAATCAACAGAACCAAGCCAGACTGTGGCCTTTTCTTTACATCCTTAGTTGTAGAAAGTCTGTTCTGCTAGTCTTCAGTTGTTCTCAGAGATGTTGTTCTATATGTAGTAGGAGTTTTGGTGTGTCTGTGGGAGCAGGTGAGCTCAGGATCTTCCTAGTCCATCATTCTGACCTGAGAGCCTAAAGTTTCTTTTTTCTCTGGTTGTCTTCAAGATCTTTTCCTTATCTTTGGCTTTCATCAAGTTGATTATCATGTACATATTGAAAGGAAGAAGTAAAACTGTCACTATTTGCAGATGACATGATACTATATATTAAAAAACCCTAAGGAGTCCACCAAAAATCTATTTAAACCAGTAAATGAACTTAGTAAAGTTACAGGATGCAAAATTAATATGCAGAAATCTGTTGTGTTTCCATACACTAGTAACAAGCTAACAGAAAGAGAAATTAAGAAAAGAATCCCATTTACAATCGCATCAAAAGAATAAAATACCTAGGAATAAATTTAACCAAGTGGGTGAAGACTGGTACTCTGAAAAGTACAATATACTGATGGAAGAAACTGAAGACAACACAAACAAATGGAAAGATATACTGTGCTCATAGGTTAGAAGAATTACTGTTGTTAAAGTGTCTATATTACCCAAAGCAATCTTCAGATTCAATGCAATCTCTATCAAAACGCCAAAGGCATTTTTCACAGAACTGGAACAAATAATCCTAAAATTTATAAAGAAACACAAAAGACCTCAATTCACCAAATCAATCTTAAGAAAGAAGAATAAAACTGGAGTGGAAATCCCACTCCCTGAGTTTGAACTATACTATAAAGCTATAGTAATCAAAAATGGATGGTACTGGCACAAAAACAGACATGTACATCAATGGATCAGAACAGAAAGCCCAGAGCAAACCCACATTTATATGGTCAATTAATTTTCAACAAATGAGACAAAACTACACAGTGGGGAAAAGACAGTCTCTTCAATAAAAGATCCTGGGAAAACCAGATTGCTCAAGGGATCAATCCAAGAAGAAGATATAATAATTATAAATGTTTATGCACCCAACAGAGGAGCACCTCAATACATAAGGCAAATGTTAACAACCATGAAAGGGGATATCGACAGTAACACAATAATAGTAGGGAACTTTAACACCCCATTTACACCAATGGACAGATCATCCATACAGAAAATAAATAAGGAAACACAAGCTTTAAATGACACAGTAGACCAGACAGATTTAATTGATATCTATAGAACAGTCCACTCAAAAGTGGCAGAATACACTTTCTTCTAAAGTGCACATGGAACATTCTCCAGGATAGATCACGTCTTGGGTCATAAATCAAGCCTTGGAAAATTTAAGAAAATTGAAATCATATCAAGTATCTTTTCTGACCACAACACTATAAGATTAGAAATCAAATACAAGAAAAAAAACTGTAAAAACCACAAATACATGGAGGATAAACAGTGCTCTACTAAATAACCAAGAGATCACTGAAGAAATCAAAGAAGAAATTAAAAAATACATAGAAACAAATGAAAGTGAAAACACAATGACCCAAAACCTATAGGACGCAGCAAAAGAAGTTCTAAGAAGGAAGTTTATAGCAATTCAATCTCACCTCAAGAAACAAGAAAAACCGCAAATAAACAACCTAATACTACACCTAAAGCAACTAGAGAAAGAAGAACAAAGAAAACCCAAAGTCAGTAGAAGGAAAAAACTCATAAAGATCAGAGCAGAAATAAATGAAATAGAAATGAAGAAAACAATAGCAAAGATCAAAAAACTAAAAGCTGATTCTTTGAGAAGATAAAAAAAATTAATAAACCCTTAGACAGACTCATCAATAAAAAAAAGGGAGAGGACACAAATCAATAAAATTAGAAATGAAAACAGAGAAATCACAACTGACACTGCAGAAATACAAAGGATTATAAGAGACTACTACAAACAACTGTATGCCAATAAAATGGACAACCATGAAGAAATGGACAAATTCTTGGAAACGTACAATTTTCCAAGACTGAACTGGGAAGAATTAGAAAATATAAACAGACCTGCCACAAGTAATGAAATTGAAACTGTAATTAAAAATCTTCCAACAAACAAAAGTCCAGGACCATATGGCTTCATAGGCAAATTCTATCAAACATTTAGAGAAGAGCTAACACCAATCCTTCTCAAACGCTTCCAAAAAACTGCAGAGGAAGGAACACACCCAAATTCATTCTACAAAGCCACCATCACTCTGACACCAAAACCAGAAAAAGATATCACAAAAAAGAAAATTATAGACCAATATCACTGATGAACATAGATGCAAAAATCCTCAACAAAATACTAGCAAACAGAATCCAGCAACATATTAAAAGGATCGTACACCATGATCAAGTGGGATTTATCCCAGGGATGCAAGGATTCTTCAGTATATGCAAATCAATCAATGTGATACACATATTAACAAATTGAAGGAGAAAAACCATATGATCATCTCAATATATGCAGAAAAAGCTTTTGACAAAATTCAACACCCATTTATGATAAAAACTCTCCAGAAAATGGGCACAGAGGGAACCTACCTCAACATAATAAAGGCCATGTATGACAAACCCACAGCAAACATACTCAATGGTGAAAACCTGAAAGCATTTCCACTAAGATCAGGAACAAGACAGGGATGTCCACTCTTGCCACTCTTATTCAACACAGTTTTGGAAAAGAAGTAAAACTGTCACTATTTGCAGATGACGATATTATACATAGAAAACCCTAAAGATGCCATCAAAAAACTACTAGAACTAATCAATTAACTTGGTAAGGTTGCAGAGTACAAAATTAATGCACAGAAATCTCTGGCATTCCTATACACTAACAACAAAAAATCAGAAAGAGCAATTAAGGAAACACTCCCATTTACCACTGCAACAAAAAGAATAAAATACCTAGGAATAAACCTACTGAAGGAGGCAAAAGACTTGTACTCAGTAAACTATAAAACACTGATGAAAGAAATCAAAGATGACATAAACAGATGGAGAAATATACCATGTTCTTGGACTGGAAGAATCAACATTGTGAAAATGACTCTGATACCCAGAGCAATCTACAGATTCAATGCAATCCCTATCAAACTACCAATGGCATTCTTCACAGAATTAGAACAAAAATTTTTACAATTCGTATGGAAACACAAAAGATCCTGAACAGCCAAAGCAATCTTGAGAAAGAAAAATGGAGCTGGAGTAATCAGGCTCCCCGACTTCAAACTATACTACAAAGCTACAGTAATCAAGACAGTATGGTACTGGCACAAATACAGAAATATAGATCAATGGTACAGGATAGAAAGCCCAGAGATAAACCCATGCACATATGGTCACCTAATTTATGACAAAGGAGGCAAGAGCATACAATGGAGAAAAGACAGCCTCTTCAATAAGTGGTGCTGATAAAACTGGACAGCTACACGTAAAAGAATGAAATTAGAACACTCCCTAACACCATACACAAAAATAAACTCAAAATGGATTAAAGACCTAAATGTAAGGCCAGACACTATAAAATTCTTAGAGGAAAACATAGGCAGAACACTCTATGACATAAATCACAGCAAGATCCTTTTTGACCCACCTCCTAGAGTAATGGAAATGAAAACAAAAATAAACAAATGGGATCTAATTAAACTTCAAAGCTTTTGCACAGCAAAGGAAATCATAAACAAGATGAAAAGGCAAGTCTCAGAATGGGAGAAAATATTTACAAATGAAAAATGGACAAAGGATTAATCTCCAAAATATATAAACAGCTCATGAAGCTCAATATCAAAAAAGCCAATTCAATTAAAAAATGGGCAGAAGGCCTAAATAGACATTTCACTAAAGAAGACATACAGATGGCCAAGAGGCACATGAAAAGATGCTATCACTAATTATTAGAGAAATGCAAATCAAAACTACAGTGAGGTATCATCTCACACGGGTCAGAATGGCCATTATCAAAAAATCTACAAACAATAGGGCTTCCCTGGTGGCGCAATGGTTGAGAGTCTGCCTGCTGATGCAGGGGACACGGGTTCGTGCCCCAGTCTGGGAAGATCCCACATGCCTTGCAGTGGCTGGGCCTGTGAGCCATGGCCGCTGAGCCTGCGTGTCCGTTGCCTGTGCTCTGCAACGGGAGAGGCCACAAGAGTGAGAGGCCCATGTACCTCAAAAAAAAAAAAAAAAAAATCTACAAACAATAAATGCTGGAAAGCATGCAGTGAAAAAGGAACCCTCGTGCACTGTTGGTGGGAATGTGAATTGATGCAACCATTATGGAGAACAGTATGGAGGTTCCTTAAAAACTAAAAATAGAACTACCATATAACCCAGCAATCCCACTACTGGGCATATACCACAAAGTTCATTGCAGCACTATTTACAATAGCCAGGACATGGAAGCAACCTAAATGTCCATTGACAGATGAATGGATAAAGAAGATGTGGCACATATATACAATGGAATATTACTCAGCCATAGAAAGAAACGAAAATGAGTTATTTGTAGCGAGGTGGATGGACCTAGAGTCTGTCATACGGAGTGAAGTACATCAGAAAGAGAAAAACAAGTACTGTATGCTAACACATATATATGGAATCTAAAAACGAAAAAAATAAAGTGGTACTGATGAACCTAGTGGCAGGGCAGGAATAAAGATGTAGACATAGAGGATGCACTTGAGGACACCGCGGGGGAGGGGGAAGCTAGGGCAAAGTGAGAGTAGCATCGACATATACACACTACCAAATGTACAAGAGATAGCTAGTGGGAAGCAGCAGCATAGCACAGGGAGATCAGTTTGGTGCTTTGCGATGACCTAGAGACGTGGGATAGGGAGAGTGGGAGGGAGTTTCAAGAGGGAGGGGACATAGGGATATATGTATGCATATGGCTGATTCACTTTGTTGTACAACAGAAACTAATACAGTATTGTGAAGCAATTATACTCCAATAAAGGTCTATTAAAAAAAACCAAACTGGATGGTACTGGCACAAAAACAGACACATAGATCAATGGATCAGAACAGAGAGCCCAGAAGCAAACCCACGCTTATATGGTTAATTAATTTACAGCAAAGGAGACAAAACTACGCAGTGGGGAAAAGACAGTCTCTTCAATAAATGATATTGGGAAAACCAAAGAACTCCATGAAAAAAGAATCAAACCAGACCTCTATCTTATACCATACACAAAAATAAATTCAAAATGGATTAAAGACTTAAACATAAGACCTGAAACCATAAAACTCCCGGGAGAAAACATAAGGAGTACACTTTTTTATATCAGTCTTAGCAATAATTTTGGGGATCTATCTCCTCAAGCAAGGGAAACAAAAGCAAAAGTAAACAAATGGAACTATATCAAAGTAAAAAAGCTTTTACACAGCAAAGGAAACTATCAACAAAACCAAAAGACAACCTACTAGATGCGAGAAGATATTTGCAAATGATATATCTAATAAGGGGTTAATATCCAAAATACATAAAGAACTCATAAAACTCAATATCAAAAAAACAAACAGTATGATTAAAAAGTGGGCAGAGAACCTGAATAGACATCTTTCCAAAGATGACATACAGACGGCCAACAGATACATGAGAACATGTTCAACATCACTAATCATCAAGAAATGCAGGGCTTCCCTGGTGGCGCAGTGGTTGAGAGTCTGCCTGCCGATGCAGGGGACATGGGTTCGTGCCCCAGTCCAGGAAGATCCTACATGCCGTGGAGCGGCTAGGCCCGTGAGCCATGGCCGCTGAGCCTGAGCGTCCGGAGCCTGTGCTCCGCAACGGGAGAGGCCACAACAGTGAGAGGCCTGTGTACCGCCAAAAAAAAAATAGAAAAGAAATGCAAACCAAAACCACAATGAAAGAGACATCACCTCATACCTCTCAGAATTGCTATCATCAAAAAGACAACAAATAAGGAGTGGTGGTGAAGATGTGGAAAAATGGAACATTTATGAACTGTTGGTAGGAATGTAAATTGGTGCAGCCACTATGGAAAACATGATAGAGTTTCCTCAAAAAATTAAAAATAGAACTATCATCTGATCCAGCAATTCTACTCCTGGGTATATCTGCAGAAAACAAATACACTAATTAGAAAATATATATGCACCCCTATGTTCATTGCAGCATTACTTATAATGGACACAATACGGAAGCAACCTAAGGGTCCATTGACCAATGAATGAATAAAGAAGATGTAGCATACACACACACACACACACACACACACACACACACATACATACACACACACACACACACACACAAAATGGGATACCATATGATTTCACTTATATGTGGAATCTAAAAAACAAAACAAATGAACAAACAAAACAAAACAGAAACATACTCAGTGATACAGAGAACAAATTGGTGGTCACCATAGGAGAGGGGTTCAGAGGGGTTGGGTGTAACTGGTGAAGGGGATTAAGAGGTACAAACTTCCAGTTATCAATAAATAAGTCAAGGGAATGTAATGTACAGCATATGGAATATAGTCAATAATATTACAATAACTTTTTGGCTACTAGGCTTGTGATCAACTCATAATGCATATAAATGCCAAATCATTATATTGTACATCTGAAATTAATACTGTATGTCAACTATACTTCAAAGAAGAATAAAATTAAAAAGGAAACATTACACATAAAAGAAAGATAAAAATGATAACAGACGTTTCATCAGAAATTATGCAAGCCATAAGCCAAAGGAAAACCTTTAAAGAAAAAATGAAAATAAAAATTGGTCACTCCAGAATTCTATAACCAGTGAAACTGTCTATCAAAAATGAAGGGGAAGTTAAAAAAAATGAAGAGGAGGAAAAAATTTTCAAACAAACAAAAGATAAGAAAACCCAGTGTCAGCAACTCAGTACTATAAGAAATGTTAAAGGAAGTTCTTCAGGCAGAAGGAGTACAATACCAGATGAAAATCTGGATTTACATAAGAAATAAAATAGCATTGCATATTACTTTTAAAATGAGAGTAAATATAATTTTTATTTTTAATTTCCTTAAAAGATAATCAGCTGTCTAAAGTTAAAAAACATCAAAATATATTGTGAGACTTACATAGAAGTAAAATGTATGACAATGATAGCACAAAGGATGGAAGGGAAGACATGAGAGTGGCCCTTACATAATAATATTATTGAAGGTAGACTGTAAGTTAAATATATGTTTTTTAAACCCTAGAGCAACTGAAACTAAAACTAAGAAGTGTAACTATATCTATGTGTATGTAGATATATACATGTGTGTATGTATATATGTACACATCTATATCCTATATGTCTATAGTAAAACTATATCTCCACATACAGATAAAATGCAATCCTAGAAAAAAATGCTCAGTTAAACCAAAAGCAGGTAGGAAAAGAGGATGGAAAGGAGTAAAAGACAAATGGAACACATGGAAATCAACTAATGAGAGTGCATTTAAACCCAAGCAGATAAATAATTACATTAAATGTAAATAGTCTAAACACCTCGACCTTTAAAAAAAGGAAAAGACTGTAATGTTTAATTACAAGAAAGCAAGAACCAACTGTATGCTGTCTACAAGAAACTTACTTTAAATGTAAAGATATAGATGTTAGAAGTAAACTGATGGACAAAGACACACCATACAAACAATAAGTATAAGGAAGCTGGAGTGGTTATATTAATATCAGACAAAAAAGACTTCAGAACAGGGTTATAAAAGGGGTGAACAAGGACATTACATAATTACATCCTTTTTGCTTTGTTGGCATACATTGTACTTCTATGCATGTTGTAAATCTCACAGTACATTTTTGCATTTATCTAGCCTTTCTTATATGAGCTATACCACTGGGTAACAAAATAGTACATGAGGGCAAACACCTTTTTATAAAAGCATTATAATTAATAAGTGAAGAATAAAGAAGAAAATTTCACTATCTTGCTACTCCCAATCAATTAATGGATTTGGATACTGAGTATCGACTGCTGCTAGTATCACAAAAAGATGAACAACATACATTTTATTTGTTTCCTGATGAAAGACTACACAACCATCTACCATCTTCCAAAGGGCTCATAAGTCTGATAAATACTTTGCATTATCTGCCAACTTGAAGGAAATTCAAAGGACAGAGGAGCTAGGTGAACTGTACCAAAAATATGCAATCAACAAAATCCAGACTAAGGATAATGCTACAGTAATGGGTAGTAGTGGTGGTAATGCTTGTCAGATGCCTCAGGTTCTTCAACAGATAAATTACAAGGAAAATAAAGGGATGGAAGGACACTGTAGGTTAAAAGAGAATTAAAAGCAAAAAAAGAAAAGGTGGGCAAGACTAAAATACACTGTTTAGGGATACAAGAAGAGATTACTATAAAAATCCCAGTGAGTATTTACTTCAGAGGGTGAGAAGACAGAAATTGTGGCAGGACACACAGAGGAGCTTCTGGACTGGGTGGCAAAGTTCTGTTTCCTAGTCTGAGTGATAGTTATAAGAATACTTGCCTTGGGAATTCCCAGGTGGTCCAACAGTTAGGACTCTGTGCTTTCACTGCCATGGCCCGGATGGGGAACTAAGATCCCACAAGCAGCGCAGCACGGCCCCAAAAAAAAAAAGAATACTTGCCTCATAATAGCTCTGTAAGCCATACATTTCCTTTATGTGGCTTTTATTATCTGTGTTTTAGTTGACAATAAAAAGGTTAAGAAAAAATAGCAGTGTGTCTCAGGGCTCAAAACTGAAAAGATTTTACATAAAAGTTGAAAAATGGGGGCTTGACAAAAGATAGATCCTAAAGAAGGACTAAAATCACTCAGGAGAGTGCAGGATAGATTCAAAGGAAAAATATGAACAAGGAAAGTAGACTCACTGCTCGTGGCAAAAGGATTAATGTTAACATATTCCTATGAGAACAGAAATGAGAGGCCAGAATTTCCATCTTCAGTTAGGGAGTAGGATCTTTGGTCCTTCCTAACCGGAACTGTTCTTGTCTTTTGGTTCAAAGTACAAGACTGGTGAGGGCTTCCCTGGTGGCGCAGTGGTTGAGAGTCCGCCTGCCGATGCAGGGGACACGGGTTCGTGCCCCGGTCCGGGAAGATCCCACATGCCGCGGAGCGGCTGGGCCCGTGAGCCATGGCCGCTGAGCCTGCGCGTCCGGAGCCTGTGCTCCGCAACGGGAGAGGCCGCAACAGTGAGAGGCCCGCGTACCGCAAAAAAAATAAAAAAATACAAGACTGGTGAAAAGAAAAAAAAAATTATCCAGAGATTCTAGTTACTGCCTAAGAATTCAGATTTCCAGATTAAAATAAATCACATCCCAGGGTACAAGTGTGATATGATCAAAGGAATGCTGTCAGCTAGCTCTGAGGAATCATGGAAAGAAGCACTGTCTGTTTAGAGTGACTTGTTTAGATGCCACATAATAGGGTAAATTGGAAATTATGAAGGCCTTTTGACAACTACTTAAGCTATCTACGCCACCAAACTTCCTATTAATATGTGTTTATATATGCACAGTAACTACACATAAAGATTACTCGTCAGAATGCCAAACCATCACAGGCATTTCCCCTAAAACATGATAGTCAAACATTGTTATCTTTTTAATTATTGTAGCCACAGCATTTGATTCAATATATGCTACACAGTGACATGAATATATAAATTATGATTCTTCAAATATTGAACATGCATTGCCTTTAGCTTCCATTTTCTCTATTTTACTTAAGTACCTTGATTTTCATGGAGTCTGCTAACACCAGTATTTCTAGCTGCAATTATGATAAAATAACTGCTATTTGTATTCTCACAGGGCAGGGTACTAGACCGGAAGTCAGAAAATCTCATTTTGGTCTAAATTCTGTCATTAACTAGTTCTGTGACCCTGGTCGAAGCACCCTCTAGGAAAGAATTTCATTTTCCCATCTGTAGACCACAGATGTTGGATTATAGCTGAGTGTAGTGGAATAACTGAGGACATGGAAAGGAGACGTGACCCATGAGCCCCCCTCGGCAAGCCGAGGGCGGGCGAATAAGCCAGGACTGCAGGCAGTCCTGGATACTTTGGGCACTGATCCATGAAATGACCTCAGTAAAATCAGAACACAAGGAAACGTCCTTGTGCTACTTTAGTATAATCAGAATGATGGGAACACAAGGAGATGTCCTTGTGCTGCTTGTGAGCTCAAGGACGAAGCACGGCATGTCTTCAAGAAAGCCCATTGTTGCTTGTATAATCAATAAAAGGATATGTTGCTGCTTTGGCATTTCTGAAATGTTAAAATTGTAAGTCTTGAGACGTAAACATAGATAATGCTTAAATAAAAGCCACCACAGCAGGACAGACGGCGCTGTTTTGCCTGAGCGAGCGGCAGCCCTCTACTGCTGTGCTTCGGCACGATTCATCTCCTGTGATGAGCTTACTTTCGGCCCTGTCCTAAGAAAAACTACAAGAGCTGAGGGTCAAAGAGAGTATTTTCACTATTTTAATAGAGGCCTGTAGGTTTTGAAAATTTCTCATATTTCAAAGGGAACAAGTCTCTAACAGTGTCATTTCAGACACCTTTTCAGGGTTGGTGATTGACATTTCGCACAGGAGATCCTATAGAGTTTGCTTCTCTGCTTCTGACTTCAGAGTTCCAAACCCAGATAAGCCAAATCCCAGGCTCTTAACAGAGGGTGGTCTCACTATAGATTCAACAACAGAAAGCCTCAGAAATCATGGATATTAGAACGCCCCTTTTAAACTGACATTTAAAGCCTGTATGTTCATTTTTCACTCATAAAATTGGCAAAATTGAAAAGAATGACAATACCCAGGGGTTGCTATAGCAGTGGATGAAAGTGCACTGTCATGTACTATTCATGGAAGAACAAATTGGTAGAAATTATTTTGGATATCATTTTGGCAGTATCTATCAAAAGTTTACATCTCATGCCTTTTGCCTCAACAGTTACAATGATAGAAATTTACCCTCTTCAAAAAGTTATACATGTACATACAGATATGCCTGCGAGAGTGGAGTTTATGGCCTTATTTATAATAATGAAAAACTAGAAAGAACACAAAAGCTAATCAATTGAGATTAGTTGAATAAAATTAAGCACAGCCAAACAATGAAACTCTATTCAGTCATTAAAAAGAATGCAAAAATGGGGCTGGCTATGGAGCAGGGCTACGAGAATTTCAAAAAGGAGAAAAGGAAGAATTATCCCTACTTTCTTGAGTTCACAGGTGACTTTTTTCCTGGACTTCTGGCCAGAAGGAGGGATTACAGGAGATATTGATGATGGTGTCCATCATACAGTTTAATATGTCTCATGGCGGGGAGATAAAGAAGAAACAAAAATGAGAAACACAAAAAGACCATATTAGTTGTTCTTCACGTTTTAACGCCTTTCCCAATTTTCTTGTTCTATTTACTTTTCATATTCCTCAAGCAGTTGCTTTTTTGTATTTTGTCATCTTAAGTAGCAATCAACTGCACTGTGCTTACTCCAAGTAGAAGTTTTACCCTCCTCCCTCTTAAATTCTGAGGCAACACATACACACACACAGGCTTTAAAAACAGAAGTTCTACAAAAAAGGATTCCTCCTGTATACTTCTAAAGAGTAAATGTTCTAATTTACTTAGTCACTAAAGGTACCGTTTTTGTTGTTGTTAGCATTAGATAGGGTTGGGCTTTTGGGAACAGAGCTCATGTTTATGAGCACTTATTGAGGGGTGGGATAGGGAGGGTGGGAGGGAGGGAGACGCAAGAGAGAAGAGATATGGGAACATATGTATATGTATAACTGATTCACTTTGTTATAAAGCAGAAACTAACACACCATTGTAAAGCAATTATACTCCAATAAATGTAAAAAAAAAAAGAGTGATAAATTGAAATTGCTATTTCTAAAAAAAAAAGAATGCAAAAGATATATATGTACTGACATGATATGCATAAGAAATTATTTAATAAAAATGCAAGTTGTAAAACAAAATGTAAAATATGGCCCCATTCATGAAACCATAAATGTTTATGTAGATATGGATGCATATTCATGCAGATATATATGTGGGTAATAGATGAGATTACAAAGGCATACAAAAAAGCCTGAAAAACTAGGCACCATAGAGGCTTTGACAATGTACCTCTTAGATCTTCTGTTGCAGGGAGCACAATTGACCAATGGCCCCTAACTGCTGTGCTCTGAAATCCATCACTGCGCTAGCACCAAAGCCACCTTCCCCTGAGGTGGATCCCAGCCAATGACTAAAAGCAGCAGAGATACAAAGGCAGGCCCATTTCTGGGAGAGGCATGACTGCTGACAGGAGACTGTGTCAAAGATCCCCCCATTTGCCTGTTCTAAACTTCCTTAGAACTAAGACCTTGCTTCCTTCCTTCCCTCTCTCCTTCATAGCTCAGAGCTGCACTGCAGTCCGATGGCTCTCCTCATCTCCTCCGA
The DNA here is from genome assembly GCF_059928025.1 of Delphinapterus leucas. Taxonomy (NCBI): domain Eukaryota; kingdom Metazoa; phylum Chordata; class Mammalia; order Artiodactyla; family Monodontidae; genus Delphinapterus; species Delphinapterus leucas. The sequence continues at coordinate 92,921,148 of NC_143130.1, forward strand.
CTCACTCCCCACTGTATCCAGACTAACACCAAGTTGGCAGGGGTTTCTGCAGGAAAGTGAAAGTACATGTAAATATTTTGCTGCAAGCCATAAGACTTTTGCAAACTACTTTTCTTGAAGATTCAAAATAACAGTAATAGCAACAACACCCATGTGCTTAAGGTGAACGTCTTTTCTGCATGAGCAGAGGAGCACGTGCAGACTCTCATACGGATGGTCTGGTCCCTCCATCAACAGAGCAGGTAATCTAATGACTCCTATTAAGGTCTGAACAGCACTTTATAGTTTTCACTCCCATTAGACCTCCACCACGGCCCTGGCAAATAGGTAGACTTTGCATTATGTACCTCTTTTTACAGCAAGAGAACTTCAGCTCTCTGATCCTCAAACCTCTTGATTCAATCCACTGTTCCTTCCCTGGATTGTCCCCTGCATTGAAGAGCCTGGAGAACCTGAGCGAGGAGTGACTGCCCTGATGAACTAGCCTACTGTGCTCACGACCACCCGAAAAGTAGATATTATCATTATCCTCATTTTACAGATGAAAAACTTGAGACCAGAGAGGTTAAGTGCTTTGTCCAAAGTCACACAGCAGTAGTAAGTAGTAGAGCTGAAATTTGGACCAAGGTAGTGTGATTGCAAATTGTTGCATGAAACTACTTATTAAGAAAAGCCAACTCTCCAAAAGTGGTAAAAATAGGCCAATTTGCCTTCTCTTATCTGTATTTCTTTATTGCTCTTCCTCATCTTCCCACTCCAACAGAGGCACCTTTTCACCTTTTTCTCTCATTATCTCTTTCCCAAGTGGTTGTTTACGGAAATCCTGTCTTCACATCATGCTTGAGTAAAGGTACAATCTATAATCGGGACCCTGAAAAAGGGAGAGAGGTATTAACTTGGCATTGAGGGCAGACCTGAGATTCAGATAAGACTGAAGGAGAGGCCTTATGACTTAGGAGGAACCAGAAAGGATCCCACAATGGCAATGTGAGCCTGGAACAAGCGGAACCAAGTTCTGACAGGGTCTTATGAGTTCATGAATTTTAAACCATTCTGAGACCTATGTGCTATTACCTCTAGGAGTGACCTATGAAAATGGACAGAAGAAGTTGGAGAGCAGAATGTGGGGATATGGAAGACCAAAGCATCATAAATGAGAAGTGGGAGCTAATTTCAGTAATGTGGGAGACTAGATTTTTCTTTGGAAGATTTTTTAGAAATTTGAGACATCATAAGTAAAATTGAGCTGGCACCACTGAATCGTACACCTTTGCAGAAGGCTGTGTTATTTTTTCACTCTTTCCTTGAAAAGGACCAAATATCTGGTGTTTTTTGCCCAGAAGAAATAGAAGAATAGTCTCTGTATCAACACCTATCAACTCCAAGGTAAGTTCTTTAAGTCAAAATCTCAGGGAATCAGGGGGAGGGATAAATTAGGAGTTTGGGATTAGCAGATACAAACTATTACATATAAAACAGATAAACAACAAGGTGCTACTGTATAGCACAGGGACCTATATTCAATATCCTGTTATAAATCATAATGGAAAAGAATATGAAAAAGAAGAAAAAAATCCCCAGGAGTCAATAATCATAAAAGTGTGAGGTTAGTTCACCATTTTACTCAGATCTAGATCCATCTGAGAGAAAAGGGTACCAATTCCCTGATCAGGATGGCAAGAGGCCAAGCAGAAGCCAATGAGAGTTCTCCAAGAACTCCGAGGCCAAAGGCTGGCCACAGCCAGCTGAACCCTGGGTGTGCTTTCTCTCCCTAAGCACTCACTCACACAGCATCAGCTATGTACATGGCCCCGGAATGGTTGGGACAAACGTAAGCAGTTGGGGCAAATAGTGCCAACTGCTGGCTCAAGCACCGGTGGGAAAAGGGCAAACGGAATGCCAGGTAACAGTGCACCCAGACTATGATGGTCTATGAAATCCACAAACCTGGAAGGAGGTTTGTGATGACTCTCAGAGGGTATTCTCAATATTTGGTGCATAGGGTCCTTTTGGGCTCTGCTCTGCACTAAAATGGCACCCCTGGGTGACTGGGAAAGTGGAGGGTGTAGGAGGGGAATTGAGCACCAGCCTAGTGGAGCCCAGGGAAGGGGTGAGTAGTTCGAATTTTTTTCAGTTTCTCAATGACCCAATGAATGTTGGACTAATGATAAAACAATTGTATCAAAGACCTCTCCTGCCCCTCCAGCTCTGGTTTGGTTTGGTTTTCTCAGATGTCGGTGACAGTATATCTTTCCCTTGGTTAACCATGGTAAAATCATTTGTGTTCTTTTAAAGGCCAGGGTCAATCTGGAGAAGACACCTGCCTTCACAGCCTGAGTAGTGGAAATTTTGCCCACACAGGGACAGAAGCCAGCTTATGAGGATTCACTTTAGGAGCTACATTGGGAAGTGTCTCAACATAAGCATTTCCTGCTCAAGCCTGATCTTCCCCAGCACTGTCACATCACAGCTCCTTCCTTCTGTCTCACATCCCTCCCTCAGCATGAGCACTTCTTTAATGCTATGGACCCAGCTAATCCAGCATACTTTGTTAACCAAGGATTTCCCAGGACAGTCTTCACTTCAAACGTTTGGTTGTTCCCACAAATCAAAAAATTATACCAGAAATTCCACTATTTCCACATCTGAATTATGCCCTCTTGAACCCAGAGGTGGCATAAAAATCCTGTTGCCATACTTTGTATCCCAATTTTTATTTTTAAAAACTAGGCTATTCATCCATTGTCAAAGGACCTGGGCCTTTGCATAACCAAAAATCACCCTGAATGCCACAGCTTCCTGCCTCTAAACGCATGGCAGAAATCGTTACTGGAACACAAAATTCCATGCCATTAAAGACTCATTCTACCTCAGAATCCTCAAAGCAATAGAATCAAGGCTAAGAGTCATTGTCAATCAATTATACATTTGTTCTAGGCTTTGTAAACTTATTTATACTGATTTCACTGTCCAACAGGTTAATGTAGTACAATCTAGACAGTGTCTAGTGTAATCTAGACAGCTGTATCCCAAGATACAGATCTGTATTTTAACTCTCATTCTGCACAGTAAATCCAGTTTAAAAGAAGATACCTGTATGGATAATTCTTTATCCAAAAAATGTGTTCCTAACTGTAGAATTTTAGGAGTTCAAGGAGGTGGGTAAAACAGAGCTGAGGGCCTTCCTGCAGCTTCAAATGTAATCACGTGGGAGACCCCAATTCCATCTGTGCCCAAGACAAGCCTAGTGTATAAGTAAAAACATTTTTAGAACATTTTTAATTTCAAGATTAGAACCTTGAAACGCTTAGAGAAATAAAGTTACTAAGTCGTGAATCCACCTCTTATCTATAATAAAATACTGAAGATACAAGGCACTCTACCTTCACCAGGACTACCTGAGTCCTTTCTGGTGACCAGGAAGGCTCCAGGAAGAGTGGGAAAGGATTGTTCCTACTCCCTACATCTTATCACACCATCAGAATTTGTGCACACGAGTCATGCCCATAAAAGGATGATTTGCAGATTATTTATTATAACAAAACTATTTCAGAAAACGTTTGGTGTCTAGGGGATTATTTTAAGGATGACAGTTAGCATTTATTCATCACCTCCAGAAGTAGTTCTGCATTAGCAATGCTGTTTAATTTCTGGATTTATAATGTCACATTTTACGAGTTCAAATAAAGATGGAGACAAGACCCAACGTTGGCTGAACTATCTGAAGACAGTTTACAGGGATAATAATAGTAACCTGAAACTTTTAGAGCAATTGCTGTAATTTTCCACTTCAGCCCCAGTTTCAAATATTGAACTACAGGCCACAGAAGGTAGCCTGGTTCCTTAGTAAATTTATAGAGTGGATGATTTGGGAAGTTTGAATAAAAAATGTAGTGGAATATTTTCTTTTGAATGTAGGGGGAAAAGGCAGGTTGCTTGCCAATTCTAGATCTTGTTCAATGACCACAAACCATCAGGACAGTATATGAGCTTTTTCCTTTTCAAGCGAAAAACCATCACTATGAGATTACAAAAAATGTAGAGCAAAGCCTTTTTTATGCTTTGATTCTCAACTTGGAGGTACTTACAGAATCGGGATTTACAAAGACCTTAGGATTTGGCCCTCACATATTTTAAGGATATGCTATAATAAATCTTAGAAACAACCTGAATATCCACTAATTAGATAATGCTAGAAGAAATCCGGCATATCTGCACAAAGGAATAACATGAAGCCATTAACGTTGTCTTTAAAGACTGCGTAATTCAATAGGAAGCTATATGGACGCACACACAATCATTTTGACAGTGTTTACCCTGAGAGGGAAGTCTGAAAGTGGACAGTGGGAAAGAACTTACTTCTCATTATCATACTATCTGAATTTCTTATTGTAAGTATTTTTCACTTAAAAGTAACTGTACATGCAATATAACTGCACAAAGAAATGACCTTACCTCTGTATTTTCTTCTCCATACTTTTCTGTATTTTTCCAAATATTCTTCAAAAAATGTGTTACCTTTTTATTGAAATATAGCTGACTTACTCTATTATATTAGTTTCAGGTATGCAACACAGTAATTTGATATTTTTATAGATTGCATACAAAATTATTAAAAATACTGACTATATTTCCTGTGCTATATATTACATCTCTATGACTTTTTTTTTATGACTAGTAGTTTTCACCTCCTCATCTCCCTTACCTATTTCACCTCACCCCCACCCCCCAGTAACCACTAGTTTGTTCTCTGTATCTGTGAGAGAAGATATTTGCAAATGATATGTTCAATAGGGGGTTGATATCCGAAATATATAAAGAACACATGTAACTCTTTATCAAAAAAACAAACAACCTGATTGAAAAATGGGCAGAAGTGGGTAGGGGGATAAGAGAGATAGGTAAGGAAGATTAAGAGGTACAAACTTCCAGTTACAAAATAAATGAGTCACAGGTATGAAATGTACAGTATGGGCAATATAGTCAATAATAATGTAATATCTTTGTATTACATTACAGATAGTAACTAGACTTATTATGGTGATCATTTTGAAATGTATAGAAATACTGAATCACTGAATCACTATGTTGTATACCAGGAACTAATATAAGTGCTGTAGGACAATTATACTTCAAAAGCAAACAAACAAACAAACTCATAGAAAAAGAGATCAGATTTGTGGTTACCAGAGGCAGGGGCGGGAGGAGGGGGAATTGGATAAAGGCAGTAAAAAAGGTACAAACTTCCAGTTATAAGATAAGTAAGTACAAGGGATATTAGGTACAACATGATAAATATAATTAACACTGCTGTACATTATATATTAAAGTTGTTGAGAAAGTAAATCCTAAGAGTTCTCATCACAATAGAGGAATATTTTTTTCTTTTTCTTTTATTTTGTATCCTATGAGATGATGGATTCTCACTAAACATATTATAATCACTTCATGATGTACGTAAGTCAAATCATTATGCTGTACACCTTAAACTTATACAGTGCTGTATGTCAATTATATCTCAATAAAACTTATTCAGTGCTGTATGTCAATTATATCTCAATAAAACTTATTCAGTGCTGTATGTCAATTATATCTCAATAAAACTGGAGGGAAAAAATGGGCAGAGAAACAACAGGCATTTTTCCAAAGAAGACATGCAGATGGCCAAGAGACACATGAAAAAATGCCCAACATCATTAATCATCAGGGAAATGCAAATCGAAACCACAATGAGATATCACCTCACACGTTTTAGAATGGCTAATATCAAAAAGACAATAAATAACAAGTGCTGGTGAGGATATAGAGAAAAGGGAGCCCTTGTGCACTGTTGGTAGGAATGTAAAGTGGTGCAGTCACTATGGAAAACAGTATGGAGGTTCCTCAAAAAATTAAAAATAGAACTACCATACTATCCAGCAATCCCATCCCTGGGTATTTATCCAAAGAAAACAAAAACACTAGTTTGAAAAGATATATGCTACCCCAATGTTCATATTGTTCATATATGTTCATAATGTTCATATATGCTACCCCAATGTTCATATTGTTCATATATGTTCATAATGTTCATATATGCTACCCCAATGTTCACATTGTTCATATATGTTCATAATGTTCATATATGCTACCCCAATGTTCATAACAACTATTTACAATAGCCAAGATATGGAAGCAACCTAAGTGCCCACTGATGGATAAATGGATAAAGAAGTTGTGATACACACACACACAGGAATATTTCTCAAGTATAAAAAAGAATTAAACCTTGCCATTTGTGACAATATGGGTGGGCCTGGAGGGTATCATGCTAAGTGAAATAAGTTAGACAGAGAAAGACAAATACTGTATGTTTTGACTTATATGTGTAATCTAAAAAAGCAAAACGAACAAATATAACAAAACAGAAATAGACTCAGAGATACAGAGAACAAACTAAAACATATGTTACTTTTTGAAAAGGGAAAATACAAAATTTTTTAAATATCACTCAAAAATTCATTTTGATAAAGTGAAAACACTGGGTATGGCCTGTGGGATTCCTCACTCTGTAAAACATGGGACTCCTGGCTCTCCAGAATCTCGGAGGACAGACACAATCCATAAACTTTAAATATCAGGAAGAGGTTTACATAACATTGTCACGAAAGTAACATTCTGCACCAAGAATCTGTGGTATACACAAACCCCAATTTACATGGGATCTTACTCCTTCCTGTTATTGATTGTCCAGAAATTACATAGCTGGAAAAAAATGAGAAATATCTATTATGAAAAAATAGAAGATATGAGACTGGGATAGGTTTACCTTTTCCTTTAAAAGGATAGAGACAAATACCAAAATATCAATAATAAAGGTTTTATATTACTGAAGTATCTATAAACTAGTTTAAAAATTAATTGATGACTAAGTTACATTAGATTGTTCAGATCTTCCTTTCTGGAGACAACAAGAAGGTAACACACACAGTAACAGACAGACATTCAAGAACATCGCAGAGAAGATAAAGCAAATTATACAAACCCTATGCATAGTATGATCCCACTGAATGTGTGAGTGGGTGGATGGTTGGGTAGATGGATGTATGGATGGATGGACAAATGGATAAAAGGAAGAGAGGGAGAGAGGGAACAAAGAAATGAAAAGATATTCACTAGCTTCTAAGAGTGGTTTCTCTGAGTGGTGATCTCTGATAACCTTTTAGTTCCCTCTTTTCGCTCCTTGACATTTCTGATTTTTCTACAATAAACTGATGATTTTTTTTAAGTTTTTAAGTTAAATGGATACTGATGAAGGAGTTGGACCTCCAGAGAAATTCAATGATTTACTAAAGTCCACGCAGCCCAGCTGGAGGAGAACTTGGACTCCACCCCACATTTGTGACTCTTAAAAGAGATTTGCTCTGAAGTCTTGGGTGAGGGGTTTCAAACGTTTCTATTCTAGCAAGACAAGAAGGCATCCTTTCTATGTCCTAAGGAATCTTCACACATTGAGTCCGAGAACTACTGGCCTCCATAACTCAAGATTAAATTCATATGCTAGGTACAAAGATCAATTTCTGTTCTTCTTAAAGAAAGGGTGTTGGGGCTGGTTTTGTCTCATTGCTTCTTTTTATGCCGTCTGAAGAGCTAGGTTGAAGAACTCCTCCCCATGAACTAGGAGCTGGGGGGACCCTTGTTTAAAACATTGCTATAAAGGAAATGAAATTGGGGGTTTTACTGACTGCTCTAAACTTACGTTTCTCCAAAATAAATGTATGTTCGGTTTCCATAGAGCCCAGCTCGCTGGTCTGCAGAACACTCTGCTACTTTCATCAGGAAGAGCGATTACTACAAAGCAGCTGCTGGAAGCAGTATCTACTGGGCTGACTATTCATCATCTAGCATTCCTTATAATCAGATCAGGGAAACACTGTTATCCCCAAGCAGCCCCCGCAGGGTCCCTCACACTGTTATCTGCGCACTTGTGCACAGGAGGGTTTAGCCTGTACTGTTTGAACACAGGGACGCAAGTTTTCCAAATTGCGGCGGCTGTTCCTGCTGAAAACGTCACCCTCATACCCATTTCCTTCTTCCATCAAACCCAACAATCCAAATGAATAATACTGAAGTGCAAGATCATAGGTCATGCAGTCAGGCTGATATAAATATGTTTGGTTAGATGAGCAAGCAATATGCCTGGAAACATAAAAAGTATCCTTCATCCCCCAAAAACAGTGGTATCAAAGAGGGTGGTTGGAGAAGGAAACAGTTATTAAGTTAACAGAAGTTACTGTTCAGAATGGCTCCGTGAATCTCAGCTGAAACAAGGATAAGCATTTCAGAACTTGGAACTTGAGAGAAAACGCTTCCAAGACTTCCTGGGGAGCCAGGAAGAACAAAGGCTAAGGATAGGCTGGGTCAGCACTCAGAACTACGAGTCGTGTCCTAAATTCTACACTTAGATTCTGCTCCTGCTTCATGCACACTCTTCTCAGTGCATGGCTCATCTCCCACCACATCACTATGGATGCCCACCGGTTCCAGTCATTACACCTCATGACCACAGTTGAGCAGACTGTTGCTCTCTAGAACCCTGACTTGAGACTTGGGAGCTCATAACAAAGAGCACTCTCACGTTAACCTTGCTCCTTGAGAACTCAGATACTCTTCTCTGCATTTACCCTGAACCAAAGATTAATTCATTCTATCCTTCAGTGACCTGGGAAGTGGAAAAAATATGCATTTTCTGCCCAGTTACTCCAGATTCTATCCTTCCTGCAATATCAACTGCAATCCAAGCAGTTCCCTGAAATTTCAAATAGCAGCATTTTGCTGGTCTGCACTTGCTGACAAATTATCATCATGACTCTGTTAAGGACTTCTATCTCCTTTCTCCTGCTCCTCAGAACTCTGCATCCTTGCATTCAGTCTTTCTTCCATGCATTCCTTACTTCCAATACCTTTAAGCCTCAGCACACTCACTTCCCAAGTCCTCATGAGCTAAATCAACATATATAAACCTGGCTATGTGCAAAACATCCACGAGCAGAAACAGGGAGAGAAAGTAATAACTAGGATACAGAATATGACTTTTTCCATAAAAACAGTAAAGATCAGTCCAATAATTGGAAAATGTGCCTCTAAATGAAAAAGAAGTGGAGAAAAAAAGGTTTAAATCCCTGTCTAGTCCTATCTATAAGATCAGATATGCTGATTCCAAAGGATACCCCCAGAAAAATATTAGAATAAATAAGTGTTCACCAGCAAGCAGTCAAAATTCAATGAGATTATTTATTAAGGTTAAGTTCTTAAACTTTTTCTTGTATAACACTAACATAGAGACCAAAGGTTGGCATGTCTTTTCTGTAAAAGGCCAAATAGTAAATATTTTGGCCTTTTCAGGGTACAAGGTTTCTTTTCCAACTACTCAGCTCTGTCATTGTAGCACAAAACAGCCATAGACAATACAGGAATGAATGAGTGGCTGTATTCTAATAAAACTTTATTTACAGACAATGGAATTTGAATGTTACATAGTTTTAACATCTCATGAAATATGATTATTCTTTTGAGTTTTTAAACTGACTTAAAAATCTAAAAACTATTCTTAGTAAGGGGACATACAAAACAGGCAGCAGACTGGATTTGGCCCGTTTGCCATAGTTTGCTGACCCCTGAAGTAGACTGTCATCCTTTGTTCACTTAAGTGATTCTCACAATGCCTCACTGAGACACACAGCCTAGTAATGTCCAACTCTTCTTGCCCTGTTCACCGAGCAACAGTCTGCTGAGCTAGAATCTAATCAGGTTTGCATGCAGTCCTTCCTTCTGCTGAATTGGCTCAATCAGACAACCAAAGAATGGATTCTAGGAGCAGAGTTCTCTCTCCTGGTGCATTAATAAGTTGTTTCAAGATTCTAAATAGAATTATGAGTTTTTCCTTTGTTCCCCCAAGTTTATATACCCATTCAAAGCTCCAGATCTCATATCTGAGGGAGCAAAGGATATAATATGGAGGGGTAACAGCAGCAATTAAATCCCCAGACAAAGCAGAATCACCCAACATCATTACTATAAATTCTAGTATGTTGTTGTCAACTCAAAGGAAGTCCAAATTAGAACAAGTTATGAGCTTAATCAATTGCTAGTCTGATCAGTGATGATTATAAAGGCATAAATTATAACCACAAAACTTTAGGATCTGCAGCATCCATAGTGCACAGAGTTAACATATGCGAAGGCTGTACCTATAGGATAAAGGGAAAATTCCACTTTGCCACGGTAGAGTGGAAAATAAACACCTAATAAGCAAGTAGCTAATAATATAAACATAGAAGGATGAATCTCATAAAATTAATGGAAGCATAGTTATCCCCAAAAGAATTGTATAATAAATAAGAACCTAGTTTAATCTGTGCTAAATTTGTCCTATTACACAGTTGATCACTCATGGAATAATGTGAAGCCAATGATTCCCCAGATCTCACCTACTGGATGATAAAAATGGGTTCCATTACTAATCTCCTCTCATTCTTGTCCTCCCACACTGTTGAGCCAAACTTATATAAGTTTCAGTTTTTAAATGCAATCCTTTTCATGAGGTTTGACTCAATAGAAATAAATTTCCTGTGTGGCTGTCCCACCAGCTCTTGACACAGTGGGAAAAAATAAATAAAATAAGCAAAATTCTGAAGTCAGTGGCAGAGGTGAGGTGCAAACCTAGGCTACTGAATCCAACCAGCTGCATAAATTTAGGACAAACTTTTGCTTCTTTGTGCCATGAAGCAATGGAGAGACCCTGGAGCTTGTCCACTCTAGCAATTTTCAAGCTTTTCTTTAGCAAAGGAATCTTTGTTTAAAATGTGGTTTAACACATAATCCCCAACGTAAAACTGGAAAAGCATAGCTTCTCTGTTAAGAGGAGGTTAGGGCATCAGGAGCCCTGCCCATTCTGCCTCCCCAAGCCACCTATGGTGGCCCCAAGGCTCCCCCACAGGACCTTGTTGGGAGCACAGTTAGAAAACTACTGATCTTTTTTTTTTTTTCTGGACATGTAGAATTTTATTTATTTTTTTAAATCTTTATGGGAGTATAATTGCTTTACAATGGTGTGTCAGTTTCTGCTTTATAACCTAGTGAATCAGTTATACATATACATATGTTCCCATATCTCTTCCCTCTTGCATCTCCCTCCCTCCCACCCTCCCTATCCCACCCCTCTAGGTGGTCACAAACCACCTAGCTGATCTCCCTGTGCTATGTGGCTGCTTCCCACTAGCTATCTATTTTATGTTTGGTAGTGTATATATGTCCATGCCACTCTCTCACTTTGTCACAGCTTACCCTTCCCCCTCCCCATATCCTCAAGTCCATGCTCTAGCAGGTCTGTGTCTTTATTCCCATCTTACCCCTAGGTACTTCATGACCTTTTTTTTTTTCTTAGATTCCATATATATGTGCTAGCATATGGCATTTGTTTTTCTCTTTCTGACTTACTTCACTCTGTATGACAAACTGTAGGTCCATCCACCTCACTACAAATAACTCAATTTCGCTTCTTTTTATGGCTGAGTAATATTCCATTGTATAATGTGCCACATCTTCTTTATCCATTCATCTGTTGATGGACACTTAGGTTGCTTCCATGTCCTGGCTATTGTAAATAGAGCTGCAATGAACATTCTGGTACATGACTCTTTTTGAATTATGGTTTTCTCAGGGTACATGCCCAGTAGTGGGATTGCTGGGTCATATGGTAGTTCTATTTTTAGTTTTTTAAGGAACCTCCATACTGTTCTCCATAGTGGCTGTATCAATTTACTTTCCCACCAACAGTGCAAGGGTGTTCCCTTTTCTCCACTCCCTCTCCAGCATTTATTGTTTCTAGATTTTTTGATGATGGCCATTCTGACCGGTGTGAGATGATATCTCATTGTAGTTTTGATTTGCATTTCTCTAATGATTAATGATGTTGAGCATTCTTTCATGTGTTTGTTGGCAATCTGTATATCTTCTTTGGAGAAACGTCTATTTAGGTCTTCTGCCCATTTTTGGATTGGAAAACCACTGATCTTATGTTATCCTCTCAATTTACAAGTGAGGAAACTACTGAAAATATGAAAAATGACCCTGCCAGCAGCCAGCAGTGCTGTTAACAGCTGAACAAAAGCAACGAATATAAATGGTGCTCAAGGGACTTCCCTGATGGTGCAGTGGTTAAGAATCTGCCTACCAATGCAGGGGACACGGGTTCAAGCCCTGGTCCAGGAAGATCCCACATGCTGCGGAGCAACGAAGCCCGTGCGTCACAACTACTAAGCCCGCGTGCCACAACTACTGAAGCCCGCGCACCTAGAGCTGGTGCTCCGCAACAAGAGAAGCCACCACAGTGAGAAGCCGGCGCACCGCAACCAAGAGTAGCCCCTGCTCACCATGACTAGAGAAACCTTGCGTGCAGCAACACACACCAAGCACAGCCAAAAATTAATTAATTAATTAAAATAAACAAATGGTGCTCAGACAAGGCCACACAGCTGCTATGTTTGGAACAAGATAGAGAAATGGCCACTCCATAACCTCAACAATGATGAGACATCCCCTCTTCTGACTAATAGAGTGCGGTTTCTCTTCTAATAACTACTCATAGCCCACCTTTAATCCACCAGCCTCCTTGATAAAATCTATTAAGATACCCAGTCGCCGAATTGCCCCTGCTTCTTGACATCATCCAATCCAGAATTGGCCCCTGCTTTCCTAATCCCTCCCTAGAATCATCCAACATAAACCTGAATCCTGAAAGAGGGCCTGCCCACAGTTCCTCTCCAGGGCATTCTCCTTTGCTCCAGCAAACTCAATAAACCTAACTTTTCATTTTTCTTCCAGGTGTATCCCTGGTGGTCTTTGGCATCAACACTAAATTATTAGCATTCTAAGTAACATCCTTCAGAAAAACAGGATTGTTTCAGAGAACAGATAGCTCAACTCCTAGAATGGTAAGTAAACATGTTAGAAACAAACAGAGGATAATTCAGATCTTTAAAAGACCAAATGCTATTAATCCTGGCATGTTCAGCAATGGCAGCATGGGGGACATGAGCTACTTTTGATGAAAATCCAGGGGCCACTGCTTGACAGCCCCACGGAGGTGGAAAAGAGACCCACCACCAGCTCTGTCTGAAATGCTCTGTACCACTCACAGCATCTGGCAGAGCAGCCAGGGTGGATGGATCCCCTCCGAGATCAGCCAGGCACCCAGAAAAGTCTGCCATTATTTAATCCACATTTGCTTTACAGAAATTCGAAGGTATGTTGATCAGGGCTTCCCTGGTGGCGCAGTGGTTGAGAGTCCGCCTGCCGATGCTGCCGATGCAGGGGACGCAGGTTCGCACCCCAGTACAGGAAGATCCCACATGCCGCGGAGCGGCTGGGCCTGTGAGCCATGGCCGCTGAGCCTGCGCGTCCGGAGCCTGTGCTCCGCAACAGGAGAGGCCACAACAGTGAGAGGCCCGCATACCACAAAAAAAAAAAAAAAAGATATGTTGATCATAAGCTTCTACAAACAAAGCATATTGTGATAAGCATCCTTCTAGGTTGAATAGTGGTAGAAGACATGCTCAGAAAGATTCTCAGAATGACGGACATGAAGTCCTAGCAGCTTCCATGCTGGTCCTGAAAGGGAGGATCTGATTTTCTCTGGGACTTGCCCATAGTATGGATTCAATAAACATATCTTAAATTGGATTTCACTGAGCAGAATCATCCTGACAGTAACCCAGTGAGGTGAAATCAACCTTGGATTCTGTGTGCAGTGTCCTTGGCTTAAGAGGGCAGGTTTTGCCCAGTCCTACTTTGCCAACAGTATTGCTGGTGCGTGAACATTAGGATTTATTTTCAATCTTTCCTCTCTTCATGCGTTAGTAATGACAAGGGTTGAAGATGTGGGAGACAGGCTAAAGCAGTGACTATACCGGGAATAAGGGCTTCAAATCCCAGCACAGGCCCAAGACCTGATGGTGAGTTTGTAGCCTCCACACCTCGGGTCCTCAACTAGTTTCTTTACTGTTCACTGAGAGGCTGGCAGGCATGACCCCAGTGAGGTCTCTGCTAGTCCAACAGTCTAAGTTCAGGCCTCTGAATACTGAGTGTTTTTCTTAGGATTAAACTCTCTAAACAAAGCTACCTACCTGGGTCCTGTTTGGACATCACCAATTTTCAGCCCCTCTGTTATTGCCCTTCTTCTCACAGCTGCCATTTGCTGGGAGGCTCTACTCACACTTCAAGGCCAGCACTAGTGCCACCTCCTCTCTGTGCTTTCAGTGACTTCCTCCTCCCAAGACATAGCCCATGGAAGAATCAACTGCTCTCTCAGGTTTCCAGAATATGTTATGCATTCATTAGTCTAGACTTACTTTGTTTTTTAAGTCATCTCCATGACCAGGGCTGTTCATTTTGAGAGTGGAGTGTCATATTAACCTTTGATCTCCAGACATACAAACAGGACTTTTGTCAACAATCTATGTGTTAGACCGAATTGCCTTCCAAATTTGTGCTTTGACATAACAATGGACCTCATCCTCCCCCTAAAGGAAACAGAGTGTGACTGCATATAAAGATACTCATATGCCGCTACTTCAACCCTCAGGTTTTGTGCTTTTTGTTCAAGGCAGAGAAGATGATCATGGGCTCCCCAGCCACTTATCCCATCCCACTAAGATGAACCTAGAAACAACCTCCAAACTCCCCAAAATGCAGGTCTGGCTTCCCAAACCACTTCCCAAACCACAGGCTTCAGTCTGAAATATTTAGTGACTCTCACCCACTAGGATTCTCCCCCAGATACCCACAAAGAGAAAAACACCTCTGATCAAAACTTGTTACAAACAGCCAAAGCTATTCAATGAGTCTGCACCTCCCCAGCCATCTTCATACCAATACATGCTCCCTAGAGCCTGGAGTCTACACACTCAACCACTAGTGAGATCCCAGGAAAGCCTATCTCCTCCAGCTTCACTTTGAGCAACGGAGGGTCTATTTCCCAAAAAGGCAGTTTACCTTGAAAGGCAGTGATGAAACAATGAAACCTTAGCCACCTGCTCTGATAACTACCCTCCCTCAATCTTACTCTGTAAAATATCTCTTTGTGAACTGTTCAAATAGTGCTAAAGGAATGTATTCCCAGTCCCTCACTAGACAATAGCCATGTGGAGCCACCCTACTACCTTGTGATTCTGTCCTGCAACCCCACAGGCTATGTTCATTCACAAACCAGAGCTGATTTTCCAAGCAGAAGCACAAGTAAGTCACACCATTAGTTCACCTAGGCATCTATTAGAAGCTCGATGAATGTTCTCTCTATGATATCTTCTTGAAACTTCTATTAGAGTATTTAAAATTTAGTAGTTAAAAAAAATTTAGTAGTAGAGTTTATTTAATCCATCTATCTCACCCACCAGACAGAGAACTCTAGAAGGTCAGATAATCAGTTCACACAACAAACGTGTGTATTTGTATCCTTAGTGGTTGGTACAGTTCCCAGCATATCATAGGGGCTCAATAAGTGGCTGCATCTGTAGATCTGTCTTCGGCCAACCTGAGGGCAGTCCAAGAGACAGAGGGCTCCATCCCTGCAAACTTATTGAGGTGCAGGGACTTCCTAGAGGCCGAGGTCCTACAGTTATTTATCTTTAGAGCCCTGGTGCCTTGCATAAACAAGGCATTCAAGAAATATTTGTTGAAATGAAAAATTATTTGCTTGAACACAAGCCATCAAGTATTAAGGGAGAATCTATCAATACATTTGACACACTTATGAAACTGCTCTAATAGCACTAATAATCTCATTGTCTTGAGAATGACCTGATTATCAAGTCCAGGAAATCTCGCCCACATCCTTCTTGATTTCTTTGTACCATCCCTTGGTGCTTTTTTGTCTTTGGCATCTGTGACACCCTCCCCTCTAGTTTTCTACTTACCTCTCTGGCTACTTCTGCAAGTGTCAACCTCTCTCTGCATCTGAACTTCAAATGATGGATACCCCACACAAAGCTCTCTACTTTTCTGATTTTTTACCCTCTCCTTGGAAGGATTCCTATAAATTCAAATACATGTAATTGATTACTTTTTTATTTATTAATAATTCTCAAATCTACATTTCTAGGCCAGACCATTCTTCTGAACTTTGATATCCAACTACTTCCAGGACATCTACAGTAGTTCATTTCACAGGCAACTTAACCATGTAAAAGTCTTGTTCATCTTCTCCTCCTTCCCCCTTTTCTTTACTCCCACCCCAAGCCTGTTCTTTCTCCTATATTTTATACCTTATCTTGGTGAGCAGTCCACCATCCCCCAGACCACACACCAGAAACCTTGGGATCATTCTAAACTCCTCCCTCACTATCTTCTTTCATAAACTAGTCACCAACTAAGTAATTTTCAATTTCTGTCTTCCTTTCCATCCTTCCTGACGCTCACATTCGTTTGTTTCTTCTTTGAAATTGTCCCCAGGGTGTTCTCTCTGCTTTCATTCTCCTCCACCTTCAAGGGATCTGCTGCATCAGCTGGAAGACAGAGCTTCCTAAAATGCAAATCTAATTACATCATTCTCCACTGAAAACACTTTTTCCAGCTATCACCCCACCCCACCCCCACTGTCCCTGAGATGAAGTACGAACTCCCAAGCACGGCAGAGGTGGCCCCTGCCTCATCTTCCACAGCCCTCCCAGCCCTGGGCTCCCCCCACCGCCCCGCAACGCCTTGCAGTTCCCTCCCCTGGGGTCAGTGCGCCAGGAGAGCCCTTCAGCTCCTCTCTGCCTCGCTGACCCTACATGTTCGCCAAGCAGTTCAAATATTACCTCTAGAAGGCTTTCTCTGCACTTTTCCTCCCCCAGCTGAAGTAGAGGCCCATCTTCTGTCTCCCATTCTGGACAAAGACACACACCTCCACTCTGTGTGAGGCTAGAGATTCTCAACTCTAGCTGCACGCCAAAATTCACCTGAGCAGGGCTTCCCTGGTGGCGCAGTGGTTGAGCGTCCGACTGCCGATGCGGGGGACGCGGGTTCGTGCCCCGGTCCAGGAGGATCCCACGTGCCGTGGAGCGGCTGGGCCCGTGGGCCACAGCCGCTGGGCCTGCGCGTCCGGAGCCTGTGCTCCGCAGCGGGAGAGGCTGCAACGGTGAGAGGCCCGCGTACCGCAAAAAAAAAAAAAAAAAAAAAATTCACCTGAGCAATGAGTATCCAGAATTCAACCACAGTGATTCTGATTTAATTGCTGTAGTAAGCAATCAGATTCTCCTGTGTGTTGGGCTTTATGCTTCTCGAACTTTAATGTTAGTACCAATCACCTGGAGGTCTCTTAAAAATGAAGATTCTGGGAGTTCCCTGGTGGCCTTTTGGTTCGGATTCCAGGCTTTCATTGCCATGGCCTGGGTTCTATCCCTGGTTGGGGAACTGAGATCCCACAAGCCACATGGCGCGGCCAAAAAAAACCAAAAGAAAAACAAAAGTGAAGATTCTAATTCAGCAGGTCTGGCTAGGGTCTGAGATTCCGCATTATAAATAAGCTCCCAGGTGATGTCAATGCTACTGGTCCACAGACCACACCTGGAGTAGCAAGGAGCTAAATAAACTCTGCATTGGCTGGTCCATCTGGAGGCAATAAAGCTGTAAGTAGCCAGAGCCACTACAAAAAGACTCCCCCTGTCAAGGAAAACAGAGGTTGCTACCACACCTGACACAGCCTGGTTCCAGAAAAATTTAAGTGTCCGTGAGAACTGCAAAACCATAGGTTGTAGAAGCTATTGTCATCTACAAGTGTAAAGCCCAGAGAGGGAAAGTAACTTGCCCAGGATAACACAGAAAGTAAATAGCAGAACTGAGGTCCAAACTCAGGACACTTGATTCCTCAGTCCCGTATCCTGTTCAGTATACTGAGCGCTTGGGAGAGATGTTGAAGACTCCAGCACACTAGGAAAGTGGCCATCAAGCAGGACACAGTCAACATGAGCAGGACCCAGCCAAGCGCTTTGATGCAGAAGTGGCGGCAGCAGCTCCCCTTCAAAAGCGATCCCAGCCAAAAGTTGCTGACGAGAAGGACGATGCAAAACTGGTCACTTCAGTCCAAAGTTGATGAATGTGTGTTGGGTTCCTGAATGGACTTAACCTTGCCCCAAGAGGGAACATGTACACTGTAGAACCCTGGACTATTCTAATGTCTTTAATCACCTTGATTCTTAATACTCCCAGCACCCAGCATAGTGTTTGACACATCAGAATTCACTGGCTATCTCACTGGGTAGCTGTTAAATAAAGCCTAACAAGAGAAACTCTTGGCTTCCTTTACTTTACATAACAGTTTATCTATCTATGTTGTGGCCAACCTTCTTCCTATAGGGTGGTATGATACCAGCTTCTGCCTAGCCACCCACTGTAGAAAATTCCTCAAGTTTCTGGTGGGGGCTGGATCTGGTAGAAGTGTGATATAGTGTGTGATTCCCCAAGCCCTTCACACATGTGCATCTAAGATACGAGAGGTATAGGCATAAACACAGTAGTATTTATTCTTACTAGAGAACCAGGAAGAAGTCAACTGCTTAAGTTGTAGGCAGCTGAGGGACTGGAAAAGGTGACCTCCCTGGTTCTCCAGCCAGCAGAATTGTTTGCCAAAGAGAACGCTGAAGCATAAGTCATTATTACCTAAAGGTCAAGAGCACAGACATTCATTTGCAGCAACATGGAGGGACCTAGAGATTATCATACTAAGTGAAGTAAGTCAGAAAAAGAAAGACAAATACCATATGATATCACTTATATGTGGAATCTAAAATATACCACAGATGAACCTATCTACGAAAAAGAAACAGAATCACAGACATAGAGAACAGACTTGTGGTTGCCAAGGGGGAAGGGGGTGGGAGAGGGATGGACTGGGAGTTTGGGGTTAGTAGATGCAAACTATTACGTATAGAATGGATAAACAACAAGGTCCCACCATATAACACAGGGAACTATATTCAATATCCTGTGATAAACCGTAATGGAAAATATAAAAAAGAATTCTATATATGTATAACTGAGTCACTTTGCTGTACAGCAGAAATTACACAACACTGTAAATCAACTATACTTCAATTTTAAAAAAAGAAAGATAAGAAAAAAGAGCACAGGCTTTGGGCACAGAAAAATTTGCGTTTGAGTGTCATCTCTACCAGATACTCATCACTTTGGGCAAGTAACTTAATCTTACTAAGCTGAGGCTTTCTCAGCTGTAAAATGGAAAAACTAAGTAACTTCCCATGAGGATTGCTACAAGGAATAAGTGAAATAATTGTGTAAAGCACCTAACACAGTGTCTAGGACACTGCAGATGTTAAATAATAATAGTGCAGCAACAGCACCAATGGAGAAAGCCTTCAGTGCCAGCTGTGACTCCGTGACTAATTCTAGAAACAAGGATTGTGGCCACCATCTATATTTCAGATTGTTTTTTTTGCTAGAGAATGCATGAACTGAAAAAGTACCTTCTTATTTTTTTGTTTTCCTTTGTTTTTTTAAGAAGATGTTGGGGGTAGGACTTTATTAATTTATTTATTTATTTTTGCTGTGTTGGGTCTTCGTTTCTGTGCGAGGGCTTTCTCTAGTCGTGGCAAGCGGGCGCCACTCTTCATCGCGGTGTGCGGGCCTCTCACTATTGCGGCCTCTCTTGTTGTGGAGCACAGGCTCCAGACGCGCAGGCTCAGTAGTTGTGGCTCACGGGCCCAGTTGTTCCGCGGCATGTGGGATCCTCCCAGACCAGGGCTCGAACCCGTGTTCCCTGCATTAGCAGGCAGACTCTCAACCACTGTGCCACCAGGGAAGCCCTGTTTACCATTTTTTAAAGACAAGATTTACTGTTTCATTCTAATTGTCTCAATTATATTTTGTTTTTCCTCCACTACTCTGTATGAAGTGGGGAAGTGATAGATTTACGGAATAGGCAAGGGATGGCAAATTTCTTCCATCTCAAGTCAATGCCAATTGATTGGGGGTGGCTGCCTGGACCACTGTATTAAGAAGGATGTTGATACTAAATCCAAGCTGAGTGAAAAAGAGAGCTATGATTGATTAGCAGTATTTTCAATGAGCATTTGTCACACTTCATTTTAATCCATAGATGGAAGAATGGTGAATAATAACAGCTAGGTAAGATCACAATGGAACCAGGGGGATGGACAACAATGGTAGATTGTAAGGGGAGAGATTAATGAACACTCTTACACTGACCCGGAGACATCTTTTGATATAGTCCCTGTGTGTCTGTGCCAATTTTCCCTCCCATCCTTTCTCCACCCTTCTCCACTCATCTCTCTGCCTGGAGAGATATAAACAGGGATGTGTGCCCTCTGGCTCCAGTTGGTTTGGCCAATGGAGAGCCCCAGTAGGAGATATAAGTGAGGAAAAGTGAGAGCAAGGTCATTATTTCCCTGGATCTCTCTCTGCAGAGTCGCTTGTCTGGCTATGGCCCTCAGTTAGAAGTCATTGATCCTCTCAATGCCCATGACTCTATGTAATTCTCTCTTCTTCCAGGTCCCAAAAATCATCCCCTCTTCCCATCCCTTTGGGACAAAAGGTGATAACAGCTCCAAAGCCACAAGCTCTTGGGTACTGCACTATCCTTGGTGGTTCTTCTCACCCACAATTTTATAGTCTTTTTATAAATGAACCTCATCAAACTATATTATTTTGAAAGGATCACTCATTCCCTCTTGCTACCCTTGGGTTTCCTCTATGTTGTAAGTGAAGTGAGCGTCCAAGGCATGCATGTGATAGAACACGTTAGGCAGGGCATCTTTGTACAGCTAGGGAGAAGGGGTGTGTCTGGAAGCCAGAGATGAGATGGACTGAGAAAGCAATACAGATACCTGCCATGCCCACTTCTCGTCTATCTTCAATTGCCCACCTATGATGTGGACTTTGCTCTGAAGAACTGTGTCAACTGATTGAGCAGAGGTAGGTTCAACCATTAACACTTTCTCATTTGACCTGGTGGGACAAGATGTCCCGGACAATTTTGTTTCCCTTACTGGGAGATTAAAACACAAAAATGTGTCATCTGGATGCCAATGAAACGGAGAGGTACAGACATGCAGATGGTGGCTGAGTCAGGTTATCAGCAGAGAATCTGACTGAGGACAATGCCCTGCCCTTCTAGTCACCTGCCTTTCCCACCAAGCCCTCCCTTCCTGGGGCCAAGTTGTATAATTCTTCTTAGGTCTCTACATTTGAAGAAATAAATGCAACTCTGGTCCTATTCAAAAAGAAAATACTAATACCTCGTTGTTTACCACTGACTGCCTCAGTGATATAAGAACCCACACTTCAATATAAGCAGTGCAGATAGAGGCAGGAGAGAAGTAAGCCGGTGAATGTGACCTCTCCACCCTCAAGGTAAGGGTACTTGTCCTTGAGTATCTCATCCAGCGATCTTGTGAATCAATCACACCTGAAAACCCCCGTCTGGACTAAGGTGGTCCCACTTCTTGGTAGAAGAGAGACCCCTCAGAACCATTAAGCCTCCTCCCAGTGTCCAGCATCCAGAGATAAGGTCTCCATAGTGAGCACAGGCAAGGTAAAGAACTACAGCTCTGACTCTCTCCTACAGAAAAGATGACAATAAAGCATAAATAATAGATAAAGAGAAAAGGTAAGGCAGCATACCTCTGAGAAAGCAGACTGTGAGAGAGCAATCAAAACCCTATTTAAGAGATTAAAAGGGAGAGGAATTAGGGCCAAGGAGGGTTGCAGGCCTCTGCCCCTTAAGCTGGGAGGACAGTAAAATTCACCCCAATTCTACTTAAGGAAGATTCTTTTCAAGCTTCTCCAGCTCTTCAATTCACTATCTTCAATAGCCTTTCCATCTCTCAAGGTCCGGATCAAATACCTTCTCTTCTCTGGAGGTCTCCCTGACCCTAACCCTTCCCACTTCCAGTCAAAATTAACTGTTTCTTTCTCTACACTCTTTTTTTGTTTTGTTTTGTTTTTTGCGGTACACGGGCCTCTCACTGTTGTGGCCTCTCCCGCTGCGGAGCACAGGCTCCGGACGCGCAGGCTCAGCGGCCATGGCTCACGGGCCCAGCTGCTCCGCGGCATGTGGGATCTTCCCGGCCCGGGGCACGAAGCCGTGTCCCCTGCATCGGCAGGCGGACTCCCAACCACTGCGCCACCAGGGAAGCCCTCTCTACACTCTAATGCATGCTAACCCTCCCATTAGCACTCTCTACTCTGTAAGCTGTGAACACGTTTGCCTCCCCAAATGATTTGTGAGCTTGCTAATGTCAGGGATCTGTCTTAGTGATTTCTAAATAAAAATGGCCCCTAGATCATAGTGAAAGGGTATTAAATGTTCACTGAGTTTGACAATAACAGATTTTTGCTATCGATTAGAAACTGGACAATCCTTCTCCCCCACCAACTCTCACCTTTTTCCAGGGATGTCATTGGTAAGAAAGTAAGGGGATCTCCAATGCACGTAGAGCTCTTTCACCTTGTCTTAGACTCGGTTCCCCCAAAAAGTGGAGCCTGAGACAAGGACTTCTGGGAATGTGGATCGAGGGCTGGGAAGAGTCAAACAGGGAAGGAGGAAAAGCCAAAATAAAGTGTGTTATCAAGCTAGTCCCCTTTTGGGCAACTGGGGTCCTTTCTTACTGGGGACACTCTGAAGAGCCATGTAAGAAGTATTTCAGAATTGTCCCCACAAGGGAAAGAAGATGAGAGAAATTATCCATATGCTCCCATTACCCATTGGTCAAAGGTTATCTATGGGGTCCTACCCTCCTCATACTTTTGAGTATGTGGCTGTGTTAGAATGACTGAGCAGATTTCTGCAGGTGTCCCAGGTGATGATAGCAGAGATGCCCCAGGACAGAAAGCAATTGATAAATGATGCAATTGAGGTGAGGTGCGATCAGGTTACACCTGAGCACAGCTGGTTGCCATAGCAACAATAGAGTAGAAAGGTGAGCCAAGAGGATGTGAGGCGGGGGCACACACCTTATCATAATTTTTATTGGCCCTTTGTGATTTCTACTCACCTAAGAGAATAAATCTCACTAATCCTAGCATTAGTCATTGATATATTGCTAGCAAAAAGAAAGTGTTTGGTAATATAACTAGAATTTTCCCAAGCTTCACCAGGCTGTGGGTACAGAGCCATGACAAATACCCAAATTTTAATGTCTCTAACCCTCTAGCTTCTAACCAGCTCTGGCTTCTAGCTCTAGTTCTCAAGCTTCTGCAGGCTTTTCCCAGCTCTATCTCTGAGCGTCCTAAGGGCACCTCACACATACTTAGAAAACAATCTGTCGTCAGTGGTCGCCTCGTGACACCAGCCATATTTTTCCTCTCTTGCTCCAGACCCCCTTTGTAGTTCCTTCCACAAGCAGCTCCCCACCACCTCTGCCGCCCATACCCACCATGAGACCACACTGAGGGTGTAACCTTCCTTGCTTCCAAAGTCACCACACCCTCCTGATGACACATTTCTTCCCATTCTCCTTGTGCCAGAGCCATGTTGCAGCTCATACAGAAACGGGAAGATGCTCCTTTCCCTCCAGGTCACACTCAGAGCTGGGAGGGTATAAGAAGTGCTATCTCAGACCCAGTGGCTCTGTCACTGAGGACTGCTCCCTCTGCCTCAGCTCCAGTCAAAGTTGTGATCCCCCTCTCGTCCAGTCAAAGGTATGATCCCCCTCTCGTCCTGTTTCCCCACCTTCACCACCACCACCAACACATCTCACACAAAATGGCCTCCTTCCTCCTTCAGCTAAAGTGATACTCCCTTATGCAAAAAAAAAAAAAAAAACCAAAAAAACTCAAAAAAGCCAGCAGCTTGCAGCCCATCCCGGCAGTGCACAGGAATGCCCAGGCAGGCCTGAACTCCAGCGGTGCCCACAGCCTTGGCATGGGCCACATCCTCCCTATCGTGGCAGCAATTAGAGATCTTCTATATACCAGTGATTATGTGCATTGAGGCTTAGAGTCACCAGGATGTAAACAGTTTGGCACCAAAAATTCCCAAGGGTTTCGTGGGGTATTTTTCCTATTGCTCTGAAATGAAATCTCAGCAGATATCCTAAATAGCTCTTTATCCTGGCATTCTCTCACATCACTTCACTTTAAAGAGAAATGGTTTTTTTGGTTGACAAAGGTACCCAACCTCCAAGTGACCTATCCTCCCTAAAAGTGAGCTTAACAGACATGCAACATCAGTCCTTAATTTCGCCTATAGAAAGAAAATGAGTTCACAACATGCCGCAGCTTGGTCCAGGTATCTGGAGAACAATGGCTGATGAAAGCCAAGAGCAAAAGAAAATGGCAATAAAATAAGATGGCATGTTGACAGCTGAGATCTAGTGTGGCATCTGTAGGTGGTTCTGTGGCTCTGGGATTAGATCGTTCTCACTTCAAAAGAGCCATTCATGAACTCTGTCAATCAGCAACTCAGTCATACATACATAAAACTCTTTTCCTCATGCCCTGCTCAAAAAAAAAAAAAAACCTTAAAGGTGACGCTAAGACACAGGGGACTATATTCCATATGCTGTGATAAACCATAATGGAAAAGAATATTAAAAAGAATGTATATATGTGTATAACAGAATCACTTTGCTGTACAGCAGAAATTAACACAACATTGAAAATCAACTATACTTCAATTAAATTTTTTTTTATTTTTTTAAACATGGTGCTAAGAAAATAATGTATAGACTATACGCATTCCATTAGTGAAAGGCAGCATTTTTCTCCTTGACTAACTTACAAACTGAGCTGAATTTTTATCCAACCTTTGCCTTGTCTCACTTTTATAAAAGGAATTCAACTTGTTACTCTTTTTGGACTTCAAATAAAAAAGTAACATCAAAGTCGAACAGAAAATGAAAGCTCTGGTTCAGACATTATTTTGTTTTCTTCTCCTGGGTAAATATTTGCACTTGCTGGAGGAGCTTATGCTGACGCATCTGTAAATTGAATATATATATTTTATGAGAAGGTAAGTAGCCAGGAACAAAGGGACACAAACCAAAGTTCCCTGGTGCTCTCTTCCAAGTGACCTCCAGCTGACTGTGCCAATGACATGTTTAAAAGGAAGAGGCTTTGGTCTCCATGGAAGCTCAGTTTGTGGGCTCTGCTTTGGCAGATTGACAGCTGTGCTAAATGATGTTGAAATTACATGTAATACATTTTAGATTATGACTATTGTCCAGGAAGGACTGAAGAGGCCCCATGCAGTAAGAGGGGGCTCAGTTTGGCTATCTTCTTAAGGTTCATTCCAGTGTAAAATGGCATGGGCTCTTATTATAAATTGAACTTTTTGTTTGTTGGGGGAGGTGGGAAGTACCAAAGTGGTTTCACTAATTAGAAGCCATAGGCCCAGAATAACCACTGCAGCTCTTTCCTAGAGTGAAACACACCATGCTTAATACATTTCTAGACACAACTCTACCTCAGTTTAAAGCTAGAAATAGGGACCTCCCTGGAGGTCCAGTGGTTAGGACTCTGCACTTCCATCGCAGGGGGCCCGGGTTCGGTCCCCGGTCGGGGAACGAAGATCCCGCAAGTCACGCAGTGCGGCCAAAAATAAAATAAAATAAAATAAAGCTAGAAATAAAGGAAATGGTCTATTTTTCAATGTCATAATAGTAAATTAGAGTAAAATTAGCCCAAATTGGCATTTAGAATTAACTCTTTGTAGGACTAGTGGGCTGCTGACCTCCTCCAGATATTTATTTATTGATAAGCATGATTTTCTGTTTTATTTTGTTTGTGTAAGCGAGGTTTGTGTGAGGAAGCCCAGGAGGGAGATGCAGGTGTCAACCCCCAAGGAAATGAAACAGATGAACAGGAACAGACTTGAATCCGAGCACAGTTGAAATGGGCCCCAAAGACTTCCAGAAAAGATGTGGGCTGGAGGAGGGCTCTGAGGAGGGAGGTGAATGGCTGCATAAGAAGGTAGAAGTGTAGTAACCGGAAAATGTGGATGTTGAAAGCTACCATATCTATTCCCAAAGACTGGAAACAGGAGGACACAAATGACCCTAAGGACCTGGGTTTAAATGGCATTCCCTTTGTCATAGTACACCGTGACATGGGCCACACCCTACCTTTTTGCTTTTAGACCAAAGTTGATGTTAATAATTAACATCCCTGCTCAAATGACTTGAATCTCTTTGCAAGAAAAAAAAAAACAGTTTATGAAGCCACTGCACAGAGAAATAGGAAGGGAACCAAAGCAGAAACTAAGTAAGAAAGATACTTTATACCTCACCAAGATATGACAGAACATTCCATGTTTATCTCCTCCAGCATACTATCACCACCACCCCCAAAATGAAGCACCAGCCATACAGAGACAAGCTCCTCCTCTGAACTCAGCCAACAAGTTTAGATAAGTATGTGTATTGGTTCTAAAAAGACATTTCAGGAACTGTGGTCTGAAGTTCATTGAGAGCCAAGGGAGACTGCCTGTGATACAGTCTAGTCACACCCACGTGTGGCCCGGGGCCAGCAGCCTCAGCATCACCTGGGAGCTTATTCCAGCTGCACAATCTTAGCCCCACCCAAGACCTACTACACTGGCCTTTTTACAAGATCTGTGAGGTGATTCATATACACATTATAATTCACAGCCAGCTCAGATGATAAGTCCTCACTCTTTAAATGTATTGGGAGAGGCAAAAAGAACTTAAAAAGAATTCTGAAAATAGTGAAAAATGGTATCTCACCCTTTCTTTCTTGCCTCTCCCACTAAGAAAGAAGCTTCCCAAAGTGCAAAAGAGCACAGTTTGTATAACAAAGAAAGCGAAATAAGAAGCATACATATATCTGTTGGTATTTACAAAAAGAAACACAGGACAGGTAAAGCCAAAAACAACAAATCTGGTTACCTACAAGGTGTGAGGGGAGAGAACAGGGTAGAAGGGATAAAAATGGGAGTGACCTCTCTCTAAGTACACCCTTTGGTATGTTTCTGACTTATGGGAGCATGTTAATATGCTCCATATTCAAAAAACGAAATGAAATCAACAATTATGAGAGGAGGAAAGAAAAACCTAAACCCAAACCAAAACAAATGAACTAATTGTATTTCAAGTGAATTCCATCTCCATAGTGAAGGAGATAAAAACGAAACAAAGAACTAATCCAAGTAATTTAAAAGCATAGTGTTTGACTGTACATCCACCGCCTTGGGTGAGACTGAGTGATGACTAGAGCTGCAAATGAATCTTGAACGCTTTTAATATTGATACATTTGTTTCTTGTACAGGTACTGGTGTTGGGAACCAAGGGCCAGTGCCTGCTTGAGACACACACCAACAGCCACAGGGCAGTAGCTGCTCTCCTGAGCCTAGCAAGAGTTATGGTTTACATGGGAATCAAGACAGAATAAGAGACAGGCAGAGGGAGCTCCCGCTACACCCACAGACAATAAGGCAATGTGAAGACAGAAGCAGAGATTGGAGTAATGCAGCCACAGGTCAAAAAACGCCTGAAGCCACCACAAGCCGGAAGAGACAAGGAACAGATTCTCTCCTAGAACCTCCAGAGGGAGTCTGGTTCTACCAACACCTTGATTTCAGATTCCAGCCTCCAGAACTGTGAGAGAATAAGTTTCTGATGCTTGAAAGCCACCAAATTTGTAGTAATTTGTTACAGCATCCCTAGAAACCCTGCCGAGTAGATGTACTATTATCTCCACTTTCCAGGTAAGGAAATAGAGGCATGAAGAGCTCAAGTAACTTGCTCAAGTTCCAGAACATAAATAGTGGAGAAAGTATGCTAACCCAGGAAATGCAATTCTAAAGACAGCCCTTTACAACCTATTTCAGACTCTTTCTGCCAAGTAGTCATTAAAGAGGATTAACTATATAGAACAGATATCTTTCCATATCAGAATGATTATGCAGAAAACCAAGTTACAAGCTCTATGTAGGGATACTTCGGTATGTGAACACAGAGACTCACCTCAGTAAAAGCTCATAGAAATGCTGAATAAAAAACTAAAAGAAATAGATACTTAGCAGAGCTCAAAAGAAAGGAAAATCTCTAAGAGCCAGAAATGAAGGAGGAACATAAAGCCAAAGTGATAAACTTATGAGCAAGGACTGGGGCTTAACATCCGTAAAGGAGCAAGAAGCTTCGTCTTGGAAGGTACAATGCAGGAAGTAGGAATTGAACACCCTCCCCCCTCCCCCCACCCCCATATAAAGCCAGGACTCTTGAATGGCTATCAGTACAGTGGGGGCTAGAGATGAGCTTCACCCATCAGCTCAGAGGAAAGATCTCCCATTAGAAACAGCAGGCCTAGGCCTTTTCCACACATGTATGTGGAGACTAAAGTCATACAACTCACATGGTGTGGGAATCTCCAGCCAAGAAATTAATGTAAAAATGGGACCCAAATAAGTGAAATCCTTGGGGCTTCCAGCATAAGCAAACACAAAACTGTTTAGAAGGAAGCCTTCTAGGGACTTCCCTGGTGGTCCAGTGGTTAAGACTCCACGCTCCCAACACAGGGGGCCTGGGCTCAATCCCTGGTCAGGGAGCTAGATCCTGCATGCCACAATTTTAAGAGCCTGCACGCCACAACTAAAAAGATCCCGTGTGAGGCAACAAAGATCCCGTGTGCCACAACTAAGACCTGGCACAGCCAAATAAATAAATATTTTTTTAAAAAAAGGAAGCAAGCCTTCTAAACCCCCAAACATACAGAACATTCTAAGGCACATAAATACACAAGCAAGTAAATATATTCTGGCTGAAAATGAGCTCGCAATAAAAATTACAAAATACAGTCGTTGCAAAAAGTTAAATTTTCGTCGTCAATAGTAGAACAACCTGAAAGAGACTATGAAATAATTATGTTTCAAATGATAAGGTAAAAAGACTTGAAACCCTAAGGAAAGAACCCTAAGGAACTGTGTAAAAAGAACTGGCAGACCTGAAAATGACCAAACAAAACTTCTAGATGTGAAAACATAAAATTCAGCAAATGAAAGAGATTAAAGATGACTGATGAGAACATAGATGTAAGGACATCATCCCAAATGTAGCAAGGAGAGATAAAGAGGTGGATAAGAAAGAGGGTAAGAGAGATGAGAAGATTAAAAATACATCTCACTGGAATTCCAGAAGGTGAGGAATTAGAGAATGAGGTAGAAGCAATAATCAAAATACAATGACTGAGAAACTGTGAGAACTGATGAACGATGTGGGTATCGGTCAGGATCTAGGCAAAAAGCCCTTGGAGCTTCTGATGGGGCCTCTCATGGACAGAACTCTACTGGAAGTCAAAGGGCAAGGGAGGATGCAATCCACCCATTAGCCTTCCCAGATCAGGACCTTCAGGTGAAGGAGCGGTAATAGCTTCCCACTGTAGCCCCAGGGGACTTTATCACTTTTCCTGAACCCTGCCCCACCTTTGAAAATTGTCCCTAGGCAGTGTAAATAGGCAGTGTACTACTGCTTCCTGCCAGAACTTTGACAGCCTGATAGAGGTGTGTGTGTGTGTTTGTGTTATTTATATAAGAAAAAAAGACGCATGGGGGTGGAGGAGGGTCTACAAGTAAATATACCAAACTGTTACCATTTTGGTGATTTGTTGGTTTTTTTTTCTTTTTTAGTTACTACATTTTCTAATTCTTCTACAGTGAACATGGAGTACAATGATGCAAAACATCCATCTTTTAATCAGGCTAAGTGTTCATAGAAAATCTGGATTCTTAATCAATTCATTCCCCACTAGACTGACATCAGCCCTAACCCAGACTCCCTGCCTGATATCAGAGCTAGAGACACAAACCAGTGATGTAGCTGGAAAAAAGAAGGAAAAAAAAAATGAAAAAAAAGAGGGAGGATTTAAACCAGGGATTGAGCAGTTGTTTGTAAATAGTGAATTTCTCATAGATAAGATTACACATAGCCTTGCTTAAACTCAGTAAAATATAATGTCCCAAATAGGGCATGGCCAGGTTGTGAAGCTGGCATCCAGGCCTGTGAAAGACAACAAGAAATCCTATGAAACCTAAGTTGTATCTTAAAATAAGCTGCACCTTAGGTTTCATAGATGTAAGAATAAATTTTGTATTTTAAAAGACAACAGCTAAATTCTGACTATCTTGAATGCTCCAAGAAATAGGGAGTTAAGACTTTACCTTGGCCAAAATTAAATTTTGAAGCTATATGTATAAATGCTTTCTAGGTTTGTTTATTTATCTACCCCCATAGCTAACCATTGCTTGCAATTCAACTAGCTGTACTGTGAGGCTTGGGGCGAAATCTGGCTTTTGATAGATTTCAGGCAGGTCCTCATTTCAGCTCTTGCTTCCTGGAATGCGACACAGTCTTTAGCCAACTGCAGTACCGGAAACTGGCTTGGATTCAGAGGAAAGAGCGCCACCTACTGCAATAACACTCAACTCTAACAGTTCACTGGGCCTTTTCCCAAAGGCCTTCCACTTGGTCATTCCAGCTCAGACTAGCTCATGAGAATTAACAAGATTTCAGCTGGGGGTTGGAGGGAAGGGAACCTATAGCCACAGACCAACACTTAACTATATTAAAAATCCCCAAGTCTTTGGCGAGAACTATTTGTTATTAACATTGTAATGCTATTAGGCAGGGATAACGATTGATGGAAGTCATTTTACTAGGCAGTCAGATACAAGTGTCAATTTCTTGGAGTTTATATGAGAAATGACATCATCAGGCCAATTCTCTGCTGAGGAGTGCAGACGGATATAAAACCAGTAGATCCAGCTATAAGCCTTTTGGCCCTTAACAGGAACCACTATTTCCTGACACCCCTACCTACACCCCTGGAGAGAATACCTAAATCCTACTTTCATCCTCTGTCTAAGATACAAGCTCAGGTTCAGGTGAAGGAGACAGGAGGAGGCATTGCAACTACACCTCGGTGATCCTATACTCTGCAAAAAGTAGACTTTTGTGCATCTCAAGCAGGGCAGAATAATAGGCTTAAGCTTAGAGAGCAGGCAAGCAATGGGACTTGGTGGGTCAGGCAGAATCACAAATCCCTGTCAAGGAAGGAAGGATGGAAGGATGGCAACAAAGGAGAGAGGGAGGGGGAGGGAAGGGGGAATGAGGGGGGAAAGGAAGATGAAAAGAAGTGAAATGCAAAGGGAAGGGAAGGGAAGGGAAGCAAAGGAAAATGAAGGGACAGGAAGCGAAGGGAAGGGAAGGAAAGCAAACGGAAGCGAAGGCAAGGGAATGGAAGGGAAGCTAAGGGAGGGGGAGGGAAGGCAAGGGAACGGAAGCAAAGGGAAGGGAAGCGAAAGGAAGGGAAGGGAAAACTGCCTCAAGACAATAACCCTCTGATTTTCACTCAGTCTCTTTCCTCACCACCCTCCCCCAAGACTCCTAACCACAGGATAGGGGGACAGAAGAAACAGCAGTGCAGAGTCCCTGAGATGGAGAGGAATTTGGTGAATCCTAACACTGAAAAGGGGCCAGTGAGCTGAGCAGACTGAGCCAGGCACAGAACAGCGTGGGAGGAGAGAGGGAAGGTCCCCCTGTGCAGGGCTGATGGGCCGTGGTAGAAAATTTCCATTTCATCCTCTGTTAAATGGAAAGCAATTGGAGGATTTTAAACCAGGGAGTGACGTCATCTTATCTATGTGTTTGAAGATAACTCTGACTAATGGACTTAAGGGTAAGCAAGAGTAGAAACAGGAAGATAATTCGGAGGCTACTGTGGTTTTCCAGGATAGAAATGATGATGGCAGTGGAGATATAATGAATAAATCATATAGAATATTATCTGCAAAGAAGATGCAGTGGTCTCTGCAGGACAGAACTGGCTGAGGCATTTAAGCTTAAAAGAAGGTGAAGTGACCTCCCTACTATAACCTGAAAGGGAAGAGGCCTTTATTTGTAAACATGCTTTTCCATGGAAGACAAACCATCACTATTGTCCACAACACAAAGCAATGATTTACTGGGGAGCCACATGAGAAATAGCTCTGGGGTTGGTGGAACTGACTTTGTCCCAGGATGGATGCATAGATACCTCCCTTTCTTCCTGATCCATTTCCCTGCAACCAGTTCTTTAAGTCATCAAAATTATTTTAATAAATCTTCTAAATAATAAAAAAGCAAACAAAATAAATATTAGCTGTATAAACCATGAAGGAATTAATTGACATGTTTTAAGTCACTTATGAAGCAGTAGGTTTATATCTGATACATTACGTGTGTTTTTGTAGTACTTTGTAGGCCCTTCCATAGTAAATAGATACAGCATATTTATGTATATTTTCTATAAATTGAAATGTAATTTTATTTTAAATGATTATATTGATTTTATAATATATTCTCCTTTGTAAATATTGGTGACCATGTACGTGGCTGGGTTTTTTTCTTAAAACAATATATATATGTTTTTTGGCTGTGCAGCACGGCTTGCGGGTTCTCAGTTCAACCAGGGATTGAACCCGGGCCACACCAGCGAAAGCCTCAAATCTTAACCACTAGGTCATCAGGGGACTCCCTACATAGTTGTTGTTATTTTTATATAGTTTTTTTTTTTTTTGGTTGCATTGGTTCTTTGTTGCTGTGCACGGGCTTTCTCTAGTTGCGGCGAGCGGGGTCTACGCTTTGTTGTGGTATGCGGGCTTCTGATTGCGGTGGCTTCTCTTGTTGCAGAGCACGGGCTCTAGGTGTGTGGGCTTCAGTAGTTGTGGCACACGGGCTCAGTAGTTGTGGCTCACAGGCTGTAGCACGCAGCCTCAGTAGTAGTGGCTCACAGGCTTAGTTGCTCCGCAGCATGTGGGATCTTCCCAGACCAGGGCTCGAACCGGTGACCTCTGCATTGGCAGGTGTATTCTTAAGCACTGCACCACCAGGGAAGTCCCCCTATGTGGTTGTTTTTTATGTTACATTCTTAGTCAAGAATGTAGGCCCAGAGAGGTAAATGAAATTTCCTTCATGAGAGTTTTTAGAAAACCACTCTGGCAAAAATGGGGCCTGTCTCCAGTCTCTACTTTTTCCTGGCTGAGATTCACACATAGCAGAGATTTTAAAGCCATTATTTAATATCCTTTTCTCTCTGCTCCCAAATAATCGAAGCTTTCTCTTTCATAATCTCTTTCTTCACTTAAAAAGTAGGGCCCATCTAAGAAAAGTATTACCAAAATATTGCAAGTAAAAGAAAAATCATCAAATCAAACCAACATGTATTTATCAAATAACTAATACTTGAACTCCCTTCTCTGTATATTCTACTTCCCAACTCCATATTTCATTCCATTATTTTATAAAAATAAAGTTCATGTAGCATTGGTCCACATAAGAAAGTAAATCGTTTCTTAAATAGAGCAGAAGAGAGCTACAGTCACAGAGAAATAAAGGAAAATAAAAGCACCCGACCTTAAGGGCCACTGGCTCCCTGTCCACTTCTCTCAGGATGGTTCTGAAGATAAAAACTCAAGGGAATTAATATTTGTTGAGAGTATAAACTTGGGGAACACTAAGCTAATGTGAAAGCTAATGACATTCTTACGAAGGTCACATTTCTTACCATCCAGAAAATAGGCAAATTCAGCAGATAAAGGAATGACACAATGAAGAGAATAAGCAGAGCCAGCACCAGGAGATAGGACAGAGTTTGTGAGAAGTCAAGTCAATTTTCATTTGTTCAGTCAGTGCACGGATGAAGAAAAGCAGATGGGAAGCCAGCCAAGGGACTCAAGGTTAAAATGTATACTTTGAGTTAAACATTATGCAAACAATAATTCACTTGGCTATTTAAAAATGTCTGAACTGGAAGGTTCTCAGATCCATTGCTGAGCTAAGAATTCTATGCAATAAGTTTATAAACATATATAAGCAGGGGAGAAACTGCATGTCTCCAAAATGGTCATCCTTCACGTCTATGTGTGGAGGAAGATCTGCTTCTTAGCTGGCTGAGCTGATACTGAAGGATCCTTTTCACCCATTTGGTCAATATCCAAGAAGGCAGGCCTAGCCGATTTTCTAAGATACTGACTCCTAGGGCCGGACTGGAAACTGGCCAAAAGTGCAGGGAAATTATCAAATCTAAGTGAAAGCAGATTCAAAATGGCTATTTTTAATGGGGCACATCATATTTGAAAGCCAAGAAAAAAAGTAGGTTAGGGAAGGAGAGTAAGAGTGCAGAGGCATGTGACACTGTTAGAAATCCCAGCAAAATAAGGTTGTCCTCCCAGGAAGTTTGAAGAAAGACCCAAATGGTCTCCCTTGCTTTTGCTCCCATGCCCCTGCAATCTATTCTCAACACATAATCTAAGTAATTCTATTAAACACAAGTCAGGTCATGTCCTCCATCTCATCTAAACCTACCAATGACTTCTGATCTCACTCAGAGTAATTGACAAATACTCCAGGGCCCCATGTGATGCTAAATGGTGCAGACCAGAACAGGAAACTTCACGGGACATTTCCCCCTTTTTTGGATCCCCAGCATCTGTATTTCCTTGCAGGTTGCAGGAAATCATCCCGTGATATGGTACTTAATAGGAAGCAGAGCCTACAGCAGTGGAGGAGGGACTGTTCCCTATCATCACTCTCTAACCATCAAAGCAATCACATGACTCAGGCTAGGCCAGTCCAGTTTGTGTTTCTGCATCACTCTCTCAAGATTTAAAGACAGAAACTGAGAGAGACCTTCAAGATGGCAGAAGGGTAAGACGTGGAGATCACCTTCCTCCCCACAAATACATCAGAAATACATCTACATGTGGAACAACTCCTACAGGACACCTACTGAACGCTGACAGAAGACCTCAGATTTCCCAAAAGGCAAGAAACTCCCCATGTACCTGGGTACGGCAAAAGAAAAAAGAAAAAACAGACAAAAGAATAGGGACAGTACCTGGACCAGTGGGAGGGAGGTGTGAAGGAGGAAAAGTTACCACACACTAGGAAGCCCCTTCACTGGTAGACATGGCGGGTGGTGGAGGGAAGCTTCAGAGCCACGGAGGAGAGCACAGCAACAGGGGTGCAGAGGACAAAGAGGAGAGATTCCCGCACAGAGGAACGGTGCCGACCAGCACTCACCAGCCCGAGAGGCTTGTCTGCTCCCCCGCCGGCCGCTATGGGTGGGGGCTGGGAGCTGAGGCTCCAGCTTTGGAGGTCAGACCCCAGGGAGAAGACTGGGGTTGGCGGCGTGAACACAGACTGAAGGGGGCTACTGTGCCACAGCTAGCCAGGAGGGAGTCCAGGAAAAAGTCTGGAGCTGCTGAAGAGGCAAGAGACTTGCCTCGGCTTATCAGCGCAGACCCCAGAGACGGGCATGAAATGCTAAGTCTGCTGCTCCAGCCACCAAGAAGCCTGTGTGCAAGCACAGGTCACTATCCACACCTCCCCTCCCGGGAGCCTGTGCAGCCCGCCACTGCCAGGGTCCCATGATCCAGCGACAACTTACCCGGGAGAACACACAGGGTGTCTCAGGCTGTTATAACGTCATGCTGGCCTCTGCTGCCGCAGGCTCACCCCACATTCCGTACCCCTGCCTCCCCCTGGCCTGAGTGAGCCAGAGCCCCCCGAATCAGCTGCTACTTTAACCCCGTCCTGTCTGGGCGAAGAACAGACACCAGAGGGCAACCTACACGTAGAGGCGGGGCCAAATCCAAAGCTGAACCACAGGAGCTGTGTGAACAAAGAAGAGAGGGAAATCTCTCCCAGCAGCAACAGGAGCACTGGATTAAATCTCCACAATCAACTTGCTGTACCCTGTATCTGTGGAATACCTGAATAGACAATGAATCATCCCAAAATTGAGGCAGTGGACTTTGGGAACGATATATATTTTTTTTCCTTTTTCGCTTTTTGTGAGTGTGTATGTGTATGCTTCTGTGTGTGATTTTGTCTGTATAGTTTTGCTTTTACCATTTGTCCTAGGGTGCTGTCTGTCCATTTTTTTGCTTTGTTTTTATACTTTGTAGTGCTTGTTATCATTGGTGGATTTATTTTTTGGTTTGGTTGCTCTCTTCTTTCATTCATTCTTTCTTTTTTTATTACTTTTAATTTTTTTAACTTTTAATAATTATTTTTAATTTTATAACTTTATTTTATTTTATTTGTTTATTTTTTTTTCTCCCTTTTATTCTGAGCCGTGTGGATGACAGGGTCTTGGTGCTCCGGCCAGATGTCAGGCCTCTGCCTCTGAGGTGGGAGAGCCGAGTTCAGGACACTGGTTCACCAGAGACCTCCCAGCTCCATGTAATATCAACCGGCAAAAATCTCCCAGACATCTCCATCTCAACGTCAAGACCCAGCTCCATTCAACGACCAACAAGCTACAATGCTGGACACTCTATGCCAAACAACTAGCAAGACACGAACACAACTCCATCCATTAGCATAAAGGCTGCCTAAAATCATAATAAGTCACAGACACCCCAAAACACACCACCGGACACAGACCTGCCCACCAGAAAGACAAGATCCAGCCTCATACACCAGAACAAAGGCACTAGTCCCCTCCACCAGGAAGCCTACACAATCCACTGAACCAACCTTAGCCACTGGGGACAGACACCAAAAACAACGGGAACTACGAACCTGCAGCCTGTGAAAAGAAGACCCCAAACACAGTAAGTTAAGCAAAAGGAGAAGACAGAGAAACACACAGCAGATGAAGGAGCAAGGGTAAAAACCCACCAGACCAAACAAATGAAGAGGAGCTAGGCAGTCTACCTGAAAAAGAATTCAGAGTAATGATAGTATAGATGGTCCAAAATCTTGGAAATAGAATGGAGAAAATACAAGAAACATTTAATAAGGACCTAGAAGAACTAAAGAGCAAACAACACAATAAATGAAATTGAAAATTCTCTAGAAGGACTCAATAGAGAATAACTGAGGCAGAAGAATGGATAAGTGACCTGGAAGATAAAATAGTGCAAATAACTACCACAGAGCAGAATAAAGAAAAAAGAATGAAAAGAACTGAGGACAGTCTCAGAGACCTCTGGGACAACATTAAACAGACCAATATTTGAATTATAGGGGTCCCAGAAGAAGAAGAGAAAAAGAAAGGGACTGAGAAAATATTTGAAGAGATTGTAGTTGAAAACTTCCCTAATATGGGAAAGGAAATAGTTAATCAAGTCCAGGAAGCACACAGAGACCCATACAGGATAAATCCAAGGAGAAACAAGCCAAGACACATATTAATCAAACTATCAAAAAATAAATACAAAGAAAAAATATTAAAAGCAGCAAGAGAAAAGCAACAAATAATATACAAGGGAATCCCCATAAGGTTAACAGCTGATCTTTCAGCAGAAACTCTGCAAGCCAGAAGAGAGTGGCAGGACATATTTAAAGTGATGAAAGGGAAAAAGCTACAACCAAGATTACTCAACCCGGCAAGGACCTCATTCAGATTCGACGGACAAATTAAAACCTCTACAGAAAAGCAAAAGCTAAGAGAATTCAGCACAACCAAACCAGCTTTAAAACAAATGCTATAGGACTTCTCTAGGCAGGAAACATAAGGGAAGGAAAAGACCTACAATAACAAACCCAAAACAATTAAGAAAATGGTAATAAGAACATACATATTGATAATTACCTTAAATGTAAATGGATTAAATGCTTCAACCAAAAGACATACACTGGCTGAATGGATACAAAAGCAAGACCCGTATATATGCTGTCTACAAGAGACCCACTTCAGACCTAGGGACACATATATAATGAAAGTGAGGGGATGGAAAAAGATATTCCACACAAATGGAAATCAAAAGAAAGCTGGAGTAGCAATTCTCATATCAGACAAAATAGATTTTAAAATAAAGATTATTACAAGAGACACTACATAAGGATTAAGGGATCAATCCAAGAACAAGGTATACCAACTGAAAATATTTATACACCCAACATAGGAGCACCTCAAAACATAAGGCAAATGCTAACAGCCATAAAAGGGGAAATCGACAGTAACACAATCATAGTAGGGGACTTTAATGCCCCACTTTTACCAAGGAAATATCATCCAAAATGAAAATAAATAAGGAAACACAAGCTTTAAATGATACATTAAACAAGATGGACTTAATTGATATTTATAGGACATTCCATCCCAAAACAACACAATACACTTCTCAAGTGCTCATGGAACATTCTCCAGGATAGATCATATCTTGGGTCACAAATCAGGCCTTGGTAAATTTAATAAAATTGAAATTGTATCAAGTATCTTTTCCGACCACAGCACTATGAGACTAGATATCAATAACAGGAAAAAATCTGTAAAACATACAAACACATGGAAGCTAAACAATACATTGCTAAATAACGAAGAGATCACTGAAGAAATCAAAGAGGAAATCAAAAAATACCTAGAAACAAATGACAATGAAAACACGATGACCTAAAACCTATGGGATGCAACAAAAGTTCTAGGAGGGAAGTTTATAGCAATACAATCCTACCTTAAGAAACAGGAAACATCTCGAATAAACAACCTAACCTTACACCTAAAGCAATTAGAGAAAGAAGAACAAAAAAACCCCAAAGTTAGCAGAAGGAAAGAGATCATAAAGATCAGATCAGAAATAAATTGAAAACAAATGAAGGAAATAATAGCAAAGATCAATAAAACTAAAAGCTGGTTCTTTGAGAAGATAAACAAAATTGATAAACCATTAGCCAGACTCATCAAGAAAAAAGGGAAAAGACTCAAATCAATAGAATTAGAAATGAAAAAGGAGAAGTAACAACTGACACTGCAACAATACAAAGGATCATGAGAGACTACTACAAGCAACTCTATGCCAATAAAATGGACAACCTGGAAGAAATGGACAAATTCTTAGAAATGCACAACCTGCCAAGACTGAACCAGGAAGAAATAGAAAATATAAACAGACGAATGACAAGCACTGAAATTGAGACTGCGATTAAAAATCTTCCAACAAAAAAAGCCCAGGACCAAATGGCTTACAGGTGAATTCTATCACAAATTTAGAGAAGAGCTAACACCTATCCTTCTCAAACTCTTCCAAAATATAGCAGAGGGAATAACATTCCCAAACTCATTCTACAAGGCCACCATCACCCTGATACCAAAAACAGAGAAAGATGTCAAAAAGAAAGAATACTACAGGCCAATATCACTGATGAACATAGATGCAAAAATCCTCAACAAAATACTAGAAAAAGAAACCAACAGCACATTAGAAGAATCATACATCATGATCAAGTGGTGTTTATCCCAGGAATGCAAGGATTCTTCAATATATGCAAATCAATCAATGTGATACACCATATTAACAAATTGAAGAATAAAAACTGTATGATCATCTCAATAGATGCAGAAAAAGCTTTTGACAAAATTCAACACCCATTTATGATAAAAACCCTCCAGAAAGTAGGCACAGAGGGAACTATCCTCAACATAATAAAGGCCATATATGACAAACCCACAGCCAACATCATCCTCGATGGTGAAAAACTGAAAACATTTTAACTAAGATCAGGAACAAGACAACGTTGCCCACTCTCACCACTATTATTCAACATTGTTTTGGAAGTTTTAGTCACAGCAATCAGAGAAGAAAAAGAAATAAAGGAATCCAAATTGGAAAATAAGAAGTAAAGCTGTCACTGTTTGCAGATGACATGATACTATACATAGAGAATCCTAAAGATGCTACCAGAAAACTACTAGAGCTAATCAATGAATTTGGCAAAGTAGCAGGATACAAAATTCATGCACAGAAATCTCTTGCATTCCCATACACTAATGATGAAAAATCTGAAAGAGAAATTAAGGAAACACTCCCATTTACCATTGCAACAAAAAGAATAAAATACCTAGGAATAAACCTACCTAAGGAGAGAAAAGACCTGTATGCAGAAAACTATAAGACACTGATGAAAGAAATTAAAGATGATACAAACAGATGAAGAGATATACCATGTTCTTGGATTGGAAGAGTCAACACTGTGAAAATGACTATACCACCTAAAGCAATCTACAGATTCAGTGCAATCCCTATCAAACTACCACTGGCATTTTCACAGAACTAGGACAAAAAATCTCACAATTTGTATGGAAACACAAAAGACCCCAAATAGTCAAAGCAATCTTGAGAAGGAAAAATGGAGCTGGGGGAATCAGGCTCTCTGACTTCAGATTACACTACAAAGCTACAGTAATCAAGACTGTCTGGTACTGGCACAAAAACAGAAATATAGATCAATGGAACAGGATATAAAGCCCAGAGATAAACCCACGCACATATGGTCACCTTATCTTTGATAAAGGAGGCAGGAATGTACGGTGGAGAAAGGACAGCCTGTTCAATAAGTGGTGCTGGGAAAACTGGACAGCTACATGTAAAAGAATGAAATTAGAACACTCCCTAACACCATACACAAAAATAAACTCAAAATGGATTAAAGACCTAAATGTAAGGCCAGACACTATATAACTGTTAGAGGAAAACATAGGCAGAACACTCTATGACATAAATCACAGCAAGATGCTTTTTGACCCACCTCCTAGAGAAATGGAAATAAAAACAAAAATAAACAAATGGGACCTAATGAAACTTCAAAGCTTTTGCACAGCAAAGGAAACCATAAACAAGACCAAAAGACAACCCTCAGAATGGGAGAAAATATTTGCAAATGAAGCAACTGACAAAGGATTAATCTCCAAATTTACAAGCAGCTCATGCAGCTCAATATCAAAAAAACAAACAACCCAATCCAAAAATAGCCAGAAGACCTATATAGACATTTCTCCAAAGAGGATATATAGATTGCCAACAAACACATGAAAGAATGCTCAACATCATTAACCATTAGATAAATGCAAGTCAAAAGTACAATGAGTTATCACCTCACAGCAGTCAGAATGGCCATCATCAAAAAATCTAGAAACAATAAATGCTGGAGAGGGTGTGGAGAAGAGGGAACCCTCTAGCACCATTGATGGGAATGTAAATTGATACAGCCACTATGGAGAACAGTATGGAGGTTCCTTAAAAAACTAAAATAGAACTACCAAACGACCCAGCAATCCCACTACTGGGCATTTGCCCAGAGAAAACCATAATTCAAAAAGAGTCATGTACCACAATGTTCATTGTAGCTCTATTTACAATAGCCAGGACATGGAAGCAACCTAAGTGTCCATCGACAGAGGAGTGGCTAAAGAAGATGTGGCACATATATACAATGGAATATTACTCAGCCATAAAAAGAAACAAAACTGAGTTATTTGTAGTGAGGTGGATGGACCTAGAGACTGTCATACAGAATGAAGTAAGTCAGCAAGAGAAAAACAAATACGGTATGCTATCACATATATATGGAATCTAAGGGGAAAAAAAAGGTCATGAAGAGCCTAGGGGTAAGACGAGAATAAAGACACAGACCTACTAGAGAATGGACTTGAGGATATGGGGAAGGGGAAGGGTAAACTCTGACAAAGTGAGAGAGTGGCATGGACATATATACACTACCAAACGTAAAATAGCTAGTGGGAAGCAGCCGCATAGCACAGGGAGATCAGCTTGGTGGTTTGTGACCACCTAGAGGGGTGGGACAGGGAGGGTGGGAGGGAGACGCAAGAGGGAGGAGATATGGGGATATATGTATATGTACAGCTGATTCCCTTAGTTTTAAAGCAGAAACTAACACACCATTGTAAAGCAATTATACTCCAATAAAGATGCTGAAATAAATAAATAAATAAATAATGACAGAAACTATTTGCAACAATGGAATCAAGGATGCAGCGGCTATCATGTTCCATATGGTGGCTGCAGCACCACCAGCAGCAAGTTGTCTATCTTCAGTGGTGCCCACAGGAGCATGCCAAAAAGACCACTGGTGTACGACCCTGGCAGTGTCCTTTTTAAAAATATATATATATTTATTTATTTGGCTGCACTGGCTCTTAGTTGTGGCACACAGGATCTTTAGTTGCGGCATGCAGGATCTAGTCCCCTGACCAGGGATCGAACCCATGCCCCCTGACTTGGGAGCATGTAGTCTTGGCCACTGGACCACCAGGGAATTCCCCCTGGCAGCATTCTTGCTTGCTGAGCTTTCTTTGATTCCTGCCATTTTCTGAGCCTGGTTCTAAAGCTTCTCCTTTGATTCTGAGAGTTACTTATGGCCTTCCAGTAAATTCCTTTTCTGTTTAGATTAGCCAGAGTCATTTTCTGTTGTTTACAACAAAGAATCATGACCAGTAAGAAGAGCTTTGTTGCAGGTTGATGAATCTCTGAATATGGAAGGTAAGGCCTAGAGTCTAGTAGGGTACAGGGATAATAAAGTAGACAGAGCTGAGTTTCTTGGGACACCAAAGGGAGGTGGCCTGGGGTGCAATCTTAAAGAAAAGAGAGAAGTCTCGTTAGTAGGGCTGAAGAGCCTGTGGAAGAAAGGGAACAGGAAAAAATCCCAAGGAGCAAAAAGAAAAAGGGCAGGGCTTCCCTGGTGGCGCAGTGGTTAAGAATCCGCCTGCCAACGCAGGGGACACGGGTTCAAGCCCTGGTCCGGGAAGGTCCCACATGCCGCGGAGCAACTAAGTCCGTGCGCCACAGCTGCTGAGCCTGCGCTCTAGAGCCCGCGAGCCACAACTGCTAAGCCCGCGTGCTACAACTACTGAAGCCCGTGTGCCTAGAGCCCGTGCTCCACAACAAGAGAAGCCACCACAACGAGAAGCCTGCACACCGCAACAAAGAGTGGCTCCCGCTCGCCGCAACTAGAGAAAGCCCGCGCACAGCAACAAATACCCAATGCAGCCAAAAAATAAATAAATAAATAAATAATGTTTAAAAATAAAAGGGCAAAGGAAAGTGAAATGATAAAGAAATACTTTATCAAATAAAAGCCTAATCTAAACAGACTCACTGTTTAGAATCCTACCTCCTTCCTTGAATCTGCTCTGCTCATAGTTCCTTTTCTTACCGGAACTGCTCTTGTGAGGTTTGCAGTTCCAAAGCCTCCGGTGAGATGCCATTTGCTACAGCTGAATTTTTTTTAAAAGTCAAAACCTAAGTAAATCTGACAATTTTTTAAAAAACTGGAATATGAAGCATGGGTTATGCTTCTACAGGACCATCGATGAGTTTTGTTGTTTGGTTGAGTATTTAATGTATTTTACTGCTTGCTGGTCGTTATTCAGAGATCGATTAACTGAAGCATGAAACTTTGGAAAAACCAACAAAGAATGCTCTATTGATGAGGGTTATGAGGTGAGTAGTGATAGGAATTCCATAAATCCCACATGGAAGTCTGTATTATTCCAGTCTCCCCTCCTGGATTCCTCTCCATCCCTGTCCGTGTCTCTCTTTTCCTAGTCTTTTCTCCATGTTTCTCTCTCCCTCAGCCTGTGTGTGTCTGTC
The DNA here is from genome assembly GCF_059928025.1 of Delphinapterus leucas. NCBI lineage: Eukaryota > Metazoa > Chordata > Mammalia > Artiodactyla > Monodontidae > Delphinapterus > Delphinapterus leucas. Next base: position 92,964,530 of record NC_143130.1, read on the forward strand.
TGCATCAGTTTCTGCTTTGTCAATTCCTCATCTCATGTTCAAAAAGGGTTTACTCTACCTCACGAAAATGCATACAATACAGCAAGATAACATCGAGTCAAAGTAGATGAGAAAGGAAAGGAAAACCACAGAGTAGGGTCAGAAATGAGACTAATACAAAATTGCAGACTATGAAGTCCTACTCTCAAGCTGTGGGTGCCATAAATATCCTCCATGTTCTCCAGCAGTCATTCCAAAGACGGAAATACAATTCAGTGTCCATGAGATCAAATCATACCAATTGCTCAAGCTTCCTAAATCTGCATAATTTATGAAAACGACGCGTCACAATGACACAATTGTCAGCAAATTCCTCCATCTCACAAATGGCCCTGACACACTTAAGAAGCAGAAATCCCTGACAGAGAGTTCACTCACCTTCCCTGGCTGGAAGCGCTGGTTTCCCAGTGTGCTTAATGGGAGTATTAGTTCACACAGCAGCTAATAAATTTGTGGAATTCATTACCCCCTGGAGAAGGTGCAGGCAGGAAATAGAAATGGATTAAAAAAGGGTTCGTCAAATTTATAAATGGTGAAGCCATAAATAGCTCTTCCTTTGTTTGCATTTAATAACATTTCATTTCGTGACCGACCCCACCCCCATACCAGCTATTCTAAAGTACAATCTTACAGCTCCTTACCCCTTTCTCCAGTAAGATTTCTGATGATATATATAACACAATATATACTTATGTCTAGAAATACTATATTTTTCATTCTTTGTTAGTAGAAGTGTATTTCAAATTGGAGTAGCTTTGTTTAAAAATAGATAAGATGCTTTAACAGTCTTTACATTTTCAGTGTATTTTATAACTCTACACAACACATAACTAAATTAGTAATTTCAATGCTGCAATTCCAACTTATACACTGATTTAGAACAAATTCATCATGCTTTGACAACCCAACTGAAGTAAACCTGGCCCTGGGAACATTTTGGAAACTTTCTTATTGCTCAAGGCCCAAAAGGGAGTGAGGAAGGTAACTGGGGTTGGATTAAGCTTGAGCAGCGCTTTGCCTGGGCAAGGAGAAAGTGAGGTTCTGTGGTTTTGTGTAGCAGCTGGTGCCTGTCTATCCTACGATCCTGCCTGCCTGAAAGAGGGGAGATACGCAGTCAGTGTTTGCAGGGAACCAGCATGGCTACAGCTGACCCCTTCCAGGAGTCACCCATCGGTGTGACCCATGTGGCAGTTCTGGGAACCAGGCCCTCTTCAGCCAGAGCTGGGCTTTCCCTATCCTCTCAAAAGCCCCTAAGCATAACAATGAGAGACAGGACTCTGCTGAGCTTCAGGTCACTTTCTTATCTTCGGTTTGGGGAAATTCTGGAGAATTTACCAAGTCTCTGAGTGGCTGGGGAAAAGTAGCCAGAAGCCACTAGATTCACTGTCTTTTCAGAGAAAGAACTGGGCACCCTGGGAAGGAATTGATATCAGCGTGTCTAGTTTATACCAGGGAGAACCGAGGCTTATGTGCATGGGGTTCTTTGGGCCTTTAAATTCCAGGAGTTATGTTTTAGAACGATTTTGGAGGTGGGAATGAGGGTAGTAAAAATAGTTACGCTGCCATAAACATCTACCCTTTGTTGTGTTCGGATTTTTGATAACTGTCACCAGCACGGCAGAAGCAGGTCTTGAGACGTAGATTCGGGCCAAGAAAAAGAGGCCAGATGTTCTCCTGGTCTACCTTCCCTGTAGTCCCACTGGGGCTTGCTCTGAATATCACCTTGGACAAATTGCTTACCTCCTTTACATCTTCTTCCTCAGCCCTAAAAACAGGCAGTGACCTCATGCTGAAAGTCGTTTTCAGCTCCAGCTCCCATCCCTCCTTCCTGGGCTCTTGGTTCCGCTGGAGTAAACAGCAGTGCTAAGTGTCCTGTTAAGGGTGCTCCTGCCGGCTACCTGCTAAACTCACATGATGCTCCTAAGTACTGACTTTTCTCCTGGTGTGCATCTCACCAGAATATTCCTGCTGAACTGTAACACACTAACATCTGTACTAAGCAAGAACTGTTTGAAGGTTTTCAGGAGCCCACCAGAAGAGAGTTGGGAAAGCAAATGCAAGCCACCTTCTCTTTAAAACGAGGACGAAAAGGAAACATCTCAAGTTGTTGTAAAGATCAAATGAAATATTTAGCCACCACGGTGTCCTGTGTACACAGTGCTGTGAATCCTACAGTGCGTATACTGGGAGGTGACCAAGACTGTCTTTGCACAGAAGAAACTAAGGTTCAGAGATGTGAAGAAAATTCCCCAAGTTGACATAATTAGGAAGTGGTAGAACTGGTTTTTAAACACACAAATATTTGACTCCAGAACTCATGCTCTTAACCAGTATATTTATGAGTTGTTTGGCTTTGCAGTGGTCAATGCGTGTGGGCTTTGGGGTCAGACAGGAAGAGATTTAAAAGGTGACTCTACCACTCACCCAGGGTGACTCTGGACAACATAACTGATTTTGCTGAGCCTTAGTTTCCTCATCTGTGATGATTAAATGAGATTATATGTATAAAGCACCCAACACAAGGTAGGCTTCGGCAGATGGTTTTTGTCCTGAGTCTGTCATGTTCCTAAAGCGGACCCTGAGAAGAGGCTTTGGAGGCAGTAGTTTATCAGTGAAGTGATCCTCAGAAGTACAAATGAGGAAATAGGGAATATGTGACAGGGAAGGAACAAGAGTCAATAAAGTGTATGTTATTGGCCAGCTAACCACTGTGAGCAACTGGGGCTCAAACCCATCTACACTGTCTGAGAAAATGTGTGGAAGCCAGCACAGAATCATCCCACCAATGCAGCAGTTCTCAAACCTGAGGACACAATAGCATCTCCTGGAGGGCTTGTTAACACCAGCGGCTGGGGTCCATTCCCAGAGTTTCCCCATGAGAAGGTATGGGGTGGGGCCCAAGAGTTTGCATTCCTAACTAGTTCCCAGGTGATGCTGAGGTTGCTGGTCCAGAGGCCACACTCTGAGAACCGCTGCACTAAAAGATGGGAGGTGGGGGTATGGAGACACTTACTTGTTCCCTACTGATTGAGACACTCCATTGTTCGAGGACGTAACTCCCACGCACATATTTCCGCGACGGCCTGCCGTGGTGAGGCAAATTCAAGCAGCACCTGAACAAGTTTTCAGGCAGAGCAAAAGAGAAACAGGTGTTTAGAGGTAGGAAGCAACTGTCTCTCACAGCAGCTAATAAACGCAAGTAAGCTGAGGGATAGGGACAGGGCATCAACAGTGTCTGCTCTACTTTCTCTTCCCCATTGTTGCTGCATTTGTGACCATTATTAGTCTCCAAGCTGAAGGGCTATAGCCTCAAGGTCATTGGTGGAGAAATCTCTGAACCCAATGGTTCTGAAGGTGGAAAACTCCCTCAGCCTGAGGCTGACAGCAGCCGTGAAGGACTCTTCCAGGTCAGCAATTTCTTCAGTGAATCAAAGGAATGAGGAGGAGAGGAATGGAGTCAAGGCCAGAGAAGTCTACAGTGACTCTGCAGTGATCAGCAGCCCCACCATGACCCAACACAAACTCCTGACCACACTGAGGCACTCTTTGCAGGCACATCCTGCAAAGAGGATGCATTTTATTATTATTATTTTTTTTTTTGTGGTACGTGGGCCTCTCACTGCTGTGGCCCCTCCCGTTGCGGAGCACAGGCTCTGGACATGCAGGCTCAGCGGCCATGGCTCACGGGCCCAACCTCTCCGCAGCATGCGGGATCCTCCTGGACCGGGGCACGAACCCGCGTCCCCTGCATCGGCAGGTGGACTCTCAACCACTGCACCACCAGGGAAGCCCAAGAGGATGCATTTTACATGCAAATCATGCAGGGTGCAGAGCTCTCCCACACGTTCTTTGTGCCCTGGGGAGCAAATGGCTAACACTGGCGGTAAAATGGGACTGTTCCATTATTGTGTTCCACATATATATTTAATTGTCAGCATTGCAATAGCTTTGACTACAAATAAGCACAATCTCATTGCCCATCAGTTGTTTGATGGGAGGGAAGAAGGCAGTTTGGAGATGATTTTGAGATGACACACATCATTATCATCTTTTTGTATGAGGTTTTGTTTTCATTCTTCACCTTCCCTCATCCTCTACTCAGTGCTTATATTTTTCTACAAATTCAATATCAAAATACTACCAGCACTACAAGATATTCTAGCATTCCTCTGAGTCCTGAGGGGTTCATTTACTAATTCCAGATAGCTGTAGTAGTATTTTTTTTCTTTTCTCAAAACACTTTAATATCTCTTAATTCCTTCATCCTCTTAAGAATGCCTTGGGCTTAGAGCGTTGGCAAGAACACTATTTGCAAATGAGGAAACTGAGGCACAGAATTGCAAATTGAGTTGTTCAGGAATTGACTGGCAGTCATAGAGCTGATTCCCAATAATCTGCAGAGTATCATGTTCAATTTTGCTCACGTGGCTAGAAAATCTTTGGACATATTAATCAATGAGTATAGAGAATTCCCCATAGTTCCTTTTCCCTTTATTCAAGCAAATAGCAGAGCTCTCTGCTCAGTACCCCAGGGTAGGTATGTGGTTCAAAAAGTAAAATTAGCACTGGAGAATTCCACGAATTTCTGGAAGAAGTAGGAAGGAAAGTAGAAGAGCAGAGATGGGGTGGTGGAAAGGTGCAGCAGAGACTTAAGAGGATGGAGAAACATGGAAAGAGAAGACTGCCCTCAGACCAGAAAAGGACTCCCTGAGGTTCAGGAAGAACGGGAAGAGAGGGCTGTGTCCCACATCAACAGGGATCCAGACCCCCACCTCCTGGCACTGCAACCAAGGAGGAGGCCAAACCCCAAGAGGAAGTGCTGTGTGAGGTTCACACCCCGGACTCAACAAAGATTTTCAGAGCCCCGGCATATTCAGGAAGTAACAGTGTCCCAACAACTGAAAGGCCCATGAGGACAAAGACGTAGGATGTCTCAGTTTAGAGACAATGAGCAATCACAGAGGTCCCCGCAATTTTCCCCATGTCCCAAACTCAGCACTGATTAATACCTGGATCATTGACCCAAGACCATGAGGCAGAGGCTGGGGGGCAGGGGTCAGTGTAAAGGGAGAATCCTCAGAATGGCTATTAAGTATCTATCAGAGGAAGAGTGACTCTGACTTATAGGATATAAAGTAAGTGATATTTCACACACCTGAGTTTGAAGCTGAGCTTTAAACTTGTAATATATGTTTTGTGTTGGGCTGCACCCTGCAGGCCAATAAGGCCTGCACTTGCCCAGCTTTAAGCCTGAAGAAAGAGCCCGGAGTCAGCAAAAGAGACCTCAATGGTTCAATGAATGGGGAAGCTTACACGTCTGAAGCAAGGTCCTGGAGCAACATCCCACCATATGTGTGGTGGATGGCGGCAGGCAGGATGTGGAGGCAGTCTTCACTCCCAGGGAGAAGGGGAGACTATCAGTTATAGGGGAATTGATGTCAGGTGGGCTCATTAGTTACCAGGGAAACCAGTAGAAGGGCACGCCCCTCACCACCCCTTTGATAAGAACAATCACCAGCTGGGGCTTGGGGCAAGTATGTAGGAAGGTCAGTCACATGCATAGGGTGTAGGTGAAGCAGGGACTGGTGGAGCAGGGGATGTACAGGGAACAAGAGAACAGCCATCTTGAGAAGCCTGACCATACATTTTGGTACCAGCAATATTCTTGAACCAGGGAGAGTCTTAGGTAAAAGAAGTGAAAATTTCTCTAGACTCTTCCATCCTGAAATGCTGGTGCCCCTCCAGGGCTTTCCTCTACTGCCTCCTGGCTCCAGGGCTGCATCTTCCTAGATGCTTGCTCAAGGCACACCTTCCACTACCACCATCAACACACCACCTTAGAATACCAATTAGATTATTTAATAATCTTCAACATTCTTCTCTCCACCCAACCCCTAGGAGCTATAACACCCAAAGCACAACTTCCATCAGAAAGAACAGATGACCCTGCAGAAATTCTCAAATAAGGATGTAGGAGTAGAGATCCAGATGTAGGGATCTAAATAGAATGATAGGAATAGAAGTGAGGCATAAGATTCTTATGTTTACCAAAATGGACATGGTAGGAAGAGCTCAAGAAGAGCATCTTCAAAATCAGGGCATGGTTGTTAGGGTGCTGTAGACACATAAGCCATGCAGGACAAAAGGTTCAGAACCACTGCATTATGTTAACTCATAAAAGGCTTTGGAACTATGGAAAGCCAGGAGAGCAAGGAAGATCCCAGCTCTACCATTTATTTACATTGTGCAAGTTAGTACAAGCATCAGAGGTCATTGTTATCTCACAGGATGATACTAATATTAGCAACAGCAGCATCTCATCACTATCATTTCTACCACTTACAGGTAATTCTTAATTGAGAATTTATCATAGAATAGGTATTGTTTTAAGCTACACACAAACTGTTTGTAGAATTATTTTTATTCCTGGTTTCATATGAGGAAACTAAGGTACAGAGGTTTAACGGCTTGCTCACACAGACACAGTTGCAGACACAGAGAGTAAACCCTGTGTGTGAAGTGAGGGCTCTGAACCACTCTGCTGTCCTGTGCATAGAGGGGTTAGGAGGATTACAGGAGACAATCTAGGACAGTGTTACACACATATTAAGCCATGCCAAGGGGATATAATCATAAGAAAACCAGGTTCCTTCCCAATTCATGATGTATTGGTCAGGGTTCTTGGTTGTAAAGAGGCAACATACCTCTGGGAAATCTAAGCAGCAGGGAGTTTACCCAAAGGATATTGAGTGACTCAGAACCATGGAAGGCCTGGCCAACCAAACTTGGGTGGACAGTAAGGGCAGGGAGGCATAGTGAAGACCCTGCCATAATAACAATCTACTCAGGACCCACCACCAGCCCTGTTGACTCCAGCCACTGACCACAGCTCCACAGAGCTTTGCCACCCCCAGACCCTCCCTGCCATGCTGCCTGACTCTAACACAGCCACAGCCACCAGGCAGAAGGTCTAACACCCACCCCCTGCCCTGCATATTTTGTCTCTCCTTCAAGTCCTAAGGGCTCAGTCAAAAGAAGTTGATGCACCACACTTAGGTCACAGGCTCACTGCTTATCTTGCTAGGGATCTATCACAGTCAGCTATTGCCACAATAATGCTGCATAACAAACCACCCCAAAACTCAAGAGCTTGTGTCAATAAGCACCTGCTTTTCTGGCTCACTACAGGTCAGCTGGGGTAGCTCTGCTTCGGACTGCAGATCAGTGGGGATCAGGTCTGCTCCTTGAGTCTCCCATCCTCCTTATTGGCTATAAGAGGCATGTTTTTCTCAGGTACAACATCCTCAGTGCAAGAGCATAGCCGAAACACATGATGCCTCTTGAGGCCCTGGTTTCAAACTAGCATATTGCCACTTCTACCTATATCCCGTTGGCCAAAGAAAGCCGTGTGACCAATCCCAACATCAACAGAGTAGGGAAATGCACTCTCCTCACTTAATGGGAGGGGCCGCAAAGTCACATGACAAAGGACATGGGTGTATATAATCCTAATGAGGGAGGGTGTAACATATTGTGAATTCACTCTATCACTTGGGCCAAAAAGAAGGGATATGTTTCCATTGACTAAAAAGTAGAAATGGTGTTCAGCTTCTACTCAGCCAAGATCAGCTTCTACTCAGCCCACTACTCATTTCAAGGGGGAGGCCTTCTGGAGACAAGGGGATCAGACTGAGGAACCTCAGAAATGGGGAATCCTCCCACTTCACACGATGAGTTACAATCCCAGCACAAGGTCCAACTTAGAATCAAGATTCTATTGTAAGCTTTTGAAGATGTGTACTTATTTGGTATGTTTCGGCTTGTGATACCCATCAATTGTGTTTATTTCCCTGGATGCTTTTTTTTTCAATTCTTATTAGAAATGACAGCTCTTTTATTAAAAAGCAGGAAATATTATATTGAAGGAAAATACAAGCAACAGTAACCAGGTAATAAAGGATATGAAAGTGCTATCTTGCAATAAGAGAAGAACTAGCCACATCTTTAGAAGATTTGCAGTTTAAGTGGTTTATTAAATCTGACACCAGGCCGTCAATTACCACCAATTATTTGGGCATTGTGTCAGTTCCATTTAAAGTGAGAAAGTTACTGATGGCAACAGCTTATTTTTAATAACTGATTTCAGAGAAAACCATTTCGTGCCCAATTGCTACTTCCTGACCTCCTGAACTCCAGAGAAAAGACTCGTACCTGTGGGGTTACTGACGTGAACCCCAACCCAGGAGAGCAGTCACAAGATGCTATTGCAGGCTGACAATAAGTTATGTATTCCCTCAACTGCTCATCCATCCTACAGACACATGGGTGCAACCACTTGATGCTAGCCCCTGCAGCAAATTCCTCCTAAATATGCCACATTCATCTAAAATGCTGAGCCTGAAAACTCCCACCACCATTAGGAAGAGTTCCTCCTCGGAGCAGGAAGAGATTTCACAGTTTCTTGTGGGGTGGTGATTATGCATGCAATTTTCCAGGTCTATAAATCAACCCCCGCTTTACTCATTTAATAAAGAGTTGAGTGTTTTTGTTTGATTGCCTTTGCTTAAATTTGTGTTCCTTGGGATGAACAAATGGCTCTCAAGTCCCAGGAACACTGGCAGGACAGCATGCCACTGGGGGAATAACTCCCATCTTAAGTTGTCCAACTTAAATGAAGTCACCTTTTTAAAATCCACATTTCTTTCTATTTTAAAGCCCCACCTCTTATAAATTACATCAAATTTATATAATTTAGGGACTAAGTATTTTATACCTTAATATACTTCTCTTCTACTTCTAGGCACTTGTGTTTAATATTATGTTCAAGCCTCCCCCCACTCCCCAAGTTCCTTGCTTGACTTGACTTCTTTTATTCTCTGACTCCCTTAACTTACTATTATGATTCTGGAATCTAAACAACAGCAACAACAAAAACCCAGAAAGCATGAATTTAAGACGTTTTAACCAACCAATCTACCAAGATGTCTGGATAGATAAGGTGTCCAGATTCAGGTTTGGTGTAGAGTAACTACTGGTTACAGATGAGACTGAGGCCATCTTTTTCAAATTTTGTCAATTTTGATGGAGTAGGAGAGAAGGGAGAGATGGGGGAAGAAGGACGACATTAGGGGAATCCTACATATTCTTCTTTTTATTTATTTATTTATTCTATTTTTGGCTGTGTTGGGTCTTCATTGCTGCTCACGGGCTTTCTCTAGTCATGGCGAGCGGGGGCTACTCTTCGTTGCAGTGCGTGTGCTTCTCATTGCAGTGGCTTCTCTCGTTGTGGAGCACGGGCTCTAGGCACGTGGGCTTCAGTAGTTGTGGCTCGCGGGATCAGTAGTTGTGGCTCACGGGCTCTAGAGCTCAAGCTCAGCAGTTGTGGCTCACGGGCTTTAGAGCACAGGCTCAGTAGCCGTGGTGCATGGGCTTAGTTGCTCTGCAGCATGTGGGATCTTCCTGGACCAGGGCTCGAACCCGTGCCCCCTGCATTAACCACTGCGCCACCAGGGAAGTCCCTGGATATTCCTATTCAAACAGACAAGCAAACAAAGACTGAGAGGACCTTTAAACCTTGTGGTAAAGGCTTCTCACTTGAGGCAGCACATGTCATCATCTGACTCGAGCTCTGAGCCTCTTCTGTCTCTTCAGCACAAGCACAGCTGCTTCAGGAGAGAGAGACCGAAATAGAAAACCAGCCATGGTAATGAAATGTGACGACTTGCTTGAGAAAAGACATGTTTGATGTGTTTTCCAACTGGATGTTTCTAAAATTTATGGCAGTTTCGACAAGATTTCCAAAGAAATCCTTTCTCTTACTCATTTCAAGCCTCTAAATCTATATTACCCTTATCACTGCTGCAGAGAGGCATCAAAGAAAACGTTTCTTCCCAACAGGGTTCACAAATTACATTTCAGTCTTCGGAAGATGTGTCTCTCCTTGGCAAACTCGGGTCTCTCTCAGATGGCTCTCACCCACATTCCCCAGCAGCGCCACCCCTTATTGTAGGTAAATTACCTGCTCCCTTGAGGCCTCAGTTTCCTCATCTGTGCAATGAAGAGGTTCAGTTAAAAATTCTTTAAGCCCCCGTCAACATGTAACAACATTCAGAGACCCAGATTTTACAGCAAGCCTGAAGGCTTTTTGAAGGACATATTATATCCATAATAGTGGGGAGAGGGACGTTCCAGAAACATGAAGAGAAAAAACAAAGAGATGTTTTAAATAAGGATTGAGCTTCTAGTAATAACCAAGTAAAGACCCTGCCCCACATAGGATAAATCCTCTACATAATCCACAGAGAATAATCCCTCCACAGGTAGCTACTAGGAAATCTGGACACATACAGGAAGGAGCTATATGGAAGCACAAGAGGGTGAAGAAAAGTAGATTCCAGTGAGAAGTCTGAGCACACAGGAGGGAGTTAATACAGAGTAAACACTCCAATTTCCTGCTTCTCTTCTAGCCTGAGGGCAGGCTCAGTAGCGTACACAGAGCACCAAGCATGGCTGGAAAAATCATGATTTTTTTGGTCTAGGGAATCAGAGTACTGAGTCCAAGGTAACTACGGTCATTGGAGAAAGGGAAAATTTGAAAGGGAATACCCAAGTTCTGCCTGCCCACAGGTCTGGCTGAGTCCTGACCATGCATGCATAGAGCAGATTCAAAGCCCCTCACCTAAAGGTAAAAGGTATAAACTGAACTGACTTTGGTCTTAAAAAAAAAAAAAAGAGAGAGTTTGGAGCTCATATCCAACCAAGTCATGAAAATATGTGACTCACAGAGGAAATTAATAGAATCCATTCTCTACAACATGACATTCATAGTGTTCATGGTACAATCCAAAATTACTCACAATATAACAAATCAGGAAAATGAGGAGCCTTACCATGTCAGACAGAGTAAGAAAGAGGCAGAAGAGGAAGGCTCTGATATTTACCACTTGTCTCCCTTCCTATTAGGTCTGGCTATAGCAGCCCATCCCACAGTATTTTAAATTTTCATCCCCTTCACACTCTTCAATCCCAAGAGCCATTTTATTTTTCTAAACTTTGTGTTCAGTGAGCAAAACTGTGAAATGATGATGGAGAGAGAGAGAAAGAGAGGAAGATTGAGAGAGAGAGAGTGAGAGGGAGTATGAGAGATATTTTTGTACATTGGAGCCACAAGTTAACTTGTCTTGAATATTAGAAGTAATGTGAACTCATTTTATACCTCCAAACTGGTGAAACAAAACATACTGACTGCAACTACTAAATGAAAAAAGCAGATTATATAGAATAGTACGCTTTGTATGAATCCACTATTATGAAATATATATCAATATCTTCACAGGAAAAAATTGTCATAAGGCCAAGAAGTTGTTAGCAATGGTAATGTCAGGATTACCTGACAAGAATGTGGATTCTTATTGCATAATTTTTCTTATCTGTATTGTCTGAACTTCCTGTGATGACTTTGGATTTTGGTAACAAGGAAAAAATTGTTGTTTTAAGTTTACTAAAGTGCTGAATCTGTTTTCCTTCAATAGATTGACCTTCTTTTTAAGGAGTGATGTGTATTCTCTTCCCAAGAAATACAAACATTTCCCCTTTCTTTCATTTTAGATAATTAGAACAGGGCTGCCAGCTTGGAGGCCATTTCAGATGTCAATCTACAAAGCGGTCTAGAAAGGTAGGAAATAAGCCATTGGAACATTTTAAATTGCCTTTATAACCTTGATTACAAAAAGGAGACATCCCCTTTGTGATTTCTGTTTCTGAGAGGAGGGTGTTATGGCCAAGGGCTTGGACGCTCACCAAATCCTCCTTCCCTTCCATGAGCATTATTAAAGAGAAGGTATCACACAGAGGAATTGTGAAAATAAACACGGTATCATTCATATGCTCTGTGAGCTCATCTACTCCAAAGGGCCATTCCTTCTGCAAGATGACCAACAGCTGCCCTGCAACATGAGCGCCTCTGTAATGGGGAAGTCACCCCCTACCACGGTTCTACTTGTATATACTACAGGTACCTCAAACACAAAGAACCCAAACTAAATGTATCAACTTTTCTCCCCAAGACAGTGCATTTTATGTGTTCTATCATTGCCCCTGCCTTGACCCCTGCCCCACTAGCCTGTAAGCAGGTCAGTGATCCTTTCTCATTTCTCCATGTTATCAGTGCCTACAATAGTGCAGATAATATAGTAGTTGCTCGTCCATGCTGTGGAATTATTATTGAATGAATAACAGGTATCCCAATGGTTTTCTTTAAAACTCCCAAGTCTCTCAGTAAGCGTTTATCTTTGATCAGCTTATCTGTTCAATTTCTACTGCCCTTCTTTGTTTGTGATCCTGTGATGTCTTGGAAGCAATTGGTCTCTGTCAATTCTCTTTTGCTAATTATCTCAGTGCCCATATCCAAGGTCATCTATTTCAAGGAACCTGTTGGGTGTCAACATTCTACATGTAGTCATCTTCTTCGGTTAACCCTCCTAAATAAGATTTGACAGAAAAAGGCACTTTTGAAATTTAAGGGTGAAAGAGTGGCTCAATACAATAAAAGCTCAGTAATTTGAACTAAGTAGAGGGAAGGCTAGTCTGACAGTGAAAAGTACAAATTATGAATTCTTTCTTTTTTTTAATAGAGAGTGAGTATCCTCATGTTTAGGGGGGTTATAGACCAAAACAAAAATGTATCATTAAAAAACTGATGATATATTATGGTTGGGAAGAGAGAGGGACAGGTAAATGCAACCAGAGGCAGAAAGGGGCAACGACACTGAGGCTAGGACACAAGATACCAGGAAAACACCGAATGTTAAAAACACAGCCTCTCTATAGAGGCTGCTGAACTATCCAGAGAGATGAGAGGCAGCTTAGGAAATATGAGAAAGGAAATGTCGCCCATGTTTTGACCTGAACTGAAGTCATGACCAAACAGATGTAGCATTTAAGGTGAAGCACGCATAACTCACTGCAGTGGAGAGGAGAGGCCGTCAATCAGCAGTGAGCATCTGCTGGACATCTAATCCAGCCCCTGTGCTGTGCCCGGTCCTTGAAGGACCATACACGCATGCAAGTGTTAAGCTGCTCACCTAGGCCCAAACTCCGTGAGGACAAATACCATCTCTCACGAAAGCCTGAAAGAACTAAGCAAGACCCTATGATAGCACATGATGGCAAGATACAGATTATGGAAACCAGGAGGATGTGGACCAGTGGAAACCATTATGGAGGACATGGATCTCGAGTACAGTTGACGGGGTAGGATTTGGTCAGACAGAGAGGAGGAGGGAGGCAGGTGCAGGGGGAGAACCATGTGAGCACGACCCAGGAGTGAGGAGGGGTGTACACTGCACTGGGGTGACGGCTGATGAGACAGTGGAGGCTCCACACAGGGGATGGGAGGTCAGAAGACTGACCAGCTGAGGCAGGAGGGGATCATTATGCAGTCACTGTGTGCTGGGCACCGCTCACCGCACTGGGCTCACAGCAGTGAACAAACAAGGCCCCAATAAAGTTCAATAAAGTTCAATAAAGTTCCCTGAGGAACTCATCAGGAATTACACCAGCTACCATTTAGTACACACAGAGATCTTGTTGAAAAACTGGTAGTGAGATGATACGTACCCATAATAAAAAAAGAAGACATCCAAATAAATCTACCCCACCCCAAAAATACCCCACAAGTTTTATCCAGCTGATACTGGCCAAGGAGAAGGAAGTAGTTACATCAACTGATGAAAATAACCAGCTCTGCCATTGTATTTCTTTACAACTCTGAGTAACCTGGCAAGATAGGAGAAGCAAAGTTAAAGAAAGAAGGAGGTAAAGGTGGAGAAGAGCCTCCAAAATAATTATGTCACTTTAAAGAGACCATCAAATCAGAATAAATATACTAATGATTCTTTCTTTTTGAGAAATGCTGATTCATGCCTTAAATCATATCTCTATTTACATGCAAAATAATTAATATGTCAAACATTTGCAAACCAATCTAGTTTCAAGGAATATTTCAAGTTGAATGTTTTCTCATTTGCATGGAAAAGCTCTTCATAGGATAAACTAAGTTGAGAATATGAATGTCTTTAAATGCTTTTATTCCTAGCTGTTCCTTTTCTTCTTACCAAAATAGTTAAAGAAAGGGTCATTTCAATTTTGAGCAGCAAATATTATTTTAGAGAGCTGCTACCAAGTGTAAACATTTTCATTCATTTTCCTTTAAATTGCACTATTTTATTGAATAAATTATTTGCTATCAGGGACTAAACAAGGGACCACATTACTCTGAAAGAAGTTGAAATATTGTATTAGAGACTGGCAGGCTGTCATGGCAAATTGGACATGACCCACCACCCCTACTCCCACCCCTAGCCCCTACCATGATTCTTAAGCTTCTGTGATTGAATCACAAGTCTGGAAAACTCAATTTGGAAATTATGGGAAGACAGATCTTAATTGAAAAGTTCATTTCTAATGAAATGAGAGGTGGTTAAAGGTTGGGCTGGCAGGATAGATCATTTGAGTCTTTATTAATAACACCAATTCATTTTAATTCAGTGAAGCATATAATTGGCATCAAGCTTTTCAAGTTCACCACACATCCCTGTGCTTGGAATCCCTAATATAAAGGAAACCATAAACAAGACGAAAAGACAACCCTCAGAATGGGAGAAAATATTTGCAAATGAAGCAACTGACAAAGGATTAATCTCCAAGATTTACAAGCAGCTCATGCAGCTCAATAACAAAAAAACAAACAACCCAATCCAAAAATGGGCAGGAGACCTAAATAGACATTTCTCCAAAGAAGATACACAGATTGCCAAAAAACACATGAAAGAATGCTCAACATCATTAATCATTAGAGAAATGCAAATCAAAACTACAATGAGATACCATCTCATACCAGTCAGAATGGCCATCATCAAAAAATCTAGAAACAATAAATGCTGGAGAGGGTGTAGAGAAAAGGGAACCCTCTTGCACTGTTGGTGGGAATGTGAATTGATACAGCCACTATGGAGAACAGTATGGAGGTTCCTTAAAAAACTACAAATAGAACTACCATACGACCCAGCAATCCCACTACTGGGCATATACCCTGAGAAAACCATAATTCAAAAAGAGTCATGTACCAAAATGTTCATTGCAGCTCTATTTACAATAGCCAGGACATGGAAGCAACCTAACTGTCCATCATTGGATGAATGGATAAAGAAGATGTATATATATACAATGGAATATATGTACATATATACAATGGAACATTACTTAGCCATAAAAAGAAATGAAATTGAGATATTCGTAGTGAGGTGGATGGGCCTAGAGTCTGTCATACAGAGTGAAGTAAGTCAGAAAGAGAAAAACAAATACCATATGCTAACACATATATATGGAATCTAAGAAGAAAAAAAAAAAAGGTCATGAAGAACCTAGGGGTAAGACGGGAATAAAGACACAGACCTACTAGAGAATGGACTTGAGGATATGGGGAGGGGGAAGGGTAAGCTGTGACAAAGTGAGAGAGTGGCATGGACATATATACACTACCAAACGTAAAATAGATAGCTAGTGGGAAGCAGCTGCATAGCACAGGGAGATCAGCTCGGTGGTTTGTGACCACCTAGAGGGGTGGTATAGGGAGGGTGGGAGGGAGGGAGACGCAAGAGGGAAAAGATATGGGAACCTTTGTATATGTATAAGTGATTCACTTTGTTATAAAGCAGAAACTAACACACCACTGTAAAGCAATTATACTCCATTAAAGATGTTAAAAATAAATAAATAAATAAAATAAAACTTTTCTTATTTGGTAATAGATGTTTTAATAATTTGCATCTTTTCAAAGTTTAAATCAATAAAGAATTACAAACTTTAATTATATCAACAGTAAGAATTTCAAACCATGTTGAGAATTTATATTTTAAAATTTAAATCTAGTCAATATATTCTAACTGTAACATAGCCCTCTAAAGATAGAAGTATTTGTGATGGCAGATGGGCAGAACAATCATTCAGGTAGCATCTAGGAATATTGTTACAATTACTTTACATAAATAGAAATCCATGTCTTTATTAGTAAGGTACCAATAATTTGCATTTTAATAGAGGTTACTTGCAGCTGGCTTATACTAATTATAAGTGCATTGAGTTTTACTAAGCCAGTAGTACCCACCGGCCAGTGACAAACTTTGTAAGTCTTAACTTGAATTCCCTGTAATTATTCTGCAGTCAGCTAAGACTCCAGCAAAGAGATGAATGAAGCCCCTTGAGATTACTGTACCTTGAATAATCAGAGGTGGTTGGCGGGGTCAGTTACTGTTTGAGTTTGTTCCATAGCTGCTACGTGTAAATCCCTTTACTAGGAGCTTAGGGAAAGCCTTGATAGCATGTGTTTCATTGCTTTTATCTCTGCAACTGCATGCATTCTGTGATGCAAGACCTGGAGGGCTCAAATGGACCATCTCCATGGGAAGTGAGGGCATTGTAGAAGGGCTGTGTTTCTGAGGAAACAAAAGAAAACTTTCTCTTACTTACAGGATGGAAGAGAGGCAGAATTGTTGGCTTAGTGAAAAGGACTTAGGACTAAGAGTTCGGAGACATGAGTTTTCTACTCTTCCTTGGCTGAGATAACCAACCAAGATGAGTTTCTTCTGCAGCCTTGTACTATTACACGATTATCTACAAGCAAGAAATACAACATGGAGCAGCAAAGGAAAAGAGGCAAAAGGAAAAAGAAAGAGAAAGAAGAAGTCCTATCACGAAAGTAAAACCAAAAAAGTGAACAAGTAACCCATGAAGCACCCACCAGTGCAAAATCTGACATACCAATGCCGTCATATGAGCTGAATAAATGTGCACAGTGTTTCTGGTTTAATTTACTGATAAAATGAATACCTTCTGGACGTTACTGAGGTTATAAATATAACTAAAAATAGCCACTTGCCCTCAATCTTACAAGCCCATAGAAAAAAAGACATACGCAAAAACATTATTAGTAAACAAATGATGTGGATAAATACTGTTCATTCAAATAAGGTTCAATAATCTTGCGAGATCTGGGAAGTAAACTTTAGAACATAGAGGTTTCCAAGCCTGGCTGTGTGTTAGAATCATAGCACAAAATTTTTTTAAAAAATAGAGATGCCTGGATCCCAATCCAAACTTCAGAGGGTAGACCCCCAGAATCTGTACTTTTAACCTGCCTCCTAGGTCATTCTTATTCAGTCACCCTGGCACCAGAAAAGGTGCAAATTCTGAAACCAATGCAGCCACTTTCATAGCTTTCCCAGTTCTAAAGAAAGAAAAAAGTCACCTTCATTAATCCTCCAGAAATGGAAAAACTTCCTTAGTCAATCCAGAACCCAGAGTACCTTTATCCCAATTCACTTTACCCCAATCCTTTGTTCTTTACAGTTGGTTTTTCTTTGAGACAGTCAGGGATAGGAAGGACGGAGAGAAGGTGTTAGATTCTCAACCTTAATGGATATTTCTGGGAGTGTGACGCAGGCTCAGCAGGCAGCACTGTACAAATGCATTGAGATTGCATCTAAGGACAGCTGGAAACATTTGGGAGGGAAAAGCAGCTCGTGTGGCTTTTAACGCCTGCCAAAATGACCTTACTATAAATGAGGAAATAGACAAGGAGCTCACCACAATGACCATACCTCCACGTGGTGACAATGACAGGACTAGAACACTGATCCCTGAATCCCCGGTGAGCTCTTTCCACAAGTCCTTCCCCATCTCCCTCCCAGGCTGCTGCTGGCAGTAATGGAAGTAAAACGCACATGGCCTAGTGCTCCTGCCAGGACACTTATTTATGTAGGAAATGGATGACTAGCAAAACAATACATTCTCGCTATGCCCTTAAGATATATTGTTTCAAGGTTGTTCACTTATTTATTTAGCTTTAGATAGCTAAAAGTTCACATTTAGTACTTCCATTTCCCCCTAAAATTGTGTTTGTGGCTAGGAATATATGCTGCAACAGTGAGTCATCGTCCCTGGCCTCTGAATTCACCTAAAGATGGGGGAGACCAGTGACACTCTGGGCTGCTGGTGGCCATGGGGCAAGATTGTTTAGCTCCCACAGTAGGACCCATATGAAAGGTATAAGCTGAAAAAGTCGTTGGCCCAGGAAAACCAGGTGAGGGTAGACAAGTCCATATCCTAGGTCTGTGTAGTCGAGGTGGTGATAGCCAAGATGGGGAGGACCCTCAGTACGACAAGACAGGTGGATGCAGGGTCATCAAATTGCTGTGTTTTTATTTCCATGTGCTTTTATTTTTATGGGGCTATGCCCCTGGGTCTCCACATCACTCCTCCCCCACACATTCAATGTCCCACCAGATAAATTGGCTAAACCTGGGTTGTGTGCCTACACCTAGGTACCTGGAGCTAATGAGAGGCCTGGCCCCTTCCAGCCTCCTCCTTAGAAGGTAGAAACCTGCTCCACATAAATTCCCACACAGTGGTGAGTCCAAAAACACAAACGGTAACTGCCTACTATACACACCATCTTTGTCCACATTACCAAGGTGCAAAATCTTCAACTCATCTTAGAATATGAGAAGAAAAGGTTTTCCGTAGCTCAATCTTATAGCCCCTTTGTCCACAATGTCCCTCCCCTGAGACTCTTCTTGCATTCATAGGCCCTTGTGTAAAGCCTATTTCAATCACCTCCAATTGATTACCTCATCCCCTCCCCTGTCAGTCAACCCTCTGTCCTGCTAGTGGCAGAAAAATACGTCAAAGGCACAGAGCTCTGATCATGTACCTTCTCCCTCAATAACAATTGCCAACCAAATTAGATGTGTGCTCTTTTTTTTTTTTTCACATAAAGTCTTCCCTATCATGGTCCACCCAAGTACCTTTCCAGCCTCTACTTTCCCACCACTCCCCTGTAACTACAGCTTCCTGCTTCTGTATCTTTTCTCCTGCCAGACCTTCTACCCAGAAGCCTTTCCCCATATTTCTGGTTAACCCTGCTGATCCCATAAAGATCACCATAAATATCTCTCCCTTCACTGAGCCTCTCACAATGACTCCCCCAATTGTATCCCCTTCCCCTGAGTTCAAAATCATTCACTCGTCCCATTTGTCTTTCTTAGAGCACATTTTACATTGTTTTTATGATTATATCCTATTACTGTCCCCACCCCCAGATCCCATGCCCTTTGAGATCAGGAATCATATCTTACTCATCTTCAGGTCCCTTTTCTCCTCTCTTCTGAGCCCTGTTCCCCTAGCATACACCACAGTGCCTCCTATCAGTCAGTTAGTCAATAAATGTTTGTTAAATGTAACTAAATTTTGTGGGTTAGGCAGAGAAAAAGAGCCAGTATTGTCTGAGTTTTATGGTAACTTGAGCCAAAATGAAGTAACAGCCCTGGACTGGCCTTTGCCTTTTCTCCTGGATGTAGAACATACCCGGAAAGCTTTGGTGTCACCCAAACCTTCCCTCATTAACTGTCATTACTTGCTTTATGTCCAACCTCCCCATTAGAATATCAACACCCCTAGGGCAGGAATCTTGCCTTATCTGATTCATCTCTGTATTCCTCTTGCCTACCTCAGTGCTCAGCACATACTAGGTACTCACAAAACATTTGAAGAGAATTGGATCAAAGTGAACTGAATTTTATCTAATCTGATCTAACTGCATGGAATCTAAGGGAGGAAAGTGGTAATGGGGTCTTTCACTTCCTACAGTTAGCTGACACCTCTAAGGAAGGGTGCCCAAAATAAAGGAAGGGGACATGGTCTTCACAGGAAATATGTCTTAATAGAAACTGACCCAAGCAGCTGAAGCATTGCCTCAGGGCCACAACTGACAAGGGAGAAAGCATGTAAGACAACATTTCTTTAAAAGAACCAGATGGGGACAAGTAATATTTTACTAAAGGAAGGTTCACCTTAAGGCCTTTCTGTCTTTTCACTTTTGCTTAAAGCAGTTTTAAATGAAGGACTGCAGTCTAATCTTGCAATTCCATAATAATTAATTCAGAAAAGAGCTCATCTTTGGAGGTAGCTGAATAAATTACTACTCATCTGGTAAAATTTTAAGATCACTAAGAAGACATCCCTCAAAAAATCCTTATAAATATATCTTCTGATACCGATCATTGTTCCTGTTTTGCACACATTAATTAGGTGACTTTGAGCAAATCTTGTCACCTCTCTGGACTGCAGAACTAGAGGTCACCCAGTCCTATTTTGCCATATTACAGATGACAAAATCAACCATCTGTGGCCCTCTTATAATTCTAACATTCTACCATGAGAGATCCACCCTTTTTGGTTTTGGAGGCATTTTGTTCTAAGCAGAACCCTGTAAAACACAAATGTCCCTGGAAAGGGTTGTGTTGTAATCCTGTTTTTATCTCTGCAAAATTTTCTGACATCCAGTTGAGAGGGAGTAATGAGAGGAATGTAAAAATAGGATAGGTAGATGGTAGATTGCCAGAGACAAGAGAGATATTTGAACGCACAAAGAATGGAGGAAGGGCTATTAACAACAACAACAAAAAAAGTGAATATGAATTGCTAGTCACTGACTTTGTTGTAATTTCACTTACAGCTGGAACAACTAGGAAACTTCTCAGAATCAGTCTGACTTGCTGTGAGGAAAGTAGTTCCAAGGACTATCTATTACTTTTTTTTAAAGATCCAAATAAAAAGCCTCCTTCATTATGTAGCAAAACCCTTTTTAAAGATTTAATACCCTCTAGACTGAAGTTTATAGACAATAGATCAATGGAATAGAATAGAAAGCCCAGAAACAGATACACACATATATGGACATTGACTTAAAACAAATGTAGCATTGAAGAGCAATGGGAAAAGGACAATATTGTCACTAACAGGTGCTGGGACAATGCAATGTCCATATGGAAAACAATAGAATTTGATTCCTACCTCATTCTATGCAAAACTCAAATCTAGGTACCTTGTAAACCCAAATGTGAAACAAACAGCAACAGAAAAAACATTTTAAAGAGAACAATAGGAGATTGTTGTTATCCAAGTCAGAAAAAATTTTCTTAAACACAACATGCACACAAACACACACACACACACAAACAAATCAAATAGTAAAAGGGAGGGAAGATGGGAATGATATATTTGACTATTTTTGAATTAAGAACTTATGTTCATGAAGAGACACTATAAAAGAGTGTTTAAAAAAAACTACAGTGTGAGAAAATATATTTGCAATACATGTTTCAACAAAGGGTTTTATCCAGTATACAAAAGGAACTCCCACGAATCAATTTTAAGTCAGATAACCAGAAGAAAAAGGAGCAAGAGATTTGAACACATACATCTGAAGAGAGAACATCTAGATGGCTCAAGTAAACACATGAAGTGGTGTTCAATTTCAACGTCATTGTTATTGGAGAAATACAAAGTAAAACCACAATGAAATACCAAAGTGCCTTCCAGAATAGCTAATTTTTTTAAATGCCAAGTGTTAAAGAGAATGTAAACAGGAACTTTTATGTACTGCAGGTGGGAGTGTCAATTAGAACACCCATCTTGGAAGAGTTTGGCACTATCTACTGAAGATGAACACACACATACCTATGATCCAGCTAGTCCACTCTTAGGTATATACCCAACAGAAATGTGTACACATACAAACCAAGAAAGTACATACACTTATGATAATAGCAACATTATTCTTAAGAATCCAAATGGTAATAACCCAAAATTATCCAACAACAGTAAAATGAAGTATATATTTATACAATGAAATAATAAACAGTAAAGGGAGAAATTGACAGGAATACAATAACAGTAGAAGACTTTAACACCCCACTGACATCAATGGAAAGATCATCCAGAAAGAAAATCAGTAAAGGTGACAGAGGTCCTAAATGACACAATAGACCAGTTGGACTTAATTTATATCTACAGGACACTACATCCAAAAAAAAAAAAAAAAGTACACAATCTTTGCAAGAGTGCATGAAATATTCTCCAGGATAGACCACATACTAGGTTACAAAACAAGCCACAACAAATCTAATAATTTAGAAAGTATTTCAGGCATGTTTTCTGATCGCAACAATATGAATCTAGAAATCAACCACAGAAAGAAAAATGGGAAAAGAACAAACACGTGAAGACTAAACAACATGTTACTAAAAAACCAGTGGGTCAATGATGAAATCAAAGAATAAATCAGAAAATACCCTAAGACAAATGAAAATGAAAATATAATCTAACAAAATCCGTGGGATTCAGAAAAAGCAGTTCTAAGAGGGAAGTTTGTAGTAATACAGACCTTCCTTAAGAAACAAGAAAATCTCAAACAACATGACCCACCACCTAAAAGTATTTGAATAAGGAGAGCAAACAAACAAAATCCAAAGTCAGCAGAAGGGAAGAAATAATAAAGATCAAAAAGGAAATAAATAAAATAGAGATTGGGACTTCCCTGCTGGTCCAGGGGTTAAGACTCCATACTTCCACTGCAGGGGGCATGGGTTTGATCTCTGGTCAGGGAACTAAGATCCCACATGCTGTGTGGTGTGGCTAAAAAACAAAAAATAAAAATAAAATAGACTTGTGACCACATAGAGGGGTGGGATAGGGAGGGTAGGAGGGTGATGCAAGAGGGAGGAGGAGACATTCTGGGGATGTATGTATATGTATAGCTGATTCACTTTATTATAAAGCAGAAACTAACACACCATTGTAAAGCAATTATACTCCAATAAAGATGTTTTAAAAACCCGGAAATTTGGTAATTATTTTTCCAAATTTTCTACAAACATAGATTACAAAGGTTATAGATAATAATAGTTACCATTTATTGAATACAAATTGTGTGACAAATATTGAGAAAGACATAAAACATATTTTTCTTATTTAATCTTTAAAAAAATATTCAGGGGCTTCCCTGGTGGCACAGTGGTTGAGAGTCCGCCTTCTGATGCAGGGGACGCGGGTTCGTGCCCCGGTCCGGGAAGATCCCACATGCCGCAGAGTGGCTGGGCCCGTGAGCCATGGCCGCTGGGCCTGCGCGTCCGGAGCCTGTGCTCCACAGCGGGAGAGGCCACAGCAGTGAGAGGCCCACGTACCGCAAAAAAAAAAAAAACAAAAAAAAGCAAAAAAACAAAACAAAACAAAACAAAATATTCAGCAGGATAAATACAATTATCTGCATTTTGCAGCTAAGGAGACTGAGGAGGAGTAAATATACAAGATCAAAGAACAGAAAATGGTCAAAATATTTAACCAGGTCTGTCTGGCTCCCCAACAAACACTCCTTTCCACCACAATACACAGTAAGGTTGTATTAAGAGTGAGTTTTATAGCCAGGTTGTAAACCCAAACCTCTCCATTCTGTTTTAAAGCAAGAATTTCTATAAGCTCATAAAGTAGCATACAAAGACCAGCTTAGAAAACAAAAGAACTTGATAGATGCCAGTTGTGATATGAATAGGGAATAGTAATAATAACAACTACCATTTATTAAATGATCACCAACTGCTGAGTACTTGCTGAGTATTATCTCATTTAAACTTCATTATCCTGCAGTAGACTGATTGCATTAATGGCCCCAACTCTCCCTCTTTCCTTGTAGCCACATTCTTTGCATGTAACTGTGCAGTGCCCTCCCAGTCTGACTTAGAACTTAGCCATGTTGCCTTGGCCAATAGAATATTAGCAATCACAGGCTTGAAAAGTGCTTCTGTGTTTCTACTTATTGATCCTGCCCTCTGCACCACCATGAGACTATGCCCAAGCTAGCCTGCTAGAGGATGAAAGACACATGCAGCACAGCCGGTCACCCAAGTCATCCCAGATGAGGCCATTTAGATAAGCCAATAGTCAGTCAACACCCAGACAAGTGATCAATCAAGTCCAATCAAGATCAGCAACATCCTTGCCAACATCCATGTGACTCCAGGCACATAAGCAATAAATGTTCTATGCCACTGAGGTTTTGCGATTATGAGGTTCTACGCTACATTTCTTATGCAGCGTTAACTGTAGAAAAAGCTAACTGATACAAGTAGTACTATTATTATTCCTATTTTACATACATAGGAGGAAACAGAGGCTCAGAAAAATCACATAGCTGGCAAGTGGTGGAGCCAGGATTTGAATCCAGATATGTCTAATTCGACAAGAATTGCTTTTAATTACCATACTATATATATTGCCTAGACAAATGCACTCCCAGTTATACTTTCAAACAGAGCACGCATGCACGCAGGTCTTTCTCCACAGCTGTTCACTGACTAAACATTTAAAATTGGGAAGTGGTATTTCTGACTAACTCAAATATCTGAGCTACATTTAGCTCTTTTAAAAAGCAGACTAATCGTAGTCCTTGTAGTTTAAACCAACAATTTTGTGCATGGGGACCCTGGTATATTTTTCCTCTCTCTTGCACTCTCTCTTACATAGTCCACAAGCACTTAATTTCTTACAGATGCCTTCAGTGCCGATATGTATCCCAATATTAATTTGTGTGCTTCAAAGATTTATCCTAAAAATGCTGATGGCACCAATAGAAGACGTAACGTTTGACCTTCGCTTACACAATGATTGGCATCGACTACAATTCCTTATGAGATTTCACATAATCAACATGCTGATGCGTGTAGCTAGAGTACATAATCAGTTGTTCTGTATCAAAAATCACCTTGCAGTTGGGGTAAAGGAACAAATTCTCATATTAAATGCTCAGGAGAATCTGTTACTGGATACACTTTCAATAGTCCATGTTAAGGATGTGCAGGGATGATAAGTGGAGAAATAATATATCTACCCAAAGTTTTGTCTTCCAACCATAAATCCTCAAGATATAGGGATCAAAGAGCTCACAGGTGGTTTGGGGCCAGGTGCTGTGAATTCAGATTCTCTCATTTGGAGGAAAGCATGACATGCGGACAGGTAGTGAGAGGGAAATCTGGAGACGCGACCTCTAGTCCCAACCCACCTCAGAGTGGTGGGTGTGACAGACCTCTTCCTGTGTTTCTAGATCACTCTCCACCCTTGCTCAACCTACTGGGTGCCAGGAGATTGACAAGTATGGACTTCCTTGCCTCTGGCTTCCAGTTGGGTTTTTTGGATAGGAAGTACCAACAACAAATCAGCAAGATAGAGGAGATGCAAGCAGAAGTGTTTGTTCCCTTGGCTTTCCCCCTGTGGTGTCACAAACAAGTGGCTGTGTCTTAGCTCCTTTCAGGTGGTCCCTTCCGCACATCCCTCCCTATTGCTGGGTTCTGTTAATCACTTCATGCCTTCAGACTTACAAGTAACAACACCCCCACTATGTACAGCTCTAGGATTCCGCACTACTTCTTAAGATTTTTCCCTACACCATGTGCAAACCTCTGTAAAGAGTCTCTTCATTACACCTTTCTTGATGTATCCAACTTTGGGGGTGTTGGGAGTGATCCCCTCTGTGACCCTAAGGAAGACCTCTCACCATGTGTCATCTTCCTGACCTAGAGAATGGAAAATGCCTCCCCTTTCATGAAGGGTGGGAAGATTTGTGGTTTTTTTGTAAGATCCTAATACCATCATCTTTGAAACGGTTAAGCACTACAAGATGTAAAGATATTACTATGTCAAGTCAAGTTGATATCTTAAAGTCTTACTAGGGCTGCAGAACAGAAGGGAAATGTACGCTAGAAATATGAAGTGGGAGGAAGTATCTGACTAAATGTAGGAATTTGATATGAAAAGAAACAGGGAGGGTTGAGAAGGAACGAAAATCAGACTTTCTTTGAACTGCTAGCCTCTATAGGATCTTTTCTGATAGTGAACCTGATGTCCTATCCACCTTCTTGGTTTTTGCTCATTTTCATCACTATCTCCTACTTGGAGTCCACTCGGGAAAGTCTTTGCTTTGTTAAAAATAAGGTATGTTAAATTTGCTGACATAAAAAATTTAAAAAAATTTTTTAAAATGCTGAAAAATCTGGATAAAAAGTGAAAACTTCACTCAGATCAACACTTGTTGACCCTATGCCCCACACTTCCTCCTGGCACTCCCACCTGACCAAGGGGCCTGACCTCTAAAACTGTGCCCCATTGGCTTTTCACATTATGATGTTAACTAACAGGTGATTTGTTAATTTTTAATAAAATTTATTTATTCATTCAGCCTTATTTCTTAGACACCCACTGTGTGCCAGGAATTCTCCTAGGAAGTGGTAAACGAGAAGGACAAGTTTCCTTTTCTCTTTTTTATTTATTTTGGCTGCACTGGGTCTTTGTTGCTGTGCTCAGGCTTCCTCTAGTTGTGGTGAGCGGAGCTGTTCTTCATTGCGGTGTGTGGGCTTCTCATTGCAGTGGCTTCTCTTGTTGTGAAACACCAGCTCTAGGCATGTGGGCTCAGTAATTGTGGCACTCAGGCTCAGTAGTTGAGGCTCGCAGGCTCTAGAGTGCAGGCTCAGTAGTTGTGGCGCACAGGCCTAGCTGTACCGCCGCATGTGGGATCCTCCCAGACCAGGGCTTGAACCCGTGTGCCCTGCATTGGCGGGCGGATTCTCAACCACTGCACTACCCGGGAAGTCCCTTCCTTTTCTCTTAGAGCTTATATTCTAGTTCCATAGCCCATGGGATATGTATAACTTCATAGAAAATCTTAAAGAAGGAAAATAAAAGCACTAATATTGATTTACAGTATTCTTTACATACATGCACAAACGTAAGAGACTACTGTGTATTCAAAAATAGAATTTCAGATCACTAAATTCAGCCTGGAACCTCATGCTCCCACCATTTCCCACATGCAGAAATTACAATGAGAAAACAGACCGTGTGACCTTGAACAAATAGCACAACCTCTCTGTTCCTTAATAAATGTCAGAACCAACACTAGAATCCAGGCCTCCTGAATCCCACCATGCTTCACCCCTGAGAGCTAATTTCTTCTGATGTTTCTGTGCTGTTGTTACCCTTGTGGTGGCTGGGGGATAGTCTTGGAAAAGCATCTCCCCTTCAGGAAGCTTAACACCTGTTGTTTTTTCTACCAGGCCATCTCTCACTCCTTCTTCAAGGCTCACCAGGGAGGCTTCTTGGAACTTCCAGACCAGCCTGGTTCCCTCTGTCATGTGTATCTGCAGTAACCTACCCTCCCCCATGGCACTGTCCATCCCCCTACTAGACTATAATGTTTGCAAGGTTGGCATCTGTCTCGCCCCTGCCCCCAGCAGATGGCAGGCATGCTGAAAGGGCTTGTGAATAAATGAAACTTTTATTTAATTTATAAAGGAAATCAGTGAGAAAACTGAGATGTGTTCACAGATTTTGCACGGCGGAGAACACTTAAGAATGCAACAGTTCTACACCTTAATTTTTTTAAGTAATAATAATAAATTATGGGGTCACACAGTTTTGAGGGCATTTGCCCACTGTGGTCCCCTTTGCCTGGAAAAGCAATAAAGCTATTCTATTCTGTTTCACCAAAAATAATAATAATAATAAATTATGGTTTTGAATAAGAGAAAATAGAAGGCTACCCTCTTTGGTCTTGCTACATGAGGAACTAGGTTCTCCTCCCACTCTTTTTTCCCATTCCCTGATAGTGGCCCTTCTCTTGTGCCAATGGTAATTAACACAAACAGTCCCTTTCCTTCACTTCGCCCAGAACAGTGCAGAGAACGTCTCTGCCAGCTTAGGAAAAAGCAATTTCCTCCTAGATTCTAAGCGGGAGGAGAATAGAGGATTCAAAGGGAGGGAGCCATTGCACTGTCCTCAGGGTGGAGGAAAGACTACAGAGAAACACAGATGGCATGCTGGCAGCTGGATGAATTAATGTGATTGCATCCCTGTAATGCTTCAAGTGAGATATTCATGTAATTCATGCAAATTCAGAAATAATTGAGGTTCATGTTTCTAGGATAAAGTCATGGCATTTTGCTTTTACCTGAACTACCCCCCAAAAGGGTCATTTTTATTATTCCATTTTCAATTATTCATAACCACACACTCATGGATTTTAGAACCATAAAAGGTCAGCCCTTTTTGATTCTGCAATTGTTTTCTTCTGAAGTCAGGAAGCAGCCCATGAATATGCACGTGCACACAATCCTGACACTTCCCTCACTGTTCATTAACAGTGCGTTCACTGTATATTTCAAAGTCAAACAAATAATACCTGACATGAGCATGAATTTTTAATATCTCCTATATTTCATTTTAAATGAAATGTCAAAATGATGGAAAATATTTCCATGGAAGTTTGGAAAGGGCAGCGTCTCACCAATGCTGCCTTGTGAAAATCAGCATTGGTACAAAAACACCATTAAAGAGATACCACTGCCACTGGAATCAGATTGTTTTTGGTATTTTACTGCCTTTGTCATTCCTGGGAAATGTCAACGTGAAATCTGTTTGCCCAGTCGATTTGCTTCTCGGGGCTGATGGGACCCGCTGTCCTCTTTTCATCTGAAAATGGATGCCCTTTGTTTACAGCCTGTTTCAGTTCCCTGCTTTTGGGCTCAAACTGCATTTCATTTGCATGTGGTGCTCCTCTTAGCATATGTGCCCTTTGTCCCTCTTCAATCTTTAAACGCTACTTCCCATTTTTAATGGCAGGGAAATCAATCAGCTCTGACCTCCCTTTTCTCTCCAACCCACAGTCAGAATTTCTTAATTTCCAGCTCCCATCTACTCTCCCAGAAATAGTCTATTTCTTTCCCTAGAAATTTTTCCCTGGAAATTGGGATAGGTCAAGGTCAGAGCACAGCTGAGATGGGGTTAGGGGGTGAGAGCTTGTGATGGCAAGAGATGACCAGGAAGGTCTACAGCAGTGTCTCAACCTCAGCACTATTGATACTTGGGGCCAGATAACTCTTTGCTGTGGGGCTGTCCTGTGTGTTACAGGATGTTTAGCAGCATCCCTAGCCTCTTCCTACTAGATGCCAGTAGCACACAACCCCTCTTTTAAATTGTAACAAGCAAAACTGTCTCTGGACATGTCAAATGTGCCTGGGAATGGGGTTGTGCAGAGGTTTTCTGTTCTCCCCCACTTGGAGATCTGGCCAGGCAGACGTGGCCTGAGACTATGGCTATGACGGTCTACCAATGCTACTCTTTCGACCAAAAACAGTTTTCTGGTCTGCAACCTAAAAACGTTTACCCCATCACATAAGAGACTATAATTTTTAGCGTATTTGTGCGTCCCTATCCTTCCACTGCTCTGGTCCTCTAAAGAGGTCTCCAGCTTGTTTATCGTCAGGCTCTTCTGCCTGAGTCATGAGGAAAAAGTAGGGTGCGCTGTGGCAAGAGCAAGGAAACTGGGGACGACAATTTATGTCCTCTTCATGGTGCTCGTGACATCCTAGCAAAGGACCTGAGTTAGTCTCCTAGTTCTGAGGACCATGTTTTTTCACGCTGATGCTGCTCTGGGACTGAACCACAACGGGTTATGGACTTTCTAACTACTACGCTTTTATTTGGATAGAATTTAACCGATGCAAGGAATCTTTGGAAAATGTTATCTCAGATGGAGTAGACAAAGAGATATTGTAATTCTCATTTTACTGATGAGGAAACTGAGCCCCCAAGAAGTCAAGGGACAAACTATAAGTAACTTCAGTACAAGTGTTTCCCATTTTCAAGTCTGCTTTCTCCACTTAAACATCGCCTTGAAGACAAACATTTCTCAGGCACACTGCTGAGCTTGTGATATCTTTCTGTCTTTCTTAAATGGTCTATATATGTTGGTTAGTTTTAAATGGTTTATATATGTTACATAAGTATGTCTAATGTGTTGGGAAAGTCCTCATTTTCATAAGAAGAGAGGATTCAGCCTCGGCAGCCTCAGTGAACCCATTAATAAATCCCTCCATGAGGGACAATGTGTCAGGAATGGGAAGCCTGCTGCCATTCCAATGGGCAGTTTGCAGAGCCCAGACTCTCAAGGAGAGGGGAAGGGCTGGGGTATGTGGTGGTGAGTGGTGCTAGGATCCTGGGCCAAGTCTGAGTCTCCAAACAGCAACATTTCTTCATAGGAGTAAGTGTGGTGGGTATGAACCCAGCCTCACTGTTGGGGTGTGAGAGAATAGGAGGATCTACAGCTGTTTTTTTTTTTTTACCACAGCTTCAGTGAGCTCATCACTTAATAACTGCGATTGTTGGTCAGAAAATAAAAAGAAATGCACAGCTTCCCTCCCCCCGACACACATCCCAGTGGGAAGAGGTTGGGCAAGGATATCATTTTCTGGATTTTCTCCTTACAGAGCATTCCTTCTGGGAATCAGGAGAACATGGAGCTAGTCCCACCTCTGCAACTTACCTTAATCAAAGCACTTCTTGCACACATTCTACAGGTGAGATTTAGCAAAGGTAATGCCCAATCCAGTTGTCTCAGAGGGAGGGGCTCAAATTAGATATCAGATGAAAAAGCACTTGCAAACAGTAAGGTATTTTATAAGGCATTATGATACCGCCAAGTGGATGAGGGACTGACTTTCAGAGGAAAGGAGGGTCATGCTAGGTTGACCGCTAGAGTGGATTGAAGAGTGCCACCCAAAATCCATGTCCACCCAGGACCTCAGAATGTGACCTTATTTGGAAATAGGCTCTTTAGAGATGTAATGAAGGTAAGGATGGAGATGAGATCATACTGGATTAAAGTGAGCTCTAAATCCGACAGGAGTGTCCTAATAAGAAACAAAAAGGACACACAGAGACACAGGTGATGGGAAGATGGAGGCAGAGATTGAAGTGATGCATTCACAAGGCAAAGGATGCCAAGGACTGCAGATCTGCACTGGAAGCAAGGAGAGAGGCCTGGGATGGTTTCTCCGTCTGAGCTTCCAGAAGGAGTCGACCCGGCCAACATCTTGATTTCTGACTTCTGGCATCCTCAACTATGAGAGAATAACTCCCATTGTTTTAAGCCACCTAGTTTGTGGTCATTTGTATGGAAGCCCTAAGAAACTAATATAGCCACTGTGAATCTAAAGGACTAGAACTTTAATTTTCACTCCAATTTGGGAGGATTGGAGCATCTTGAGCCAAACTGCCCCTAGCCTCATAGTGTGGGTAGGGGTAGCCACTAACAACCCCCAAACCCTCCTCCTTCAGCACCACTGAAGAAGGCTTGCTCTTTCAGCCAAGGGAGGCTCACAATTAAACAGCCACAGCAGTCATCTGAAGATGCCAAAGATTTAACGGGAACACAGATTTAGAGGAAGGTTTTCCCTTTCCACCTTCCAACTTCTAGATCGCAAGCATGTAGGAGTCCTTCTCTAAGTGCATCAGACCAAGGGGTCCAGTGGGAGATTCTGCAACCCCTATAACAGAATTAGACTGCCGGCAGAATCCCAATTGTCCTTTGTACCCTGCTACCCACTGCCCTGTGGACAGACACCTTTAAGAATGCTTAGAACAGATCTGCAAGGATGTATGTACACACTGTCCCCCACTCAACTCCTACCACAGCAGAAGACTAAGTGTACCTATGAGATTTTCTGTGCCCCGAGAACATGACCTCACACAGAAAGGATGAAATGGGTTTTTTTTTTTCCTGCATGGAAGTCAGTGTGAATGGTAGAAAGAGATAAACATTTTCTTAGCAGCTAGCCTTTGCTGGGAACTTTGCACATGAGCCAGCACAGAACCTAGAACATAGTAGGAGCTCTGCAGTAACAGAACAACTGTAAAGGGGAAATCCTGATGAACCAGGACTAGAGGGGAAGGTCGGGAGGTGGACGGGCAGGAGCCATGGAAATGTATGTGGAGGGAGAGAAGCAGACCACCCACAGATGGCAGGAGAAAGAAGCAGATGGTAAATGAAGATGATGGGGAAAAAAAAGTCAGAGATCCAAAGAGTCCTAGGCCCACAGTGCTACAGAGGACTGGTCCAAGTTCACTTAATGAGAATGAAAGTGATTAAATGTCCATCAACAAGGAAGATTTAAATCTTCTACTCTTTTGAAAATAAGTTTATTTTGATTTACTGATTTAAAGACCAGCTCCAACTGCACAGCCCTCAGGGACAACGCTGTTGAGCTGGGCAACCAGGCACAGGGAATGACTGGCTACCTGGCTTCAGAGAATATGGGAGACAGAATCGTGTCCACCAGGGTTCCCAGCCATTCCTGAGAACTTCTTTTATAAATGCCCATACCCAATACTATGTTTTGGCAGTGTTTTTGACCATCAAACAAACTATGTTTGTTGAGTCATTGCTTCTCCCCTTTTTCTATTAATCACTGATACACCTTAGAAGTAGACATGGCTCCTGATTAGTGCTGGGTAACCACTGTTCCCACACTCAAGCAATAGAATCCCACACAAAAGCAAAGAGACGTGTTCTTGCTAGCCCATACAGCCATTTCAGAGGTAAAAGCATGATTTCGGTCTGAATTTTAGAGATTCAGAAAATTGCTCGAAGAGTCCCAGCACCGTTCCACTGACCTCTAGGGGCTCAGGATCCTAGACTGGAAACCACTGATTAACTATGATTTTTTTCTAGAAGCTAGTTAGTCTGTAGAGTGGGTTCCCTCTAATCCCCTATTTCTAAGACTTTTTCCCTTGCTGTCATCTCCCCTCCAATCCTTCCTTAGAGATCTAATATCTCCCCACCATATCAGAACTTTGATCAATTTATTTTCTTTGCCTTTTTTTATACTATTGTTACATAGGTCAGATAATCCTAGATAATAGTATGAGAGACACTCAAATTCTTAAAACCTGGATGTAATTATTTTCTATATTATAATCCTTTTTTCAGTTGTAATAATTATAAACAGTGCCTCTGTCTTCAGATGCAAGGAATGTCACATTTGTTTTTCTCAAGATTGGTCCAAGTCCAGCATTACCTTCTAGGAGTGCCCCATTCTCCCTTGGATGGTTCAAGGCCCCCAGGAACTTACAGAGTCTGGAAAGGAATCCCTTTCGACTTCCTCTCTGAGATGAGGCACCGTGGGGTCTGTTTCAGCTGCCTCCCCTGCGCTTGCCTTTCTTGGCCCCACAATGGTGCAGTCAAGCCTTCTTAGTCACTACTGCTCTAGGCAGCTTTGCTTAAGCAGATCCCACTCCACTCCCTCTGTGATGAGCAACCAAGGCTCAAAATGCCACCACCATTAGTTACCAACCGGTTCAGGGCCCCAAGAGGTCATTCTCTGAGATCTTGCTGCCTTAGAGGCACAATGCCAGCATGAGTACAGGCATCCACCCGTCCATCCATCCTTGTACAACTTGCAACTGCTCCTCCTCTCCCAGGGGTGCCTTTTTGCCCCCCTGAAACCAAAGTGCCCTGCCATTACCTTAATAAGATTGTATAAATAAATAAAACACAGAGGCCTGTAAGGGTCAAGGGGTGGACAGAGGAAGAGGAGGTTGGTGGGTAAGGAAGGAATTCCTTCCACCTCTTCCTAATGAGGTGCTCACAGATGGGAGAACTTCATGGTACAGTAGTGAAAAGCAAAATCAAAGTTAAGTTTTCAGCAGGTCTTTCTCTCTATTACACACACACACACACACACACACACACACATACACGTACACACACACTAAGTATGGGCATCCTACTGCCCCAACTTTATAAAATTTCAAGTGAATTTTATAATATATTTTTAATTATAAATATATATTCACTGAAGAAATTTAGAAAATGGAGAAAATTTTTAAAGCCTTAGGTAACTTTTATGATTCAATAAGATACAGAAGCATGGGTTAGTATAAAGATCAAAATGAGATCTTCCATGGAAGCCACACTAAGGATATTGCCACTGAACAGCAACAGGGCTATGATTAGTGTATAGGCTTATAGTCCCTCATCCATAATTCTGACATCCAAAACCAGAATCTTTCCTGTAATTCATCTGGCATTAAAACCTGACCTGAAGCCAAAGCAATCTTGAGAAAGAAAAACAGAGCTGGAAGAAGCAGGCTCCCTGACTTCAGACTATACTACAAAGCTACAGTAATCAAGACAGTATGGTACTGGCACAAAAACAGAAATATAGATCAATGGAACAGGATAGAAAGCTCAGAGATAAACCCACGCACATATGGTCACCTTATCTTTGATGAAGGAGGCAAGAATATACAATGGAGAAAAGGCAGCCTCTTCAATAAGTGGTGCTGGGAAAACTGAACAGCTACATGTAAAAGAATGAAATTAGAACACTACCTAACACTGTACACAAAAATAAACTCAAAATGGATTAAAGACTTAAATGTAAGGCCAGACATTATATAACTGTTAGAGGAAAACATAGGTAGAACACTCCATGACATAAATCACAGCAAGATCCTTTTTGGGGCTTCCCTGGTGGCGCAGTCATTGAGAATCTGCCTGCCAATGCAGGGGACGCGGGTTTGAGCCCTGGTCTTGGAAGATCCTACGTGCCACGGAGCAACTGGGCCCATGAGCCACAATTACTGAGCCTGCGTGTCTGGAGCCTGTGCTCCGCAACAAGAGAGGCCGCGATAGTGAGAGGCCTGCACACTGCGATGAAGAGTGGCCCCCGCTTGCCACAACTAGAGAAAGCCCTCATACAGAAATGAAGACCCAACACAGCCATAAGTAAATAATAAATAAATAAATTAAAATTGCAACCTCCCTTTAAAAAAAAAGATCCTTTTTGACCCACCTCCTAGAGAAATGGAAATAAAAACAAAAATAAACAAATGGGACCTAATGAAACTTAAAAGCTTTTGCACAGCAAAGGAAACCATAAACAAGATGAAAAGACAACCCTCAGAATGGGAGAAAATATTTTTAAATGAAGCAACTGACAAAGGATTAATCTCCAAAATATACAAGCAGCTCATGCAGCTCAATATCAAAAGAACAAACAACCCACTCCAAAAACGGGCAGAAGACCTAAACAGACATTTCTCCAAAGACATACAGATTGCCAACAAACACATGAAAGGATGCTCAACATCACTAATCATTAGAGAAATGCAAGTCAAAACTACAATGAGGTATCACCTCACACCAGTCAGAATGGCCATCATCAAAAAGTCTACAAACAATAAATGCTGGAGAGGGTGTAAAGAAAAGGGAACGCTCTTGCACTGTTGGTGAGAGTGTAAACTGGTGAAGCCACCATGGAGAACACTATGGAGGTTTCTTAAAAAACTAAAAATAGAACTACCATATGACCCAGCAATCCCACTACTGGGCATATACCCTGAGAAAACCAAAATTCAAAAAGAGTCATGTACCAAAATGTTCATTGCAGCTCTATTTACAATAGCCCAGAGGTGGAAACAACCTAAGTGCCCATCATCGGATGAATGGATAAAGAAGATGTGGCACATATATACAATGGAATATTACTCAACCATAAAAAGAAATGAAGTTGAGTTATTTGTAGTGAGGTGGATGGACCTAGAGTCTATCATACAGAGTGAAGTAAGTCAGAAAGAGAAAAACAAATACCATATGCTAACACATATATATGGAATCTAAAAAAAAAAAATGGTTCTGAAGAACCTAGGGGCAGGATAGAAATAAAGATGCAGATGTAGAGAATGGACTTGATGACACAGGGAGGGGGAAGGGTAAGTTGGGACGAAGTGAGAGAGTGGCATGGACATATATACACTACTAAATGTAAAATAGATAGCTAGTGGGAAGCAGCCACATAGCACAGGGAGATCAGCTTGGTGCTTTGTGTCCGCCTAGAGGGGTGGGATAGGGAGGGTGGGAGGGAGGGAGATGCAAGAGGGAAGAGATATGGGGATATATGTATATGTATAAGTGATTCACTTTGTTATAAAGCAGAAACTAACACACCATTGTAAAGCAATTATACTCCAATAAAGATGTTAAAAAAATTAATTAATAAAAAAAAAAAACCTGACCTGAAGAAACAACAATAACAACAAAACCTGAACTGATATGTGGCTAGTTGTGGTCTTCATTTATCACACTTAGTATGAATATTCCTATTTTGCTATAGATATACTGGCATATTTGATTATTACGTGCTGTTCCAGAGAGTACAGGAAGTGTTCCATAATATATATGTTACATTTACAAAATATGAACAATTGTGAATTCTGAAATCTATCTGTACCAAGTATTGGGGAAAGGGATTGTGAGCCTATATACCCCAGTCTTTGAGGAACAACCTCTGCCAGTAGGAAATAGGACTACGAACACTCATTGCTTCAAGATCTTAAGCAGGATATTTTGTTTTAACTTTGGATCATTTCACAAAGCCTAAACTTTAAACCATCAAAATGCACACCTTTTTGTCACTAAGATTTGTATGTTACAAACATTCTTATCTCTAAACTCCTGTCACCTCTGGGGGCTATTGGGATAGAGTGAGATTCAGGGACACAAGGATGATAAGGGCTTGAAAGTCAGGGATGGAGTGAGGGTTAAAGACATCACTTGATTTTTTTTAAGTTCAATAGTTATGTTTTATGGCCACAAATTAGATATGAGTATCATTACAGCAACCAAATGGCTAAATCGAAATGTCATGAACCCCATGAGAGAAAGAAGGAGATTTTTATAGCTACTAAAGGAGAAATTGTAGCTGTTCCCAGGAGGCCTAAGACCCCCGAGAGAGAAACGGCACCCAGAAATCTGGCCAATAAAACATATAAGCCCATAGGTCAGAACTGGAAAGGCACAGGCCTGCTTTGTTAACACAGCACAGCATTGGTCCTCACGGGCTTTATTTTGTTTTGTTTAATGTGAAGAGCTTACCTCCATTAAAACTTGGAAGTTTTCACCTAATACCGTGGTATCCGTCTTCTCTTGAAAAACCTAAAGACCTGGCAACATTGGGCCCATGTTCATGCACAGCAACGATCATCTTGAGCTGGGAATAAGCCATTGCACCATTTAGACAGACGTGACCTCTCCATTTCACTGAAGTACCCATACTTTCCCAGGAGGTCCACATGGTCCTGCCAGCATTTGGGAGTGAGACACATGCTTTGGCCACCCAGGACCTCTGGGGTACATGCTGTGGATTCTGAGATATACCAGAACACATTAGGGCTACACATGACTGTGGAAAGTGTCAAGCTGGGGAAAGGGTCTTTTTCTGCAGGGGGTACTG
Organism: Delphinapterus leucas; assembly: GCF_059928025.1. NCBI lineage: Eukaryota > Metazoa > Chordata > Mammalia > Artiodactyla > Monodontidae > Delphinapterus > Delphinapterus leucas. The sequence continues at coordinate 93,001,585 of NC_143130.1, forward strand.
ACAGCCTTGCTCCAAAATATATATTTGAGCAGTAACGACTAGTAAAATAATCCAGAGAAATCCCAAAGGGAAGTGCTGGGCAGAACTAAGAAATCAGTGAAGATTTTTGCAGAAGTAAAATAACAGGATTGGAGAGCAGTGTACTCGGGTACTCTTAGTGATGAGAACCTTAAGGAACAACTAATATAATTATTTTCACTAATGAGCAATTTGTTGCTTTTCTCCCAGTCATATACAAACATCCCTAGTAGTAATAGAATACCTACTAAGTACAGGTGTTCTACATATGTTGCCTCATTTACTCTTTACAACATCCCTGGGAGGCAGGTATTATTATGTCAATTTTAGAAATAAAGAAACTGAGCCCTAGAGATTTTAAGTAACTTACTCAAGGACACTAGCTTATCATTGTTATAACCAAGATTCAAACTTAGGTCTTTATAACTCCCAAATTAATTCACTTTTCATTATACCACTAGACCAAAAGCAAATATTTATCTTTGCTCACCAAGAAAGTAATTACTCAAATAATGAAGACAACTTAACTATCTCCTCTCTCCTTTTAACAAACATTACTCTCAGGATCTGACATAAGCTAAGCTATACCTTAGTGTGAGTTTAACTCATTTTGGAGTCTTAATGGAGACCTGAAAGATTTTTCACCCACACAAAGAGAGACAAATATTCTAGGGAAGAAGGGCACTTCCTCGTGTCACTGAAGTCACAACAGCCTTTTTTAACCACATGGAAGTGTTGGAGGGGGTCATCCAGAGGATGTGGCCACTGGTTAACCCGAGAGCTGGACCCAGGCAATTGGAGGCTCCTCATCCCCTCCCCTATCTTTGTAATGTATGTTCTGCCCACGGTTCCCAGAGTGAGAGCTGTTTTCAAGGACTCAGCCTTGAGAGAACAATGTGCTGTTGAGATCATCTGGATGGTATATGTGACTGAACCCAGTAAAGGCCTCTACATAACTTTTAAGATTTGGCAGGGGTTGGGGCTTCCCTGGTGGCGCAGTGGTTGAGAGTCCGCCTGCCGATGCAGGGGACACGGGTTCGTGCCCCGGTCCGCGAAGATCCCACATGCCGTGGAGCGGCTGGGCCCGTGAGCCATGGCCGCTGAGCCTGCGCGTCCGGAGCCTGTGCTCCGCAATGGGAGAAGCCACAACAGTGAGAGGCCCGCGTAGCACAAAAAAAAAAAAAAAAGATTTGGTGGGTGAGTGCAGGGGGCATCTCAAGAGAAGCCTCGTATATGAGTTCCCTTATTTATTAAGCCTGCCACCTACCAATCTGGTGTGATCTGCCTCATTCTTCAGTCTTGTTTTCCTCCCTGTAGGGGGCCAGCTTGCAAACCAACATTAAGTCCTCACCAAACTTATAAATATGGTCTGAGAGGCATGCTCAGGGGCCACATGTTAAACCCTGATGGGTCCAGTCACAACCTCCTGAGCAGGAGACAGTTTGAAGAAAGATAAAGCATTGATTTTTCAGGCAGTGCAAAAATCTCTGGCATCCAGGTACCTATCACATGATCTCAGAAAACTCAATTACTAATATGAGTATATGAACATCGTTTTGTTGTGATTAGATTTAACTTTAATTTAAATTCTGTTACAACCGCAAGGGAGCAAAGCAGCAGTCTTGTGAAATAAACAAGTCAGTCTGTTTTATTTTTCATGTTTGCAAGCCAGGATTATCGGTAAATCTTACCGATAAGATTGGCAAATTACCAATTTGCCAGGTGGCAAATTACCAAGAACTGCATTAAAAATGTGTATAGTCATTTTCATTTTTGAAAGATTCAAGACATTAAATGCATTAGACATCTCTTATTTATGAGCTGGAATGACAGTTTTAATTTAGTTCTTCATTTAGCCGAGCCTGACGTATTGTGACTCTAAAGGAAAACACAGGAAATATCTAAAAATGACATCTTTCAGAGCCTGCAGTGACCATAGGTGCAAATCAAAACCTGGTTATTTTCACTTCCCTTCAAGGCCTGTCAAGACACAATCTTCATTCGTGACCTTGTGTTGTCTGTCCTCAGGAATTCTGATTGGCTGACAGAGCAGCCCTCATCTGCTAGTTTCACAATGTAAATCAGGCTGCTTAGTAGGAGCTGTGAACATGCTCCCAATTAATTATGTATGCAGAGCTAAGTCACTAGATCAGATATACGGACCACTTCAGGGAAATGCCAAAGAATTTTAAACGCCTGCTCTTGCCTTTTCCCACACTAGAGAAGGCTTGTTATTTGGGTTTCCCAAAGATGTGCAAAACCTCATGGATATGGAAAGAAAGAGGCAAGAAACAGATGCAGGAATCGAGATTTGGAAGCCAAGGAATAATATGTTAATAATTAAGATGCACTGCAGTCACTAACAAAAGTCGGAAAATGAAGGAATCATTTTTGGAAATGTAGGCTCCCTAATCACAAAGCCCCATAAACCCACACACATCAGCCTGGTGCCCTGTGACAGGATACCTTTGGATTCCTGGCTCAGATGAATTGCAATTATCCGTAGCTTGGAGCATTTCAGAACTGCCATGAATCCTGAAGTGACCCCAGTCTCCGGTGATGAGGAATTACAACACCTTGGCCTCTCTCTGAGCCTCTGGAGGTAGGACAGGTCATATTACCTGTGCTCAGCCAGCTAAGAGGTGTGCCTTTTGATTGAGCATGCCAAGCATTGGCCACAGGCTATAGGTTGGAAATTACTACAATGCTTAAACGTTTGCTGATTCCAAACCACAGATTGACTGACTGATTTACTGTTTGTAAATTTTAAACAATTTGCCTGGGGAATTTTTCTCTATGTGTTTGTGTTTCATGTGTACAATGCTTAAAGCACTAGGACTCCTGAGGAAAAAGGACCGGTGCGGAATTCGGTGAACTCTGAGCCCCTAGAATTGCTTAACAAGCTAACATGGATGTATGTTTCAGGATCATCTGCAAGAACAATCTCTTTGGAGGAAGGAGGACCGATATGTTGTGTTTTCCAATATATAAGATAGAAACCAGGGAGCAAACCAATGCATTCCAGCAGAAATGGTGCACATAAGGTAACCAACTCCCCTGGCCCCCCACTCCTGTGCCTTTCCAAACCCCCAGCTGGGGCCACTCGGCCCTTCCTCAGGCCCTGGGGCATATCCTGCGGTCAAAGAAATAGAAGGCACACTGGAGCTCAGGGACTCACAACCATTGAGTCTGGGGTGCTCCTGCCTCTGACCATGGATCCCAGACCCAGTGCTGGGACTCCTTCTTGCATCTTACAGCAAATACCTGCCTTATCTACCAGTGTTGTCCTCAGAGCTCCCAAACCCTTGCCTTCAACTCCTCTAGTTTCCCTGGGAGCTGAAATCAGCCTTGCTTGACCTTCTATCCTTGTTCCCCCAGAAACCAGTGTCCTAGCCTTTAAACCTACTGCCATTAATGAGGTCAGACTGGGATGCAGGCAGCCTGGATGCCTGTCATGACCTTCCTGTGCCTCCCAAGGCCACCAGCCAGGACAGCCACCAGGTGCCTCTGCTGAAACTCCCCAGGGTCTGTTTTGTCCCCTCTCCCTCTCCAGGGCTGGCCTATTCTCCCACTAGCATCCCAGATCTGATAACTAGGCATTTAGCCTTTCCCTCTGCTCCAGCCAGCAAGCCTATTGACAGCTTTTCTGGGATTCCAGACTTCCCCAGCTGCTAATCCTGCCCCTCTCCCAGCTCTCTATTCCCCTGCTCCAATTACTCTAGGCGGGAGCTGACTTGGCTTGTGATGTGAGGTTAATTACAGAAGTGATAACATTTCTAAATAAAAATGAGCTCCTCAGTTTAAAAAAAAAAAAAAAAAACTAAATTAAAAGAAAACCAGGGCTTCCCTGGTGGCGTAGTGGTTGAGAGTCCGCCTGCCGACGCAGGGGACACGGGTTCGTGCCCCGGTCCGGGAAGATCCCACATGCCGCGGAGCGACTGGGCCGGTGAGCCTTGGCTGCTGAGCCTGCGCGTCCAGAGCCTGTGCTCCGCAACAGGAGAGACCACAACAGTGAGAGGCCTGCGTACCGCAAAAAAAAAAAAAAAAGAAAACCAGAAGGAAATAATTTTGGGTTACCACCCACAGCTCCAGTTCCCGGCTCTCGTGAGCTCTTTCTCCAGCAGGACTTGTCCCTTCTGGCAGAGCAGGCTTCATGGATGCACAAACCCTTGAGCAGTCCTACAGGGCCCTGGCCTCAGAAGCGCCCTGCATTGGGTTTAATGTTGTGCTGCTCCTACCTAGAAAAAAAATGGTTTTTTGGCCATGCCGCGGGACTTGTGGGATTTTAGTACAACGACCAGGATTGAACCCAGACTCTCAGCAGTGAGAGCAAGGAGTCCTAACCACTAGACCACCAGGGAATTCCCCCTATCTAGAAATTCTTAATTTTATCTTCGAACTTGTGTTTTGTCCATGAAACCCAATGGGACAATGAATGGCACATGGACGTGAGCAGGGGGAATGTGCTCGACATGCATGTTCCCCGTAGTTCCCGCTGCCCCTCTAGCACAGAGCGTTCCCCATGCCCTAGGATTTTGGTGGACCCACGATGAGCCAGCAAGACTCAAAGTGACTACAAGGTACACGTGACAGCTACGACTGAGTATGTACAGGCACTCATAGCCCCAAGAGGCCACACTTTCTGCTCAAGTCAGAACTTGTTTCAAACACAGAAAGAAGGCGATGGTGCTGGAAGAAACGCAAATGCCCAAGGAACCCTATTGCATCCTTTCTTCCTGGTGTTACTTCATTCCTGCCAGTTACTTCTAGCCACTTCCAATGAAAATGATGACGTAAAAGGAAAGGAAAAGAGAGCAAGGCATAATTCCCTTCCTTTCAGACCTTCCTAACTCCTCAGTGAGGCAGACGTAGAGAGTGCTGGTAGAAGGTGAACATATCAAGAAGTGAGATTAAAACAGTGGAGTTAGGGGCTTCCCTGGTGGCGCAGTGGTTGAGAGTCCGCCTGCCGATGCAGAGGACAGAGGTTCGTGCCTTAGTCCAGGAAGATCCCACATGCCACGGAGCCCGTGAGCCATGGCCGCTGAACCTGCGCGTCCGGAGCCTGTGCAGTTGGGTTTGTTTTGTGAAGTGTTTCCACGGTTCTGGTCAGAACAAAATACAAATGCATGTATTTTGCATGAAATACAAATTGTGTAATTCTGGTGATTCTACATGTGAGTTGAATGCTCTTCTATTTGCCTTTAAAACTAGCACTGCACAATATAAAGTTGAACAGTCAAATTCATGCTGATAATCTTAAATTTCAATTTGTCTTTACTTAGAAAGACATTAAGCAGCAAATAAAAGTCGCCATGACAAGTTGTGAGAGAGACCATGGGAAAAAAGGAAAAAGCTTTCTATTTTAGTACATTTAACATCACTTTTTCCTGCTTTTTTTTTTTTTTTTTTTTTTTTTTTTGCGGTACGCAGGCCTCTCACTGTTGTGGCCTCTCCCGTTGTGGAGCACAGGCTCCGGACGCTCAGGCTCAGTGGCCATGGCTCACAGGCCCAGCCACTCCGCGGCATATGGGATCCTCCCGGACCAGGGCACGTACCCGCGTCCCCTGCATCGGCAGGCAGACTCTCAACCACTGCGCCACCAGGGAAGCCCTCATTCTTCTTTGATCTCTTTCATCAGAGTTTTGTAGTTTTCCTCATATAGATCTTATACACATTTTGTTAGATTTATACACAAGTATTTCATTTTGGGCTACTAACATAAGTGGTATTGTGGGTTTTTTGTTTTGTTTTGTTTTGGTTTTTTAGTTCTTACCTTTCTTATTTTTTTATTCAAGTATAGTTGATTTACAATATTATGTTAGTTTTAGGTATACAGCATAGTGAGTTGGTATTTTTACAGATTATACTCCATTAAAAGTTATTACAAGTAATGGCTATAATTCCCCATGTTATAAAATATATCCTTGTTGCTTCTTTATTTTATACATAGTAGTTTGTATCTCTTAGTCCCATACCCCTAACTTGCCCCTCCTCCTTTCCCTCTCCCCACTGATAACCCCTAGTTTGTTTTCTATATCTGTGAGTCTGTTTCTCTTTTGCTATATACATTCATTTGTATTATTTTTTAGATTCCACATATAAGTGATATCATACAGTATTTGCCTTTCCCTGTCTCACTTATTTCACTAAGCATAATATTATTTAGGTCCATCCATGTTGCTGTAAATGGCAGAATTTCATTCTTTTTATGGTTGAGTGATCTTCCATTGTATATATTGGGTTGGCCAGAAAGTTCGTTCAGGATTTTCCATAAGATGTTACAGAAAAACCCAAACAAACTTTTTGACCAACCCAATATGTACAATATCTTCTTTATCCATTCATCTGTTGATAGACACTTGGGTTGCTTCCATTCTTAGCTATTGTAAATAGTGCTACAATGAAAATTGAAGTGCATGTATCTTTTTGAATTAGTGCTTCTATTTTTTCTGGATATACACCCAGGAGTAGAATTGCTTGATCATATGGTAGTTCTATTTTTGCTTTTTTGAGGAACGTCCATACTGTTTTCCATAGTGGCTGCACCAATTTACATCCCCACCAACAGTGCCCAAGTGTTCCCTTTTCTCCACATCCTCTCCAACATTTGTTATTTGTAGACTTTTTGGTGGTAGCCATTTTGACAGGTGTTAGGTGATACCTCACTGTTCTTTTGACTAGCATTTGTCTAATAATTAGCAAAATTGAGCATCTTTTCATGTGCCTGTTAGCCATCTGTATGTCTTCTCCAGAGGAAGGAAATAATGAAGATCAGAGGAAATCAATAAAATAGAGATTTTTTTAAAAAGAAAAGATCAATGAAACCCAGAGCAGTTTTTTGAAAAGATAAACAAAATTAACGAATATTTAGCTAACCATACCAAGAAGAAGAGGGAGGACCCAAATAAACAAAATAAGAAATGAAAGAGGAGAAATAACAACTGATACCACAGAGATACAAAAAATTATAAGAGAATACTATGAACAGTTGGCAGATAAGCCAACAAATTGGACAACCTAGAAGTATGAACAGATTTCTAGAAATATACAACCTGCCAAGACTGAATCAAGAAGAAACAGACAATTTGAACAGACCAATCATTAGCAGTGAAATTGAATTCATAATTTTAAAAAATCCCAGCAAACAGAAGTCCAGGACTGGATGGCTTCACAGGGGACTTCTACCAAACATATAAAGAAGAACTAATACCTACCCTTCTCAAACTATTCCCAAAAAAACTGAAAAGGAGGGAACACTCCCAATTTCATTCTATGAGGCCACCATTACCCAGACACCAAAACCAGACAAGGATAATACAAAATAAGAAAATTACAGGCCCAAATCTTTGATCACTATAGATACAAATATCCTCAGCAAAATGCTAGCAAACCAAGAGAAGAGCTATGGGGACATATGTGTATGTACAACTGATTCCCTTTGTTATAAAGCAGAAACTAACACACCATTGTAAAGCAATTATACTCCAATACAGATGTTTAAAAAAATGCTAGCAAACCAAATCCAACAATATATAAAAAGGATTATAGACCATTATCAAGTTGGATTTATTCCAGGGACATAAGAATGGTTCAACATATGCAAATCAATCAACGTGATACACCACATTAACAAAAGCAAGGATGAAAATCACATGATCATCTCAGTACATGCAGAAAAAGCATTTGACAAAATTCAACATCCATTCATGATAAAAACTACCATGAAAGTAGGTTTAGAGGAAACATATCTCAGCATAATAAAGGCCATTTATGCCAAACGCATAGCTAATATCATACTCAACAGTGAAAAGCTGAAAGCCTTTCCTCTAAATTCAGGAACAAGACAAGGATGTCCACTCTCACCACTTCTGTTCAACATAGCACTGGAAGTCCTAACCACAGAAATCAAACAAGGAAAAGAATAAAAGGCATCCAGGTTGGAAGGGAAGAGGTAAAACTGTCTCTGTTTGCAGATGACGTGATACTTTATATAGAAAATCCTAAAGTCTCCACCCAAAACTATTAGAACTAATAAATAAATTCAGCAAAGTTGTGGGATACAATATCACTATATAGAAATCTATTACATTTTTATACACTAATAATGAACTATCAGAAAGAGAAGGTAAAAAAGAAATCCCATTTAAAATCACATCAAAAAGAATAAAATACCTAGGAACTAGTTTAATCAAGAAGGTGCGGGCTTCCCTGGTGGCGCAGTGGTTGAGAATCTGCCTGCTAATGCAGGGGACATGGGTTTGAGCCCTGGTCTGGGAGGATCCCACATGCCACGGAGCAACTAGGCCCGTGAGCCACAACTACTGAGCCTGCATGTCTGGAGCCAGTGCTCCGCAACAAGAGAGGCCACAATAATGAGAGGCCCGCACGCTGCGATGAAGAGTGGCTCCCACTTGCCACAACTAGAGAAAGCCCTTGCACAGAAACGAAGACCCAACACAGCAAAAATAAATTAATAAACTCCTACCCCCAACATCTTCTTTAAAAAAAAAAAAAAAAAAAAGAAGGTGAAAGATCTATACCCTGAAAACTATAAAACGTTGATAAAGGAAATTGAAGCTACAAAGATGTGGAAGGATATCCAGTGCTCTTGGGTTGGAAGAATTAATATTGTTAAAATGGCCATAATACCCAAAGCAATCTACAGGTTTAATGCAATCCCTATCAAAATACCCATGACATTTTTCACAGAACTAGAGCACATAATCCTAAAGTTCATATGAGCCACAAAGGACCCTGAAATGCCATATCAACCTTGAGAAAAAAGAACAAAGCCAGAGGTATCACCCTCCCAGACTTCAGACTATATATCAAAGCTACAGTAATCAAAACATTATGGTACTGGCACAAAAGCTGACACATAGATCAACAGAACAGAACAGAGAGCCCATAAATAAACCCACACACCTATCATCAATTTATCTATGACAAAGGAGACAGAAGTATACAATGCAGATAAGACAGGCTCTTCAATAAGTGGTGCTGGGAAAACTGGACAGCTACATGCGAAAGAATGAGATTTGAACATTTCCTCACACCATATACAAAACTAAACTCAAATGGATTGAAGACCTAAATATAAGACCTGAAACCATAAAACTCCTAGAAGCAAACATAGGCAGAACACTCTATAACATAAATAGTAGCAATATTTTTTTGCATCTGACTCCTAAGGCAAAAGAAATAAAAGCAAAAATAAACAAATGGGACCTAATTAAACTTAAAAGCTTTAGCACAGTAAAGGAAACCATCAACAAAATTAAAAGACAACCTACTGAATGGAAGAAAATATTTGCAAATAAGATGACAAACAAGGGGTTAATATCCAAAATATATAAGCAGTTCATACAACTCAATAGTAAAACAAACAAAAAATCAGGCCAATCAAAAAACGGGCAGAAGACCTGAACAGACATTTTTCCAATGATATTGTGTTTTTAATTTCAAATTCCACTTGTTCATAGCTAGGCAAGCAATTGACTTTTGTACATTGATCTTATATTCTACAACCTTGCTAGAATCACTTATTAATTCCAGGAGTTTTTTGCCAATTATTTCAGAATTTTTTCAATTCTCTCTATATGGACAATCATATCATCTATGAACAAAGACAGTTTTATTTCTTTTGTCACAATAAATCAGTATATCCTTTATTTCCTTTCCTTGTCTTACTGCATAAGCTAGGACTTCCAGTACGATGTTGAAAAGGAGTGGTGAGTGGGGACATCCTGCCTTGTTCCTGATTCAGAAGGAAAGCTTTGAGTTTCTCACGATTAAGTATGATTTGTTTTGTAGATATTCTCTCTCAAGTTGAAAAAATTCCCCTCTATTCCTTGTTTACTGAGAGTTTTTATAATAAATAGATCATTTTTTATGTCACATTTTTTCCAAATGCTTTTTCTGTACCTAGTGATATGGCCATGTGATTTTTTTTCTTTACCTGTTGATGTGATGGATCTCACGAATTGATTTTTGAATGTTGAACCAGGCTTTCATACCTGAAATAAATCCCACTTGTTTGTAGCGTGTAATTTTTTTACACATTGTTTAATTTAATTTGCTAACATTTTGTTGAGGATTTTTGCTTCCACATTCATGAGATATTGGTCAGCAGTTTTTTTTTCTTTGTTTTTAAAATTTATTTATTTATTTGTTTTTGGCTGCATTGGGTCTTTGTTGCTGCACGTGGGCTTTCTCTAGTCATGGTCTTTGATGCAGTATGTGGGCTTCTCATTGTGGTGGCTTCTCTTGTTTCAGAGCACGGCCTCTAGGCACGCTGGCTTCAGTAGTTATGGCTCACAGGCTCCAGAGCGCAGGCTCAGTAGTTGTGGTGCACGGGCTTAGTTGCTCCGTGGCATGTGGGATCTTCCCGGACCAGGGCTCGAACCCCGGTCCCCTGCATTGGCAGGCAGGTTCTTAAGCACTGCACCCCCAAGGAAGCCCAGTTTTCTTTTCTTGTAATGCCTTCATCTGGCTTTAGTATCAGGATAATGCTGGCCTCAGAATAACTTGGGAGGCGCTTCTCTGCTTCTGTCTTTTAAAAGAGATTGTCAAAAACTGGTATAATTTCTTCCTTCAGTGTTTGGTAGAATTCACCAGTGAACCCATCTGGGCCTGATGCTTTCTGTTTGGGAAGGTTATTAATGATTTATTCAATTTATTTAATAGACACAGGCCTATTCAGATTGTTTATTTTTTCTTGTATGAGTTTTGGCAGATTGTGTCTTTCAAGGAATTAACCCATTTCATCTAGGCGATCAAGTTTGGGGGCATAAAGTTGTTCATAATATTCCTTTATTATCCTCTTAATTTCCATGAGATGTAGTGATGCCCCCTCTTTCATTTCTGGTATTAGTAATTTGTGACCTCTCTCCTTTTTTCTTGGTTAGCCTAGCTAGAGGTTCATCAATTTTATTGATCTTATCAAAGAACCAGTTTTTGGTTTTATTGATTTTCTCTATTGATTTCCTATTTTCAATTTCAATGATTTCTGCTCTAATTCTTACTATCTCTTTTCTTCTTCTTACTTTGGATTTAATTTATTATTATTTTTCTAGTTTCCTAAGATGTTAACTTAGATGATTGGCTTTAGATCTTTCTTATTTTCTGATACATGCATTCAATGCTATCCATTTCCTTCTAAATACTGCTTTCAAAGAATCCCACAAATTTGATAAATTGTATTTTCATTTAGTACAAAATATTTTTTAATTTCTCTTGAGATTTCTTCTTTGACCCATATATTATTTAGAAGAGTGTTTGTTGTCTAAGCTTCAAGTAATTCAGGATTTTCCAGCTATATTTTTGCTACTGTGTCTGAATGTGTCTAATGCCATTGTGTCTGAAAGCAGACATTGTATGATTTCTACTCTTTTAAATTTGTTAAGGTGTGTTTAATGACCCAGAATGTGGTCTACTTTGTTGAATGCTCCAGCTTGAGAGAAATGTGTTTTCTGCTGTTATTGGGTGAAGTATTCTCAGATGTCAAGTATATTCTGTTGATTGATGGTGCTATTGAAGTCAGCTATATCCTTGCAGATTTCTGCCTGCTGGATCTGTCCATTTCTGATAGAGGACTGTTGAAGTCTCCAGCTTTAACAGTGGATTCATCTGTTTCTCCTGCAGTTCTATCAGGTTCTGCCTCACATATTTTAACTCTCTGTTGTTAGGTACATACACTTTAAGGATTGTTAAGTCTTCTTGGAGAACTGACCCCTTTATCATTAGGTAATGCCTCTCTTTATTGCTTATAACGTTCCTTGCTCTGAAGTCTGCTCTGTCATGGATCCACGCTTTAAAAAAAAAAATGTATCATGGACTGAGAAGCAAGACCCAGTCTTGTCATTGTCACATGTGTAGTGACTTGCTGAGCGCCCAATCATGGAGAGTGACCAGGACTTGCATGCATACACACACACACAACGTAACACAAAGAGTCAGCTTCAGTTTGTAAACCATAGCGTGTTGTACATGATAAATACACATGGACAGATCTGAGTCTATTAACCAACCCAGTCCATTCTTACCTGGGTGGCTAGAGCAAGATTTTGTGTTCCTTCAACCCTTTCCCATCTTACTTTATGAAACATAAAGGCAACGCCTCATGACACCGTCCCTTAGCTCCTGCTAAGGACACAGGTTTACCTGGAGTGGGTATGTTCTCTGTCTGGGCGCCAAGAATTCTGGATGTTTGACTGTTCCTAGGAGACACTATATGAGTGAACAATTATGGACTTTGGAGTCAAAACCATGTTGTATGACTTTAGACGGGCCTCCATTTTCTCATCCATAAAATGAGAGAGGAGGGAAAATTGGGGAATACAAGAATAAACTTCATAGTTTATTATGAAGATTAAATGAGATACAGTACTGTAAAGTACCTAGTACAGCCTGGTACTTAGTAAATGCTTATAAAATATCAGGGACGTGTCTCCCTAAAATTGCTCACTAATTACAAAAAAGGAAATAGTAACTTAATGGAAAAACCTGAGAGATGCCACCTTAACCAAGTGATCAACGTTAATATCACCGATACTGAGACATCAAGTGCCTCCCGATGTGATTCACTTTTATAATATTCACTTTTATAATATTCCTGCCAAAAATGCATAAGAATGCAAAAATGCCAAAAATGCATAAGAATCTAATTATGAAGAAACACCAGACAAATCCAAACTGAGGAACATTCTACCCAATAACTGGCCTGTACTCTTCAAAAATATCAGTACCATAAAAGACAAAGAAAGGCTGAGGGACTGTCCCAGATTAAAGGACTAAAGAGACGTGACAACTAAATGCAGTGTGTGATCCTGTGTTAAATCCTAGACCAGAGTAAACAATAGCTATAAAAGACATTATTGGACAACTGGGGAAATTTGCATATGGGATGTATATTAGATACTATATTATCGCAGTGTTATATTTTCTGAATGTGATCACTGTACTGTGGTTATATAAAAGAATATCCTTGCTCTTAGGAAATCCATGCTATATTACTTAGAGGTAAAGGGGCATCATATCTGCAGCTCACTATCAAGTGGTTCAGAAAAAATAATTGTTTTATATAGGTGGGTAGATTGAAAGAGAGAGAAAGCCAATGTGGCAAAATACTAAAAACTGGCAAATCTGGGTGAAGCATATATACCAGTCCTTTGTGCAATTTTCTGTTTTGTACATTGCAGCTTCTCTTCATGTTTGAAATTATTTCAAAATAAAAAGGTATTAAATGGCAGGGAAGATAACTTTTCAGTGCTAATTGGAAAAAGAAATCAAGGTATACTTCCACGCTGTCGAAAAGGAGGAGGATCTCTTGGGGAAGAGCTTTCTAACCTCGGTGTAACCTTATTCACAGACACATAGCACCTAAGCAGTCCACCCATGGCAATGCTCTGAGATTTCTGCTGGCAAAGCACTTTCCTGAGGAGCAGTGGCCCTCCAGACATGCACACACACACACACACACACACACACAAACACACACACACGCAAACATACACTAAGATACTCACACTCACAAATACACACACATAAACACAAACACACAGAGACAAACTGAATATAACTGGCAGTTGAACCTTAAGATCTCTCTTCTCCTCAAATTCCAAATTATATGTTGCATCTCCAACTGGAAGCCTTATAATATCATCCTAACTGGTCTATCTTCAGTCTTTATCTCCTCCAATTTATTGTTTATACTATCTCCAGGGTAGTGGTAAAACATAAATGTGATCATCTCATTCACTTGCTTAAAAATCTTCAGTGCTCCCCAAATGCTGAACAAATCCCTTCTCCTTACCTTCATCAAACCATGAAACCATGAAACCATGTGTTTCAGCTCAAACAAAAGGCAGCTATGTGTAGGTTTCTCCTGAAAGATTGGAGGTAACTGGAGGGGCATTACATTGCATCACAGCTAACCATGTAAAATTTAATTACATTACCATTTACTTTTCTTGAAGCAGAATAATTCACCCCTTTTTCCCTTAACCAGAACTACCTCGGAGCACCCTAATTCAGAGTTTCTGTCCTTTATGCAGTGATTGTCACACAGCCGTGCATTTGAATGACCTGGGGAGATGGAATCACACTCCAAACAAGACTTGGAATCAGAATGTTGAGGGATGGAGCCCTTCCCACATCAGCACACAAAATTAGTTCCTATAAATGCAAGGAAAACAACGTAAAGATGCATCCTCCTCCAGAGCAAGCACCCAAGGACCACGGTCATTTTGTTTATTCTTTCTTTGGCCTAACAGCACCTGGAGAACCAGAGTTCTGTGCTATCTGTCTTTGTCAGGCATCATGCTAGACTTTAGGAGACTTATAGTAAGACCTGAACAGTAACATTAATAGTTACTCTTTTCTGAGTAGTACATATAGATTAGGCATTTTATGTTTTACCTTATTAAACAAATCATAACAATCCTTCAAGTTAGGTATTTCTATGCCCATGTTATAGATGATGAAACTGAGGTTCAGGATAAATTATGTGTTCCAGATCACATGCTAGTACATGGTGATGCCAAAAGTTGAACTCAGATCCAGCTAACTCCCAAATCTTTGCTATTTCTACTACCCTCTACCATGATGTCCCATGTTTGTTTAGCAGATAGACTCAAAAAAGGCAAAATCTTATACACATCTTTTGTTATGTAATTCCCAACTCTTCTGAGCAATGAACAAGTTCTGTTTGCAGTTTGTATATTTCCTTTGAACTAACACCAGAAACAATCTGCACACTTGGACACTACTATGCGTAACCCTGGCCAGCAAGCCTGAGCATCCCAGTGCATCATCCCTGTCTAAACCTGCATTTCATAGGACTGAGCAAAAGACAGAGTCTGGGATAGGATTTTTCTGAATGTCTAAGTGAATATATCTCAAATAGCAGGGGATGGCGAGTGTCCTAACATGCCCAGTACCATGTGGAAATTCATGAGATTTCACATAGAACTTATATGTGCTCTGAGTCTTACCTGTGAGCTGCAAAATAAGTGGCCCATGCTTGATGGTGAAAGTAAACTGTTAATATTGGAAGCTTTGGTAAAAAAAAATTATTATTCTCAATGTGCTTCGACTGTTTGTCTGTAAACATTTTATCACCTCAGAACTCAGGCAACACAAGGTCATGGCTGATGTTGTGAAGGTTGTTGACCATCAGAATCTCATGAACGCTAAATGTAAAACAGTAAAGCTTGTCCATCATCGGATGAATGGATAAAGAAGATGTGGCATATATATACAATGGAATATTACTCAGCCATAAAAAGAAACGAAATTGAGCCATTGGTAATGAGGTGGATAGACCTAGAGTCTGTTATACAGAGTGAAGTAAGTCAGAAAGAGAAAGACAAATACCGTATGCTAACACATATATATGGAATTTAAGAAAAAAAAATGTCATGAAGAACCTAGGGGTAAGACAGGAATAAAGACACAGACCTACTAGAGAATGGACTTGAGGATATGGGGAGGGGGAAGGGTAAGCTGTGACAAAGCGGGAGAGTGGAATGGACATATATACACTACCAAACATAAGGTAGATAGCTAATGGGAAGCAGCTGCATAGCACAGGGAGATCAGCTCTGTGGTTTGTGACCACCTAGAGGGGTAGGATAGGGAGGGTGGGAGGGAGGGAGACACAAGAGGGAAGAGATATGGGAACATTTGTATATGTATAACTGATTCACATTGTTATAAAGCAGAAACTAACACGCCATTGTAAAGCAATTATACTCCAGTAAAGATGTAAAAAAAACCAAAAAACAGTAAAGCTGTCCAAAGATTAATTCACACTTGCAGCATGGAACATCCTTGTACTAGGCAATAGCTTATGGTTCTAAAAACACTAACGTGGGGAGGAAGAATGGAACATTCCACTCCATTAAAGCCTTCCAACAACCATTCTTCAATGAAGGTGAGCAAGTGTGTCTGCATTAGTTATCTACTGCTGCGTAACAAGTTACCCCAATATTTAGCAGTTTAAAAAAACACACATTTATCATCTCACAGTTTCTGTGGGTCAGGAATCCAGCAGAGGCTGTGCTGTGTCCCCTGGCTCAGGGTCCCATAGCTGCAGTGATCTCAACATTCACCTAGAGGAGGACCACTTCCAGGCTCACCCACACGGTGTTGGCAGGATTTGGTTCCTTGAGGGCTGTTGGGCTGAGGGCCTTGGTTCCCCACTGACTTGACTGGAGGTCTCCCTTAGTTTTTTGCTTTGTGAGCCTCTCCACTGGGCAGCTCACAGCATGGCAGCTGGCTTCCCTGAGAGTGAGCAAGCAAGAGAGCAAGAAAGGAGCAGCAAGACGGAAGCCAGTCTTTTTGTGATATGATCTCAGAAGTGACAGCCCATCACTCTTGCTCATCGATCATCATTTTATTATTTAGAAGCAAGTCACTAGGTTCAGCCCACACTCAAGCGGAGGAGTTTACTGAAGGGCTTAAATGCCAGGAATTGGGGCTCATTGGGAGCCAGTGTAGAAGTTGCCTGGCCTGGTGTCATTGGACTTGGTACAACAGAAGCATTCAGGTCAGGCCTTAGGATGACCCCTTCCCTCTCTTGATGCATAGACTGTAGTTCCCACTCAGTCTTGGATGACACACAGGTATTCTAGAGGGACCTATTCCTGAGGAAGTGGGCTTTTGTTTCTGTTGGGTTGATTACACTTTGTAATAGTCCACAATAATCTCTGTTTCATCCTAATAGAGTAATACTACAGAGAAACATACACGCATTTGGAGCAGCAGACACACACACACAAATGACAGCTTTTTCTCAGTTTTTGAATGTAGACAGGAACATCCCTAAAGAATGAACCTCATAAAAGTGGTGAAAAAGAAAAGACTTTTAAAATATCAGACAAAAGATCTGAGTTCAAGTGTTGCCCTCAACAGGAACTAACTGTATGACCTTTGACACATTCCTTAACTTTTCCTCACCAACCAAAAAAAAAAAAAAAAAAAAAAGAGAGAGAGAGAGGGGCTTCCCTGGTCGCACAGTGGTTGAGAGTCCACCTGCCGATGCAGGGGACACGGGTTCGTGCCCCAGTCTGGGAAGATCCCACATGCCGCAGAGCGGCTGGGCCCGTGAGCCATGGCCACTGAGCCTGCACATCCGGAGCCTGTGCTCCGCAACGGGAGAGGCCACAACAGTGAGAGGCCCGCGTACCGGAAAAAAAAAAGAGAGAGAGAGAGAGAGAGAGAGAGAGAAAAGAGGGAAAAAAAGATGATTCTAATCCAACTCCCTCAGAGGCCCCCATCCAGCTCCTTTTTAAGAATTCTAAGAAGTCCAACATACTGTGAGAATTCCAAGACATGTGGAGAGGCCCTGGAGGATGAAGCCATGTGGAGAAAGAGGGCCACAGAGCCCCCAAGGCACCAGACATCTGAGTGAAGAAGCCATCTGGGGAACAGATCCATCCAGGGCCAGCCACCCAGCTGACACTCAGCCGAGTCCTCCCCAAATTCCTGACCCACAGAATTGCAAGCAAAATAAAATGGTTGTTTTAAGCCACTAAGTTTTGGGGTGATTTGTTATATGACAATAGACAACTGAAATGGAAATGAAAGTTCTTTTTAAAATATATAACCTCATTGGATCCTCAAACCAAATGTTAACAAGTGAGAAGAATCAAACTAAACATGTTGTTTTGGCCATATGCTAAAAGTAAACCTCCCTGTGGACAAAGACCACATTTGACACTTCTTCAGGCCCCCTGGACAATTCCTAAATTCTGAGCATTTTGTTATAAAGGCTGTATGTCCTGTTACTCAGGATATTTACTCACTCATTCAACAGACATGTACTGAACACTTACTACGTGTCCAACTCTGCTCCAGATATTGGAGACACAGCGATGAACATGTCAGATGAAGTCCCTGGCCTGGTGCAGATACCTGTCTGTGCTGCTTACTCTTTGTCCCACCCACCAGACCCAATCTCCCCCCTTCTCTGTATCCCAGCAGTTAACCTCTGTGGTCTGCATCACCTGAGCTCCTCACCCTCTGGTTTCCTCATTAAACTGCAGAGAATTTACTGAAGGGGCTGTTCAGTAAATAGGGTTCAGAAATTAGAAGACACCGAAAGATCAAGTGGTAGCGATAAAGAAGGGTCAGGCTGTTTACCCCCGCAGCCCTCTCCCTGCCTCATCTGCCTCAGTTATGTCCCTCAGCCTAAGGCTATAGATCCTATAGAGGATGTGGATCCTAGGCAGATCCCCCTTCCAGGTCCCCAGTTCCCCCCAGGATCCTGTAACGCTGTCCCTTCTGCTGGCCGCTCAGGCCAAGGGATGAGAATGGCTTCTCACTTTTGCTGGTACCTGGATGCTTCACCATCCCTCTTTGGTTCCCCTGACCTCTGTCAATAGCCTCTTCAGTAAGCTCTCTGCAGTTTCATCACTTTGGCTATGCCATCTGTTACCAGATCCTGAATGTATCAGGATCTTGACTGATACATTCTCATTTCACACGCTCAATCTCACTAGGACTTTGATGTGGAACACATTTCTAATTTAAGTCTGAAAAATTGTGGTCAGCATGGTCATTGTGGGCCTCCAGAAGTACTGACCACTCAGTTACCAACTTTACCACAGCTCTAAAACCCAACATTGAATCGCAATCATTACTGATTATGCATAAAGTTGATAAAAAAAAAAGAGGTCTCATTTCATGTGCTAACACCAATTAGTTGGAAGAGGCTGCCTAGAGCACTGTATTGAGAATTGTAGAGCTACATCTGGGCTCTGTGGAAATGAGTTCTGTGATCAATTAGCAATGTCTGCTGTGAGCACAGGGTAGGGAATGACAGCATGTGAAACATATATGCCATTTCAGGCCATGATTTTAGTATCACCGCTGCATCACTGTAGGCCATTGGTGTCTTCCATAAACATCTTTTATAAACATAAATTAATATATGAAAACCCACAATAAGTAAATCCTGTACTTTGTACAAGTCTATTTCCATGAGTCAGAGATTTTTTTTTCCTAGTCACCTAGAGGATCAAGGAACTGAGCCGAACTGAGGCCTATGACCTTGACCCCATCAATAAAGAGCTCTGGCTAGATCAAACTAACCTTCAAACTGCAAGGACTTCATATACTCATAAAACCTGTATTTCTTTGACCATGGAACTATCACAGTGATTTTAAAAATTTCTTTAGCAACAGAACTCTTCATTTAAATTAAATCTCACACAGAACCCTAACAGATATAAGAACGAGTTGCTCTGATTAAAGAGAGAAAAGCCAAAGTCTCCCTTGCCCTTGAACCCCACCTCAAACATCTTAGCGAATCTCTGAGACCAAGAGGAAACATTTTAGGTCCCTTGGGCCCTATGTAATTGCAGCAGTATAATATTTTGATGTATTAAACAATTCTGTTAACCTCCATATTCCCAGTTACCCTGTGAGCCAGCGTCACTCATACATCCAGACGTGAGGCATCCACTGCCTCAAGGAGGGCTCATCCCATGGAACTGCAGAACCAAAAGGTCAGATGCTTAGCTTTTGTTTTCAAAAGGCAAGGTCCAGGTTGAATTAGTCTGCCTGATTAACATCAGGCTATCCTACAGCAAAAATTGAACCAGAAATATCAGCGGCTTGACACAAGAAAACTTATCTGGGTTGAGCCTTCCTCCTCCATCTTTTGGCAACATCATTTGGAACACATGGCCTTGAAGGTCAGTGCAACAAAGGAAGAAAGAGAATAAAGAGCTCACATTCAATGTAAAATTCCTCACCCTGTATATTATTCTGCTCAGGCTGCCATAACAAAATACCACAGACTGGGTGGCTCAAACAGCAGAAATTGATTTCTCACAGTTCTGGAGAAAAGAAGTCCAAAACCAAGGTGTTAGCCGGTTTGGTTCCTCCTGAGGCCTCTCTCCTAGGCTTGCCAATAGTTGCCTTCTATGTCCTCACATGGTCTTTCCTCTGTGCACACATCCCTCGTGTTGCTTCCTCCTCTTATAAGGACACATGTTGGATTAGGGCCCCACACTTTTGACCTCATCTAACCTTAATTATCTCTTTAAAGGCCCTCTCTCCAAATATAGTCACATTGGGGGTTGGGCTTCAATGCATGAACTTGGGAAGGTTGGAGGGGAAGGAGAGGACACAATTCCATCCATAACCACCTGGAATCAGAAAATGCCACTTCCATTCACATTTTATTGGCCAGAATAAGTCACATTACCCACCTAACTGCAGGAGAGGCTGGAAAGCTTCATCTTCACATGTGCCCAAGAAGAAAAGGAGAACCAGATGTGGGTGAGCATTAGCAATCTCTACCTCACAAAGGTAACACAAAAAGATTTAGAAAATATATGACTGGGCACCAAGAGTCTTCCCCACCCCTAGGGTGAGTGATGGGGAAGGAGGAGGGAAGGGCGATGAAAGGGAAGCAATGAGGGATGCGATAAAGGGCCCTCACTTGGAGAAACTGTGTGGACAGAAGCACAGGCAGCATCCAGAGGCACGCCCCTCACTCCCCCTGCATTCAAGCAACAACCCCCAGCGCCAGGAAGACAATTGAAAGCTGAGTTCGTGCTCACAGATGGCCCAGACTCCATTCCATGAGAGTAAAGCACTCTATACCCCCAGAGCTGAGAAGCCATGCTAGTCATCGTGCCCTCTGATATCTGGAGAGGTTCTTTTATCATCAGTAGCCTGCACACTGCCCACCAACCATCCAGAAGGACTGCTGCCCGTGTGCCCCAGACGTGGTCAGTATCTGACTGCTCCACAACCTGACTACTCCAGGGGACTACCCCCTACACACATACACACACACACACACACACACACCTGCAACTCTCAAAGATACAGACACTGAAGGTAGAGATGGTAATAGGGGTGGTGGGAGGTGGGGAGAACGTCCATCCACCATTCTCCTCACCTGTGGGACTGAATGAAACAGCTCAAGATTTCCCCACCAGCCAGGGCAAAAGTGAATGAACTTCAGACATTAAGTGGCACCAAACTAATGTGTCAGATCAAGGAAAGCCATAGAGCCATCTACTGGTCACAAGTGAAAAGGGAAGTCATCGGAAAACAATAAACAGGGGAAAATAAAAATAATCAAATTCGACTATAATAACTTCATTATAGAAATGTGAAGGGAAGTGTCATCTCATTCCCTTCAACACAGGAAATTATAAGAGACAAGGAGTTAGACATGCCTTGAGTAAATGTGTTTAGGAAATTAGAATTGTAGCAGGTCATCCAGCACACGGTTCTAAGGTGCTTTTCATTTCTCTCAATTCTACAGATTCAAATTCTGTAAAAATAGGACACGGTTCATTTTATGAAACCCAAAGCCTCCACCTTTAATTAAGGAATTTGCAATCCTGCAGCTCGGCTGACAAATGATTCACTTAGCACCCTGCTATTAGGTGCTGTGCTCACAGCCTCCACGACGCTGTGACGTGAGACTGACGCTCCTGAACGGTCAGGAAGGTTTTTTAACACAAAAGAGCTCCGAAGACCTGGATCGGGGGTGGGAGCAACAAAGGCCTCACTCAAGTCGTTCCCACTTTAAAGGGCAATATTGGATTTAGAAATTGAGCTATGTCAGCTAAAACACCAAGCAGCCTTGCTGCTTAAAAGAAAGCCAATGAGTTACGGTCAACCCAATTTCCCCACCCTCACGGGCTTAGAATGTGACCTTAATGTAGTCTCTGCTTCCAAGTACAAAACCCAGAAAAGACTGCCCAGGCAAAGGCTCAGAAGAAACACCTCAGGGTCATTTTCACAGCCTGTGGGCATAATTCCAAAACTCAGCCCAGGATATGATCCAGCCTACAGTGAATGCTACATTTGAGCATGCTACAGAATGCTACAGAATGGCTGACCTTCCGTTTAGGGTCAGAAATTGGCTAATCTGTTTCTCAGACTTGCTCCACAGAAGCTGAACAGAAAGATCAAGTTTAACTAAAAGGATGCCAGACGCCTTGCCTTCGCCAAACGGAAATCTTGGAGATACGCTGACCACCATGCACTGGTACACAGCGCCACCTACAGCACTACTGGTGCAATTCATCACAGCACTCTTCAAAGGCGGCGTTGGAGTGAATAGCAGAAAGTCTGGGAGAACACTTCAGGAACCTGTACAGGGCAGAAAGAATCTAACCCAAACATCAAACTTGGCATATATTATGTTTACTTGGGGGTGGAAAAACTATCAAAAAGTTTGATAACAGGGAGGAGGTTGGGCTGATTGGTTATAGGCTTGTCTATTTGCTTTCTTGCTGGCTTTAGGCTAACAGCATTGAATTCTGACATGTTGATTTTTTTCCTGATATCTGTTGCAAGAGTTCACCAAGGAGGAAAATCAATCAAAAATAACTGTCAAGAGCAGTTGCAATTGAAATCTGATGTGAAACAGTCAGTCAATCATATCTGCCATCTCTGAAATTTAGAAAATAAAACCCCAGCAGAAGTCCTCATCTTACAAGTCCTTATGGATTTGAATGTGATCATAGCTGAGAGTTCTAAAAAGGGTTGCTACAATCATCTTCTTGCTAATTCCTGAAATGACGAGGACAGAGTGTGGGGTGTCTTGAATGACAGGTAAGAAGCTTGGATTTTTTCCTGCTTCTTCAAAACTGCCAGCTTGATCAAAAGATAATGACAGTAGCCAAACCAAAATTTTAGATTAATCTGGTGAAAGTATAGGATGAATTTGAGGGGAAAGAAACTGGAGCCGAAAGGAGCAGTTACTTTAAAATAAATAATGATAGTGATGGGTTACAACCATTGAATAAAATGGGAATCTATAAGGCCTTAAAGATATAAATAAATAAATGAGTACAAGTGTGAGTCTGGAACATCTTGTTGTGTAAGAAAGTAAGGAATCAATGCAATCCCTATCAAGATTGCAATGGCAATTTTTACAGTAGAAAAAGCACTCCTGAATTTACATAGAACCACAAAAGACCCTGAATGGCCAAAGAAACCCTGAGAATGAAGAACAAACCAGGAGGCATCACACTTTCTGATTTCAAGTTATACTATAAAGCTATAGTCATCAAAACAGTATGGTACTGGCATAAAAACAGGCAAGTTGACAAATAGAACAGAATCAAAAACCAAGAAATAAACCCAAGCATGTATGGTTAGCTAATGTTTGACAAGAAAGCCAAGAATACTCAACGGAAAAAAAAAAAACAAAAAACAGTCTCTTCAATAAATGGTGCTGGGATAACTGGATTTCACATGTAAAAGAATAGAACTGGACCCATCTCTTACAGCACTCACAAACATTAACTCAAATGTATTAAAGACTTCAATGTAAGACCTGAAACCATGAAACTCCTAGAAGAAAACATAGGAATAAAGCTCCTTGATATGGGCCTTGGTAATGATTATTTGGATATGACACCTAAAGCACAGGCAAGAAAATTAAAAATAAAGTGGGACTCCATCAAAGTAAGGCTTCTGTACAGCTTTTTAAAACCATCAATGAAGTGAAAAGACAACCTATGCAGTGGGAAAAAATATCTGCAAACCACATATCTAATAAGGGGTTAATATCCAAAATATATTAAAAACTCATACAACTCAATAGCAAAAAGGAACAAATAACCCAATTAAAAAATGGGCAAAGGACCCAAATAGACATTTCTCCAAAGAATATATGCAAAAGGCCAATAGGTACATGAAAAGATGCTCAACATCACTAGTCATTAGAGAAATGTAAATTAAAACCACAGTGGCATAACACCTCATGCCTGCTGGAATGGCCATCATCAAAAAGGCAGGACATAACAAATGCTGACCTGGATGTGGAGAAAAGGGAATCCTAGCACACTGTTGGTGGGAATGTAAACTGGTGTGGCCACTATGGAAAACAGTACAGAGGTTCCTCAAAAAAAGTAAAAATAGAACTACCATATGACCCAGCAAGTCCACTTATGGGAATATATCCAAAGGAAATGAAAACAGTTACTTCAAAAAGATATCTGCCCCCCCCATGTTCATAGCAGCATCATTTACAATAGCCAAGACATGGAAACAACCTAAGTGTCCATTGACACTTGTATATTTCAATGAAATATTATTCAGCCATTAAAAAAACAACAACAAGGAAATCCTACCATTTGCAACAATACGGATGGTCCTTGAAGGTACTATGCTAAGTCAGAGAGAGAAAGACAAATATTATATGATCTCACCTATATGTAGAACCTTAAAAAAAAACAAAACCTCATAGAAAAAGAGATCAGACTTGCGGTTTTGCTAGAGGCAGAGGGTGGGGGGAGAGGGAATTGGAGGAAGAGGGTCAAAAGGTGAAAACTTCCAGCTACAGACACACCTCTTTTTATTGCCCTTCACTTTATTGCACTTCACAGATACTACATATTTCACAAATTGAAGATTTGTGGCAACGTTGCAGTCAAACAAATCTATTGTCGCCACTTTTCCAAACAGCATTTGCTCATGTCGTGTCTCAGTGTCACATGTTGGTAATTATCACAATATTTCAAGCTTTTTCATTATTATTATATTTGTTATAGTGATCTGTGATCAGTGACCTTGGATGCAACTATCCTAATTGTTTTCAGGCACCATGAACCACACCCATAGAAGACAGCAAACTTAACTGATAAATGTTGTGCGTGTTCTGACTGCTCCATCAACCAGCCATTCCCTCTTCTTCCTCCGTCTCCTCCAGCCTCCCTACTGCCTGAGACAAAGCAATATTGTGATTAGGCTAATTAATAACCCTACAATGGCCTCTAAGTGTTAAAGTGAAAGGAAGAGCTGTACATCTCTCACTTTAAATCTCCCACTTTAAATCAAACAAATAATTAAGCTCGGTGAGGAAGGCCTGTCAAAAGCCAAGATGTGCCAGAAGCTAGGCCTCTTGCACCAAACAGTTAGCCAAGTTGTGAAGGCAAAATTTCCTTGAAGAAAATTAAAAGCAGTACTCCAGTGAACACACAAACGATAAGAAAGTAAAACTGCCTCACTGCTGATATGAAGAAAGTTTTAGTGGTCTGGATAGAAGATCAAACCAGCCACAACATTCACTTAAGCCAAAGCCTAATTCAGAACAAGGGCCTAACTCACTTCAATCCTACAAAGACTGAGAAAGGTGAAGAAGCTGCAGAAAAAAGGTTTGAAGCCAGTAGAGGTTGGTTCATGAGGTTTAAGGTAAGAAGCCATCTCTGTAACATCCAAGTGCAAGGTGAGGCAGCAAGGGCTGATGTAGAAGCTGCAGCAAGTTATCCAGAAGATCTAGCTAAGATAATTAATGAAGGTGGCTACACTAAACAACAGATTTTCAATGTAGACAAAACAGCCTTATACCGGAAGAAAATGCCATCTGGGACTTTCATAGCTAGAGAGGAGAAGTCAGTGCCTGGTTTCAAAGATTCAAAGACCAGGCTGACTCTCTTGCTAAGGGCTAATGCAGCTGGTGACTTTAAGCTGAAGCCAATGCTCATTTACCATTCTGAAAATCCTAGGGCCCTGAAGAATTATGCTATATGTACTCTGCCTGTGCTCTATAAATGGAACAAAGCCTGGGTGAAAGCACATCTGTTTACAACATGGCTTAATGAATATTTTAGGCCCGCTGCTGAGACCTACTGCTCAGAAAAAGAGATTCCTTTCAAAATATTACTGCTTATTGACAATGCACCTGGTCACCTAAGAGCTCTGACAGAGATGTTCAATGTGATTTAATGTTGTTTTCATGCCTGCTAACACAACATCCATTCTGCAGCCCATGGATCAAGGAGTAATGTTGACTTTCAAGTCTTATTGTTTAAGAAATACATTTTGTAAAGCTATAGCTACCATAGATAGTGATTCCTTTGATGGAGCTGGGTAAACTAAATCAAAAACTTTCTGGAAAGGATTCACCATTCCAGATGCCATTACAAACATCCGTGTTTCATGGGAAGAGGTCAAAATATCAAACATTAACAGGAGTTTGGAGGAAGTTGATTCTAATCCTCATGGATGACTTTGAGGGGTTCAAGACTTCAGTGGGGGAAGTAACTGCAGATGTGGTGGAAACAGCACGAGAACTAGATTTGGAAGTGGAGCCTGAAGATGTGACTGAACTGCAGCAATCTCATGATAAAATTTGAATGGATGAGGAGTTATTTCTTATGGATGAGCAAAGAAAGTGGTTTCTGGAGATGGTGTCTACTCCTGTTGAAGATCCTGTGAAAATTGTTGAAATGACAAGGGATTTAGAATATTACATAAAGTTAGATGATAAAGCAGCGGCAGGGTTTGAGAAAATTGCCTCGTTTTGAAAGACGCTCTACTGTGGGTAAAACGCTATCAAATATCAAAGAGCAGGCTTCCCTGGTGGCGCAGTGGTTGGGAGTCTGCCTGCCGATGCAGGGGACATGGATTCGTGCCCCGGTCCGGGAAGATCCCACATGCCGCGGAGCGGCTGAGCCCGTGAGCCATGGCCGCTGAGCCTGCGCGTCCGGAGCCTGTGCTCCGCAACGGGAGAGGCCACAACAGTGAGAGGCCCGCGTACAGCAAATATATATATATATATATATATATATCAAAGAGCATTGCATGCTAAAGAGAAATTGTTTCTGAAAGGAAGAGTCAATTGATGCAACAAACTTCATCGTTGTCTTCTTCCAAGAAACCGCCATAGCCCCCCAGCCTTCAGCAACCACCAGCCTGATCAGTCAGCAGCCATCAACACGGAGGCAGGACCCTCACCAGCAAAAAGACTACAACTCACTGAAGGCTCGGATGGTGGTTAGCATTTTTCAGCAATACAATATTTTTTAACTAAGGTATGTACATTATTTTTCTAGACACAACGCTATTGCACACTGAACAGACTACAGTATAGTATAAATAAAGCTTTTATATGCACTGGGGAACCGAAAAATTCATATGACTTGCTTTACTGAGATACACACTTTATTATGGTGGTCTGTAACCCAACCTGCAATATCTCTGAGGTTTGCCCGTATAAGATAGACAGGTACCGGGGAAGTGCAGCATGGTGACTATGGCTAACACCGCTGCTGTATAGGAAAGTTGTTGAGAGTAAATCCTAACCGTTCTCATCACAAGGAGAAAATTTTTTCCCTTTTTCTTTTTTTTTTCTTTCTATTGTATCTATATGAGAAGATGGATGTTAGATGAACCTGCTGTGGAGACCATTTCACAATATAAATATCAAACCATCATGCTGTACACCTTAAACTTATATAGTGATGTATGTCAATTATTTCTCAATAAAACTGGGGTGGGTAGGGGGGAGAAACAGATTTGACCTTCCAAAAAAGTAAGGAAGCGCTCAAAGGTTAATGAAGACATGTCAAAAGAGCTCAGGAGTCAGCTTGAAGGGGTTCCCACCAGCCAAACTTGGGAAATGTGAGCTTTAGAGCAAATGATAATAATGGGGTTTACAGCCCATTAAATAAAATGAGAACCCATGAGACCTCAAAGCTGGATGGATGGATGGAAGGAAGGAAGGAAGGAAAGGAGGGAAAGGGAAAGCTCTTCCTTACAGTAAAATGCCAACTAATAAATGCAGCAGGAATGATGAAAATAGAAAACCACCACTTGGCAACCATTGTGGAGGGTGTCATCAGTAATTGCAAAGACTGTGAGTAAAGGTTTGATGAGAAATAGGATATTGGCGTAATTTCAAAATATCTCCCCACAAAAATACTTACTAATCACAATGGGGGGAAATGGTGGCTTTATGGTGGAGAAATCTGACAGAAGACATTTGAAAGGTGGTCAAGGTGAATATCACCGGTGGTGGAAAGAGTTCTCATCAGGTACCTGCTAACGTGATGCACCAAGTGGAGCAGAGCATCATGTCTGTGGAATTACTGCCAAGAATGCATGGCCTCAGTGGCCATGGGAACACATCAGACAGACCCAGGTTGAAGGCCAGCCGCCAAAATGAAAGGTCAGTGCTCTGTAAATCTTTCTAGGTCATTCAAGACAGTGAAATACTGAGGAATTATTCCAGACTGAAGGAGACTAAGAGACATGATAAGTAAGAGACCCAGATAACTAAGAGACCCAGATCCGGGTCTGGATCCCAGACCAGAACAGCAAAAATGGCATTGTTGGGATAGTTGGAAAAACTTGGGTGTAAATGTATCAGTGTTGATTTTTTTTTTTTTTTAAGTTGGAGGATTGTACGATGGTTATTTAGGAAAGTGCTGTTTGGAGGGGGAAGATCCACTGTAGTATTTAGAGGTGTTGAGGCATCATATCCACAGCTTGCTCTTATTAAGTAGTTCAGGGGAAAAAAAGAGGAAAAATGATTCTATATAAGGTTTTGTTTTTAGTTACAATAAGGTGATATATGTAAAACACCTGGAACATGGTAGATCCTCACTTCAAGTTAGTTGTCTCCCCCAAGAAATTAGGAGGAAATGTTAAGGCTGTGTCTACACACTGTCTGAAATGAAGACTGACATCACATAAACTCTCTTTAACATACAAGGGGAAAGCCCCCATGAAAACGGCAGTGATAATAACTGGTATTTAGCAACATGCAGTATAATGATAGCTCTTTTTGGATTACAAAGCACTTTGGAGAACATTATCTCATTTTATCCTCATAGTACTTGGGGGGGGCAATTATCTTTATTGTTGCCATTTTTTAATATTATTATTACATTTTCTATTATGAAGAAATGGCAGTTCAGAGGCTTCAAATTGGGACTAAATAAATAATATTTTCAATGATGGTTTACTTAAAATACTGTATCACTGTAAATTTGTGAGGTTGATAATTGTACTGTGGTTACATAAGAGACTGTCCCTATTGCAGTACACCTAATATTGTAGTTCAGTATTTAGTGTAATATAGTATTTAGAGTTAAAGGCCATGATGCATGTAACTTACCCTTAAATTATTCAGAAAAGAAATGTATATACACACATATATATAGTATGTATAAATATATGTATATGTATGCATGTATATAAATGTATGTATATAAATATGTACGTACAAAGATTCCATATATTTAGAGAGCGAGAAGGATAAAGATCATGAATGATACAGTAAACCGGAGTAAAATGTTCCAAAGGGTGAATCTCAGTAAAGGGTATATAGGTGCTACTTGCACTATTTTATGTTTGCAACCTTTTTGTAAGTTTGAAATGATTTCCCCCAAAAACTGGAGGAAAGACATGGTAGTTCTGGCCCTCAGGGCTGGGTTCTGGAAGAGCTAACAAGCAGGAAGAATTCAGGTATGTCTTTGGCCCTCATCAGACAGACCCTTTTCTGTGTCCCAGACTTTTTAACAATAACATTAATTCACATTAAAATGGCTAATGCTTTAACAGCGCTCTTGTGCTTATCAGACACCACTTTACCTTAAGACGCCACTTAATGCCTTAAGTATATTAACTCATGTAATAATGGTTCACACACTATTATCCCATTTGATATCATAAGCCCAATTTTATAAATGAGAAGAGTATAAACCAGTAAGGCAGTGACTCTCCGTGAAGGGCGGTCACCTTGGGCAAGTGGTGAAGCCAGGACACACACCTGCCTCTTTCTGTTCCACGTTCCATCCTTTTTCCATCCCCATATGCTTCCCAAACCTGGAAGAGCACCCAACTTACTCAAGAGCCTTTTAAAAGTATAGATTCCTAAGTCCTCCCTCAGATTCACTGGTCAGAATCACCAGAAGGGGGATCCAGAGACCAGTTTCTGGATTTTGTTTGGTTGTTTGCCACCCTCTTCTGTCCCCATTATGCTCCCGCATTACCCCTGCTCCTAGACATCCAGTGTCCCCCTGATCACACCCTCCCAGACCTGCACTCCTACTCATCTGGCCTCTGGCCTCCTCTATGGAAACACCAGCACCCAGAGTCCCTGCGTGCCCTGGAAGGCCCTAGCTCAAGGATGTCTATGGCCAGCTGATTCGAGCTGAGGGGTAAAAGGCCCCATAGGCCAGTCCAACCTTCTATTTCACTCCCAGGTGATGTGGGATATGGTAAGCCTAGAGGATTCTATACTCATACGCCCATTACCACACCTCCTTCACTGTAAAATGAGGTTTCTGGTCTGAAAAGCTGTTAGGTAGGCTCCCATGACAGTAAACAAGCACTCTGTGAACACTGGGATGATATTAGTGGAGGCGCAGGAAAGGCCAATGAATATCTGGTGGGATCATTTCCAAAAAGGATGAATCACTGTCCCATATAGGGTGATAAAGGCCTGAGGGCATCAACTTGGTGACAAATGTATGGCTGGACTTCTTGAGAAATGGTACCATATCAAGAGTTCATCTTTTATCTCTGCCGTTAACACATCAGGTATTCAGAAGTGACAATAACTGGACCAGCTTTGGGCAGAGGAAGCCCATGCAGAGCCTCTATCCCTGCTACTGTAGCTCCTCCATCCATGGGCCCATTGTGTGAGCACCGGGACGGCCAAGAGCACAGGCTGACAGACATCCATCAGACGAGTCATCTTGACTACCTGGTTGTTGAGTGACCCCTCTGCTGGGTATTGATGGTCAACATAAAGACCTGCCCACTCCCATAGTTCAATCACATGCTTCTTCCCCAGACTCCTGGTCTTGGATCTTCCACTCCTAATCCTTCCAGACACCTAACCAAATTATTTACCACTGCTCAGGAGTCCATGGTAACTACCTCAGGCCACCTCTCCTTCCATGCGAAATGGACAAACAAGGGTACCACTCACAGCTCTGCCTACTGGGATTATCTCCCTCATCACAGTCCTTAAGGCCACTCTTGTGTGGGGCAGTAGTGTGACAGCAGTCCATTTCAACCCCTGCCAAGAGACCCAAGCTCTTCTCCCAGCATCATAGGGAACCTCCACCCCACCCCACCCCATGAAGCCATAATAAGAGCCGGGGGAGATATTGGTGCAGCAGAGGTAGATGCCACAGGGATGTGCGCCACCTGTTCATGTAACACAAATTGCCAGGCTTCAGCCCAAAGTGATCCAGACAGAATCCCCAGGCAAAGACTTTAAAAAGAAAAAAGAAAAAAAAGTTGATTGTACTCTACCACCAGGTTTGGGAACCACAGATATGCAGCTGCCCAGCATCAAGACTCAACACAGTACATAGTAAGGCTTCGTTGCATAAAGTAAATAGATCTTTGCCCTCCAGAAGCCTAAAGTCTGGTGGGGGGCAATCAGTGGATATGTACTTCCTTAATGAAGGTTTAAAAACTATCACTTTAAATCGATTGATAATTAGAAACTAGATTGGTTACTTACAATCAGAAATGGCCTATTGAAACAAGGCAATCAGGAATGGCCAATAGCAATATTCTCCTCTGTAACGAACACGTAATTTAGACACCCCTCAATCAGACCAAGAGTTGGGAGCAAGGGAAAATTGGGAGAGGGAAATAGAAAAAGAGGAAGACTGATGCCTTTAGGTTATCTCAGACAGAGGAAAGCAGCTACTCCAGACTTTAATTCTAAGTGTTATCAGGGCAAGGGAGAACCCAGCACTAGCCTGAGAGGACGCTCTAGGTAAGTGTGCAGCTTGCATGCATATGCACACGGTGTGGATTGCCAGCCATAACTCACCAAGGCCTCTCGTGGCTTTACAGTTTCCTCCCATATGGTATCAATGACCAACATCCCAGATTGTAGAAGACTCCTAAATTCAAAAATTCTTCCTCCTGTCACACCAGATGTAGTCTAATTTCCAGTTCCAGAAACGTGTTCATCCTACCTACAGCCCATATTCCCAATGCTGTCCATTTCCTCCAGTAAATAAACACATACATAAATACATACATGCATACATACTGTGTTTATGTGGGTTCTTAACATTTGTCAAAATACACTGCGGGTTTTCCCCAAGGAAAAGCAAGACTCATAGGACAGTATTGAAAAAGGAGGTGCGCCCTCTTGTGGCTCTGGCCTGACCTTGTCTCTTCCTAGCCACGTGCGCTGGGCGAGTTACTTCTCTAATTTAAGTCTCAGTCCTTTATAAAACACAAGTAAAATGCTCTCCCGTATGGTGATCACGAAGATGAAGTATGAAACTGGATGCAAAGCCCCTAGCCAAGTGCCTGCCTCAAAGTACTCAAAATTATACCAATTAATTTTTTTTTTTTTTTATTTTTTTTTTTTTTTGCGGTACGCGGGCCTCTCACTGTTGTGGCCTCTCCCTTTGCGGAGCACAGGCTCTGGACGCGCAGGCTCAGCGGCCATGGCTCACGGGCCCAGCCACTCCGCGGCATGTGGGATCTTCCCAGACCGGGGCACGAACCCGTGTCCCCTGCATTGGCAGGCGGACTCTCAACCACTGCGCCACCAGGGAAGCCCCACCAATTAATATTATTTTGATTATGATTGTGATTATGGCTGACCCGACTCACCTCGCAGGACCTGGTAAGGAAAGGGAACGCGGCGCCGTCCCTGTGGTCCCTGTGCCGTGTGAGGTGGTGGGGAAGGCGGCTGGACAGACGGGCAGAGGCTCCCAGTGACGCGGAATTCTGGCTCCTTTACTCAGCGCTCACCTGGCTGCCAGTTAATCAGGTGCAGGTGGTAAACACGCACAGCTTGGCGTTACTTCAAACCTAGCGTTTACTGGGCCCCATTTGTAAAAGAAGATCCGCAGGCGCTCCAGTTCTCCAGCAGGCGGCGCCCACAGCCCGGCTCCGGGACCCAGCCAGGCGCGCTCTCGCCTTCCCCACTCCCTCTCCGCGGGCCAGGACTTCACTGGCTCTGTCACAGAGCCTACTGAGAGACCCTGGAAAGCTGAAAGGGCTCTTGTTGGCAGGTCCTGGCAGGAATCCCTGGTGTCAGCGGGCATCCTGGAGGAGCTGCAGTCCCCCTTCCTAGTCGGGAGGATGCTTTGCGACGGTGCAAAAGGACCATTCCTGAGAACGCAGGCTCCCTGAGTGTCTAAGCTCCTCCAACGGGGGAACCCAACTTACCCACCTGAGGACCCCAGCAGCCAGCCAGAGACTGAGTGAGTGAGTAAGTAGACTAATGTTGACAATGGAGAAGAAGGTAGGATGTGTCCACCTTCTTATTCTTGTAGTAAAAAGAGGTTTTTAACCCCAGCATCTCATTGGAGAATCACCATCACCACCCCCATTCTCAGCCCAAGTGGCTCTCAGAGAGCTGACCCAATCCTCTCCCCCAAGATTGGTTCAACAAGTCACAAACTCAGCTTGGATCATCACACCTTTCCCCAGATTTTTGCCATTTTAACAGAAAAGAGGGACTGTGGGCTCTAAAGACCAGAGGTAAGCCTGACCCTGCCCCACTTTGTCAGCATGTGAAGTGGTGTACCTGAGGAAGAAACCAACACAAAGAAACGCAGAGCAAGAACAAGAGAGGAAGAAATTGAGCCTCTGTATCCAGCCATGCCTGATCTCCTTCCTAAACTTCTAAGTACATAAGCCAATAAATTGCTTTTTTGCTACTTGGAAAATGAGAGAACTTGGACTAATGCATGGCTCCTTTTTCTTTTACTCCTGAGAAGAAATATGACAGCACTGAAGTAAGAGAAGCCTTCCAAAGTAATCCTGGTATCAACAATTTTTCTCAGACACAGTGAGAACAGACTGTGATTCAAATCCCAGTTCCGTGTCTCATTTGCTATGCAATCTTGAAAATCTTTTGGAAATTTTGACAATGAACACATAGTTCCTAGTCACAAATAACAGCCTTTTCCTGGATTTATAAATTGGATTCTAGAAAAGTTTCATTTTAACCACAACCATTCAAATTACTATATTGTTTGTACAGTTATTGATGTTGAAGCACCTACAGTATTGTATTTGCACAGAACATCCATAAGAAGGCATTCCTCATTTAGAAGACAACCACTAATTAGTCAGATATACAGTGGGTTCATAGGATGTATGGATGGATTTACAAGCTGGACTATTACCAATTTGGAGGAAGTAAGCAATAAAATCAGCTTTGCTGGAGTGAAAAGGCCTCCATTTGCTGAGATAAGGAAGAATTAAGGTGGGGAGAGTTTTCTGCCACAATCTTGTTAAATTTCAGGGGATGGTCCCCAGTCAACCTAGGTCATCTACTCTGGGAGGAAGGGCCCTAACTGACCACTGAGATAGTAAACAGGGGCGGGCAGAGGCCAAGGGCTGGTCAGCACTTGTCCCTTTCCCCACGTCCTCCCATTGCCCCCATACAGGGGATTAAGTGACCACTGCCCTTTTTAATGAGGTCCTCCCAGGTGCAACACTTTCTCTCCTCTCCACCCTCTGCCTCTCACCACCTCTCCCTCCACTCTGCTCTTTTCACCTCATTGCTTTTCTTCAGGCCTCTCTGCCATTCACAGGACTACACATGCCAACAGGGCCCTTGGGCCAAAGAGATTGTCAATGTTTTCCATCTCCTGGAACGTCTCCTTTAAAAGGAATACTTATAACTTGCTTTAGCCTATAAGCTTGGAAAGATATGTTAATCCCAGGCTTGTAAATCCAATTTTCTTATGTCAAAACTACTTTATGGTTTCACTCCATGAATATCACTGAGTGATGGAGTCTAAGTAAAACCCCATCGCAGGGGCTTCCCTGGTGGCGCAGTGGTTGCAAGTCCGCCTGCCGATGCAGGGGACACAGGTTCGTGCCCCGGTCCGGGAAGATCCCACATGTCACGGAGCGGCTGGGCCCGTGAGCCATGGCCGCTGAGCCTGCACGTCTGGAGCCTGTGCTCCGCAACGGGAGAGGCCACAACAGTGAGAGGCCCGCGTACTGCAAAAAAAAAAAAAAAAAAAAAACCATCGCAGAACTTGGCTGAGACCCCACAGTTGGCAGGGATTTGGGAAACTAACCTGCTGGCAGTGCCTCTCTCCCTGTCCAGAATCTTCTCTTCCACCCCCCTCCCTCTCCGTGGCAGCACTGTCATCCATCACAGTCACCGAAGCCTGGCAGTCATCCCAGCCTCCCTATCCCCCACCCAATGTAGTCATCCCAAAGCCCTGGGCTTCTGTATCCCTGTCTCTCCTATACTCACCTCTGTATCAAGGACGAAAGCTGGGAAAAGACAACTGGTTTCATCCAAACTCTTCCAGTGAGGGAGGGGCATTTGCACCTCCCTTCCAGATTGAAGATGGAAGGGAAGCCCTTTCCCTTTGGAAATGGCTGGCATATCAGTCCGTAGACATGAGGCTTGCAAGCAGTCACCTGATTTGATGGGGCAAATCCTGAGATCAATGGGGCCAGTATTCCTGCAATTTCTGTAGCCTCTTGACCCCCTGAAAACCAGCAGTACTTGCCCATGATGTTTGTTTCCCCAGCCATTCCTAGAGTTCTATACATACCAACTTCCCAACGTTCCAGGAGTTGGTAAAGTTTTTTCTGTAAAGGGCCAGCTAGTCAATATTTTAGCCTTTGAGGGCCACGTTCAGTCTCTGTCACAACTACTCAGCTCTGCCACTGTAGTGCAAAAGCAGCCCTAGACAATACAGAAATGGAGGAGGATGGCTGTGTTCTTTATTTATAAAAACAGGCAGTGGGCTGAATTTGGCTCACAGGTCATAGTTTGCCAGCCTCTGCACTTTCCAATTCCTTTCTGCCTGCACTATTTATATAGTGGTTTCTGTTTGCCTGACATACAGTATCCTAAATATTCCTGAATTTTTCCCCTCCTCTCCTTCCTTTAGTGCCTTAACTCAAGCCCTCAGCCTTCCTTGCTGAAGTTAGTTGGCCCTGGCCTTGGTCAGCCTGTCTGGAGTCTTCTCCTCAATCCATGGCTCACCCAAGCTGCTACAGTCTCCTCTCATTCACGCGTAAATTCCTTCAGTGGCTCTGCACCCCTTTGAGTTTACGTTGTGTCAGTCAGCAGCCCAACAGAAAGCAGATGACACGGTCAAGTGAGGCTAATTCACGAAGGGCTTATGTACAAAGGTGGGCCAGGTTGGGGAAACTGCAGGCACATTGAGGTCCCTCGGGATTCGTAGCCAGGGAGCTGTTGCCACCCTTGTGCCCGTCAGGATGGGTGCAGGGAGAGGGCATCAGAACCCAAAAAGAGAGTGGGGCTTCTCCAGCCATCTGTGCTGAAGGACCAGATTTGTGGGGTTTGCTTTCATTTTGTTTGATTTTTTAAAAATCTAATTCTTCTCAGACTAGTACTTCTGCAAAATACAATTAAAAATTATTGGGAAAAAATGAAAACACAGAAAACACAAGCCCCCACAGGGAGATCAGCTCGGTGCTTTGTGACCGCCTGGAGGGGTGGGATAGGGAGGTGGGGAGGGAGGGAGACGCAAGAGGGAAGAGATAAGGGAACATATGTATATGTATAACTGATTCACTTTGTTATAAAGCAGAAACTAACACACCATCGTAAAGCAATTATACTCCAATAAAGATGTTAAAAAAAAACACAAGCCCCAATTCTTTTATTATTAGATTCAACAGGTAACAGATATAAAATATCTCTGTCAAATTAACTCCTACTCTCAATTTCTGTTCTTACCCCATCACAGGGCCAAGATAGCCCCGCCGGGAGGGAGCCAGAGAAAGAAACGCCCCAACCTTACCCTCCTCCCTCCCTCCCACCTCTTACCAACCCACACTGGCCAAACCCAACCAGAAACTAGACAGCAGGGGAGACCATTCGCACAGCCTGTGCTGGGCCGCCTCCCAGGGCAGACAGCAGGATGCAGAAAGTCCAGGGTGGGGCTGGAGGAACAAAAGGCAACATCAGAGATCCCAACCCAAGATCCTCCAGAAGCCCATTTCCCACCGTCTTCCTGTCGTTCAGTATCCCTCGTACACATACCAAGTTACCCACAGTCCCCACAGCCTCCCGCCTGCATCCCTTTACTCATACTGTTCCCCACGCCTGGGAAGTTTCCGCTCCTCTGCTCCTGGCCAAGTCTTCCTCGCAGATCAGGCCTGTAGTGGTAATAATGGTTTGGAGCGCTGAGAACATTTGTCCATCAATCTACTTCTTTAGGTAGCAAACCCCACCCCCCTAGCTATGAAGTGGGCACATGGCCAAAATGTAGCTGGTTCGTTCAGCTAACAAATATTTACTGAGAACTTACTGTGTGCTGTTCTAGGTACTGCTAATACAGCACTCAACAAAAAGAGCACTCTTTCGGAAAGGGGAAACACATTTATTTGTTCATCTGCTGGTAATCGTAACCCTCCCCCAGAACTGGTCTGTGGACATTTAGAAAGCCAAGTTCTTTTTTCCACTAAGGAGGCCAAGCCAGGAGGGCATGCATGTAGCCCTCTTCCCTGGGCACAGTGAGAAAGCCTGTCTGTCACAGAGAGTGAGTCAGAGGGAAAAAGAATTGAGAGAATTGAAAGGGAAAAGAGAGCACCTCGATTATATTATGACTCCTAGATCTAGCCGAATCTGAAGTGAACACCTGAATTTCCCAGTTACATGAGTCAATAAGTTCTCCTTTTTCTCTTAGGCTTATTTGAGTTGGATTTCTGTCTGAACCAAATGAGACCTGGCTAATACAGGGACTCATCTCAAACTTTACCTTCCTCTGAATATTCTCCCTGAACGTCTGGTGTAAGACAGTGGCATATTTTGAATGCTATGACCACACACAGATGGGACATCTACCTTGGCGCTTTATGGAAAGAATCCAGCAGAGCTCACTGAGGACAAGGGTTTTCATCTCTGAATCCCCAGGGCCTTGTGTTTATTAGATGCCCCCAAAATATTTGTGGGAGTAGTTGATAGTGAATTCTTGCAGTCAGTGAACCCCTATAACCAATAGTATATATCTATCATATGTATTTATATAGCCTGGAGATTGGGACTGATTGAGATCAAGAGAGATTGAATACAAAGGGCCTTCTGTGATCTAAGTTAACCAGTGGCCCAGAGAGTTTCAGGGACTTCCCCTAGGGGACACAGCCAGTGAGAGGCAGATCTGGGATTCAAACCAGGCAAGCTGGATCCAGACACGTACTCTTAGCCACCACCCCACATGGGCTAATCTATAATGCTGGCTATTTCCCAACTCTGAAAGTCTGTCGAAATGGGGCAGGGATCTGTGGTGGTATCAAGTGACAGAATCCGTCTTGCTAGAACAAGGATGTTGGAGAGCCGTCATGACCCCATTTCTCACAGACAGGCAGGAATTCCTAGTCCAAGGGGAAGCTGTATTTCTGAGCACTTCATTCAACTACTGGAGTTAACAACAACAATCACAGCTACAGTCTATGTGCCAAACTGCTAAAAGCTATACCTCAGTTCATTTAATGCTTGTGTTAACCCTGTGAAGTAGGTATTGTTACCCACTCTACAGGTTATAAAGTGGTGATGAAAACGCACTAGTGGGACGCTATGAGGCATGAGTCAGTGGGAGAGCCAGGACCTGAATCCCCGTCTGTGGCTCCAGATCCTGTGTTCTATCCAACTGTCCCTCGAGAAATCTGAACCCAGCTTGTGCGAGTACAGCACCAGAGTTCCTGCCTTTTTGCACCACTGAGGGCCTGGGTGTGGCCTCAAATTGTAGCCGAGGGATGCAATTACAGGAGTTTTACTGCATGCAAACATGGAAAGTTATAACTTCATTTAGGGTTGTTCACAGCATGCACTCCTCCCGGGAAGTTACTTTTTAAAAATCAATACGAGGGGGGAGAAAAGTGTTCCATATTTCGCCATCCATCTTTCTCAACTGTGTCTTGTGACCTTTCTACCTAACATCTGTTGCAAAGTATTAGCCTTGACTTTCTCTAGCATGAGACAAGCAATCTCCTTAGCTACTTGGCAGTTAACCTACGCAGAGAGACCTGGTTTTCATTCATCCTTTCAGAAAGCCTCATCTTATCCAAAGCATTGCTCTTGTTCCTTCCCCACCCCCCCGAAATGATGACAATGAGCCTATCCCAAATGAAAGTTCCATCTGTGGTCTTAGGGCATAAAGCAGGGACTTTGCTTTAAAATCAGACTGGACTTATCCAGTGCATACAAACAATCAGAGGAGCTACTCTTAACTGTTGCATTACAGAGCCACCTTCCACAAAAAGACCTTCTATGTCTTTGATAATTATCTGTTATTGGAGGATTATGTGAGAAAAGTATCTAGTGATGACTATATACCAATACTCTCCAAGGCACATGACATATATTTGTTACATTAATTAATTAGCAGTTTTCTCAGCCAGGACAAATGATCCGTGCACCTTGAGTAATTACTCACCGATCTCCTCCTCTCTACAACCAACCCCTGGGTCTTCAACGCATATTAAGTGTAAAACACAGGTCACAAAACAGTACTTACAGTATGACCCTATTTGTTTTCAGGAACTTTATATGTAACAGCAATATTAGGACACTAGAGAAAAAGACACCAAGATGCTATTAGCTGTTACAACTGGGTGATGGATTTGGAGTGAATTCTATTCCATCTGTTGATCTCTGTTCTCTAAATTTTCTACAAAATTTAGAAATAAGGGGGGAAAAAACACCAAAAATGTTTTTAATACAAAAGAAATAAATAAATAAGAACCAACTAAATCTGAAACCCTGTGCTCTCCCTGCTGACTTAAGTCTCACTTCCCTCCCTGTATCTCAGTGGTCCCTAAGCTGCCACCCAGCTCTGTTTTCACTATATCCACAGCTCACCCCGGGCTGACACCAAGGGTGGGGGTGGGGGGGCAAGGAGGGATTTCCCAAGTCAGCAGTCCTAGCCCTGAGTCACTTCTG
The DNA here is from genome assembly GCF_059928025.1 of Delphinapterus leucas. NCBI lineage: Eukaryota > Metazoa > Chordata > Mammalia > Artiodactyla > Monodontidae > Delphinapterus > Delphinapterus leucas. Next base: position 93,041,252 of record NC_143130.1, read on the forward strand.
CACTCTGCAAGCATCAGCCTCTGAGCTGGAGCCCTCCACAGGGTGGGACCAGCAACCTCACCCTGCCCCAGGCACCACCTTTGGAGAAACCACCACCTATCCTGGTCTTACCCCTCCCCACTTCCTGCTGCTGACCCGGCTAACCTGAGGCAGTCCCAGAGAAGGGCCTCGCCCTCCGCCGATCCCACATTCGTGGTTAAGGAGATATGGTTTCAAAGGCCAGACTTTTCTGGAATTCAGCACATTTCTGATCTTTCCCAGCTCGGAGGAGTAACAGCTGGAGACCAGTGTACTGACCAATAATGGTTACTGCTCCCTCCAGCCCCCGCAGTAAATTCTGCCCAGCATAATGTGAACTGAGGCAGTTTCCTGATGCTTGGAGGTTTATTCGGAATGCATGATCGTAAACAGACCCAAGAAGCTCCAGCTCACCCCGGGAAGGATTTCACAGTGACTCACCCCGGAGCCTCAGCCGTTCCCAGAGACACAGCCTCACTCTCTGAAAATACATTTTTGTCCACGTTTAGGGAGAGGGTCCTGGCTGGTTATTCCCAGGACTTCTTGGACCTTGCAGGGAAAGATCATTTGGGGTGAAGAGCCCCCAGCTCTCGCTGACTCAGCAGCCCACCAGGAGGCAGGCTGCAGCGGTCTCAGGCAGGAACTCTGTAAAGGCCCAGGGACTCTGAGAACAGGGCAGAAACACCCCACCTCTGCCTGTTTCAGAGCCGCACAGAGGGAAAAGCAGTGCCACCTATTATAGCACTGCTCTCCCATTCTAGAACTGAGGTGGGAGTGGGAGGGCTGAGTGCGATCACTACAGTGGTCAGTATAATCTATGCTCCAAAAAGGACATTTCGGAGAGTGAAAGGGGGCGTCATTGATAGCTATGCCAGAATAACATATGTTAAACAGGAAGATGTGTGGTCATGCAGAAAACGTCTCCCACTTCTAGTGCCAGATTAGGGGTCTGCTGCTAGGATGGTATCCCGTTCCTCCTCAGAACTGTGCCACTGAGGAAAGTCTACTTTCCAAATCAGAGCAAGGCCTCTTTCGGCAAGCTCCCCAGCATCCCAGGGAAAGGAGAGGAAACTATCCTTTAGGAACCACAAAACTGTGGCAGGGCCGTTATCTGTCGGCTCACCACTGCATCTCCAGGGCCAAGACAGTGCTTGGCAGCTTGTAGCAGCTCAGTAAATCCTTGCTGAATTAATGAATGAATGCCTGAGCAGAGTTTCTAAAGTCATCAGGGAACTTCAGGAAACCAGAGAGACTTAGCAACCCTAGGTAACACTGTTACCTAAACTAGGTAACAGTTTAGGTTTGAACTCTAAACTGTTATGAAAATCTAAGGCATTGCATAGACTGCTAAGCAATGCCCTTTGGTGGAGTGTATAAATAAATGTGAAACATGCAAAGCTTTCAAATACCAGACTGAACTGAAACTGCAAGCTTCCAAATAAACTGGTTGGGAACAAATGCTTTTGCTGCTGAACTTCAAATAAACTGCAACTGCTTCCTGCAATATTTCCAATGTGACCTCATTCAAAATTTTATTGGCCAGAATTGGGACTGAATCAACACCATCCTCGCTGTGTGTATGTTCTCTGCAAAGCAGGGGCCATGCCAGAATGAGATTTGCAAGAGATTTATTGGGGGAAATGTCTGTCAAGGCTAAAGAAAGAGGAACAGGAGAAGGCAAGGGAGGGCTTTCAGACCATGATTCGGCAGGGACACCTGGGAAAGGAGGAGGGGAAGGAAGGAAGGATGGGAAAGAACCACCTCAGGCTTGATGCAGTCCCGAGAAAGTTTCAGCCAGGCTAATGGGAAATCCTGGAGCCAAAGTTGCCAGGAAGAAGAGTTCCACATCCTGTAGGAATAGGCCAGCATGAGTACCCACCCCACTCCCCGCATCAGTCACTGGCTAGGAGAACGTGGCCTCCGCGTGAACATGGTGGCAGAGCAGAGGGGCAGCAGCCGGGCTCTCGGTCCACTGCCCCCGCAGCACCAGTTCTAGGCCGCACGTCTTTGAGGCTTTCACAGACACTGTTTGAAATACTATTCTCCCTGGAATGACTCTTGTTTTCTGTAAATCCAAACAGGCTCTGGAGAAATTAGGCCCGCTATCAGTTGAATACTCGAAGTAGATAACAGGTAAGCTAACCCACCACCACCATCTTTTCCTCCCCAGGGCCGTAACTTTTCATTCCACTAGTCAAGATAGAATTTTCTCACAGAATGTCAATCAGTGGCAAGCTTTTATTTAAAAAATAGAAGTCTATTCTTTCATTTGCGTATTTCCAAAGAATCAAACTCATCCTGGGCAGCCTGCATGGTGGCTGTCCAGAGGGACTGAAAAGGGAGGCATCTGGTCACCATCATCCAGCAGTAAATGCTTTACGGGGTTAGATTTTGAGTTCTTCATGCTGCTCGCGGTCAATCAGTGGCTGTGATTTTGGTCCAGGAGCCATCCAAGGATGGATGGCCATCCCTCCAAGCCATCCAGAAGCTGAGCCATCCTCAGCTCCTACCCAGATGGAACAACTTCCGCAGAAAGGCTGGTCCTCCCCAGTAACCCCTGTAAGAAATGACACAGAAAAGTTCTTTGCGTCGGAAAAGATGGGGGTGACTTCGGCCAGCCTGGCGGCTGCTCACACAAAACACTTATCAAGCCATACAGCAAGACTGACAGCGAAGTAGAAAGATCCCAGGACTAGGAGGGGACAAGTCCTGGCTTTGACACTGACTTGCTATGTGAGCCTGAACACGCTGACTCGGTTCAGCCAAACAAAGCCCCTACTACATGCACACTGCAATCCCTTCTACCTTCACCTGCTCGTGAATTAAGTATAGGTCAGGGTTTCTCAACCTCGGCCCTACTGACATTTTGGACCAGATACTTCTCTGTGGTGGAGGCTGTCCAGTTCAGCTGCATCCTAGGCCTCTGCTCACTAGATGCCAGTAGCATCCCCTCCAGTTGTGACAACAGAATGTATCTCCAGATGTTGTCAAACGTCCCCTGGGGAGCAAAACCACCCCTGGCTGAAAAACACTGGTATCGATATTCTGACTTACTTTTCTTAAAGGGTTCAGGAAAGTCAAATGAGATCATTTTTTTTTGCAACAAAAAATGAGGAATTATTAAGTTTGGTACTCTGTTTACTACTTGAATGCCTACTATGTAGCTGTCTCTTTAGGTATTGTCTCATTCTTCCCCATCCTGTGAGGAAGACAATGTTACTTTCATTTGGCAGATGAGAAACTTAAAACACAGAGAGCTTAAGCAACTGGCCCTAGGACACACAGCTAGTAAATGGCAGACACGTGATTCAAACAAAGGTCAGACTCCAAAGCTTATGCTCTTAATCGCTATGTTTTCTTTGTCCTATAACATAATAAAAACAAAAGCAAGGTAGATGATAAAGTACTTGACATGTCAAAGTGATTTACTATGATGATTACTATTATTTATCCAGCAGCAAGAGAGAACCAGAAACTGGAAGACAGAAGACTCGGTCACTGCCAATAATGGAGACAACAGGCTGCATCCCCTGTGGGTGGTAGCTGTGCTAGGGCTCCTTTCCCTCACGCAGGGCAGCCTCTTTCCCACCACATCTGGCCGAGGCTTCAGAACCCTTCTCAGGCGGCCATCACTAATCTATGAGACCTGGCACAGCAAGGTGGTTCCCTTTCGACAGTCCTGCTCGGGGTCATATCTTCTGAAGCTGGAAGGCCTTTTAGAAACAACCGCCCTGCACAAGTCGGTGCGATCTGCTAACAGCTGTGCCTCTCCCCCAGGCAATGCACTGACCTTAGCATCACATTCCAATACAGGAACGGCATCATGTCAGCCTTCATGAGGTACATGGAAAGCCTCTCTTTGCTCTGGTCAAAGGGGAAGGTTTCCAGGGGCTGAGCGTTGTAGTCAAATTCCGCGAGAATAACACGGTTGTAGCCAGTCACCAGTGGACACGACGTGTAGCCATCATACTAAAATTGGCCATGAGACAGAGTTGGAAAGTGGCTTCTTTCACGGTGCTATGTAGATACTTTAGAATTTATTGTTTACTCTGAGCAGTTGTAATTTTTTTTTTTTGTATATTCTAATTTTTTGTACAGTGAAAAAACAGAAATTATATAATACACTAAAGGCAAAAACTGAAGTGCCCATATTAGAGAAATTAAGAAAGTGGCAAAATTGTGGGAAAACACTGTTTTCATGCAGAACGGAAGATGGTAAGTTGAGACAGTGATTCTTACAATGCATACAAACCTTCTTCACTGGTGTTTGATTCTTCATAATCAGAGAAATTGTTCTGTCAAGTATTCCTGACTGGGCAGCTACATGAGAAATGGAGAAGTCAGAAAAACATAAGCATCTAGATTTTCCATGAAAACTAATTTGTAAATAACTTTAATGTGAACATGTTAAGAAGACCCCATCCCTCTAGACTGTAACTAGAGCACAACTCTTAACCCAGTGATGAAATCTAGCTTCACCAGGGACAAGACAAACTAACATGAGGGGCTCCTGAGGTGACACAGTGGGAGGTACACAGCCTCACTGTGGAAGTCTTGCCGAAACGTATGATCTGAATCTGATCATCAAAAACTACTAGAGGGTTCTACATTGTGGGATATTCTACAAGATAACTGGCCTGGACTCTTCAAAAATGCCAATGTCATGAAAGTAAAAAATAAAATAAAATAAAATAAATAAATGTCAGAGGCTTCTAGATTAAAGAAAACCAAAGAGACATGACAACCAATACAGAGTGTGGCCTTTGACTGGCTCATGAATTTAAGGGGAATTGGGGCCGGGGGGCAGGGAAAGCTATAAAGAACATTTTTAGGGAAAATGGAGAAATTCAAACTGGATTGTATTGATGATTTTATAATACAATGTTCAGTTTCTTGGATATGATAATGGTCTTGTGAGTATAGAGGAGAAAGTGCTTTTTCTTAGGAGATAGAGGTTGAAGTGTTTGAGGGTGAAGTATCAGGATGTCAAAACTTACTTTCTAATGACTCAACCAAAAAATGTACATAGTGATCAATCAAAATATTAATTTATTGGGTAATTATTATGTTAGTCACAAAATATTAATAACTGGTTAATACCTGAAGGGTATATGAGTATTCACTGTACTTTCAAATTTTTCATAGATTTGAGATTTTTGAAATGAAAAGTTGGGGGAAAATTACTGTTAATAATGAAAAAGACGGGTTTCCCTGGTGGCGCAGTGGTTAAGAATCCACCTGCCAATGCAAGGAACACGGGTTCAAGCCCTGGTCCAGGAAGACCCCACATGCCGCGGAGCAACTAAGCCCGTGCACCACAACTACTGAGCCTGTGCTCTAGAGCCCGCGAGCCACAACTACTGAGCCCACGTGCCACAACTACTGAAGCCCGCGCACCTAGAGCCCACGCTCTGCAACAAGAAGCCACCGCAATGAGAAGCCCGCGCACCACAACGCACCGCAACAAAGAGTAGTCCTGGCTCGCCGCAACTAGAGAAAGCCCACGCACAGCAACGAAGACCCAATGCAGCCAAAAATAAATTTTAAAATAGTAATAATAATAATTAAAAAGACATTCAATGGATTTCCTAGAAAGTCTTTCTTAGGTTGACATAGTCAAGCAGAAGTAACACATGTTTGGCAGGTGTGTAATTCACACAAAACGCTCCCATACCTGTCAGCAGGGAGGTCCGTGTTTCAGAGCATCTAAAGAAGACAGTCCCTGTCTACAGAAAACAGAATCTAAAAGGCAATTCCCTCCATCACTGCTAGAGCAGAACATCGACGTGAAGAATTTAGTTTCCCAGGCTGAGGCCTTAACCATGTACCAATCAGGGCACTCTCCACTGTATCTGTCTTAGTGCAATTTTCTGCTCTGCAAGCTTTCATTGACTTGCATGTGTTTTCTGGAGAAACAAATGCTTCCCTAGTTTTACGGTGTTTCAGGCAGAAGAAAAATAGCCAACCTGCCTGGCATCGGGGGCAAAGAAGGCCAGGGATGAGAGCACGGCAGTATGAGAAGTAACAGAATTCTAGAGAGCTGGAAAAGCGGTACCTCTCTCTCTCTAATGCCCCCTCCCCTGAAAACCACCCCTCTGACAGAGAAAAGGCAGATGAGGTCGTGCTACTCTGGTGCAAAGCACTCAACAGATACTTTCTTCTTTACACAACACTAGGTTCACGGACAACTTGCTTCTGTGTTGGGGAGGCCAAAGTCATTTTTAGGCCACAAAAGTTTCTTCATTATTAATGAAGATAATGAAATCTATCTTCATTAATATAATTAGCACATAATGAAATGCCACTTGTGCCCAACTTTTGTTTTTGTTATGATGGTGCCTGAGGATGACATCATGTTGAGTGGGGAAGAAACACAACTCGTGGTCTTACCTACAGCAGCAGCGGTCTTCGACGTCGGCAGGTTGGTGCAGTCCCCGATCCCAAACACGTTTGGGTACCGCTTGTGCTGCAGAGTGTCTTTATCCACGTCCACCCAGCCGGCAGCGTCAGCCACAGGACTTGTCTTGAGGACATCTGGTGGGCTCATTGGCGGTGTGACGTGAAGCATGTCATACTGCAAAAAGGGAGAGCATCCAAATGTGAGTCTCTTCTGTTATTTCTATAGCCCCACAGGCTCCCGTCCTAACTCCCTAACCCACACACTGTGCTATGGCCGCACGGAGCAGTGTAAGTGCTCATTACTGATCCACACCCACTCCAAGATTTTACACGCTCCTGTGCAAATGTGGTGATAAAATAACTGACATGGTCTCCCTATACAGAGGGCACGTGATCCCTTGGGCAGTAGGCATGGGGGAATCCGAAATACTGGAGTGAACCTCACTAACATTTTGAAAGAACTCATTGATGTTTCTATTTATTACTAAAACAAAGCAGGGGCTGTATCTCAGTTGCTCTCGCCCTGACCCTCAGCTGTCGACTTGTAAAAGTCTGGTACTTCAGTTTTATTCTGCAAAGAGGTTCTCAGAGCACCTGAAACTTGTAAAGGCCATGTTAGGAGCTCGTAAGTGGGCACCATTCCCAAATGTGGGCCAACACTCAAAATACATAAAGGAAACCATCAAAACGCCAATTTAAGGCGAAATAAAGGTGGCAAGAATATTGGCTAGCACTTTGAAGAAGGAGGGGTCTGATTCAGTGTTGGGTTTATTGAACCATGTGGGAGGCAGGGTGGATTTTTTTTCCAAAAACCTGTATCAGGGTTACCCTTGGCAATAGGGCACTAACCAAACCTGGTCAATTCTGATGGCTCATTTAACTCTTTTGTTTATGTAATGTTCTTTTTTGTTTACATGAGATTTTGCAGTTTATCCTTTTTATTCCTTTCATTTAATAAACTCCATCTAGCAATATCAAATTGATTTAAATGTTCACAAAACATTTCATTACGGTGAAAACTTTAGCATCTTAGGACAATCCTAACCTTGTAATAGTCAACAACCCCTGGTTTCCATAAGGAGCTCTGTCCCCTCACCAAGGCCTGGCAGTCATTGGTGGCAGAGGGAGTTAGGAAGGTGACTTGTATTTATTCCCACTCTCAGACAATTATAAGCTTAATCAACCTTAAGGTAGAAGGAGTGGGGCAAATGGGCAGTGTTCTGCAAAGTACTCTGGGTGGCTCTTCAGGGGCCTGGGTCCCTGAGGCTGGGTCTGTTCATTTACATGGAGACTGGCCACATGTCTGCAGGACAGCAGATGGAATGGTCAAGAACCGTCATCCACCAAATTATTAAGGCCATGTCTGTATTTCTGCAGTTAACCAGACCACTTTCTTTAGCTGAGGGCTAAACCTTACTAAAGTTACTGTGCTTGAATTTCACAAATACACATGAATTTCATACATCTTTTCTAGAAGGAAGGTTAAATATTTCCACATAATCATCATAAAGGTATGAAGCTTTACTTGAGAAAAGAACTACTGGGGTTTGCATTATAGATTTGCTGAAAATTAACATTAGCATTCAGTTGTAGCTTGTTCTTTATCCATTATTTCCATAAACTGAATCTGATAAATAACTTGGTTATCCTTCATTAACATAAATCATCTATTGAGAATATAAACTTCAATGTTCATAAGCAGCATTTGGGAGACTTGAGGAAAATGCAGGTTCCTGGGCCCCACCACCCCCAGATCCCAATCCAGTACGTGTGAGAGAAGAACAGGAATCTGCACTTTAACAAAATCCCCTAGTGATTCTGACATATGAAACCTGTAGATGATAGTCTTAGAAGCTCTGGCTTGAAGGAACAGGTTCATTTACAATGAAAAATGAAATGCTATTACTTAGAAAGTGATTTCACCTTTCCTTTCCTCATCTATAAGGAAATGCACTACGTTAGACAATCTCCAAAATTTCATCAGTTCTAGGACTCCATGATACAAAAAAAGTTTAGGACTTCCCTGGTGGCGCAGTGGTTGAGAGTCCGCCTGCCCATGCAGGGGACACGGGTTCGTGCCCCGGTCCGGGAAGATCTCACATGCCGCGGAGCGGCTGGGCCCGTGAGCCATGGCCGCTGAGCCTGCACGTCCGGAGCCTGTACTCCACAATGGGAGAGGCCACAGCAGTGAGAGGCCCGCGTACCGCCAAAAAAAAAAAAAAAAAAAAGTTTAGATATTTATAAACATAGGAGACTTGGACCAGTTCACAAGCTCTCTATGAAGGATCAGAGACTATAGGCTTTTGGGTACATTTAATTCTTTACAGCAGTGGTGCCCAATCCTGGTTACACAAGAGAATCATTAGGGGAACTTTTGAAATTCCCAATCCTCAGTCCACACCCTAGACCAATTAACCAGAATCCCTGGGGGTTAGACCCAGGCATCAGCACATTTTAAAAGCTCTCCAGGTTATTGCAATGTGCAGCCAGGGCTGAGAGCCACTGCTCTAAAGACTTTTGGTCGATTTTTTGAAATTCATATTTTAAACAGTGGAATTGGGTCTGGAGGGAAAATCTTACCTAAAATCCTATACTTCAAAAGGGCACAAATAATCTTCTTTCCTTATAAACCCTTTAGAAGAACCATAACCATTTATTTATGCAAGTCCCTATCTGCAGCCTCAACTATCCACAGCACAGCTGAGAACCAAAGTAAAAAGGCCCAAATAACAAAATTAAGTCCATGCACTCAAGCTCATACACTTTGCTCATAAAAGTATGCTGTGGGCCCTCACACACACATAGCCTATTTGCTTTAACTTTACATAAAATTTAATGCGTTTGGCTATCTCATTTTCCAGCCAATAAAAAATTAGAAATAGCAATTTAAAAGAGCTGAAGCTGGAGGGACCTTCCAAAGCCACAACTACCTGACAGCAGGAAAAAAGAAAACTGGAAAACCACAAAGCGGACACACACAATATCAAATAACAGAGTAGTCTGAGACTCTTTTGTAAGGTGATAACTAGCTCTAAACAACCCAGTAGGCCCTAAGAGCATAACTCTGCAAGAGCTATGCAAAATTATGACCCTGAGCTGGGGCAAGTAGATGAGCCTGAGACATACTGTGACACCAGAAAGCAAGGAAGTGCTCAAAAATATGATGGGGACATGTCACAACGACATAGGAGGCATCCTGAAAGGGCTCCTACTGACCAAATCTGGGACAACTTGAGCACCAAAATAATTAAGGACAGGGATGAATTATAAACCATTGGGGGAAAAAAACAGAAATTCATGAGTTCATACTAATAATTAATTAATTAATTGAGAAGAGAGGGCTTTTGCTGACAGGATGCCGAGAGTCTACCAGTAAAGGTGGAGGGAATGCTGGACTGGAACATCATTTTGCAACCATCATAGTAAAGACTGGATTAGGCAAAAATCATCAATGGATGTTAAATCTAGTGGGAAACTTTACTGAGTAGGGTGTTTGCATGGTCTGAAATTGCACCCCCCTCACCCCCACCAAACTCCTTATTATTAGCAAGGAAGAAAAAGAATAATAAGTATACAGTGGAGAAACTGGACCATATCTTTTTATATGTTTTTTTGTTTGTTTGTTTGTTTTTTTGCGGTACGCAGGCCTCTCACTGTTGTGGCCTCTCCCGTTGCGGAGCACAGGCTCTGGACGCTCATGCTCAGCGGCCATGGCTCACGGGCCCAGCCGCTCCGCGGCATGTGGGATCTTCCCAGACCGGGGCACGAACCCGTGTCCCCTGCATGGGCAGGCGGATTCTCAACTACTGCGCCACCAGGGAAGCCCTGGACCATATCTTGACTGGCGATCAAAATGAACATCTTCAGCGAGGGGCAGATGAGCACTGTGTGCTTTCCCATGTTATGCCCTAGAAAGACACACCACTTATGCGGTATTTCAGTCCAAAAAGCAGAGCCTGAAACTCATCAGAAGAAAACATAAACAAACCCAAAATGAGGAACATTCTATTAAAAAATGAAAGCGGGGTGGGAGGGAGCTGTATAATGTCAGTGTCATGGAAGACAAAGAAAGGCTGTGGAAACATTCCAGATTAAAGGAGGCTAAAGAGACATGGCAATTATACCAGCTTCTGTCCTGGAGGGGATAGCACTACAAATGCTACTTGTCAATCAACAAAACCGGACTGTAACTCATAGATTAAAATATTGTATCCATGCTAAATTTACTGAATTGATAACTGTACTGTGGTTATGGAAGAGAATACTCCTATCTCTTAGGAAATTTACAGTGAAATATTTAGGGGTAAAGGACCATGTTGTACGATGTACATAACTCACCTTTAAATGCTTTGGGAAAATATATTGTATTACATTACATTATACTTACATATAGAGAGAAACAGAAAGTGAAATCAATGAGTAAAACTCTATAATAAAGTGAATCTAGGTAAAGTCTGTATACAGTCTTCTTTGAACAATTTTTATTTTTGTAACTTCTCTAAGTTTGAGATTATTTCTAACTAAAAGTTTTTAAAAATATGACCTTGAGTCATTAGCAGCATTTTAAATGATAGTCATTACATGCCATTTAAGAAAGGAAAGATGTGTGAAATACATTTTAAAAAGAGTTTGTACTAGGAAGCTTAACATGTGAAGTTTTGATGTTTACAAAATTCATCTTTGGTTCACTTCAAAATTTCCTTTTATGGACTCCTTCATTCCTCTAAAAATGCTGAATGAATAAACTGTGACTCTATGTACTGTTTCCTCATTAGTAACAACTCTTGCCAGAATGACAATAAACAAATGATGCTTCCATGCATCTTCTCCAGGTGGCTTTGTTCTTAATGTACTAGTCCCACACTTCACAGAAGAAGAAACAGACACATAGAAGCCAAGTCCATATACAAAGGCTAGATCTTTCCAAGCAGGATGTGGCTCCACCAGATCTTTCAAGGATTTTTAAGCCTTTCCTTTCAGGCACAGGTGAAAGATGTTTAAAGACAGCCCCTTCCACAGTTGAAAGATACCCATCATTCTTGAACTACCCACAAGCAGGGCTGACTCTCACAAACCATAAATTGAGACAATCACCAAATCCTGCATTTAAGGAGCCTTTCTTAAACTCTAGGCAATAAGTGAAGTTGTAAAATATTTTTGGCAGCTTCACGTGACTCAATGCCAAGGAAGTACACACAAAATAGCATAAAAATTCACTTGGTACTGGTAGATGAACCCTCCTCACCTCCCATAGACACAGCCTCTTACCTCTTTCTCCTCCCCACCCATTTTGGTCCACCGTCTCCCCTGTTGCAACCTTAATATGCTCACTGTAACCAGCCTCCCAAGCACATGACAATGATGGACAAGGAAGTGAGGGCCTCAGCGCCGCCTGCATCTACGGCACTGCTCAGCTGACAGCTTCACCTCCACACTCACTGAAATCACTTGGGTCTCTCCAGGTTTGTCCAGATTTTCAAAAACAGCCTCTTGTTTATCAGCTCGGACTTCAACGAGGTTTTGCTTGTAGTTAACGGTGAGGTTCCTCTCCCGGATAATCTCCTGCAGGGCATCTGCATACTTCTTGACCCCAAAAATTGCTCCAAGAGAAGTGTTGAAAATGATATTGGCCTTGGATCGCTTCCCTGTCTGAGAAAAAGAATAGAAACAACCAACATCAAAGTATTACTCCGGCCACCCTTTTTTTTTTTTAACCTAGACAAGACTTAAAACCCTCAGAAGAGACCTCGCCAGCTTTCTCCATCATTGTGCACTGGTGGGTGAGCTGTGGACCAATCCACTGCCTCCACATTTTCTGTCAGTGACACAGCAACTAAGAGCAACTTGATTCAGGTGTTGAGGTGGACCCTGTTCAAAGAGGGCCAGAGATGAAAGTCAAGTCCAAGGGAAGACAGAACTGAATTGTTTATTCATATATTCATTTGTTGATTCACTCAGTAAACATTTAATGAGGTCCTAGAGTTGGCCCGGTACTATTCTAGGTGCTGACAGGACAGAAGTGAACAAAACAAAGTTCCCGTCCGCTTGGCTCATACGCTCTAGTATTGTTCATATGTTTCAGAGAGGCTGGTATCCTCCCAAGTGCCTAAGATCTTAAGGCACCTGAAAGAGAACCTTCCTCTCGGGCCATCTAAGACTTGGGAGATGTTATGCAAAGAGAATTCCAGGAGGGAAGAAAGCTAACCTCTGACTCTTTTCTTTTGTTCAGCTCCTTTTAGGATTTGCTCACCTGGATCACACTATTTGAAAGAAGATGGGTGGGTAAGAACCTCAAAAGGCTGTGCCAACCTGGAATTCTCATGACCCAGGAGTGACCTTTTCTTAGAAACAGCAGTGATGGTGGACCTGTTCCTTAACTGCCCACCCCACAGGGTTGGGGCAGGTTTACATAACCCAGGGGAAGGCCTTCCCAGTGCCAGGCTCCAGGCACACATTCAACACCTCTTCAGTCCCACCTTCCCCTCCCCTTCTGCCCACCTGTCCCTTTACAGAACCAGAGGCTGCTTTGAATCCTGTCACTGTCTCAAGTCAAACCGTGCTTTGGTAAACCAACTGTGACATCCCACACATGGGCAGGAGGGCGACAGCAGCTTCGCCACAGCTTCTCATCAGGTGTACCTGAGCTGTGGACACCTGAAGATGTTTGAGGAACGCTGAGAAAGCATCCTCACCCAAACATCTCTTTCCACTAAGGTCCAAAGTTCTAAGTGAACAATTTTTTGTCTTTAGAGTTGGCGGTTTGCCTATTATACATCCAAGAATATATAATAAGAGCGAAAAAATATTCATAACACTGAAGTTGAGCGGGAGCAGCTGAGGATATTATTATGTACAAACATGAACAATGTGCAACTAACTGTGCAAATGCACGGATATATTTAAACAATCTCTAACATATCTCACCAGTAGACTTTTATACACACATTTAAAAGTATATTACAAAGACTATTTAATAACATATAATACATATAAATTTGTATGTACAGTATGATTATAACCATGTTAAAAAAATATGTATAGGGAAAAGAATGGAAGTACATGTCAAACTGATGACAGCAGCTATACCAAAGCAATTGGATTATTAGTGACTTCTTCCTTTTTTTCTATTTTGTAAACTTCCAATTACATAATTTTGTACATATGTAATAAAAATTTTGAAACAAAAAAGGTATTTTGACACGGATAAAAATGAAATCCCGGGCTTCCCTGGTGGCACAGTGGTTGAGAGTCCGCCTGCCGATGCAGGGGACATGGGTTCGTGCTCCGGTCCGGGAAGATCCCACATGCCGCGGAGCGGCTGGGCCCGTGAGCCACGGCTGCTGAGCCTGCGCGTCCGGAGCCTGTGCTCCGCAACGGGAGAGGCCACAACGGTGAGAGGCCCACGTACTGCAAAAAAAAAAAAAAAAAAAAAAAATGAAATCCCTCCTGCCCTCCTTGTCTCTATCCCTGGAAAAGAAGCATACCTTCCTGAAATAGGCCTCTGATAAATACATGATCTTCTGCGGGGCTCCAGCGCACTTCACTGGGGTATTAGGGAAGGTAAAGATGGCATTGCCCTCCTTAAAGTCCTGCAGAGCCTTCCATGTCTTCTCTACCGTCCTAACTGAATAATTGGACCCTATTTGGGGATGGGCAAAACCTTCAGGGAGGCCTTTGATCTGCAACAAAGCACACAAAGAAATTATTATTTAACAAAAGTGCAAATGGAGCCTGTGTTTAGAGTCCTTGTTCTCTGCCATTTCTACAACCTCTCAAGTATTTCAGCACAATCATTAGCCCCAGGACTCACACACAGTGGAGCAGGCAGGTGGCTGAGGGATCTGCTAAGCCCAGAGCTGTGGTGCCTGCAGTCACCTGTCAAAGCACAGAACAGGCTTGGCCCGGTGGAAACCCTCGGCCTCCCTGGCCTGGAGACCAGCATTTGAACCTATCTCTGCCTACCATCAGACTGAGGACAAGAAGCCAGGCTTACTTCCTTTTCGGAGAACCCGTTGCCTTACTGGGGAGAAAAAGAACAACAGGCAGAACCAAGAGCCATACTGTCAGTGATTAACAAAATTAAATTACTCTGTATCAGGCTGGACCAGGCCCAGCTCTTGGTAAAGGCCACAAAGGCAGGAAATTAAAAGCATGGACTTGGGAACCCTACAGACCCAGCCCGAGTCCTAGCTTTTCCACTTACAAGCACTGTGATCCTGTGTAAATTACCCAATAAATCAGCTGGTGGGTCTCAGGTGTGATCCCCAGAACAGGACCACCTGGGAACTTGTTAGAAATGCAAATTATCAGGCCCCACCCCAAACCTACTGGATCAGAAACTCAGAGGCCAGCCCAGAAATCTGTTTTAACAGGCCCTCCATGTGATTCTGATGCACACTGAGAAGCTTATGTTCAGCATCTGTGAAATGGGGATAAAAGTAACTGCTTCATGGGGTTGTTGGCAGGAATAAAGGAGACCAAGCATGTAAGGTGATTAGAGAAATGACACTTACGTGGTAGTGTTTTGTAAGTATTAGTGTATTCCTGCCAGGAAGATTAACTGGGTCCCTGTCTTAAATGTTAGAAGGTTCATTGTATATGCAATGAAGATGGAAAGGAGTGAGTTAAGGGACTCAGGCACAAGCAGGGAACCATCAAAAACAGTCATCAAGATGGCCTGGTCCTTCAGAACCTCCCCAGGCTGTTCTCCATCCTGTTCTCCCGGCTGTAGGGCACCCACCTGCAGAGTCACCCAACACCTATCCCTCAGGTCTCAAGGAAACAGAGTCCTATGGTCTCCTCCATTGCATCCAACATTAAGAGCAACTATTCCTCTGATTACTGACCATATCTTCTGCTGCAGTTTAAGTAGTTGTAATATTCTCAGTCTCAACAACAGTAACCATTTATTACCATAAAATCACCTTGCATTTTAATGTTTCTGCAGTTTCACATCTATGTTAACATTCACTCTATTCACTATACCCCTCTGAGGGAGGGGGTGGAATATTATTGACCCACAGACACAGACGAGGAAACTGAAGAGCGAGGTTGAGAGACCCACCTAGACTCTTACAGAACTAGATACCGAGGCCCCTGACCACTGCCTGTGGCTCTTCCCACAGGACCTCCATACTTCCTGGCTCCCAAAGAAAAACTCAGTGTCCAAGAGACAAACAAACAGCAAATCTGCCTTCATCGTTTTTCTCTAGTCTGAAGAAGTTGTTGCTAAGGAAAAGGGTGCCATAAAGCGGTAACCAAGTTCCTTTTAAGGAGACTTGGTCGTAAAGGGCAGTTTATGACGCCACTGAATCCAAGTTGCTTCTGGGAACCCTGAAGCAGAAGGAGACGGGAAAGTCTGAGATGAGATAACAGGCTGTGCGCCGGGAGCTGTGGACCGTCCTACTGCACTGGGCAGACCAGCGAGCAGGACACGGCGCTGCAGAGACTCCCTTGGGAGCTGGTGGGGGAAAGAGGCGGAGGCAGCTGGGCAGAGAGAAGCTGCTGCGGTTCAACAGAGCCCAGATCAGAGATCCAGCCCTTCTGGAGGCCCAACTACATTCCTGCCCCCGAGATCCAAACACCCTGGTATCCTCATCAGAGAAATCCCTTTTTGTTTACACTAACCTGGGTAGTTTTCTAGTATCTGCAAAGGCTGCTAAGTAACACAGTAGCCCTGGTAATGTTATTCACGCTCTCTTAGCCTCAGTTTCCTCATCTATCAAGAGGAGATAAAAATATCTGCCTCACAAGCAGCTGTGAGGAGTCAGCATTAGATTCCTAGCATGGCCCCCGTACATAGTGGAGACTCCATAGTAACAGTTGCTTTTAAATATTATTGTTTCTTGGTTTACTGCAAAAGGGTGCTAAGAACCCTCAGCACTGGTCTCTTCAAACAGTCCTCCTCTCACAGCACTGGGCTGTCGGGGTGACAGGATGGTGGAGATGGGCTGTCTTTGCTAAGTCAACTCTGGTGGGCTTTTTAAGAGGCACAGACATCCCAGAAATTGTAACTGGCACCTTTCTCCATAGAGTCTCCTCCACAGTTTGTCGTTATATGAGGCTCATGACCCATGGCACCAAACTCTTCACACCTTCACACCAAGTCACGGCTTGTTTAAACCTTCACAGAACACGCCCCAGGTCATTTTCACTACACCCTACCCTGGACATGTCACGATTCTGGTTTTTTACACAGAAACACACTTCAAAGACCCTGCTGATCCAACTCAGACGTGGCCCTCACCTGGACCGCATTCCTGAAACTTGTGACCTGGTCATCACAATGCTTTATGTGCTTCAGCTACTTATCCACAGTCCCCAATAAGCTTCTGGAAATCATAATTACTAACTCACCCCATTATGTTTTAGGAAAATAAATTTGAATCTCACAATTGTCAGAAGGCATCTGGCTCTCTAGCTCACTGAAAAGGGAGGTCTAAGGAACTTCTAGGGCAGCATTTATATTGTGTCGGTCACTTCATACCAAAAACCCCAGCTCTATGCAACAAAACTCAAGACATCCTTCCAGCTCCTGATAAGCTAACTGCTGGTATTCTACCCTTAAAGTCTACTTAGAAATTCACACTCTAAATCTTACTTTTAAAGGAAAATTTAATCTGTAATATAACCAACTAAGTCCTACAGAGAAAGGTAGTTTTCTTGTAAGTGTGGAAAAGGTGGCTATTTTGCAAGAATTACCATCAGGCCATGGACGCGCCGAACTCTGATTATAGTTTAAAGCTAGAACATATCATGATCATTGACAGAATCTTAGAGAAGACTTTTTCAAAACCATAAAAAGACTGCTGAGAAATAAAACTAGAAGGGGATTGCTTAATACTCTTTCTTGTCAAAATGAATGTAAAGCAACTAAACGCTGTTTTGATCGTAGCATAAGGACGCCAGTGTAACATAAAAGTAGCTTAAAACAGTACCTTCTCATAGTCCAGCTGAATTCCGAGAGCAATGATAAGATATTTGTAGGAAATCTGCAACACACACAAAAATGACATTTTAGACCAGGACCCAAAAAGTGGCAGCCCAAGGGCTGACTCGGGCCCCAAATGTGTGTGGCCGACACTGCATTTCCATTTTTTACCGTGACTGACTTGGGGTTGTGGGTAGTGCACAGGACAGCAGGCAGGGATGCACGTTCCAGTTTGCCATCATGCCCACCATTCTCTGCTGCCTCACACCTCACTGCTTCACAAATATTGTATAACCTGCCTGGCCTCTGGGAGCTCGAGACACCTGTATTTTTACACAGGGGAGAACGACAGCAAAGAGGTCACAGTGCTTCCCTAGTGCTTGTGTTAACACAACATTTTTCACGTTGAAGAGTGGGAGGATGACTTTCAAATCTTAAAACAATCAGCTTTTTTTTTTAACATCTTTACTGGAGTATAATTGCTTTACAATGGTGTGTTAGTTTCTGCTTTATAACAAAGTGAATCAGCTATACATATACATATATCCCCATATCTCCTCCCTCTTGCGTCTCCCTCCCACCCTCCCTATCCCACCCCTCTAGGTGGTCACAAAATACAGAGCTGATCTCCCTGTGCTATGCGGCTGCTTCCCACTAGCTATCTATTTTACATTTGGTAGTGTATATATGTCCATGCCACTCTCTCACTTCGTACCAACTTACCCTTCCCCCTCCCCATGTCCTCAAGTCCATTCTCTACTACACCTGCGTCTTTATTCCTGTCCTGCCCCTAGGTCCTTCATGACCAATTTTTTTTTTTTTTTTTAGATTCCATATATATGTGTTAGCATACGGTACTTGTTTTTCTCTTTCTGACTTACTTCACTCTGTATGTAGGTCCGTCCACCTCACTGCAGATAACTCAATTTCGTATCTTTTTATGGCTGAGTAATATTCTAAAAACAATCAGCTTTCTTTAAAAGCTATCTGGTAGCTTGTGAATCCCAAGCAAATTTGACCTGTCGTATGAATTGGATTAATATCGTAAGTGAGAAACTGCTCTTTTGAGGGCCACTAAAAAGGATGTGTGTGATATAACCTACCTGATCTTGTTTAATGAGCTGTCTGGAATTTAAAACTCCTCTCTTTATATATGGGCATTGTGCTTATCCATGCTGAAGGCAAAAGTATCCATGTTTATTGTGATGGAAAATGGGGGTTTAGGATCAGAAGTTGGACAAGTTGAAGCACAAGAGTGTAAGCAAGAAGGATGTAAAGTGAAAGGACTTGCCTAGAAAACTGGAGAATGATTGCCGTGACAGGAGCCCAGAATGGAGCCACAGGTGGTGACTGCCACAGTCTTGTACCAAATAGAGAAGCACTTGTGTTATACAGCAGCAATGTTCTCCTCACTACATCGAACGCTCCTAGAGGATAAAGGTTATGCCTTGTTCCCTATAGTCCTAGAATCTAGCACAGTCACTAAATTAAAGTGAGGAAGTTGGTAATGTCTGTTGGACGAAAGGATAGGTGGATGGTTGATTTCAGTTGCTTGTGAAAAATACAGTTTATCAAAGTGGACAGATAATATATACATCTTCACCTGTATGATTTGCCTACCCACAGAGACTGGGTGCCCTTAAATTCCTTGGTCTGTAGGAAGGTGTACCAGGCCCACTAAATGGCTGAGTGAACTGTGTTGAGTCTTCAGGGTGTGAGGTCAGAGATGGCATGGGGTCTGGGGGTGGTGCCCTACAGGTAAGACATATGCACACTGTCAGCAAGAAAAGCCATTGGTTTGTGCATGCCTTGATGGTTCTATTAGAGCATAATATTGATTATTTTAAGGACTAGTAACAGACATGCTTAAGATTATTAAAAAAATAAATAAATAAGGGAGAATAAACCCTAAAGTAGCAAACAACACAAGAAAGCCTCAGGTCTTTTGAATGAGTTCACGCTTCCAGGCCAGATGACCTAACTCTTAAGGAATTGCAAAAACTTTAGACAAAACTTTTGAGCGATTTCAGAGAACAGTGCAGACCCCGCTGGAAGGCTAAACATGGGCAAGTGTTCTAATTTTATACAGGGGATAAAGGAGGTAAATTCTGACACTAACAATTTAGTAAATAGGATGTTTAAACATTTCAAAATTCCAGGCTCATCTACTAAATAGATGTCTCGTAATAACTTAGAAAAAGAAAAGCATCAGCATGTGTTCACAGATTGTAAACCTGCTTTCCATCAGTCAGCAGTCAAATACTCTGCGGGCGCAGGGAGGATACTCAAATCCTTCCTTTTCCTTTCTTCCACGTATTCTTTTTTTTAAAAATAGATCTTTATTGGAGTATAATTGCTCCACAATACTGTGGTAGTTTCTGTTGTACACCGAAGTGAATCAGCCATATGCATACATATGTCCCCATATCCCCTCCCTCTTGAGCCTCCCTCCCCTCTAGGTCATCGCAAAGCACCGAGGAGCTGATCTCCCTGTGCTATGCGTCTGCATCCCACTAGCTATTTTACATATGTCGATGCTACTCTCACTTCACCCAGCTTTCCCCTCCCACCCCGTGTCCTCAAGTCCATTCTCTATGTCTACATCTTTATTCCTGCCCTGCAACTAGGTTCATCAGTACCATTTTTTTTTTTTAGAGTCCACATATATGTGTTAGCATGCGGTATTTGTTTTTCTCTTTCTGACTTACTTCACTCTGTGTGACAGACTCTAGGTCCATCCATCTCACTATAAATAACTCAGTTTCGTTTCTTTTTATGCCTAAGTAATATTCCATTGTATATATGTGCCACGTCTTCTTTATCCATTCATCTGTTCATGGATATTTAGGTTGCTTCCATGTCCTGGCTATTGTAAATAGAGCTGCAATGAACATTTTGGTACATGACTCTTTTTGAATTATGGTTTTCTCAGGGTATATGCCCAGTAGTGGGATAGCTGGGTCATATGGTAGTTCTATTTTTAGTTTTTTAAGGAACCTCCATACTGTTTTCCAAAGTGGTTGTATCAATTTACATTCCCACCAACCAGTGCAGGAGGCTTCCCTTTTCACCATACCCTTTCCAGCATTTATTGTTCCTAGATTTTTTGATAATAGCCATTCTGACCAGTGTGAGGTGGTACCTCATTGTAGTTTTGATTTGCATTTCTCTAATAATTAGTGATGTTGAGCATCTTTTCAGGTGTCTCCTGGCCATCTGTATGTCTTCCTTGGTGAAATGTCTATTTAGGTCTTCTGCCCGTTTTTTAACTGGATTGTTTGTTTTTTTGATATTGAACTTCGTGAGCTGTTTGTATATCTTGGAGATTAATCCTTTGTCTGTTGTTTCATTTGCAAATATTTTCTCCCATTCTGAGGGTTGTCTTTTTGTCTTGTTTATGGTTTCCTTTGCTGTGCAAAAACTTTTAAGTTTAATTAAGTCCCATTTGTTTATTTCATGTATTGTTTAAAAATTAATAACAGCAACATTTCTTGAGCATTCACTCTGTACAAGGCACTGTTATGAATGTTTTATGTTTTAATTCATTTAATCCTCACAGCAACCCAATGAAGTAGGTATTATTAGTAGTACCATTTTACAGATGAAGAAACTGAGGCACAACTTGATCACAAAGATTTACTGAACACCTTCTGTGTGACAGATATTGTGCTAAGTCCTGGACATACAACGCTGAACAAGAAAGACCCAGTTCCTACCCCTCCAGGAACTCAGTCTAGTGGGCAAGACAGACATTACCAGATAATCACACAAACAATTACTAAACCACAGAATGCTGTGATGGCATGTCAAGGGGGAACCTGACTAGTCTTGTAGATCAGGGAAGGCTTGTCTGAAGATGTCATCTCTAAGCTAACAATAAGCAGGAGTTAGCTAGGGTAAGAGGTGGAAGCAGCATGTGCAAATGTCCTGGGGAAGAAGGAGGCCAAAGTATTTGAGGAAATGAGAGGCCAGTGTGCTGGAGTAGGAACAAGGAAGAGAACAGAATCAGGTTAAATCTGGAGAAGGAGCAAGGACCAGTCTACGTGGGGCCTGGGGGACACATTCCAAACAAACAGAACTCTGAATCAGGGAAAAATCAGAGACACAGGCACACTGAGGCTAGATTTCAGCAGTACCCTCACATTGTAAATAGGATAGGAAAGTGTAAACAAAGATTGGAAATGATTTGGTAAATTTTTTAATATTTTCAAAAGAATATTGATTGATTTATGTAAGCTAGAAAAAAGTTCTCTAGGGGCATGTTAAAGAATTAAAACCTTGAACTTAAATGAAACCATCATGGATAATGGCAAGGAAAAATTGCTAACTGGATGTCTGAATCAAAAATCTAAAAGATCCAGGCAGGCTGGGAGGGTGAACCAAAACCAAGAAGAAGAGACGTTATATGTAGATTTCTGCGGCTATGGAATATTTTTGCTTAAAAAATCTCGGAGAAGAGTCTCACCAACTAATACCAACTTCTTTCACAGCCCTAAAACAAGACTCTACAACTCTCCCAAGGGTCTAGGCCTTAGATGTCGAAGCAGGACTCAGAAGTGAGTGCATCTCCCAGTGCCTCTCATTCTCAAGAGATAAGACAAGTTTATGTTCCTTAAGATACACACAAACCCAATCACAGAGGACTCTGAGCTATTCCTATAATGCAAAGGGGTCTGACTAGGAGGCAGGCACTGCTGTACCAAAGGGGGATGTGTATTAGAAGATACAAGTCCGCTGGTCCCATGAGCTGGCAGCAGACTGGCAAGGGAAATGAGCCCCAAAACTCAATCCTGTGAATTGAGAACTATCTTGTGTTTAATCCAGTCTGCTCTCCTGGACATGCTGGGGAAAATATGGACGTGTTTCAACAGGGAGAAAATAATACATATATAACATATAAACTTTTTAATTTAATGTAAATAAATAAATATGTATGTATATATTTTAGGATGGGGGATGCCTGACTTGACAGTAGATCATGTGAAAAAAAGACCCAGTGGTTTGAACTGACCTCTAGCCCAGCATGAATCAGCACTGTGATAACTTGGCAAATGCTAGCTTGGATTCTATCTAGTTGTGGGAGAGAATGTCCCACTCTATTCTGGGCTGTTCTGTAGTGTTGGCTACTCTTCCAGGCACCTCTAGGGGCCATGGATCATGGGGGCAAAACAAGCCAGATGCTGTCTCAAGCAGGGTAAAGAGGGTAGTGAGAGGGCTGGAGCTCATGAAATCTGAGGAAAGTGGAGACAGGAGGACAAGTCTACCTGAGGAGAAGACTGACACAGACTCTAGGAGCCACCTTCAAATAGTTGGAGAGTTTCTCCACAGAAAAGAGAGAAGGCCTTCTCTCCCACACTGTAGGAAGAATAAGGGACAAGAACAGTATTATGGCCACTAACACCCTGGCCCAAGAAAGAACAAAAAATAGGTTACAGGGAGGTAGATTCTGACTCATTAAAGGCAGAACTTTCATATAACCTGTCTGTCTATAAAAAATGAAGAGGGATAACTTGTCAGAGAAGTCCCTGGCCCTGGAGAGTGTAAATACTAACCCATTTTAAATTCAACCCCCTACCCCACGTGCCCCAATCCCAGTAATTCGGCTCTATTTTTTTAAATTAATATTCATCACCTTCTAACACATTATATAACTTATTATGTCTACTGTTTATTGTATGTCCTCCTCCACTAGAACATAAAATCCAGGACAATAAGGATTTTTGTCTATTGTCGTTCACTTGTATATCCCTAAAACTGTACCTAGGTTGTAATAATGCTTAATAAATATTGAGGAAGGAAGGAAGGAAGGGAGGGAGAGAGGGTGGGGAAGGAGGGAGGAAGGAAGCAGGGAAGGAGGGTTGGTTCAGGGTTGATCAGGGCTCAGGGAAAGGCTGCAAACAATCTCTGAACTCCTTGAAATTAAATGCAAAATTAGGTACATATATGCATTTTCTAGACTGGGCTAATTAAGATCCACACTCAGAAAGATCCATGACCTAAGGAAAGGCTGAGAATGCCTGGCGCCAATGGTCCCTGCTTAGAGCAAGGGGTTGGATCTGAAAGATTCCCACCAACTCTCAGATTCCACAGTTCTGTGAAAATGCTGGAGTGCCCAGTCTGGAGGGAGCCGGGTCAGGATATTAAGGCCAATAACACCCTGGGGGCCCAAGAACCATGGGAGCCCGGAACAGGGCTGTGCGGCACGATGGCTGTCCTGGGCTCAGCAGCAGACGAGGGGACACGATGCCCCGATGGCTCCTAAGCCTGTCTTCTCACCATCCTGCCCTCATCCCCTCAGTCAGACACAGGGGCTGCAGTTGCTGAAAAGCTGTGATCCCTGTGTGGTGCGGGTGGGAGGAGACTTCTAAATGGCGCAGAGCAACCATGAGCCGCAAGCTGCAGCAGCAGCAATTCTCAGCCCTGGCACCACCGCAGTCACACGGTTCCCTAACAGCTCTGGCAGAGCTCCCCCGAGTGTGACTGGGATGGATACTTCCCAACACCCGCTTCCTCTGCAGGACCAGGGTCAGATAGAGAGGCTGGCTGCTTCAAAGGAAAAAGGAGGGAGGTACCTGGTATTTTCACACAGAGCAGTGGTATTTGTGCAATAAAAATTCAGGCATATGATACTGTACCAAGCAATAGGACAAACAGTGGTGTTCAATAAATACTTGTCTTCATTGTTCATTTATTAATTCAGCATCTCTCAGTCCTTCCATCTATCCCATCCTCCATTCCCCACACCCCCTCCCATCTCATGCAGTATTCAGCACACACACACATGCACACACGCACATGTATACTGCCCCCTTACCATGAAGCTGTCCAGTTTGATAATGGCTGTGCGTTCAATACAAGCCCTCAGGTTAACAAAAGCCAAAGGACCCAGACGGTTACCTCCTTGTCGTTGTCTGTGTGGATGCAGTTCTTGTCTGGGTTCAGATCAACCACTCTAGCTTTGATCCACTCTACACCAGATGGAATCACACTCGCTGTGGGACGGCCAGATGAGGCTAATGGTTTGGCACCAGCTCCCACCAGGGTCCAGATTGGCTGGTAGAAATGTCTCTAAGAAACAAAGTATTGGGAGATTCATTTCAGTGTGAGGCCGATCAAAAGGGTCATAGCTCAAAGTACATGAGCTAGACTCTCTCAGTTCTTCCCTCCAGACCCTTGGAGCATCACAGAGAAAAGTCTCCAGAAGGTTAGTCTTCCCCCCACCGACTCCACTGACGTCTCCTACTGTGTTAAGCTCTGAAGGGCAGTCACCAACAAAAGAATTCTGCCAAGATCAGCGAAAAAAGCCATAAACTATCTTTAGTGAGCACTGTATTATTTATTGCTTAAAGTAGATTTGGTGTTTAACATGTACATGTTACATATACATGCATATGAACACACACACATTATTAATCCATATATGTGCACGGATATAAAGAAAAAGTAAGCCCCCAAACCTAAATACGGTTCCTCAGAAATTTGTGAGGTGAGTCTGAAAAGTTTACTGCCGCTTTGGGGATGCTCAAAACTTCATTAACTTCCCACTGTGTTTCCCAAGCCCATGGGGAGGACTACAGACATCCCCTATCAGCACTAGGATCCCTCTTCTCCTTTCTCAGAGGCATCAGATCCCACCATGATACCCAAACTTCCAGTGTTTTCTGGAGTTCTTCTGCTTCAAATGGTCCACTCTTGATCTCAGTTAGTTGTGAAAGTTCTAGGCTTGGGGCCAAAGGGTATATTGGCTTAATGGTCTCTGAGAATTCCAACGCATCCATGGAGCAGACCGGGAGACCAAGAGATCTCAACTTTCTCAAAACGCCTCATATTGGCTAGACAGAATTGCCAACACCCCCAGAGAGTGAAGAGGACATAAGTAACAGCTCTGCAATCTCCGTACAGCCATGATGCATGGAATCAAAGATAAGGGGGTTAGGGCTTCCCTGGTGGCGCAGTGGTTGAGAGTCCACCTGCCGATGCAGGGGACACGGATTCGTGACCCGGTCCGGGAAGATCCCACATGCTGCGGAGCGGCTGGGCCCGTGAGCCATGGCCACTGAGCCTGCGCGTCCGGAGCCTGTGCTCTGCAATGGGAGAGGCCACAACAGTGAGAGGCCCGCGTACCGCAAAAAAAAAAAAAAAAAAAAAGATAAGGGGGTTAGAGGTCTCCAGTTGTGAGAGCTCCAGCTGTGAGAGCTCAACGATTTCAAGTCCATCTTGAAGAGAAAAGGGAACGAAAATACAAACTTGGATTATTTTTTAGACTGCAAACAAGCACGAGCTCTAGCAATCACTAAACCAGACACAGGAGGGAAAGTGCCAAAGGCCTGAGCCGCTGGCAGCTCCTGTGACAGCCCCTGTCATGCACTTCCTCACAGAGCAGGACAGACTCCATTCTGGCCTCCTGAATTGTGTCCAGTGCCTTGGAGGGGCCTGTCTCATCACAAAGAGTAGCCCCACTGGGAGGCCTTCCGTGGGTTAGCTACAATCCACCACAGGCCACCTGATACAGCTCTCAGGCCACTGTCATTTAAAATGTTGTCCCTGAATTAAAGTCACTTTTAAAAGGAAATAGACGGAGAGTGCCCTCCAGTCTCCCCACAAATCACAACGTATCAGTTGGAGATTGCAAAAAAGCCCTGGGCAGCCTCGTTTGGTACTGGGAAGACTTCCTGAAAAGGACTGTGCCTTTCTTGCCCTACCCTCTCCACCAAACCAGCACCAGATCCATTTTGCTTTTTCCTCCCAAAGATACAGCTTCCCACTGGTGCACACCCAGTTCCTTAGGAAACATTAAGCCAACCGCCAAAAATCTTGACTATTTTTTGAAGCTTTGGACAATCTTAAAATATTTTTCATGAAATAGTGCCTTACAAACACTTCCCAACTTCCCACCTCGTGTCTGCTACCTTTTTGTGCTTTATAATCTGTTTATAATCTCTTACACTTAAATTTCTCAAGCCCACTGACACCTTTTCAGTGGGTTTTCACCTTTTCCCCACCGCCCCTCAACTCATCACCCTTTCTCCAGACTGGAACAGGGAAAGGAAAGTGCAACGGCCACTGATTTTCCTCTGGACATGAGACCGAAGGTGGAGGACGACACGAGTTGAATTGTTTCTCTCCAAAAAATATGCTGACGTCCTAACCCCAGGACCTGCGATCGTGACCTTATTTGGAAATAGGGTCTTTGCAGATGTAATCAAGTTAAGATGGGGTCACGCTGGATTAGAATGTCCTTGACTCTCTAATATCTATCCATCAGACTATCTAACGTCTAATCCAATGATTGGTGTCTTTATAAGTAGGTCGTGTGAAGACACTAGGGCCACACAGAGAGAAGGCCATGTGAAAACAGAGGCAGAGACTGGAGTGATCTACAACAAGCCAAGGAACACCAAGGACTGTCCACAACCATAGAAACTAGGAGAGAGGCATGAGACAGCTTCCCCTTCCCCCTCAGCCTTCAAGGGGAGCATGGCTTTGCTAACACCTTGGTTTTGGGCTTCTAGCCTCCAGAACTGCGAAAGAATAAATTATCTGTTGTTTTAAGCCTCCCCCTTTATGGTAATTTGTTATGGCAGCCCTAAGAAACTAAAAGAGAGAACATAAACCAAGAGATCTGTCCTCGCTCTCTCCCTCCCCCCACCTTCTCCCAATTCTTTTGGACGACCTGCTTTTTGTGCCCAGAAAGAGAAGCACTAACCTGGAAACACGGTGGCCTAGGCATGACAGTCATCCCCAACCCAGCTCCTAACCTACGCATGCATGTGCACGACACACACACACACACACACACACACACACACGCACACATGCACGCACTCAAAAGGGGGAGACCTACCTCGCTGGGCTCAACGATGGCCACATTCTCTGCGCCCACTTTCCTCTTCATGCGGGCAGCCATGGTGATCCCACCACTGCCCCCACCCAGCACCAGCACCTCATAGTGGTTCTTGGCTGCGAGGCTGGCCCCTGTGTGAAGCTGAAGTGGTTTGGCCTGCTGACAGCCCAGCCTGAGGAGGCAGGCAAAGAGTCGGACACGGGGGCCGGACACCACAGCGGCCAGCGGGGTCATCTTCAGGCTGGATCAGGCTAGAAGGAAACAGACAAGGCTCTGTGTAAGGAAGGAGCCACTATGGGACCAAAGCATTTTCATTCAGGGAGGGAAGGGAGGCTGGCATCTGGCCGGCTCGAGCTGGTTGACGCCGTTTCAGCACCACCTCCCCACCTGGCTGTGGTCAAGAGCTTCTTGGGAATGCTCCACAGATGGCTAACAATTGGCTAAGCTTTCCTTTTCTCCCTCTCCTCCTCCTTGCAGGACATCTCAGACTTTGAACCAAGTAAGTCTCATCTTTTAAGTTCTCCTCATAATGTGCCTGTACCTCTCCTTGTCCCTCCCTAAAGCTAGGGCATCATCTACAGTATCCTGCTGTCATCCTTCTCCTCTCAGGCACATTCCTCAATTCTTCCTTTGGCTTTTCAGTCCACCAAATATGTATGAGTCTACAGGTAGACACCTGAACAATCCCTTGCCACAAAGGGCACCTGAGACCTTGCTGAAACAGAAAGAGTCCAGCAAGAAACCCACCTTCTCTGCAGCTCAGAGTTCAGGCCAAGGTAATCAGAGCCTCAGCCCCACTAAGTAGTACCCGGATCTGCCTGCCCAGCGACACACGATTTAAATCACTGGCTACAGACACATAAGCAAAGGCCCTCCATATCTTTGGCAGTTTCAACCAGATGATGCAAAAGCCATAAAAGGAGCCCTGCCTGGTATCATAAAGTTATATTTTATGAAAAGAATCTGCATATGCTGCTGACTAGTCTTTTATTATGTCCACCCAATTCGGTAAATAATCTCCCCGAGTAGTTTTTCCAAGAGACACACTTTAACCTTTAGGAAAAGGTGTTTCTGCTCTGAGCAGCTGGTGCTTTGGCAGTGAGGAAATGAAGGCGTCTCAGAAGCTGGCCTTGGCGTCATGCCATCCATAGATCCAGCCTTACATCTTGGATACAGTCTATTGTATAACTTGAGGGGTCCAGACCAAAATATCTCCCTCCCTGCGTATTACAGCACCCCAAATTCCACCATCAAGCTCAGTCCTGTGGGTTCAACAATGCTCCAGGAACCCTTTATTAAAATGCAAGTACCCAGCTGGGGGATAACACTTCTAGCTGCTAAGCTCACCAACTTCTTAACGGGAACAACTTAATTATATGACTCCCCTGCCCCTCCAGTGGAGAAGAGGAAGGCTACACGAGGGAATTAGAGGAAGCTGGGAGGGAAAAGGAAAGGAAGAAAGAAGTGCCCTGGAAGAGTGAGAAGGAGGGGCCGGAGTGATGATTTTAATTAAGATTAACTCTACTCCAGTGTTTTGGAACCCCTGACAATTTCCTCAATATTTCAGATCTGAAAAGCAACCCAGAGCTGGGGGAAGGGACATGGGGGCTACACAGAAAGTGGGGCAGGCTCATACACTGTTGCCACAAGTTTAAATCAGTATGACCCTTATAGAAAACATTTCTCATCCTTTGACCCTGCATTTCCATTTCTGGGACTCTGTTCTAAGGAATTAACCTCTAATACTTAAGAAGACAAACCTTTACAAAGATATATCTCACATATTCATTCATAATACGTTCAACCCTGAGTTAACTGGTTTGTGGATTGGATCTGATTACGTCCTGGTTACAGAAAAAACAACTGCAGGCTCCACACTGGCCAAGGAAGGCTCAGGCTCCAGACTATTCTAACCAAGGCTAATTTATGATTACTTCTCTTTTAAATATGGCGGGGGGGTGCGGGGAGATGGGCAGGAATAGCCATCTGCTTGTTAAAACTTTGGTGAAGGGTTAAGTAAAATATGGTTACACAAGATGACCTATGTAGTCTTTTCAAATTATGTTTACATAATTAGCCTTTTCCAGAATAATTACGTAACGATCAGGATATAAACTGGAATTACAATATGAGCTCAACTATGTAAGACAAAGTGTATTTTAAAAAAATAGCAAAATGTTAACACTGGGTAAGTGGTTTTTCTCTGGGTTTTAGAATAATGGGTGATTTTGATTTCTTCTGCTTTTCTGTATCTTATAAAATCTCTACTGTACACATATATTAATGTTAAAATAATGAAATCTATTTTGATGACAATAAGAAACATGTACTAAGTCCTTTACATAAACATTTAACTTGTGAGATGGCTGTCATTATCATCCCCATTTTACAGATGATAAAACTGAGGCAGGGAGCTCACAAATGGTGGGCTGTGATTTGAACCTGGGCACTTCAGTGCCAGAGCCTCTGCTTTAAACCACTATATCTATTATCTCTATCAATAACAACAAAACAGTGCTTACATGATAATCTTAAATGAAAAAAATCCAGATATCTTTTCCACACTTCCCACAAAAGGGAAACCATTTTTTGCACGGTACTGACACCTAAATATTAGCAATGTTTTGATAACACTATAATTGATTTTTTCCCTCTTCTTTGCATGTGCTTTTCTCACGTTTTCTTTAATGAGCTTTAAATTTTAAAAATCACTCAATTTGGTTTTACTTGTTTGGTTGGGTTTTTTGTTTGTTTGTTCTTTGTTTCTTAATCATTGAGGAGTGGAGGAAATCACCAGCTAGGATATTGCTGTTTGCTAGGGAAGAAGATATTTTATGGTGAATAGACAGTCTTCACATCCTGCCTTTCTATATGTCCACAGAACAACGGAATCACAGCAAAACTCCTCACTTGCCTTTTAGGGAAACCACTGTTTCATGGTCCTGACACAACATCTTAACTCCATGGAAAGAGTTACAAAATAATGATCTAAAAGGAGGCCTGGCTAAGTTTCTGCTTTCTAACCACGCCATCTGAGGCTCTTCAACCCCCTAATTCCCTTCCAGCCTAATACCCCATGGTTCTCCTCTTGAAAGAGGAAGAGTTTATGCAAATACTTCCCTCATTCAGCCAAGAAGGCTAGTTCTGTTTTATTTCAGCAGTTACCCATAGCCTATTTCTGGATTCAGTGTAAATAAACACAAAGTCCTCTGAACCAGTTCTATCAACTTCATTAAAAACAGTCATCAAGCAGAATATCCTGGTCTTTGCAGTCAAATTTCATTTGTGAACCATAAACAAAAATTTCACAAACATAAAAGAACGTGTTAGAGGAAATGTTCCAAGCTTGAAAACACTTGAAAATCTCAGGAACACTCCCATTCTAACAATGTAATGTCATCCTCACTTTCGGATCAGAAAAACCAGAACCACAATCTAATGCTATTTGTGGAGAAGGTAGGGCATGATACGAAGTCAAAGACCAGAAAAAACCCAGGACAATAATGCATAATCATAATTTTTTAGTATCCCACTTTGCAACTGTGGTATAATAAAATATATATATTTGCCCTTTATTCCCTGTTCATGGTACAAAGCTCCTAAAACCCTTGGAATTTCCTGGGTGACAGGAGTTGTTATTCAATAGCAAATAATAATAAGGAGCCCCTTTCAACCATAACTGTTAAGGAAGCGACTCAGGATGGGACCCCTAGATAGCTTCACGATGGAGGCCGTTCACCAGAAAGACCAAACATGTCATTAGAGGGTTGGAATTTTCAGCCCCGCCCCCAGTCTCTGGGAGGAAGTGGGGCTGGAGATTGAATTCTATAAAAACTCTTGAACAGGGGCTCCTCTGGTGGCACAGTGGTTAAGAATCCGCCTGCCAGTGCAGGGGACACGGGTTCAAGCCCTGGTCCAGGAAGATCCCACATGCCGTGGAGCAACTAAGCCCGGGCGCCACAACTACTGAGCCTGTGCTCTAGAGCCCGCGAGCCACAACTACTGAGCCCACGTGCCGCAACTACTGAAGCCCGCGCGCCTAGAGCCCATGCTCCACAACAAGAGAAGCCCCCGCAATGAGAAGCCCGCACACCGCAAGGAAGAGTAACCCCCGCTCGCTGCAACTAGAGAAAGCCTGCGCACAGCAACAAAGACCCAACACAGCCAAAAATAAATAAATTAATTAATTAAAAAAAAAAAACCTCTTGAACAATGAGATTCTGAGAGCTTCGGGGTTGGTGAATGTGCTGAAGTCCTGGGAGGGTGGTGACACACCCAGAGAGGTCATGGAAGCTCTGTGGCACCCCCCCCCACCCTCTCCCCCCACCCCAGCCCATACCTTGCCCTACGCATCTCTTCCATTTGGCCATTCCTGAGTTGAAATAAGCTTTATAAGAAACTGGTAAGCATAAGTGAAGTGTTTTCCTGAGTTCTGTGTGTCATTCTAGCAAATTATCAAACCTAAGAGGGCATCCTGGGAGCCCCAAAATTTGTAGTCAGGCAGGCAGAAGTGTGGGTCGCCTGGGATGCCATTTGCAGCTCTGGGAGCTAACATCAGAACTGAACTGTTGAACACCCAGTTGGTGTCAGAGAACTGGCTGGTGTTGGAAAAGACATACACCTGGTGTTAGAAGTAGTGTCAGAAAATATCGACAGGAACCAAGAGAAATTTCTGACATTGACCTAAACCAAGTCTGGAGCAACAATCAAGAAAACAGACAATTGAAGGAAGCAGGTCACACAATCTTAACCAGAATGAAAAAAAAAAGGAAAGGCCAAACTTGACCCTGAAGTCAACAGAAAAGAAATAAAAAACCTCTGTCAACAAAATAACTAAGGAGCATAAATCTAAGTCTGAGTCTCCCTAGAAGGTAGCCTGAAACACATCTACCTGTTAGGTTAAGAAATAAGAATTACCCACTAACGATGCAGACGAATGCAGCTGCTTTCTCTCTACCCTCTTACAAGGTGAAACACACACTTTTTAAAAGAATCAATAAATAGGGCACAGTTAACTTTCATTTAACAAGTGGCACATTTATTTAATTGAAAAAAATGTATTTCATGTAACAAATACATGTCCTAGTTAAATAATGTCATGCTTTTAAGTTAGATAAAAATTCAATTAATGCTAAATCAATTGAGGGATTCCTTCAAAGAATCAAAATAAATGCTTTGTTACAGCTGTAGTCTGACTGAAGTAAAATCCCTGCTGATTGAAAAATAATACAGCCTGCTAGGCATCTCCTACTTACATCGCTGGCTGCTGACTCCAGACCCCCTGGTCTAGACAAGTCTTTGGGACTCCCCCACCTCTCACAGCCAGCCTTTCTGGGACAAGCCACAGACTGCCAGTGTCGAGAGCTCTCTAATCCTATGCCACGTGCATGCCACTCACCAGGTGTCAGCTAGGACACTTGGCCCAGTTCAAAAAGAGCTGGCCTCTAAACAAGGATTATTCAGAGCATCTTAATGAAAGACCCAACAGGCCAGCAAGACTTAGCCAACCTTTCAGCTATTTTTGCTCTTGAGGAAACAGGGGGTTTTTGTATGGGTCACAACTGTCTTATCTCAAGCCCATGCCAGGCTGGGCCCTCATTGCTTTCGGTTTCAATAACTACAAGGCCAACCTTTATTATATCGTCTTTGTAGAAAACTTCAAAAATCAAAGAGGAAAACAGACAATGAACAGCCTCCACCTCTTACCACCCACCCCATTCCTCCTACCTGACCTCTGGACCTCCAGCTTCCCAGCCAAGCTTATGCTGAGCTGTGATGTCCTGAGGGTCTGGATCCCTGTGGGTCCCAGTCTCTGAGACACAAGTGAACCTTGTCTACACAGCATGGGTTGGGCTTACACCTAGTGTGCAGGTGGTAAGACTCCTGGAAGGCTCTTCCTCCTCCATTAGCTCCTCCCCCTTAGGCTTCCTGGGCCTTTTAACTTAAATCAGCCAAGGCTATCATCAGTTATTTACATCTCTCAACAAAATTACTTCCAGAAGACAGGGTTCGATAAGAAAAAGTAGGGAGAAACTATCATAATAATAATAGCTAACATTTACTGAATGTTTACTAGTTGTACTTATGCTGTCTCAGAGGCAATAACTTTGTAAAGAGGGTGTTAGTATCCCCATTTTACAGACGAGAAAATTGAGGTTGAGTGTAAAGTTAGAGCACCTGCCTAAGGTCACCTCACTGATTAAAGAGCAGAGTTTAATTCAAACTTACTCCTCAATTGAGTTCTCACAGTGTTAGACCTAAGAGATAATTCAGGGAAAATGCCTATCAGCTGAATTTTATTTAATTCAAATGTAAAGTAACTTGTGCCCCAGGGAGTGAGTTGGGAGGGAATATATGATACTAAATTTTAGCTTACTAAACAAATTGGAAGAAAAAAATTTTAAGTTTTTTGGGGGATGAGTGAGGTAGAATAATAGTATTGATGTAAGTTTTTTTTTTTTTTTAAACATCTTTATTGGGGTATAATTGCTTTACAATTGTGTGTTAGTTTCTGCTTTATAACAAAGTGAATCAGTTATACATATACATATGTTCCCATATGTCTTCCCTCTTGCGTCTCCCTCCCTCCCACTCTCCCTATCCCACCCCTCCAGGCTGTCACAAAGCACCGAGCTAATATCCCTGTGCCTTGCGGCTGCTTCCCCCTGATGTAAGTTTTTATGGGCCCTTAAATTTTTAAAATACTGGGATTCTTGCAGTTTAAATGATTTGGAATTTGCTCAAAAATATTACAGGAGGTGAGTAGGTAGGAGTGTAGATGACATCAGATTGGCCATGAGTTGATAATATTTTTTTTAATTGAAGTATAGTTGATTTACAATGTTTCAAGTGTACAGCAAAGTGATTCCATTATATATATATATATATATATATATACTTTTTCAGATTCTTTTCCATTATAGGTTATTACAAGATATTGAATATAGTTCCCTGTGCTATACAGTAGGTCCTGGTTGTTTATCTATTTTATATATAGTAGTCTGTATCTGTTGCCAAATACAAATTTATCCAAATTCCAAATTTATCCCTGCCCCCCCTTTCCCCTTTGGTAACCATAAGTTTGGTTTCTATGTCTGTGAGTCTACTTCTGTTTTGTAATTGTAAATAAGTTCATTTGTATCATTTTTTTAGATTCCACATATAAGTGATATCATATGTTGTCTTTCTCTGTCTGACTTATTTCACTTAGTATGATAATCTCTAGGTCCATCCACATTGCTGCAAATGGCATTATTTCAGAGTTGATAATAATCTGAAGCCAATTGATGGATATATATATGGGCATTCCTTGTGGTAATCTATGAATTTTTGTATATGCTGGAAAGTCTCCTCAATAAAAAATTAAAATGAACGAATGAATGAAACAGCAAAAAACAGAAATCAAAACACAGTATGTCAGGGTGGACATTACCTTTGCTCTTTAGTCACTGAAATGTTAAGGTCTAAGTATATTTCAAGTAATAGCAAGACAACAGAAATACAAGAAGTAGCAACACAATTACAACACTTCCCTCCCAAGTGCCTAGAGCTTTACAATTCACAGGACCCATACCTGAGTCTACACTGGAGGTATCGATACCACTTTACAAATGGGAAAACTGAGGCTCAGAGGGCCGAGGTGATCTTCCAAAGGTCACCTGAATCTGCAGCAGGGTCAGAGCTACAGTGAGTCCTTTCCGTGAACAGCAACTTTTTCTGAATGCCCTTTGGAGCAGCAGTGCAGGCATTAGCGGGAGCCTGCAATTCAGAGGTGGAGAGCTCCCAGTCTGGACCTTCTCCCAGCTCTGAATCTCAAGATGACCTCTTTGCTGGGGCTCCACATGCCATCCCCCAGAAGGGCAGCCCTCCAGGCAGGGGCAGATCCAGGTTTTATGGGCATTGAAGCCTGTACACGTTGGAGACCCAAAATTACAAATACAAAATTAGATAGTTAATACTAATTTGGAATGAGAAAACAAGTCCAAATAAATGTCTGGATCCTTGATGAGTCAAGACTCTTCTGAGATCTCTTTTAGGCAGTTTATCAGAAACATAAGCATAATGCTTTCTGGTTATAACCTGGCTACCCCTCTGCTCCTGGAGCTCCCAGCACCCACAGAGCCCTGTGCAAGAGAGAGGCCCAAAAGCTTAAACTTCATTTGCTTCCGGGTAAATCCACCTCTAGTGCCTACTGCACTCCTCTAGGGCACTCTGCCCACCCACCCCTCTGGGACTCACTGAACTGGCCTGGTCCCGCCCTCTACCAGTTCTCTGCAAAAGCCCCTCCCACCCCTTGCCAGCATACCATGGCTACTTTGGACAATCTGAAGCTACATCCTGACCCCTATTGTAAAACTGGCTCATCACTGTACCATCTCAGACTCCGATGTGCCAGGCACTGTGCTAGGCACTAGAGGTAGACATATCATCCCCATTTTACCAGCTGAAAAAAGTGAGGCTCTAGGAGACTGGTTACATCAAGGCCACACAGCCAAAAAAGGACAAAACCAGGATTAAACCAGAGGGGATGGAAAGGAGAGAGGGAGAGAACCAAAGCAAACATCATCACTTTCCCTATTATACGAAGGGCACTCCTGGAAATTGGCTCACACAATTATGGAGGCTAAGCCCCAAGATCTGCAGTCAGCAAGCTGGAGATCCAGGAGAGCCAATGGTGGAGTTTCAGTCCAAAGGAACAGCGGGCTAAAGACCCAGGTAAAGCTGATGTTTCAGTTCAAGTACCAAGGCAGGAGGAAACCAATGTCCCAGGTCGAGGCAGGCAGACAGGAAGGGTTCTCTCTTCCTCGTGTGAGGGTCAGCCTTTTTGCTCTATTCAGACCTTCAACTGATAGGATGACACTCCCCACACTGAGGAGGACAATCTTCTTTCCCCAGTCTACTGATCCCTCCAGAAACACCCTTATAGACACACCCAGAATAATGTTTAACCAAACATCTGGGCACCCTGTGGCCCAGTCAAGTTGACACATGATATTGGCCATCACACCCTCTGACTTAAACTATAAAAGGGCAGGTCCAAATATGGAAAAAATCTCAGGAAGGAAATTGTCACTGTGACTGGATTGCCAGGAAAATACCAAACGTTGCCCCCCAAATGCTATGGTACCTTAACGTGATCTCATCTCAATCTGAAGTACATGCAAGTATGCAGGCATATTTGTGGCACTTATCAAGGGCATTGAATAAGACACTTCATGAAACCTTCCTGGAGATATTTTGAATCCTACTATATTAATCATGTTTTTAATTTCTGTATTTTATGATTGTTTGACATTTGGGGGCTTTGTTAATCCTAAAGAGACTGCCCCTCTCAGGGCTAACCAACTCCTAAAGACAGTACACAACTCAGTCTAGGAGCACACCTTTGATAAGTAAAGCCAACAAACCCAGAGTCCATACCCGAACCACTTCCTCTGTCTGGCTTTTACATTCCAGAAGGCAACATTCTTCTGCCCTAATCATCCCAGGACCAGACATCAGACAACTAGGGCCGTCCCTATACGCCAGAGCCCACTAAAATTATTCAAATTAGCCAATCCCAAACCTGGTCCGCCTGTTCCCCCTGCCTCATGAAAACCACATTACAGGTTTTCCTTAATTGTTCTGCCTCCTGACCAACCTGCATGCTTCCCCACGTGGCCCTGGTACATGGTGTACCAGGCCTCCCATTCCTAGGGAACTCGGAGTCAAAACTTTGTCCTTCGTGGCGGTCATCTCCTGATGTGCTGGTTTCACCATGCCTCACTGAAAACAAATCCCAGGTACATTTTAATACACTACATTAAAGTGCATTCACTACTGTCCAGTCAGATGGAAGATTTTACATGTTTAACAAATTTTGCTCTACTCCTTCTCCTTACAAACTCGCTGAACTGTCAGGTGGCATTTAAAAAGCAATTTAATTACATATTACTGTTGAATGCTATAATTATGTGAGTGAGTGAGCCAAGTTTTGCAACTAAATAACATAGCTACGGTATGATTTTTTAATGCAATAATTACTCCTGAAGAATACAGCACCGGGTGGTCCTCTCTTTTGTCCCACTCTATTAATGTACTGAAACGGGATATCTTCTCCAACAAGGAAAGTTTTCCCATATATTTTAGCCATTTAACCTTGATAAAAGAGAGGTGTCATCAGCCAGAAGTGCTCAAAAAACATCACCTAAGCTATATTTTTATTTACAGATTTATTTCCTACACAAAAGGTATGCAGATTAAATTACATTTAGCTATGCTAAATGTGCAATCATATCTTTATGGAAAGAGTTACATGAAATCTGCATGGCCACAATACTGCTGTATCTAAGAACGTTTCTACAAGTATTCGTTGAGTACCTACTACATACAAGGACCTGTGCAGATGGACAGAAATTTCCCCACCCAGTCCTGGTCCCATTCCCAGTC
Organism: Delphinapterus leucas; assembly: GCF_059928025.1. Classification (NCBI taxonomy): domain Eukaryota; kingdom Metazoa; phylum Chordata; class Mammalia; order Artiodactyla; family Monodontidae; genus Delphinapterus; species Delphinapterus leucas. The sequence continues at coordinate 93,078,871 of NC_143130.1, forward strand.
TATTAGCTTTAGATGCTAATGGAAGAACAGCAGAGCTTGCCAGTTACTGATAAGGTAGGCCAATAATAAGGTGAGCCAAATTTCAGGGGAAAGGTGTTTGGTTGGTTTTGGCCACACTGTGTGGCCTGCAGGATCTTAGTTCCCCAACCAGGGATCAAACCCAGGCCCCCTGTAGTGGAAGCGTGGAGTCCTAACCATTGGACCACCACAGGATTCCCCAAGGGAAAGTTTTTTTTAACATTAGAATGTCTAATTTAAATATTGGAAGGTTAAAGGTAGTGAGATGTGTGTACATCTTTCCCTTTCTAGCTTGAGTAGGGATGTGTCCTAGTGCTTTGTGTTTTCCTCTACACTCAATAGAGTGTTTCTGAATTAATTAAGTACTACCTTCATTCACTGTGTACACATCTGACATACAAAGGTACTGAATAAATCCATCCATCTGCTAATTCATTCTATGCTCTAAATGTTTGTGCCCTCCCAAAATTCATACGTTGAAATCCTAACTCCCAAAGGTTATGGTATTAGTAGGTGAGGCCTTTGGGGGTGATGAGGTTATGAGGGTGGAACCCTCATGAATGGGATTAGTGCCTTATAAAAGAAGGTCCGGGGAGATCCCTCACCCCTTCTACTATGTGAGGACACAGGGAAAAGACATTGGCCCTGACTCAACTATGCTGGCACCTTGATCTTGGACTTTCCAGACTCTAGAACTGTTAGAAATAAACTTCTGTTGTTTATAAGCCACCCAGTCTGTGGTACAGTAGTCCCTCCTTACTCACAGTTTTTCTTTCTGTGGTTTCAATTATCCACAGTGAACTTCAGTCCAAAAATATTAAATGAAATTAAATTTTTAATTTCAGAAATAAAAAATTCGTAAGTTCAAAACTGCATGCCATTCTGAGTGGTGTGATGAAATCTCACGCCATCCCACTCCACCCCACCTGGGACATCAATCGTCACTCTGTCCAGCGTATGCTGCCCCTTAGTCACTTAGTGGCCACCTCGGTTATCAGATCAACTGTATTTCAGTGCTGTGTTCAAGTCACCCTTGTTTCACTTAATGAAGGCCCCAAAGCACAAGAGTAGCAATGCTGGCAATTTGGATTTGCCAAAGAGAAGATGTAAAATGCTCCCTTTAATTGAAAAGGTGAAAGATCTCGACTTAAGAAAATAAAAGAAATCATATACTGAGTTTGCTAAGGTCTACAGTAGGAATGAATCTTCTATCCATGAAATTATGAAGAAGGAAAAAGAAATTCGTGTTAGTATTGATGTTGCACCTCATACTGCCAAAGTTACAGCCCCGGTGTGATAAGTGCTTAGTTAGGATGGAAAAGGCATTAAATTCATACAGCAAGATATTTTGAAGACCACATTCACATAACTGTCATTATAGTACATTGTCATAATTGCCCTATTTTATTATTGTTGTTGTTAGTCTCTTACTGTACCTAATTTATAAATTAAACATTATCACAGGTATGCACATAGAGGAAAAAACATATATATACAGGATTCGGTACTATGCATGGTTTCAGGCATCCACTGGGGCGGGGGGAGGGGGATGGGTCTTGGGACGTATTCCCCCACCGATAACAGGGGGCTACTGTATTTGTTATAGCTGCCCAAACAGACTAAGACAATTACTGAGATCCTATCCTTCATTACGCCAGGAGCTGTGCTGGGAAAATAACCAGTGAACGTGTCACATCAGGTCCTTGTGCTGATGGAACTTACATTCTAGTGGAATGGAGTACACGTTAGCCCCTCAACCCCGGCTATTATTCCCTTCTGAAATGCCCCTTCCTGTCTCCTCATCTTAGCCGTGGCCCAAAGTGCAGTCCAAGTCCCAGCTTCTCTAGTCCCTCCAGCCCAGGTTGGTTCTACAAGTCATGGTACCTGTCTTGCCCTTCTTGGAGCTTTCTTGTGGTCGCTGTTATTTGTTGACATTTTGATGCATATGTTTTCTCAGAGAAATTGAAACCTCTTGATGGTTGGAGACTCTGGTTCTAACTCTGGTCCCATCTATCCCCACAACGCTTACCGAGTATCTGGGCCCTTCTTGTCAACCCTGGGGTCCAAACAGTTGGTGGCAACAGGCAGGAAACCTCTGCAGCCTACCAGGAGTGCAGCACTGTCTAGCCACCTCCTCAGGGACAGTTGCCAGAAAATGAGGCACCTGTATTTTCCACCACCTACATCATCTCTGGATTAGGGGAAGGAAAGTTGGTGCTGGCTTCCAAAAATCTGGGTTTATATCCCGTATCTTAGATTTAACTAGCAGAAGCAAAGTACAATGTAATCAGTATGAGCTAAACACCTTAGGTGTTTTGAGGAGAGAAGAAATAATCAATGAAAACTTGGTGAAACAGAATCTGAGCAGCAGGTAAAAGATCGGCAGCATTTGGACAAGTGGAGATGCTATGAGAGGGAACAGCATAGGTAAATGAATCAAAGAGTAGGCTACTGCCCTCCAGACCTCTCTCCAGCCTTCTCTGCCCTCTCCAAACCCTGGGAGCTGACCTGCGAGGTGCGCATCAGCTGGCCTCCCTGGTCCTCTGGCTTCCAGTTGGATTCAGCCAGTGGGAGGCACCAGGAGATCAGAGGATGCGAAAAGAATGAAATTCGCATATTTATTCCCCAGACCCCTCCCAGCCAAGCCTCAGCTGAGCAATGCTGGATTCCTCCAGCTGAAGGCCTTGGTTCCTATGGGGTGGCCTTCCCCTCAGCTACCGCCCTGACTCAGGGTTCTAGTAATCACTCCCTCTACTTGCTTCTTCAGGCCCCAAATCAATACCATTGCTTCACCACTCTTGTTGGTTCCCTTCAACCCTGCCCACATCTTTGTAAATAGTTGTTTCATTAAACCCTTAACAGCACTGTTTGAGTGTGCCAAGTGTTTCACAAGACCCTGACTAATAAGCTGGGAAGGCCAAGCAGATATGACTGATACTGAGAGGAGTAGATAATAAAGAAACATCATAGCCCGATTATAAAGGGCCATGCCAGGGAACTGAGGCTTTATATATCAAAGTTTTCAGAACAGAGGGGAAAGCTTTGCGAAAATCAATCTAGTGTCCAGGAGAAAATTAAGTCAAAAGAGAGACAAAACCAATTCTGGACATCAGTTAGGAGACTAGTACAGAGGTCCAGGTATAATGATAAGGGCCTGATTCAGTGCTAGCAATAGAAATACAAATAAAGGGCTTCCCTGGTGGCGCAGTGGTTGAGAGTCCGCCTGCCGATGCAGGGGACACGTGTTCGTGCCCCGGTCCGGGAAGATCCCACATGCCGCGGAGCGGCTGCGCCCGTGAGCCATGGCCACTGAGCCTGCGCGTCCAGAGCCTGGGCTCCGCAACGGGAGAGGCCACAACAGTGAGAGGCCCGCGTACCGCAAAAAAAAAAAGAAAAGAAATACAAATAAAGATTCAGATAAGACAGAGGTAAGGGAAAGAGAATGACTGGATGAGAGGTAAGAAGGGCCCCTGTGGGGACGGAGCCAAAGTTGAATCTAGGCAGCTGAAGAGAGAGGCATTGTGTGGACAGAAACAGGGAAGTCTAGGCAAGGGCCGGTCTGGGCTAGTTTGGGACAAGTTAGGGATTTGGGAGATAGAATCCCAAATGCTAGAATGAGCATGGCATAACTGTGGACAAGGAGAAGAGAGCCTAAGCTGGTGCCAACTGGGAAGACAGAGAAATAAGACTGTATAGGCATATTAAGTAAAATTTAGGGTTGGAGGCTTAATCCTAGACAATTCATAATCTCGTCTAGGGGTCACAAAGTAGCAACCTGCAGGCCCAATGCAGACCAGAGCTGTGTTCTGTTTGACTCACAAATTCTGCTTAAATTTTGAATTAGTGCCAACATTAAAATTTTTGGATATCCTACCCTTGAGATTCCAGATTATTGGCCTCTCTGACAACACTGAACCCACATTCTCACATGTCAACTCTCTGCTGGAGCTGAGTCATCACTGCCCATCTAGACCCTGCACGAGGTTCCAGCTCTCACCCAGCCCCACGTGGCCTACGATACTCCTTTGTTACTGCTCAGCCCTAGCTGCACATGAGCTGTGGTCCCTGCTAAAGGCAGTGAGAGCCCTTGGAAGTTCTTAAGGAAACTGCAAAAGACCCCCTGGGGGGGAGTCGAAAGGATGACTTAGAGCAATTCAGTTGAGTTCAGCATTTTTGAGTGTTTACTATGTCCCAGGCACTGTGCTAGGCACTGCAGAACCTGGGATGAATAAGAAGAGTCTATTGTCCCAGGGAAGACCAGGAATATGAAGGTCCATTAAATGGCTGATTCAGAAATTCAGGCACCAGCAAGGGCTTCGAATAGACACGAGAACAGAGATGAAGGTGTGAATGCAAAACAGATGTTGAAGGAATTTTTGTGACAAATTAGCCATAGGGGATAAAGAAGGAAGGATGTGAACCGGGACCTTGTTCAGGTGGCTATACTGGAGAGACAGTGTCAGTAACAGCCCTGGACTACTCAGAGTGCAGTGAAGATCCAAAGCAGCGTGAGAGAGAAGGAAACCACGCCCCCTGAGGGCCCTGAGAACGAAGGAGCCGAAGGAGCTGAGCCCGAGAAGGGATTAGGCAGGTGGCGCCCTTCCTCTCAACCCACCTCCCCATTGAATTCAGGAACTGGATTACTATTTTGTTAACAAATAAAGAAAATGGGGCAATCTTCATTTAGGCCTGCAGGGCCGTGTTGGAACTCTACCTCTAGAGCTGTTACAATGCCAAATGTTTGTTTAAACATGAAGCTGTGAAGGTAGTGCTCTAGTAGTGGACCAAGAGAAAATCATCCAGGCAACAGAAACAATCCCGGACAGCTCCCTGATGATTCAGGGTTTAGAGTCACATTGGGTTTTTTAGTTCCCTAACTCTTTAGGGGGAAACTGTAGGAATTTTCTTTAAAGAATTACTGATTAAGAGTTACTAATGAGGGGGCTTCCCTGGTAGCGCAGTAGTTGAGAGTCCGCCTGCCGATGCAGGGGAAACGGGTTCGTGCCCCTGTCTGGGAAGATCCCACATGCCGCGGAGCGGCTGGGCCCGTGAGCCATGGCCGCTGAGCCTGCGCGTCCGGAGCCTGTGCTCCGCAACGGGAGAGGCCACAACAGTGAGAGGCCCACGTACAGAAAAAAAAAAAAAAAAAAAGAGTTACTAATGAGGACATGGCAATGAAACAGTGGCTCCCTTTGCTACTGAGAAATTTCCTACAAGTTTCCCTAGCCCATGTTCATTTTACAATCAGAGAGCTTTGCAATGGGGGGGGGGGGGACTGACAATTTCACCAAACCATACATTTGCTAAGCAGAAAATAAAAATCCTATTTACAGAAAGAGAATTCTCTCACATTACAACTCCAGAAAAAAAAAAAATAAGACAGTCAATTGGATTATTTCAAATGAAGTTAAAGGTTTTGTCTGAATTACACGGGGGGAAGTGCCTTGTTTCTCTGCTTGTTTTAGCCAGTGGGAGCTTGACCACTCACGTTCTAGTGTATAAATCATCACAATTTAGCTCCCCTTCAACCCCACCATTCACAGTTGGCCTCTAGTCAAGTATACTGAAGGTTTCAATGTTTGCATATGCCTGTGTGTGTCCATCCCGAGACTGTACGACAAGACACACAGGAGAGGGAGGCCTAATGTGGAATTAATTTGCTTCCAGTCACACAGCAGGGATCCACCTTTGCCTTGATCTCCTGAACCCATTCAACGATCACAATAAAATTACTCACCAGCCTCTGGAGTGCTGGAATGCCCACTCAGAGTTTCACATACAAGAAGTCTCTGAGGAGTGGAGTTTCATTATAAACAGGGACTGGCCAATTTGTCAGGCATATTGTTCCATGGAATCCAGCGTGTGAGGTCTTAACACAATGAGAAGAGACTCTTTAATTACACCTTACACATGTGTTGTTTGAACGTGACTGAAGAGATGCCAAGCTCAATACTTTAATGGTTAGGATAGAATGAGGGGGTAGACACAGTAACAGGTGTGCCAGGTGCCCTAAGCTAGTGTCTTTCCTATGTCTGAATAAATGACACAGTTTCCCATTCCTGCAAAAGCCTTGTCTGAGGACATGTCAGGAGTTAGGAGACCCAAGTCCACATTCCAGGTAGTGCCAGGTAGGGCTTGTCCTTAACTATTCTGGGTCATGTTTTCTTCATCAGTGGAATAAAGGATTGGACTGGGTAGTTTCAAAGGTCCCTTCCTTTTTTAAACTCTGTGATCCTCTAAACGAGGGGAAAAGGGAAACAGAGGTTCACAAGCAGATACTCAAACGTGAATACTTGTCCTACTAACTCCATAAATTGACTGGAGCTCTAAACTACTGCAGCAAAGAATGACAATGGTTTGTAACCAAGCCTTGAACATAATCAGAATGGAAACCATATCTCCCTTTCTCTTCCCCCGAGTCTGACACCAGCACCACTGCTGACCATGATTCACTGGGCAGTTGCACTGTGCACTGTCCCAGACACAACAAAAACATCAGAAAAAATTACTGAGGGTTTTCTACGTGACAGGCATTACACTGTGAACTTCACATAATTTCTCACAACAACCCGAGAGGTTGGTATTATTATCCCTGTTTATAAGTGAGGAAACAGACATTGTGGAGCCACGGGCAAGTCGCAACCGCGTTGAGTCCTCTTCCACAAGCGTAAAATAAGTGGATGTGTCCAGTTGGCTTTAAAGGTCCCTCCTACTCTATGACTCAAAACAAGCTTGGATTTGATTACCTAGACCTTGAAAGGCTCACGATTATCGTGCAAGCCCAGTTGGCCAGAAAATAGGATGGCCCGTCACCCACTTAAGGCACCATGCACATGCTCACAGAAATACAAAACCACATTTACTAAACGCAGCACCTCCTTGGGATGTTCTCACACTCTATACTGTAAACAAGGTGATTGTTAAAACACACCATTTTCCTATGAAGACACCATGGGCTGCCTTACAGCAAACTGCCAAGGGAGAAAGAAAGTACCATAGACTGAAATCACCACAGGCCCCAATATTGAGGCCTCCCCCTTCCAGAAGTCAGGGATTGGTCCCAGGATAAAGACACAGATATTCCCTCTCCATTACTGTAGATTGGGCTACAGCTGCAAGTCAGGGATTGGTCCCAGGATAAAGACACAGATATTCCCTCTCCATTACTGTAGATTGGGCTACAGCTGCAAGTCAGGGATTGGTCCCAGGATAAAGACACAGATATTCCCTCTCCATTACTGTAGATTGGGCTAGAGCTGCTGGTTCCCAGCTGCACAGAATGAAAGCTCCCTGAGGGCTGGGCTAGGGTCAAATTTGTAAATTCATTATGACTGGGAAGGAATTACCCCATGGTACTTAAGGATGATCACCAACACCATCATCCCATCACCCACCATGCATTTATAAAAGCATCTGCTCTGTACATGGCTCAGCAGCTAGGCTGGTCATTTGCTTAAGACTGTTTTTCCTAACAGGACCATGAAGGTGAAGAAGGCCTTAATGACCTCAGACAGGATCCAAGGGACAATACAGAGTGTCTGTAGAAAGAGAGCATAAGATATTCTTGGGTAGGTAAAGGAGAGGGGTCCTAAAAGAAAGTGATGGACCTGCTGGGATCACGACTTAGAATAGAGTGCCAAGTTATATTAACTTGTTAGAGCTGCCATTTAAAAAAAAGAGAGAGAGAGAGAGAGAGAGAGAACCCACAGCTAAACAACAGAAATTTATTTTCTCACAGTTCTAGAGGCTGGAAGTTCAAGAGCAAGGTCTCTTGGGGCCCTATGTAATTGCAGCAGTATAATATTTTGATATATTAACCAACTCTTTTCACCTTGAGATTCCCAGTTACCCTGGGAGTCAACCCCACTCATGCAACCAGACATGTGGCACCCACTGCCTCAAGGAGGGTTCACCCTATGGAACTGCAGAACCAAAAGGTCAGATGCTTAGCTTTTGTTTTCAAAAGGCAAGGTCCAGGTTGAATTAGTCTGCCTGATTAACATCAGGCTATCCTACAGCAAAAATTGAACCAGAAATATCAGCGGCTTGACACAAGAAAACTTATCTGGGTTGAGCCTTCCTCCTCCATCTTTTGGCAACATCATTTGGAACACATGGCCTTGAAGGTCAGTGCAACAAAGGAAGAAAGAGAATAAAGAGCTCACATTCAATATAAAATTCCTCACCCTGTGTATTTATTCTGATCAGGCTGCCATAACAAAATACCACAGACTGGGTGGCTCAAACAACAGAAATTGATTTCTCACAGTTCTAGAGGCTAGAAGTCCAAAATCAAGGTGTCAGCATGTTTGGTTTCTCATGAGGCCTCTCTCCTAGGCTTGGACCTTCTTATGCCCTCAAATGGTCTTGTCTCTGCACACCCCTGGTGTCTTTTCCTCTTCTTATAAGGACACTAGTCATAATGGATTAGGGCCCCACGCTTACGATCTCATTTAACGTTAATTACCTTTTTAAAGGCCCTCTCTCCAAATAGTAAGATCCTAAGGTACGAGGATTAGGGCTTCCACATATGAATTTTTGAGGGGACACAATTCAGTTCATAACATCAGCATTTGCCCTCTTCAAAGTTACAGGCGTAGACAGACCCAGCGTGCTCTAAATTTACTGTTCTTTACAAAGTTCTCTCCCCATCTCTCTGCCCCAACTTAGCAATTTTACAAAGTAAACCACAGGGTTCACTAGCTGGATCTACTTTTCTTCTTCCTATTACCATCCACATTTATTGGATTACATAGACTTTTTTTTTTTCCCCTGCATGATTATTTATTTTTTTATTTTTTTCAGAATTTATTTTCCTTCTTTATTTTATTTTATTTTTATTTTTTTAACATCTTTATTGGGGTATAATTGCTTTACAATGGTGTGTTAGTTTCTGCTTTATAACAAAGTGAATCAGTTATACATATACATATGTTCCCATATGTCTTCCCTCTTGCATCTCCCTCCCTCCCACCCTCCCTATCCCACCCCTCCAGGCTGTCACAAAGCACCGAGCTAATATCCCTGTGCCATGCGGCTGCTTCCCACTAGCTATCTACCTTACTACGTTTGTTAGTGTGTGTATGTCCAGGATTACATAGACTTTTAAGGCTGGGAATTAAGAAGCAACTAGCTGGCTTTAGGTCTAGTCTAGGCAGCTTGTAGCAACTTTCACCTTCTGCCCCTTTTTATCAAATCTTCAAGGGTCATAGAGGAGTTATGTAATGGGTGACGGAGCAGGGAAACGTGAAAAGAGGAAAGAGAAATGTGCATCTGTGTCCAGAAATGCCTCATCATGGGTCTGTCTCCATTCCCTATAAGACAATTTCCTGCGTTACATCACATCAGATTAACAGGCCTAGACACAGGCAAGATGGAGGAGAAACTGTTCTGCAAAGGAGTTCTAGTTTCCTATCAACACTCAATTTCATTTTCTCTGGCAAAACACCAGCCACACAGACCCACACGCCCAGACCCATAGGCCCTGATTGACATTTCAAGCCCTCCAGCTCCAGCTGTGTTTCTACATTGTTCAGCCAGTAGGAAAAAGCAGCTCGAATTTTAAGCAGAGTCATTTCGCAAACCACCAGCTGTCTCCTGGATAAATTCTGGGTTTTTTAGATGTAGTTACAAGCAACCCTCTCCAATGCACTTATTCATTCAAACAATATTTATTGACTACATTCCATGTACCAGGACTGGGGACATAATGGTGATTGCCACAAGCTTGGAGTCTAGTGAGGGAGACAAGTTCTAATAAATGGTACCTATTTCACCCCTCTGTGCCAGGTGCAATACTGGATACCTTAAATACTTGAGAAGGTACGATTATTTCCACAGTACAATGAAGAAGCCAAGGTGAAAAGAAGTCCAAAAGACAAGCTCGTGCTGCTAGTCAGTGGAAGTGTCAAGACCAGAAGCCATGTGACCTGACTTCCTGAACTTGGGTGGAAGATAAAAATTTATATCTTTATTTTCACTAATCTCTAACTGAATTTTAGCACTTTCTTCATATATTTATGCAAGAAACCCCAGCAGTACTAGTAGTACCTATGACTGTGTCACCAATAGAAATCACAGATATTTTCTTACATTACAAGCATTGCCCAAATCCTGAAATATTATTTGTGTTCATTACTATTTCAAAATTATGATAGCTCTTAGATCCACTGCTAGATCATGTTACTTAATGCATTCATTTTTCTAAAGGCACATATACTACTGCATAAATTCTTTTAATATGTTGACAAGTGTTTTGAAATAGGTTTCCTTTATAATTCTATGCCTTTTATTTTACACCTTCAAAAGTACTGCACCAAGAAGTGGTCCTTAGGCCTCCCAGAAATGCCAAAGTGGCAATTGGCAGAAAAATGGGTCAGAACCCTACATTACAGCAATGGGCAGCCCAGGCAAATCCAGAGGCTCTGCTCACTGTGTCTTTGAGTAAGAAGCTAGGTCGGGATTCTTTTATGACTAAAAGAGAGAAGCGAAGAGGAAAGGAAAGGACCCCAATTCCATGAGAGGACCCTTTCTACCCTTTCCACCAGTTCCTGCTCAGCACGTGCCCTAAATGCTCTCCTCTGCTGGTTCCAGCCGCAGCTGAAGCTGACTCCTTGAGCGCCCCTCCGTGCCTCGAGCTGTGTGGATAAATGTGCCCCACTGTGGGCAAGCAGACGTCACTTACTACCCCCGGGGGCTGAGCACCCCTCGCGCCCTGGGAACCATGCTGAGTGTCAACAAGCGAAAGGTGCCAGAAATTCCCACACACTAAGATACCAAGAAATTCCCATACACAAGACGACGGATGCTTCGGGTTTTTAACCGCCCCTCGCAGGTCAGCCTCTCCGCGACCCCAAGGCCCGACACTGCCTGAAGGAGTCCCAAGACCCGGGTTCCAGTAAGGGCAGCACTAGCTGTAGATGCCGGGGGTGGGGAAGAAAAGTGTGAAGAGGGACGTAACCCGACACACAGGGGCCGCGCAGTCCCAGCTGCTGGGACAGAGTTGGGTTAACAGTCGGCCTTATGGGTGATCTCTGTCCCCGCCCGGTCCCCCTCCCCTGGCCAAGTGCCCGATATAGGCCGCAGGATGCCTCTTACCCAGGGGTGCGCAGAGCCTCCGGCCACAGCGTTGGTGCAGCAAAAGCAGCCGCGCCCTGCGAGGGCTCTCGCCTCTGCTGGGGCCCGCCCGGCCCTGGGCGGAAGCTGGAGGCGGGGAGAGCGAGCCCACCCCCACCCCAGGAAAGTTCCGGAAAGGTCCCGCCGCTGCCCCGCCCGGCGCCACGAGCCGGGGAGCCAAGGCCAAGTGCGAGCTGCACCCGGGCTTCGAGCGCTCACAGGCTACAGCCAGGGACGCGAGTCCAGAGGGCCCGGGGCGCTGCCGGCAGGGCAGACGCCCCTACCCGCAGCGCACCCTGGAGCGCGGCCGGGTGCCCTTGGCGCGACATAGGAGGGCACGGAGGCCACCTGTCGCTCCCCCCATTCCCGGGTGCCTACACCGTTGCGTAACTGGGAGGAACAAAGGTGAAGGCAGGGCTGTGGATAGAGGCCCTGGCGGTTTGCTTTGGGTCGTCCAGTGAGCCCTGCTGGGCTTCTCATCTGGTTCCCAAGACTGTCCAGAGAGACAACTGTTCCCGCGTTCATTTCACAGATAAGGTAACCAAGGCTCAGAGAAGCCCCAAAACTTGCCTTGGTAAGCGCCGGAGCAGCGCTCTTCCCTCAGGGTGGAGGTCAGGGTCGGCTGGCTTTCAGACACTGGTCTCCACACCACGTTGCGTCCTACTTTGATGACTGGACGTTTTCAGTTGGCTGCTCTAAGTAGGTGCGAAGTGTAGGTGAGTGGTCCTCGACCACATCAGATCTAGAGCACCTTTTTATAACACATATAGGGTGTCCAGAAGTCTTACTGCAATTTTAAGCTTTTATAACTTCAGATGTGTTACAAACTTTAAAGTCCCTTGAAAGTATAATTACGTTTCTTTTACATTTATTTCGTTCTGTGAATTCTGAATAATTCTTTTTGAATTTTTTGTTTCAGTCAACTTTTTTTTCTTTTTTCTTTTTTTCTTTTTAAAGAGGAACCCTAGCAAACTTAAAATTGAGGCAATCAAAGAGGTAAGAGCTCGGAAAAGCAACCTAATAAAGTTGTCCCCCTGCATTGGGCGCACGGAGTCTTAACTAATGGACTGCCAGGGAAGTCCCTATGTACTGTCTATATTTGTCACTTGTTATCTTTTTGGCTTGAAGTCTATTTTGTCTGATATGAGTATGGCTACATCCACTTTTGTCTGCCATTTGCTTGGAGTATCATCTACCATCCCTTCATTTTTAGCTTATGCTTGTCCCTGGAGCTGAGGTTTGTCACCTAGAGGCAGCATATAGTTGGGTCTTGTTTTTTAATCCATCCAGGCACTCTGTGTCTTTTGATTTGTGAATTCAATCCATTTACATTTAGGGTGATTATTAATAGATGAGGACTTAGTACTGCCATTTACTTTTTGTTTTCTGGTTGCTCTATATCTCCATTGTTTCTTTTTCCTTGTGTTTCTGTCTGCTATTCTAGTTTGGGGGTTTTCTATGATGTTTTTCTCAGTTTCCTCTTTTTTTATGTTTCGTGTCTCTGCTCCAGATTTTTGTTTTGTGGTTACCATGAGATTTGTATACAATGTCTCATAGGTAAAATAATCCTTTTTCTGCTGATAGCATCTTATCTTCATTTACCTATATGGGTTTCTTCCTTTTCCCCCTTTTTGTTTTTGTTGTCTCAAATTATCTCTTTATGTTGTGAGCTTGTTACAAAGTTGAAGTAGTTATAGTTACTTTTTTCTGCTCCCCCCCTTTAACCTTTATGCTATAATAAAGTGTTTAAAACCTATTCTGATTGAGAGTTGCAATTTTCTGGTTCTATTTATCACCTTGCTCAAAGTTTTATGTACTTTTGCCTTTTTGTTTCTGGTAAAGAGCTCCTTTCAACACTTCTTATAAGGAAGGTCTAGGGATGATGAACTCTCTCAGCTTTTGTTTGTCTGGGAAAGTGTTTATTTCTTCTTTGTATACGAACTATAATTTTGCTGGATAGAGTATTCTTGGGCAACAGCTTTTATCTCTCAATATTTTAAGAATGTCATTCCACTTCCTCCTGGCTTGTAGGGTTTATGCTAAGAAATCTGCTGAAAGCCTAATGGAGGTTCCTTTGTGGGTTACCATCCTTTTTTCCCCAGTTGCCTTTAAAAGTCATTTTTTTGTCATTGACTTCTTACAATCTTAATATAATGTGTCTTGAAGAAGGTCTTTTTTTATTTAGGTAATTAGATGTTCTCTTAGCTTCATGGACTTCTATAACCAGTTCCTTCCCCAGGTTTGGGAAATTCTCAGATATTATTTAAATAAATTCTCTGCTCCCTTCTCACTTTCTTCCTTCTGGGATACCCATTACCCTAATGTCACCCTTCCTAAAAGAGATAACTCTCATAGAATTTCCTCATTTTTTTAATATCTCATTTCTCTTTCCTCTTCTAGTTGCATCATTTCTAGATTTCTATCTTCAAGCTCACTAATTATCTCTTCCATATGGTCTGCTCCATTTTCAATGCTTTCTAATGCATTCTTCATCTCATTTACTGACTTATTCAGCTCCAGAATTTGTTTGGCTCTTTTTTAGAGTTTCAACATCTTTGGTAAAGTATTCCTTCTGTTCACTAATTTTATTCCTGAGCTCACTGAACTGCCTTTTTGAGTTTTCTTGTAGCTCATTGAGTTTCTTCATGAGAGCTATTTTGAATTCTCTTACCAGTGAGATCGCAATATTCTGTGACTTTAAGTTGGTTCCTGGATAATTGTCATCTTCTTTTTGTGGTATGGTGTTACTGTGGTTCTTCATGGTGTTTGATGAATTGTTCCTCTGCCGGTGCATTTGAAGTAGCCAACAACTTTCTGCGTGATTCTAACAATTCAACAGCTTAGAAATTAGAGGCTTTTCTTTTGTTTTTCCAGTAGGTGGCACTATCGGACAAGTTTTGAGTTTCTCTTACCTGCGCTGCCTCTGATAAATTATGTTTGAGAATCAGTACTTTCCACCCTCTACCACCTCTGTCACAGGGGTGACCCCTTGCCCTCCTTATCATTTCTGTTCCTCTGGGGGTCAGTGTTGCTGATGTGGCTGCTTTGTGCACCAGGATGGTGGGCTCTTCTGTTGCGTCCAAGATCCCCTGAGTCACAGGCTCCATTACCACTGGGAGGGAGGGTGGAGGCCGGCTGGGGTCATGCAGGTGCCTGTGCCGTGTCCAGTGTTGTCAGGTTTGCAAGGTCCACCACTGCAGGTGGTAGACCACGGGGCACCTCAGCAGCTGGTGGGCCGGTATCCTAGGTACCACTGCCACTGCTGCCCAGCTACTTGTGGCTGCAGGCACTGCTGTGGCCAGGAAGCCAGAGTCATGTGTACTGCCTCCCCTGCTACTCCTGGGTTCTCTGGGGCTGCAGGCTCAGCTGCCATGGTGGGGAAGGCCGGGATTACAGGCACCACCTCCACTGTTCCCTTGGTTCTGCCTCTTCTCTGTGTTCCAATCAACCCACGTGTTTTTCTTTCTTTTTTTATACTTAAATGTTGGGGCAAGAGGGGGCACCAGAAATCATGCAGGACTCAGGACAATTAATTGTGTATGGCACTATCCACAGAGTACAGGATGTTGGTATTCCCTGTTCCCACCTTCTAAGTGCCAATAGATCGTGTCCTAATCACCTTGACAAATAAAAATGCCCCTGTGTATTTCCAAAATGCCCCACCTCACCTCCCAGTTCCACCACCTGAATGAAATTAGAACATTTTCTAACACCATACACAAAAATAAAATGTATTAAAGACCTAAATGTAAGGCCAGACACTATAAAACTCTTAGAGGAAAACAGAGGCAGAACACTCTCTGACATAAATCGCAGCAATATCTTTTTGGATCCACCTCCTAGAGTAATGAAAAATAACAAACAAATTGACCTAATTAAACGTAAAAGCTTTTGCATAGCAAAGGAAACCATAAACAAAACAAAAATACAACCCACAAAATGGGAGAAAATATTTGCAAACGAAGTGACCAAGGGATTAATCTCCAAAATATACAAACAGCTCATGGCGCTCGATATAAAAAAAACAAACAACCCAATTAAAAAAATGGGCAGAAGAGCTAAATAGACATTTCTCCAAAGAAGACATACAGATGGCCAAAAAGCACATGAAAAGATGTTCAACATCACTAATTATTAGAGAAATACAAATCAACACTACAATGAGGTATCACCTCACACTGGTCAGAATGGCCATCATCAAAAAAGTCTACAAACAATAAATGCTGGAGAGGGTGTGGAGAAAACAGAACCCTCCTACACTGTTGGTGGGAATGTAAATTGGTACAACCACTATGCATAAGAGTATGGAGGTTCCTTAAAAAACTAAAAACAGAACTACCAAATGATCCAGCAATCCCACTCGTGGACATATATCCAGAGAAAATCCTAATTCAAAAAGATACGTGCACCCCAATGTTCAATGCAGCACTATTTACAATAGCCAAGGCATGGAAGTAACCTAAATGTCCACTGACAGAGGAATGGATAAAGAAGATGTGGTACATACATACAATGGAATAGTACTCAGCCATAAGAAAGAATGGCTTATGTTCTTTGCAGCAACGTGGATAGACCTAGAGATTATTATACTAAGTGAAGTAAGTCAGAGAAAGACAAATATCATATGATATCACTTATATGTAGAATCTAAAAAAATTATACAGATGAACTTATTTATAAAACAGAAACAGACTCACAGACTTTGAAAACAAACTTATGGTTACCAAAGGGGAAACGTGGTGGGGAGGGATAAATTAGGAGTTTGGGATTGGTATATACACTACTATATATAAGATACATAGTCAACAAGGACCTACTGTATAGCACAGGGAACTCTACTCGATATTCTGTAATGAGCTATATGGGAAGGGAATCTGAGAAAAAAATGGATATATGTATATGTAAGACTGAATCACTTAGCTGTACACCTGAAACTAACACAACATTGTAAATCAACTGTACTCCAATAATAAAAATAATACTCCAATAATAAAAATAAAAATTTTAAAAAAAAGCATCAGCAGTCCTGGTTTTAACAACAACAAAAAAAAAAGCAGCAGCAGCAGCCCTGGTTTAGATGGGAAGGGTGCAGGCAGGAAAGAATCACAAGAGATGTGCTGCTTGCTGGGTGGTTTGAGGTTGGTGGTGTGAAATCAGATTCAGAGTTAAGAAAGGTGTCCTGAGCAGATCCCACATGCTGGGGGCTTCTACCTGTATTCATCCTACTATCTCACCTAAGCCCTCTCTTAAGCCCTTGAAGAAGAGCTGGGACTGTAACATGAGACAGCCAGGAAGAGGGGGAGCTGAGAGTTCACTCATTCGCTCGCTCACTTACACAGTCGTTCTTCCATATGATGCATGATCCCTGGGTCCCTGCCTGCTATGCATCAAGCAAGCCCTGTTCCCACTGCCTGGCCATACACTGTTGAAAAACTCAGACTCCGTTCCTACCCATGTGGGACCTGCCAAGTAGGGCAAGTGCACCTGGGGAGAGGGGAAACTAGGAGACGCACTGTTAGAGTGGGAAGAGGAAGTGATAGGCGGGGCGGACACGAAGAGGAACAGACCCCAATTCAAGAAGATCCAGGAGACAGAGTAGTAAACTGGCAGGGCTCTGGGAAGACACGCAGGCTAGTGAGCAGGAAGGGCTGGCAACAGGAATGGGTGGGCACGGGGAACGGAACACAGGAAAGTGCTCTCTGGAGAACAGGAAAAGGAAGGCGCAGGAGGAAGCATTGTGAAGAGGCTGTTCCTGCAGGCATGCAGCTTTAAATAGTACCCCCTGCTTTAGCCGGATCAGCACGCCCCACCCTTGTCCCTTCCCCGTAGCAAATCCTCCCCTCCCTGAGTAGCTAGAGAAGCAGCCTCAGCCCCTGGCCCCAGCTAACCCTCCCTAGCTGAGAGAGCAGCGCAGCTGACAAAAAGCTTCTGAGGAGCTGCAGCGAGATGTGTGTGAGCTAGGGTGAGTTCCTAGTGCAGGGACCCGCCAGCACACAGTGTTCATCCTGCCCGACCACCAGGCACTCTCAGAAGCGGAAGGGGGTGGGCAGACAGAGCATGATTGTGTGTATTATGCCAGGTGTTTTTTGAAGGCAGCCCCAGCACCTCCTGAATGTACTGTTTTCATCACAGTCATTCTGCATGTCAAATAAAAACTAGAATTGCTATCAGGCTACAGGGTGGCTGGAGTTTTCTCATCTGTTACATAGAAGATGAAGCTGTTTTTCAGACCGGAAGCACTAATGCATATGGAGGTGCTTCACAAACTACAAAGAGCTCTAACTCAATCAGCACTCTTAGTTGAAGGCAAGAAAGCAGCTCTGGATAACTTATACAGAAAAGGAATGTATTAAGGCTTTCAGGGGTTCACACTACCCTCAAAATGACAAAGTAATGATGGCAGGAAAAGTGCACAGGAATCAGCAGCTCTGCAAAATCAAAAAGCAGAAAACACAACACCATCTTTCAGTAGGAACAGCCTGACAGCCCTCAGAATACTCCCCCTGCCTTGGCAAATGACTCCAGAGTAAGTGACACAAATATAAAGGGAACGAGAATTCAAGTCCTCATGGAAGTGTCCACTGACCAAACTGATGACAAAGGCCAGCGCCACAGCTGTCAGAGGAAGGAGAGAGTGTACATGGCCCCTCTGACTTCCACCAGGATTCTTATGATGAGTATTTCCCCCAAATTGGGAAAGGGACTGAATACTAGGCGGCCAAGAGAAAAAAAGGAAGATGGCAACTATAGGCTCCGTACATATTAGATCTTATTATATATTTTTTTCTACTTATATAAGCAAGGTGGTATGACAGTGAAAACCCTCAGCCCTAGAACAACAAAGACTTCTGCTAAATGCACGTGCAGTAGAGGGACTCCCCTGGTGGTCCAGTGGTTAAGAATCTGCCTTCCAATGCAGGGGATGCAGGTTCGATCCCTGGTCAGGGAACTAAGATCACACATGCTGCAAGGCAACTAAGCCCGTGCGCCGCAACTACTGAGCACTCGAGCCACAACTAGAGAGCCCGTGTGCCACAACTACGGAGCCCACATGCTCTGGAGCCCATGCACCACAACTAGAGAGAAGCCCGTGCGCCTAAAGGAAGAGGCTGCGTGCCGCAACTAAGACCCGATGCAGTCAAAAATTTAAGGAAAAAAAATGTACATTAGGGTGCTGGAGAATGACGGTGTGGCTCAGGCAGACTCAGACTCTCCATCCAAACGGGTCTCTGAGGACATGAGTGGAATCAAGTCTTTCTCAGAAACTTAGCTTCATAAACTCAGTTTTGGGAAATTCCTTTTGCCTAAATTTCCTCATCTACATGATAGGAATAAATATGTCCTCCTACCTCAAGGATATGCTGGAGGAAAAAACACTACGACTTTTGGGCCACAAATACCTCAGAGTATGTGGGACTGTGAAGACCAAAGGTTACCTTTGTGTTCATACACCACCACTCTCAGAAAGAATGAACTGACGTGCCTCGGTTAACTGTATCGGTAAAATGGGTATTTTTATCAGTACCTACCTCATAGTATCCTTATGAAAATTAAATGAGTTAATATATACAAAGTGATTGGTACCATACCTGGCATAGAATAAGTATTCAGTAAATTGTAGTTACTAAAGTAACTATAGTATTATAGGAATTATTGTTATCCAGTGTTCAGGCAGGCGTTATACAAGGTACTGAAGAGAAAGTTCTACAGGTCTGCCCTAAGGCAAATGAAACAGTATAGTATTGAGTCTAATATAAGAATATTAGACCTCATTTCTCAAAGATGGGAGTAATCGGAAATGTACAAAACTATTTTCAGTACAGATATACTGCACTGCAAAGTGCCCCTTAGACATAAAATTGAACCTGAGAGTGGAACTGATATTCCCAAGAGATGAAGCAAAAAGTGGGGGAGGTCTCAATGTATCCTCCAGGGCAAATAAATGCTTGTGGGTGTTCCTTCTGCCTCAAGATCAAGAGCTGGTGTGTAGGAAGGGCTCCATTGTAGCGAGGGCTGGCTCCCTGTCAGCATCAGTTCCTTCAAGATGCTTCTTCCCAAACCTGCCTTCGTGCCAGCAGTGAGTCCCATCATTACCAGTTTCTGTTCCTTTGGTACTTCGTGTCATGGTTACTTATTACCCCTTTTAATAAAGTTATGCATAATGTGACAAACTGCGTCTCTCCATGAAAGACATAAAGCCACTGAGGGCAGGAACTGCGTCTTTTACATCTTCTTGTCCCCAGGACTTAGAAATGTCTTTTTCCCAACAAAAGTGTGTTGGGTTCCATGCAATGGTTCCTAGGTAGAAGTGTCAAAAGAAGCTAAAACAGGCTGCCCCAAAGGGCTGTTAAAGGCCCAGCAAACTTGTGACTCGCATTTGATAAGCACCTGGAGAATAGTAGTCAATGAAAAACTCAGGAGTTGTGGAGAGTATGAGGACCTAAGGCCTTCCTGACCCCTGGAGCAGGTAGCAAATCTTCTACTAGTTCATCTATCTCTTTTCTATGCACGTTTGAACAACGCAGGAGAAGTCCACCTATAAGGGAGCACTGGGAGGCTCTGAAGTTGTGCAGCTGAGGTTCTGGGCAGCAAGCATTTCCCTGGAGGGGCTGGGAACCATGTCTCCTGTCCCCGCAGTCACCCCTTGTGTCCTACAGATCTACTTCTCCACGCAGGTGCAGGGAGCAGCTCCTCATGGGCCCGTGGGCCTTCCCTCCTGAGGGGCAACTCAGAAGAGGGAGAAACTGGGTAAGTTACTGTCCCCTGAGATCACTAGAGTTGATCCCAAGGCCACATTTTTACTCACCGTCTCCCCTTTCCCCCCTCCCCTATCCATTCTACATCCCCTTTACCCTCAGCTCTCACGTAGGCAGGTCCTGGTGGCTTACCTGGTGGTGTGACCCAAACCTTTATTCCTGAGGGGTCTGAACACTTGCTGATCAAACCCTCCTCAGACTGGGTTGCTGCATGTGTCTATTCACAGTTGTAACGGAGCAAAGGAGTCCAGCAGATGCCCACCTGAAGCACCTGAGTCTCACACATATTCCTCCTTGCTCCCCTTGTGTAAAAGCAGCCTTCGTCCTCCCGATGACCAGGGTCAGTTACGCCTGCTACCATGGCAACTCCTCTCTTGCCTGCTGGTCCCTGGACACAAAAAGTTCAAAGTACCCTTTGAACTTTTTACCCCATAGCAGCAGCTTTACCATATAGTTCAATGGGACCTTTATTGTGCCCCTGTCAATAGTGCGTTCTCTTTGGGGGCCAGAAACTCCAACCATGCAGAGCCCAGAGTTGCAGGGAAAGGAAGCACAAAATCCCGCAGTGGGTCATTAGGAATGACAGTAAACAAGGCCATCCCTGCTTCCACCGCTTGGTTTCCAGACCCTTATATCCTTCCTACTGAGGACACAGCACCCTATAGAGGTCTCCGATTTAATAAAGACACCTTGTTCTGAATGACGGCACTCCATCCTTTCAGAGTGCTTTCTCAGAGCTGGCGCTTCAGTTGTGAGTAGAGAAGGCCCTCCCAATCCATTGGGCCAGTTACCTCTGAGTGGAGCAGTACACAACACAACCACAGGACCCCTGGTCATGACCCTCTCCAACACCCCCTCCATTTGAAAGTATATCCCCTGGTTGGATGCTCTGCTATATGAGATTCCATACCTGTGGATCAGACATTCCTTAAGCCTCCAGAGAGAAATGCTGGTTGAGGCTCTGTAGGCAGCAAAACCAGACAATATTCATTTACAGTTTGCCTCGGGGTTATGTTAACTCTCCCACCTCCTATCATATTATAGTCTGAGAACTCTGGACCTCTTAAATATCCAAGAGAACATCACACTGATCCATTACACTGATGACTTCCCTGATTGGACAGGACAAGCAAGAAGAGGCTAGAATGCTACAGTCAGTAAGATGCTTGTGCTTCAGAGGATGGGAAATAAACCCTATGGAGAGTCAGAAACAGGCCATTTCAATGACGTTTTTAGAAGTCTACTGGTCAAGGGTATTCTGGGATAGCCCTTTCTAAAGCAGAAGACAAATTGCTGCATCTTACAACCATGTCACAAAGAAGGAAGCACACTGTCTTACAGACCTCTTTGTGTTCCCCAGGGATATTTCTCTGGCCCACATACTGAGCGACACAGTGTTGAGTGGGGCCGGAGCAGGTAAGGGTGTTGCAACAGGTCCAAGCGCAGTGCAGGTAGCCCTGCCAGCTGACCCCCACTGTGTTGGAGGGGTCAGTGGTGGGAAAAGATACAGTGTGACCACTACATGGATCTGTGGATCCAGTGGGCCCGCTGTAAGCTGGACTTTATCCAGGACCTCACTCTTCATAGGCCCCCAATCCAACAGGAGAGCCAGGATGCTCCTTTGGGTCTCTAGGTATCAGTGTCAGCTCAGAACCTTTGTCCAATAGTCCTAATGTATAGTCACCCAAGTAAATGGCCATAGGTAGATTCTTTTGAGGAAAGACTGGAGGAATCGCCACAGTATATACTTGCCACAGTGTTGCAGGGTCCGTCCTCCAGCCACTTCTTCAGTCAATGGGTTCCAGATCTGAAAACTGACTCAAGTCTGAGAGCTGAGCAAGAGATCATGACTTTTTCTTAAAGTGACTGCTCTCAGCCTCTTGCTCCAATTTTGTTGTGCTTTTTTGTTTTTGTTTTTGGGGGGCACGGCTTGTGGAATCTCAGTTCCCCAACCAGGGATTGAACCTAGGCCACAGCAGTGAAAGCACCAAATCCTAATCGGTAGAACACCAGGAAACTCCCGTGTTTTGGGTTTTTTTTTAAATAGATGAAAGATCAGCAAACATGGCCCCATGGGCCAAATCGAGACAACCACCTGTTCTTGTAAACAAAGTTTTATTGAAAGACAGCTACATACATTTGTTTACATATTATTTATGGCTGCTTTTGTGCTATAACAGCTGAGTGGAGCAGCTGTGACACAGACCATGCGACCTTCAAAGCCTAAAATATTTACTCTCTGGCCGTTTACCTATAAAGTTTGCTGACCCTGTTACAGATGCTAAGCATCTTGTCAACTGTCTGCCTATTTTGCCCCTAGGTGCAAAATCGACACGGTGTCCCATTAGCCATCTCCACAACCCCCTGCTGGCAAAGCCCACTGATTGCCCTCCAGCCTTGCCTTTTGGTGAGGGAGGTAATTATGGCCTCCTGGCTTCTGGCAGCTAAGTGCCACCTCTTGGCCTCTATGAACCCCGTAGATGCTAACAAGCTCAGTTTGTAACCGTCTGTCCTTCCATCATCCCCAGCCTCCAGAACTTCTTAGTGATGTTGGTGCCCCTCTCATCAGTACACTTTGATAGCTTGGTGACTGGTGTGTCCTCTCATGGGATGCATCCTCTGGTGGGTCTTTTGGCTTACATAATAGAGCCCTTCCAGCATGTCCACTTTCCTCAGCCTCTTTATTCCTTCCTGGACTGTCTGCTGGAGTGAAGGAGAGAAGCAGAGGTTGGGGAGAAGCATCCTAAACTGCTAAGCAGAATTTCATCAAAGCCAATGGGGAGTCCCTGAGCCAAAGCTGACATCACAGAAGTCCCATGTCTCCCAGGGAGCGGACCATTGGCTGGAGGCAGCCTAGAGAAAGCGTGCCTCAGTACAAATGCAGGGGGGGCCTCAGAGCACTGTGGCCAGAGCCCTTGGTCAGCTATGGTCCACTAGTTAGAGGTGTGTGAGACATAGTCTCACGGTGACGACAGGAGCACAGAATGAAGATTAGGGTGGGTGTGTCAAAGCCTGATTTACATGCCAGTCTGCATCCTTAATAACAGGTCTAACTTCTAAGGGGGCATGAGCTGCTGCTCAGAACGACACCTCTCTTAGGAAAGGAGGGTGAATCAGGAGAATAAGAGGCTCCGGGATGGACTGCAGAGAGGCAAGGTGTCTCATGTGTGCCTCTCCTCCTCTCTCCTCGCCATTATTCTTTCAATCCAGACAGGAAAGGTACATCTGCCCTCATTCAGAAGCGATCTCTTCCCAGCTCCCTCATTGTGCGAGGGTAAATTCACGGACCTTAGGATTCTTCTGAGGCCCAGGCTGTGAGGTAGTTAAAGGCTAAAAAAATCGCATCTGAGATGAGTGCTTTTGCCTGGATGCTGCCACTGCACCAAGCAGATGGACTGGTGAAGCAACAGCCCATAAGCCAACATTCCTTGAGAGCCATGAGATACAAGGTATCTCATAATGTTAATACCGGAAGAGTCTTAGGGATCACCTCCTGTCTGCATGTTTACCCCTGAGGGAAACTGAACTGCTCAGGGGCCTCCAGTGAGGAAATCTGGCTTCTCGTCCTGTGTTCTTCCCCCAAAGCCATAAAAGTGCAAAAAGAGATGGAGCTGAGTGGTCAGCTGAAGACCCAGAAATGCAGGCCAAGCAAGGCAACATCCATGCTTTCTTGAGGCGCTGGTGGTGGTGAATGTCTCAAAACAGCTGTAATGGGAATGTCCTGGCCCTTCTGGAGTAACTCACTTCTCCCAGCAGCTCTGCCCTTCTTCCGTCTACTCCAGCAGCAGCAGCATCTCAAGGGAAGGCTCCTGAGCCGCATCTCACCCAGGTGCAGTCTCACCGTTGCTTGTTTCTATTGCAGAAATGTCGAGCTTCAGAGTCAGTCTAAAATTAAAACAGCCTTGCAGGAAAATCAAAGAAGAGTTCTGTGCATTCTTCCTACCAGGCTCTCTCCTAACAGGGAAACCCATGCTTCCTCCACTTCTTCCAATATTATCAGACTGGATTAGACAAATTAGCAGATGGTTTGTCCACATAATTCCCTATCACTGGTATAGCTGTAGAGAAAGATTTAAAGTAAAACTCCCAAGCCTATTTCTATCTCTGGTCCTAGGGTCTCTAGCCCAAGAAAATTCCCCAGCAACATGGTAGTTTTGGGTTTCTCCCAGAATCAAATTCAGCTCCACCACTTGCAGCTGTGTGATCTGGGCAGTTATCAGACTCAATGTGTCTCAGCTGTCCTCATCTGTAAAATGTCCTCATCTATAAAATGCGGATAAGGATATGGTGTTAGGGTGGTAACTGCTAAAGTTGTTGTTATGAGACGTTGTGTATAAAGCACCTGGCATATAACAGATGCTCAACAGAGCTAGGGCTCTGAACTTTAGGCTTGGGAATGAGCTGGAAGTAGATGTGGGATTAGAAATCCAGCCAGAGATGAGAACACTCTAAGAAACTGGATAATACAAGAGAAAAACCCCAGCAAGCAATGAGAGTAGGTGTGTGGCTGGCAGCAGCACTGCTCCTACCTGGGTGCTGGTCAGTGTGCTGGTCAGTGTTATCTTCTTCCTTGAACTCCTGGATTAGCAGGCATGGAAACACATAATCTCCTAAATAGCATCCTTATTATTAAATTAGATAGTGCACACTAAAACACTTTGAAAGATATAACATGCTAGGGAAACTAAAAGACAATGACAACGCTAGATGCTTAAAGTTGCAATAAATAAAGAATTGTTAAGGTTATCTCATAAATAAGGGAAGTAGGGGATGGGAGGGTGGTACTGTGGAAAACAGGAATCTTAGCCCAGTAATTAAATCCCATAGGGACCTAAGAAAAGCCCAGCACCCAGGTCACACAGAGCCTTATACAGGAAAACAGCTCGGGATCCAAGATATTTTGAGGGGTCTATGACCTTGCCCCCTTTCAGAAGTAGAAGTTCATGGATCCCTACTCCTCCCCACATAACACTCAGCTGTTCTGTCTGCTTCCGCGTGTCTTCTCATTTCTCCTTCAATTACTAGAGGGCTGATTCTCTCCAAGTATTCTAATACATATTCCCAAGACAGTAACCGACTAGGCCAATGAGATACTCTATGTCCCCATCTAGGCAGAGTTTTTCCTGCCAGGCTAATTATTCCACCACTGAGCCCATGGGTTGGCTGCCCTTGGGCCAGGTGTTAACCCCGGATCCTATCAGCAAAGGCCCAATGGGGACAGTCAGGTGAATAAAAGCACAGAACTCGAGACCTTTGCCCACAGCAAGATCTTTGGCCTGGAATGTTTTTCTTAGAACAGTATTCTGAGCATGGTGGATGATGATAGAAGATTGGAGAAGGGTGGGGGGGTGGGGGGTGCCGTCAAGCCTAACATCAAACTAAAAGACTCAAAAAGTTAGAAAAATGTAGTTTTAAACCTGATGTTTCACAGATCACTTTCAAACACCTCACTGTTTAAACAAAAGTTCAGACCATACAGAAAACCCTGACTTACCAAAAACACTATAGTTGAAAACTTAGTGGCTTAGGCCAAACTTCATCAAACTAGTTGAGACAATACAGAATTTGTTGACTAGGGGAGCAGAGTACCACAAGATGGCAGCATTGTCCCTTCTGTGCTTCATCAGGTTCTAATTTTAAGATGTGCTCATCTGTTGAGCCTGCTCTAAAACTGCCCACTTCTTCCTAGAAGCCATTTTTAAGAAAACTGAACAGCCCCTAATTAATATAGAAGGTATAAAGCTACAATTGATGTAGCATCTATTTTTCTACAGTCCCGTACACATATTATCTCTGAACTCATTTTATTCCCAAGATCTTGGGACTGGCTATCATTTTTTTTTTTTTTTAGTCTAATTGAGTATGTAATCAGGGATGGAAGCAGTGGCTCAGATTATCCAAGGATTACAGACTCCCAAGCCATGTTTCAATTTCAGGAACTTAATCTTTTTATTTTAATAGTCCCTATTTGGCATTTATGTAATCCAGATTTTTATTATAGCTATTTTTAATATCTGTTTATTTCTCTTACTAGATTCAATTCAGTGTCAATCATGATGGCTAATTTTATGTGACAACTTGGCTAGACCATGGTACCTAGATATTTGGGCAAATATCAGTCTAGATGTTGCTGTGAAGGCATTTTTTAGATGAGACTAACATTTAAATCAGCAGACTTTAAGATTACCCTCCATAATGTGAGTGGACCTCAACCAATGAATTGAAAGTCTTAAGAAAAAGACTAAGAAAATTCCCCCTGAGAAAGAGGGAATTCTGCCTCCATACTGCCTTTGAGCTCAAGCTGCAACATCAACTCTTCCCTGCGTCCCCAGCCTGCTGGCCTGCCCTGCAGATTTTGCAATTGCCAGCTCCCACGATCATATAAGCCAATTCCTTAAAATAAATATCTCTGTCTCTACTTCTACCTCTCTACCTCTCTACCTCTCTCTCTCTCTCTCTCTCTCTCTCTCTCCACACACAGACACAGACACAGACACACACACACACACACACACACACACACACACACAGATTCATTCTGTTTCTCTGGAGAGCCCTGATTAATAACTATAGGCCAGGCACTACTGCACCATGGAACAGAAATGACTAAGAAATATCCTCGAGCTTGAGAGACATGTGAACACATAACAATACTGTAAATGCTAAGGCAAATGTATTAAGTACTATAGAACACAAGAAAAAAATTCTTTGGGAAGTGGTTTGAAAAACCATAAGGAAAAGACATTTGAGTTTCAAAGAACAAATAGGTGTCTAACAGGAAGACATTAAAGAACCAAGGATCCTAGTGGAAATCCTGTGAACAAAAACAGGCATGCACAAAGGGGCAAAATAAGCACCATCCCCACATGTGAATATGTGACTTCAATATAC
The DNA here is from genome assembly GCF_059928025.1 of Delphinapterus leucas. Taxonomy (NCBI): domain Eukaryota; kingdom Metazoa; phylum Chordata; class Mammalia; order Artiodactyla; family Monodontidae; genus Delphinapterus; species Delphinapterus leucas. Next base: position 93,105,651 of record NC_143130.1, read on the forward strand.
CATGATATAACACCCAACATTTCTTGAGCTCTTCCTATTTTGTTACGGGCTTTTATATGGATATCATAAAACCTCATAACCTTATGAAGCCAGAAACACTTATCCCACCTTTACAGTTTAGGAAACTGAAAGGTACACAGGGTTTAAGCAAGTCCAAGGCCCTAAAAATCAAGCAGGAATATAAACCACAGCAGTCTGACTTCAGGTCCACAATCCCAACCACTATATTACGAAGGTTCTATATCCTTTAAAATTTAAAGGTTTATGATCAAAGCAGAGGCCAGGAAACTTCAGGTCTATATACATGTATGTTTTTATTTCTTAGTAGTTATTCTCTTGTACTAAGTGTTCAATATACTTTTTGACTCTCCTAATAAAAGTCAAACCTGGAATAGGAGTGAGCAGCACCCACACACGCTTATCCAAATTTGAGCACTGCAGGCCTCCTGAAGCACTTTAGGAATATACATTATCTAAACCAGAATGAACAGCAGGCTACCACCTTTTCTTCAGTTTATGATGAAGTGACAGTAGGGGGCAACCTTATCTTAAAACAGGTGGATATTATTAATTTATTATTCTTCACAAGCCTATAAGCCTCCTTTATTAAAGGTACGTAAAAGACACATCACCTTTCCCTTCTACCTCAGACTTGGCCTTTCCTTTTCCCTTTCTCTATTACCATCCCCAACCCACCCCAAATTTCACCGATCTTCTCTTTGACTGCCCTTCCTTCACATTGTATTTCTTTGGAATTTCTGCTTTAAGTGCTTTTTAAACTAGTCATTAGAACCATCTCCCTTGACTACTCCCCTTCACTCTCTTAATGGCTATGAAAATAAACCTAGTTTCACCCAAATGTTAACCTGAAGACTAGATGGCACCTGGCCTCATACATGCAAGCAGAGCTAAAACAGTGTGAATAAGCTATCAATAGAACAAATCTTAAATATCTGATTCATCTGTACAAGCATAATATCTGAACAAATATGTAAAATAGGAACTATCTTGATCCCAAAGGAAAGCCTAGAAACTAAGTAACTTTTAAAAATATGTGCACAGTGAGGTCTGAAGGTTTAATGATTAAGAATCATTGCTTTGGGGGCTTCCCTGGTGGCGCAGTGGGTAAGAATCCGTCTGCCTATGCAGGGGACATGAGTTCGAGCCCTGGTCCAGGAAGATTCCACATGCTGCAGAGCATCTGGGCCCATGCGCCACAGCTACTGAGCCTGCACTCTAGAGCCCGGGAACCACAACTACTGAAGCCCGCGTGCCTAGAGTCCGTGCTCCGCAACATGAGAAGCCCAAGCACCGCAACAAAGAGTAGCCCCTGCTCGCCACAACTAGAGAAAAGCCCGTGTGTAGTAACAAAGACCTAACGCAGCCAAAAATAAATAAAATAAAAATAAATTAAAAAAACAAAAGTAGTAGCTATTATTCTTATTCTCAAATAGTGAAGAACTTTATGAAGTTGGGTTATTGGTAGAATCTTTTCGTAACACTTTCAATCACCTTTCCGAAAAGGATTTCATGAGCCGACCAGTCATTTTGTGACACAACCTACAGAGAACATTAAGAGGAAGATGACAGGAGAGGAAAGCAAAGGAAAGGAATGTCTGAAATAAAGTACATAAAGGGAAGTGTACAGTGCTGTGTGCACACCAGTGCTTGATAAATGATACTGGATAATTCATAGGCCTTTCTTTTCTTTATTAAATGTGTAAAAAGGAGTCCTCATTTTACAAGCTCAAAATCAGACAAGTATATGAGGGTATATAATTGGCATATTTATAAACTGTATCCACCCAAAAATTCACTGCGGACACAATCCATACTACATTCAACGTCTGCATATTTACATGATACCTCCTACAAAGTAAATACAAAATTAACTCCCATCACTTTAGTTCAGTACATATATGATATAGTTTTAAAACAAAGGCAATCTTTTTCAACCAAAACACCATAGGCAACTTTTTTCAACTCAAGTACCAATTCATAATTTTGTGCAAAAATACAGCAAGACTAATTATAAGGGTTCTGTTCAGTTTTAGTCAGTAAGATATGTTTGTACGCTACTGAGATACAGCTAAAGTTTTAGATTTTAATTACCAAAGTAACAGTACTTCTGATTTACAAGTGACCTAAAAATAGTGGATCCTAATATATATTCTTGACATTTTAAAAAATCTTCAAAATGTAAGAAATACATTTCTAAAAGTACATGTGCCTTGCCATTCATTCAATAAACATGATTTATTTAAATACAGGTCACAAAAGTTCAATTAACCAGAATTCTATACCTATTTCCGGCCTGCTATTTATTTCAGTCTTAAATCTGACTTTATATCAAAAGCAGCAGTTTAAGAATTTATTTAATAAGATTAATCCCAAGAGTTACTGGGTAGCTTTCAAACTATTTTACTCCTTATAAATATAAATCACTAGAAAGTCTAGACCAGTGGTTCCTTGCATTGGACTTATCTGGGGGGCTCTTTAAAATGTGCATGGGCCCTACCTAAGAACTAATGAGTAAAAATCTTCAAGAGTATATTTTTTTAAAGTTTCCAGGTGCTAATATGCAGCCCAGTGTGGAAACCTCTGACTAGACCAGGGGTTCTCAACTTATAAGGTACATCAGAATCACTTGAGGAAACTTTTTAAAAAGGAAAAAAAAGAGAAAAACAAACATTTGCTTCAATAGATTGAGAGTGGTGTCCAGGAACCAGCATTTTAAACAATCATTGCAGTTGGCCACCACAAAACACTCTAAGAAACAATGCACAGCCTTTGTCAGGTTATCAATGAGTACATTCAGCAGTTTAGGTGACACTGTCCTGCCAGTGCTAATGATCCTGCCCTAGGAGTTTTAGCCAGTGTTTGAGGGCAACACATAGCCTTTAAAAATAAAATATATTTATACTCTTAAACATAAGGTCAAAACCAAGAGAATTGTGAGATAATAATTCACTCACTAAAGAAGGGAAAGGTTTTCAAACAATTTTTTTAAACCTTTAAACAGACCAGTTCTTAGCACTCGACGTATATCTAATGCCTTCTCCATCATTGGTTAGCCTGATATGTGATCAGAGGTAGTGAGTGATTCCAGCTTACCAAATGTAACGTAGATTATAAAAGATACACATTCTAATCATAAGCTGTAATCTAATCTGTACAGTCTCTATGTAAGAGACTGGACATCATGGATATTAAATAATACTAAAACAGTGAATAATACACTCTCAATTTAAAACAATGAAACTTCACAATATTTCCCTCACATAATAAATTTCTACATGTAATATTGGGGGAGGGGGATCTAGAAAACACTAACGGTATCATGCTGCCTCTTTTGTGAAGAAGCTATTTACTAATTTTCCACCATTCTTGTCATTATCTATAAAATGGGTAGTTGGTATGTATCATTCTACCTTAAGAATTTTTTTTAAAAGCACAGAAAAAGTAACCACATGTTAAGACCACACAGCAAATCAGAGGATAGCTAGAACTAGCAGTAAGACTTTCCACTTGGAAAGCTGGGTTCATTATCTTATCAGCTTGACAACTGTATCACATAGTGTGTGATGACTGTTACTAAGAATTATAAATATTTAAACACATGTGAGTGTGTGAAAGCTACATCACCCCCGCCAAACTTTAGGAATAGATATAATCTACTTTGAACCCAGAAGCAGCATAAGGAAAAAACAGCAACAACAAAGCTAGGAAGCAGATATAGTATATGGTTAGTGGAATCTACATGGCATCTTGCTCACCTATCCTATGTCTAAGATGCTACTATTTCCTGTGTACACACTTTTCTATCATGTTCTTCACAAAGGCTTATACCACCTCTTTTCCAGTGGCATATGAGATTAAACAGCTGGCAATTCTTCTCAACCAAACAATGAAAAGGCAACTGCCAAAACCCAGCGCTGTATTGCCAGAAAGGCAATTCATTTCATAAAATGAGAAACTGAAACTTTCAAATCCACACTTATTAAGAAGCTAAACAATTCATACTAATTTTTAACCACTTATAGTCTAGACTATTAAACCATTTTCCAGTTTATAAGTGACTTAAGGCCAAAATAATGAATTTTAAAAAGCAAAACAAAGTTGAAAAATTACATATAAAATATCCAAACCAAGTGATATTATGTCTTCTACTTAGGAAAAAAAGCTTCTTGAATGGCTGAAATGAAGATAGAGAGACAGCAGTCATGGGAAAAGGATTCCAAAACATAACACAATGGTATAAGGCACTACCTTAACTTCAGTCTACACTGGGTCATCTTAAATCCAGAACATGAAGAGGGGAAGGAAGGACACAAACATCCAACTTCTCACATCCTTTTAGCTGGTTTGGCAGTTAACTGCTTTTCTCTTTCAAATTCCTTCTCCCGTTGCTGCTCCCTTTCCAACTCTTCTTTTTGCCTCTTCTGCTGCAGTTTAAGTGCTCTTTTCTAAGTCAAAAAAATTTAAAAACCAAGAGAGCAAAAGGCTTATAGGTTATGGCCTAATTTAAAAGTAGTAGTGGTTTTAGAGAACTAGTGGTTTATGGGGGAGTGCAATATAGGGGTGGGGGAGTGGGAGGTTCAAACTACTGGGTGTAAGACAAACTCAAGGATGTATTGTACAACATGGGGAATATAGCCAATATTTTGTAATAACTGTAACTGAAAAGTAACCTTTAAATATTAAATAAAAAATTAAAAAATTTTAAGTAATAGTGCTTTGATTTAAGGTAATCAATAAATAATAATAAATTTCATGTTTAACTTTTAAATTCATTCAGAGTAACTTTTTTTTATTGAAGTATAGTTGCTGTATAGTATGTTACAGGTGTACAATATAGTGATTCACAATTTTTAAATGTTCTGGGAAATTTAAGGTCTCCTTGATAAAAAAATTCTGTTACTCAAAACTCTTATTATTAAATGAGAAATACAGTAACATATTCAGAGAATGTGAGCTCACCAGCCCAGCTATTAGTAGAAAAGCCCAGAGTGGGGTTAATAAGAATGTGTTTTAAAAGAAAACAATGTACCATGAATTAAGTATCCTATTGTATATGAATATATAAGAAGTCAGAAAATGAATACTGAAGAAAAACAATTAAACCTCTACTTCTATAAAGACTGTGAAAGAATTTTCAACTCACCTTTAACTTTGATGTCTTTTCATGAAGCATCAGCATCTCCTTTCTTATATTCACCAACTTGGCATGATAGTGTTTAGCTTCAGTGAACTTAAGATGGAAAAGTAAATTTAAAAGTCAATTTAAAACAGACTGAAATACCAAAATGGATAAATAAATCAATACCTAAATTACAGTTCATTCTGCCTAAATTTGTCAAAATTTTTGAAGATCTAATTATCCCCATATTTTAATTCCAAGATTCAAATTTAATTTAAACCACTAGTAGGCTTTTGAGAATACTTGATTCAGTTCAGATTGATTAAAAGTTACTAAACATAAAATAGACATTTATATTCTGTACAGATAACATTTTGCCTTAAAAACATGCAATATAATTGGGAGATTGGGACTGACATATATACACTGATATGTATAAAACAGATAACTAATAAGAACCTGCTGTATAAAAAAATAAATAAAATAAAATTCAAAAAAAAAACCCAAGCAATATAATTCTAAAATTTTAGTAAGACTATCCAACAATGCTATCAGTTTCATTTAAGAAAAGTAAAACACTCTCTACTGCCTTTACAAGGGAGAGACTGAGCCAGGGTACACAGGACAGTTTAAGTGAAGTGTCTGCCCATCAGGAAAAACCAAGCTGTGGCCAGAGAGACCTGAGAAGGCTGTGGACAAGTCTGATCATATTCTTTGGGCTTCTGAAGTCAGACCAAGGAGAACAACCTCTGTAAGGACACTTTTCTTCCCAAGGAGTGATAAGTATAGACTTTCCATCTCAGCCAGAGGTGGGAGAGAAGGAAAAAGAAACACCTCATTCTTAGGACGGAAGGTAACAGAAAGAGAAGATCAGGTAAAAAAAAAAGGGAAGAAGTGTCAGTAGAGAGATTAGCAGCCTTAATGTAGGCACAAGTAAAGTCAGAGTCTGATGAGCTCTAGAGCTTACAGACCCTCTTTCTCTCTCTCTGGGCTTCTATTTTTCAGTTCCTGAATGACAATCAAAACCACTCTTGGGTGACTTCCCTGGTGGCACAGTGGTTAAGAATCCGCCTGACAATGCAGGGGACAGGGGTTCGAGCCCTGGTCCAGGAAGATCCCACATGCCGTGGAGCAACTAAGCCCATGCGCCACAACTATTGAGCTTGTGCTCTAGAGCCCGCAAGCCAAAACTACTGAGCCTGAGTGCTGCAACTAGTGAAGCCCGTGCGCCTAGAGCCCATGCTCTGCAACAAGAGGAGCCACTGCAATGAGAAGCCTGCACACCGCAATGAAGTGTAGCCCCGGCTTGCCGCAACTAGAGAAAGCCCACACACAGGAACAAAGACCCAACACAGCCAAAAATAAAATTAAAAAAACAAAAAACAACAATAAAAAAAACACCACTCATGGGCTGAGAGAAGGAAAAAGAGCAAGACTTAGTTTCTGCCCTTTCAGATGGAAGCGACAGTATTACATATGCTTGGTTCATTCATTCAACAAATATGTAGCTCTGCTGCAACATGAACTCAATGGAGAAGACAAAGACCACCTCCTTCACAAATCAAGAACTACTGAGTAGAAGACTTTGTATTTACTACCACAGGCCTCTGCCTAATACTAGAGAAGGTGGACTTGGTTTCTGATTGTTATAAAAGGAAAACATTAATAAGCCACATTTTTCCAATGAAAAGTCCATTCTTTGACGTATATAGGAAAGTCCACAAAATCATGCAAACTAAGCTATTTCTAATGTTCCGGGTAAAGAGAAAGGTAGCCACAAGTTCCTTATTTCTGTTAATTCTCCATTTCCTAAAATAAAGAGTATTAGTTCCTCTCATCAAAAAGCTATAAAGTTTCTGATGAAATTCAACTACTGTCACTTAAATTGAAAGATATAAAGGGGACGTAAAGGACCCTCAAACAGTGTATTTCAGTGTTAATTTGTTATGACATTATGAAAATGCCATACAATTAAATAAATGCTAATTTTAAAAACCATGTACTTGATAAAGAGAGAGGTGCTTTCCTTAAGGGGAAAAATAGTACCTCCAAAGTTCCTTACTTTTACTTCTCTTTTATTAGTCTTTAATTATGAGCAGATCTATTCCAGACTTTCATATATAAGTTCAATTTCCTATCACAAGTTCAACATTTGAAAGCTAATAATTCAAGACAATAGAAGGTCTAATAAAGTAAATCAAGGTTTCCTGTTAAACAACAAATTCTAAACTTTAAAAATTAGAGGAAAACATACGTAAGTATCTCAAACATACATAAGTACAAAGTTGGGAGGATAAACCTAGCTATTTCTAAAATAAGATGTCATTAAGCTATGTCAACTAAATCATACTTACCAAAGCATTAATATCCAACATAGAATGACATTCTTTAAATTTTGAAATCTCTTGTTCCAGTGTATCTAATAATACAACTTGGTTCTGTCTGAAACAAAAGCATACAGCCAAAATAAACTTTACATACTTTAAGTGATGGTTCATTAAAAGCAACCACATTCATCTTGGTTAATGTTAAAAGTAGAAATTAAGTTGGAAATTTATTGACTCTCCAAGGCTTATTTAGCTTATCATAACCTTTTTCAAAATAATATTCCAAAGCCAAAATAATATTCCAATATTCTGATAATTAAATACGTCTTTTATTCTTGCCTCAATTTCAGATGTGAATAACATCAAACCATTTAAAATTATTTTATTACTTATTCCTAACAACTCTCTGTATTATCCCCAAAAAAGTTTTTTTTATACTATCTTGCCCAAGAAACTTGATGTTTTATATATATTAAAATTGTAACATCATCATAAAGGAAGAGGAGCAGTGACTTTTTAGATTAGAGTTGGAAAAAAATGCAGTATCAAGGGATAATAATCAGTTGGTGTGATCTTGGAAATTTAGTTTCTCTGGACCTAAATTTCATTTACAAAGTAAGAAGGTCAGACCAAGTAATTTCTAAGACTCCTCAATAAAATCTGATTCAAAACTTGCTATTGAGGAAGAGAAGCCAACTTCTCTGATATTCTTCTCCAGATCAACCAATGCTAGGATCACAGGAATAAGTGACACTGTGGGGGGGGGGGGTCACTTAATTAAATATTTTAAAGAATACTACAGACAAAGAAAAATATGACATGATGTGCTTGCAGAAGTATGCTAAACAGAGAACAACAATGAAAAAAAGAAATAGCAATGAAGAGACTGAAGGGCAGTTAAAACATCTCCACCATCTAGCACTGAGTATGGCATATCCTACAGGTCATAAGTGTCCCTTCAGCTCTGACTGGAGACCACAGAAGGTGAAACCAGAATGGATGAGAGGGGAACCCAGCAAGCCAATGATCCAAGACAAGCAGGACAGCAAAAACAAACTGTTACAACTGGAAAACAATAAAAAATAAACAAAACCAAAAGTTGGTTCTTCCAAAATACTGATAAAACTCATAAACTTCTAGCTAGACTAACAAAGAAAAAGAGAGAGGAGATACAAACTACTAACATAATTTATGGAAGAGGGGTCATCACTACTTATCCCATGGACATTAAAAGGATAATAAAGGAATACTACAGGTAGCTCTATGCTCACCAATTTGATAACTTAGATGGAAATGACTAACTCCTTGAAAGACACAAAATACCAAAACTCACACAAGGAGAAACAGATAATCTAAGTAGGCCTATATCTATAAGTAGTAACCTTCCAGAAATCAAAGTACCAGGAACAGATGGCTTCATGACGATTTCTACCAAACATTTAAGGAAGAAATTATACCAATTCTCCACAATCTCTTTCAGAAAACAGAAGTAAAGGGAGCACTTCCTAACTCATTCTATGAGGCCAACATTATCCTGAAATCAAAACCAGATAAAGACATTATAAGAGGGACTTCCCTGGTGGCGCAGCGGTTAAGAATCCACCTGCCAATGCATGGGACACGGGTTTGAGCTCTTGTCCGGGAAGATCCCACATGCCACGGAGCAACTGGGCCCATGCACCACAACTACTAAGCCTGCACTCTAGAGCCCACGAGCCACAACTACTGAAGCCTGCACACCTAGAACCCATGCTCCACAACAAAGAAAAGCCACCACAAGGAGAAGCCCACACACCACAACAAAGAGCAGCCCCTGCTCACTGCAAGGAGAGAAAGCCCGTGAGCATCAACGAAGACCCAATGCAGCCAAAAATAAATAAATAAATGTATTTATTTATTTTTAAAAAGACATTACAAGAAGGAAAACTATAGATCATTATCTTTCAAGAACATAGATGCAAAACTCCTCAACAAAATATCAACAAATCAAATCCAACAATGTATAAAAAGAATTATACACCACAACCAAGCGGGATTTACTCCAAGTATGCAAAGCTGGTTCAACCTTTGAAAATCAATCAATGTAACCCACATCAACTGGTTAAAGAAGAAAAATCATACGGTCTTATCAGTGGATGAAGAAAAAGCATTTGACGAAGTCCAACACCATTCATGATTAAAAACACTCTAATCAAACTAGGAGGAGAGAGGAACTTCCCCAACTTGATAAAGAATATCTTTAAAAAAAACCATACAGCTAATATTGCACTTGTGGTAAGAAACTAGATGCTTTCCTCCTAAAGATCTGGAGCAAGGAAAGGATGTCCACTCTTACTACTCCTATTCAACATTTTACTGGAAGTCCTAGCTAATGCAATAAGACAAGAAAAGGAAATAAAAGGTATACAGATTAGAAAGGAAGAAATAAAACTGTCTTTGTTCACAGATAACATGATTGCCTATGTGGAAAATCCCAAAGAATCAACAACAAAAACCCAGGAACGAATATGTGAATATAACAAAGTTTCAGGATACAAGGTTAATATACAAAAGTCAGTTGCTTTCCTATATACCAGCAATGAACAATCAGAATTTTTAAAAATACCATTTACAATAACCCCTGTCAGATGAAATAATCTGGTATAAACCTAACAAAATATGTATAGGATCTATATGCAAAAACTATTAAACTCTAATGAAAGAAATAAGAGATATCTAAGTAATGAAGAGATATTCTGAGTACATGGAATAAAAAACTCAATAGTGCTAAGATATCAATTCTTCCCAACTTGATCTATAGGTTCAATACAATCTCAATTTAAATCCCAGAAAGTTATTTTGTAGATATCAACAAACTGACTCTAAAATTCACATGGAAAGGCAAAGACCTATAATAACTAAGACACACTGAAGAAGAACAAAGTTGGAAGACGTACATTACCAAATTTCAAGACTTACAGAAACTACAGAAATCAAGACAGCAGGATATTGGTGAAAGAACAAATACACTGATCAATGAGACAGTGTAGAAAGCTCTTAACTAGACCCATATATTTCTCTTTGTTCTTTCTCTGAAGTTTGCTCATCTTTCCTTAACCCTCAAGAAGTTTAGTAACTGCTTATTCATCATATTCAACTGTTATAAACAGTAGCTGATTTTACTATCATCATCATCATCACTGTCTAGATGCCTAGGAAGATAAATGGGGTTATTGAAACACTAAATTTTAGCCAATGTCCTCATCAATTAAACTTTCCAATTAAACCTTGATTCCTAACTTCCTATAAATAAAGTGTTACCAGATATGTTTTGTTTGCAGAGTTTCTTACCTTCCTTCAGTCTATCATATATCATCCAAACTCACCCACAAAATCTTTGACTTTTCTGCCACAAGGATTGGCTGGTGTTAAAATACAAGATATACCACACACTGGGGAATAAAAATAATCTTACTTGGAACTAGCAGAAAACTAAGAATGTTACCAGCTCCCATAACTACAGTAGGGTACTACATGTAGTAGAACACAGTACCACTTTTATATTCATTTATCATCTTCAAACCCAAGGATCATAACATTAGTTACTAATATTTAAAAAATGGACATAGTTGTTGATTATTCCTCTCCTTTTGCCCTAATAAAGGCCTCTGAGATCAGTTTTCAAAGAGTAAGTCTTAGAGCAGCAGTGGTTCATAGCCAGTTTAAAGGTAACCACCACAAAAAAGAAATAATAGGCCAGCTTGGGCAATCCAGAGAGGTCCTGACCCAAGAGGAAGAAGCAGCTCAGGCTGCTGTTTCTGGGTGACAGCTGATAAAATCCGAGTGTATATTTTTGCATATTGATTACACTTTATGGATTCCATTCTTCCTTATCCTGTTCCTCTCTTATTCTCCAATCCTTTATTTAGCTAGTAGAGTTATAAACTAAGAATGAAATGGGTCATCTCCAAAAAAGATAATTAGGGATTTCTGGCAACTCATGTGAACCAGCAATTGAAAACAAATGTGACTCTTACAGAGGCAATTTTGCAGCTCTACTCAGAAACAGGTGTATACCCATTTGCAACATCCCCAAGAGGCGAGTCTTTCCTAAAATAGTGGAGAGACACCAAAACTAATCAAAGAGTCTAGATAAGATTTAGCGGTACTTCTCAGAAGAGACCAAACACTCTAGGAGCATTCACTTCACTTTTTACATTTAGATTACTGTGTAATCTAAATTACATGTATACTATGTAATTTAGATTACTCCACTCCCATTTGCTAACACAAAAGACACAGAAATACTCCATTGTATTAAATGTTACAAAATATTATCCCTAATACAGTATATACTTTACTTATACAGTAAATTATGACTATGCCAGAGAAGAAATGAGTGCATCTATGTTTTTTTTCAGCTCACGTGAGTTCCTGGAGAGCTTGTTTTGATCTCTGCAGATCTGGCAAGTAGTGAGAAAGCAAGCCTTCTGCCAGTTGCTCCACAGCTTTGTCTTCTATGGTCAAGTCCTCTATTAACCCTTCATCTGGAGAAGTGTCACTTAAACCTGTCCCCAAGCAAAAAATCAAATTTAGGAAGCTTTTAAACTGACATAGGGGTAAGAAAGTAGCAGGGAGGGAGGAAAGGAGGCTGGCAGTGGAGTTCAGAGCACACACACAGGATACTATAGGTATCCTTTTTTTTTTTTTAACTTTTACTTCCTGAGCATCCTCTAAAAATCAAGTTATGAGCACTCAAAAAATATTTTAAAGCTACTAGTACAAGGTAAAGTCTAGCTGAAAAGAACATTAACACACGCAAAATTCCATATGTGTATGTATTTTTCAGGGAAGGGGATTTAGAGTTTTCAATGAATTATTAAAGGAGTCTGAGGCCTAAATGGAAGGAACAGTTACTGAATGGAAGCAAGAAATTCTTCTTTCCAAAAGCTTGCAGAATTTTTTTTAATTAATTATTTTGGGGTATGTTAAGTCTTTGTTGCTGTGCGTGGGCTTTATTTAGTTGCGGCAAGCGGGGGCTACTCTTCATTGTGTTGCACAGGCCTCTCACTGCGGTGGCCTCTCCCGCTGCAGAGCACGGGATCCAGGCTCACGGGCTTCAGTCATTGTGGCTCGTAGGCTCCAGAGCGCAGGCTCAGTAGCTGTGGCGCAGGGGCCTAGTTGCTCCGCAGCATGTGGGATCTTCCCAGACCAGGGCTCAAACCCGTGTCCCCTGCATTGTCAGGCAGACTTGTAACCACTGCACCACCAGGGAAGCCCCTAGAGATTATATATTTTTTAAATGCAGGGACTTCCCTGGCGGTCCAGTGGTTAAGACTTCGCCTTCCAGTGCAGGAGGTGCAGGTTTGATCCCTGGTCAAGGAGCTAAGATCCCACATGCCTCCTGGCCAAAAAAACCAGAAGGTAAAACAGAAGCAATATTGTAATAAATTCAATACAGACTTTAAAAAAATGGTCCACATTAAAAAAAAAAACTTAAAAATTTTTTAAATAAGTGCAATACCTAAAAATGTTTTTTTTCAATTCTATGGAAGTAATATGGGTCAACATTTATTTTGCATAGAGCTTGATATTTATATGTAAAGGGAGGGTTGTTTTGTCATTTGTTAGCAGGAAAGAAATTTTCTAAGAATTTCTCCTCTCTTGAAATTCAGAACCTTAATTTACCATAGAAAATAGTGTATAATAATTGTCTTCTGTGTAAATTTAGATTTGATGCCAGGAACTATTTTATTCCTACCTTTCCTTTGAATAATAACAGTGTAAGCATTGTACCAGGCATTCAAAAATGTCTAACATGAATACCCATCTATCACTACTCCTACCGAGAAAAGTACAAAACAATTTCTAAACAGGGTTCAATGAATGATTTGTAAGATTTTAGAATCACTGGTTTAGAATTAAAAACAAAAAAAGTGAAATGGCCACATTACTAAAATGGTACTCCAAAAGCATTTTTAAACTAATATTAAACTCTGAAACACCTCTTTAATCATAATCTGGTAATAATCCATAACATCAAATTAGATCATTACACAAAATACGTTCATCACAATACATTGCTTATAGTTCATTTCCAAGTATAGTTTTTACCACAGATTTAAATTTTGGCAAGATTGAGGAAAACAACATGCTGTCATATTCAAAATTAGCTTTTAGAGATCAAAATAAATTAGCATGGTTTTTATTTGGATCCTGAGAAACATATGAACAAACTTTGGAATTCTCTAAATTGCAAGGCAATATTCAAACAAGTAAGAGCTAACTAGAAACTGAAGCACTCCACAAGTGAAATAAAAATATAGTGGGAAAAGTGAAGCATTTACAGATATTGCCATTGATGTTTCATCAGATGGGAAGTGAATAAAATATATCATTAATGTTATATATATTATATTATTATGATTAATGTCATTGCTAAAGGCTTGATTACAATAACAGTGCAAACAGCAGCAACTCTCTTTAAAAAATATAGAAGGGGGCTTCCTTGGTGGCGCAGTGGTTGAGAGTCCGCCTGCCGATGCAGGGGACACGGGTTCGTGCCCCAGTCCAGGAAGATCCCACATGCCGCGGAGCGGCTGGACCCGTGAGCCATGGCCGCTGAGCCTGCGCGTCCGGAGCCTGTGCTCCGCAACAGGAAAGGCCACAGCAGTGAGAGGCCCGCATACCGCAAAAAAATAAAAATTAAAAAAAATATATATATATATAGAAGGGCTTCCCTGGCGGCGCAGTGGTTAAGAATCCACCAATGTAGGGGACACGGGTTCGAGCCCTGGTCTGAGAAGATCCCACATGCTGCGGAGCAACTAAGCCCAGGCACCACAACTACTGAACCTGCGCTCTGGAGCCCGCAAGCCACAACTACTGAGCCCACACGCCTAGGGCCCATGCTCCGCAAGAAAAAAAAGCCACCGCAATGAGAAGCCCACGCCCTGCAACAAACAGTAGGCCCCGCTCACCGCAACTAGAGAAAGCCCACACAGCAACGAAGACCTGACACAGCCAAAAATAAATTTTAAAAATAAATAAATTTAAATATATATATACTTTAAAAATATATATTTAAATATATATATACATAGATATGTATACATATATATACATATGTATATACATATATATACATAGAAAACATAAGTATTACAGACAAACAGAAACAACCAAATAAGGATATTTCAGCTTTAAGGAATAACAACCAATACACCTTCCTTAAACTATATATACATTTTAACTCACACCAACCCCCTTACCCTACCCCAGTCTTCTGGTTAAATTATTGGAAGAGTCGAAGTTTCTCATGTTTTTACACACATTTATTCACTAAGTTCAAGGTACTTTATTGTGGGAGACAAGAAACATTTGCTGCACATGCATTTTATGTACTAGTTTTTGAGGTTACAACAATAAATTAGGCAAGTCCCCATCCCTGAAAAAGCTCAATACAGGGGAATCAGAGAATGTGAGAAGTGCCATAGATTAGAGAAAGATCACTTTCATCAGGGATATCAGGGAATAATTCCTAAAGGAGGTGTGGTGGGCATCTGAGCTGAAGCTTGAAGAATGGATAGAATATTCATTCCTTTCTTTTTTCTTTTTAACTGTTACTCATTGTAAAAACTTAAAATACAAAAGAAGGGGGTATAACCTGAAAAGTAAAAATACTCCTCACTACCTTACTCCACAGAGAGTCACTCTGGAGTTTCTTACATAGCCTTCAAGAAATTGTCTTTGCATACACATGGTTAAACCCTGTTTTTATCACAAATGAAATCTTGTTTATACTGTTCTACAAGTTTTCTCATAAATATATATCTCACATATGGTCAACATGTATGAATCTACTCCATTCTTTTTAACAGAATTCTACCACATTTTGTTTAACCAGTTCCCTATCGTTATGAACTAAATGTGTCCTTCCCCCAAAATTCACATGTTGAAGCCCTAACCTCCAATGTAATGGTATCTGGAGGTGGGGGTCTTTGGGAAATAATTAAGTTTAGATGAGGTCTGAGTGTACGGTCCCCATGATGGGATTATTGACCTTAAAAGAAGAGGAAGAGAGACCAGAACTCTCTCCTTCCACCATGTGAGGACACAGTGGAAGGCAGCCATCTGCAAGATCAGAAGAGGGTCCTAACCAGGAACATATTTTGCCCACACCTAGACCTTGGGCTTCACAGCCTCCAGAACTTCAAGGAATAAATGTCTGTTGTTTAAGCCACCAGCCTATGTTATTTTATTACAGCAGCCCGAGTAGACTAAGACAAAGAAAATACTCCACTTTTTGCTTTTTCAAACAATGTTGCAGTGAGCTTCCTTGCTTGTCTTTGCATATTCATATCACTGTTTCTATAGAATAAATTCTTATAAATAGATTAATGGAACAAGGTGTTTATGCATTTTTTAATAGACATTGCAGGGACTTCCCTGGTGGCGAAGTGGTTAAGAATCTGCCTGCCAATGCAGGGGACACGGGTTCCACCCCTGGTCCGGGAGGATCCCACATGCCATGGAGCAACTAAGCCTGTGCGCCACAGCTACTGAGCCTGCACTCTAGAGCCCGTGAGCCACAACTACTGAGCCCACGTGCCACAACCAGCCCGTGTGCCTAGAGCCCGTGCTCTGCAACAAGAGAAGCCACTGCAATGAAGAAGCCCGCGCGCAGCAACGAAGACCCAACGCAGCCAAAAGTAAATAAAATAAATTTATAAAAAAAAAAATAGACATTGCAAAACTGCTTTCCTAAGAGATGTCACCAATTTACACTTCCATCAGCAACCTATGAGGGCTACTATTTCCAAATGGGTAAGAATTCTAAGGCAGGAGAGGAAGGGATGCAATATGGGTAAAGGAAGCAGCATGAGGAAAGGTGGGAATATAGGATGGCTCTGGAAAGAGAGGTTAGTTTGGGGTGTCTGGAGCATGAGACATATGCAGTAGTGAGCTCTAAGACCATGTGGCCAGCCTATGAGGACCCTTGAATGCGAAGATAATGTGTTTGGCCCTTAATTTAGTAAGGAACCATTTAAGGTTTCCAAGCAAGGAAATGGCATCATGGGAGCTTTATCTTGGGGCAGTGACGTGACAGTGGGATAGATGGAATGAATAAGAGACTGGAGGTGGACTAGCCTTACAACTGTTGTTGTAAAGGTGAAAATGCAAAGAGGAGATGGAAATTGTACAGTAGAATCCCCTGGACTAAACAGAGGTAGGAGGCAATCTGGAAGGAAAGAGACAAGAGTAATGTCAAAGTTTCAAATGATAGTGACTTGGCACCATTAATAGGATCAGACATCTACTTTTATTTATGTACATGCTGTGTGTGAGATTAGTGCAAAATAACCATGTCAGAGTACCCAGCAAGCAGATGGAAGAGGAAGCAGAGAGAGACCCAACCTGCACTTACATACAAGGAAGTGATATTTACAGAAGCAACTTAGGAAGGTGTGAAGAGAGGGAGGTCACTGAGGAAAAGCACCACCAAGAAAGGGCTGAGAGCGCTATTTTGGGGTAACTGCTATATTTCTGGAACAGAAAGTACAAGTAAAGGTACATCCGAAGTCCTGAAGCCTTTCTCACCTAGGGTTCCTCATCTGAATCGCAGAACACAGAAACTGCTTTGAGTGACTACCTTCTCAATTCTCCCTAGGATAGTACAAATATAGTATCATTATGGATGCAGAGCAAGTCATTCATTACATTCAATAGATGCCCTAGGCCATTAGGGTTTAAATCTCTCCTCGAACTCGGGCTGAGAAACTCAGACTGCTGGAAGAAGGACGCAGTAAGGTCAAAACGCAAGATAATCATTTCATGAGTGAGTGTGCAATATTACTGGATACATCAATTCTCTGAATTACAAACCAATCATCCTTCTGGTAAATTCATCCTCAACCACTAACGTGTAACAAATAGCCAACAGTGTGCTGGAGTCAATACACAAACTCAGAATGCCTTCACCATCAACCCCCACCAACAGCACCCCAAACACCGCTTCCCCCCAGATCTCGTTTCCTGCCTCCTCCTCTGGCCAGGAGAGCCGGCAAGGTTCCCTAGTTCAGCGCTGGGCACAGAGCCTCGGGGCGGCAGCTGCCGAAAGCACCTTATTCCCGCGGGGCGGCCCGGAGACCCACCCACTCGGGTCCCGCCCGCCCCGCCCCACAGCACGTACCCGGCGTCGGGCCCCCGGCCTCCAGGCCGTCGGGTGGCCCTGCCAGGACCCCATCCAGGGAAGGCGGCCCAGGGACACTCATGTCCCTCCCGCTGGGAACAGGGATGGGGCAGTAGTACAGACTGTCAGGTACAGTGAGGAAGCACCGAACGCGTACAGAGCCCAACGGGACAGAAGCGACGGTCGCACCCGGAAGTGACGGAAGCGGAAAACAGCTCGGGGCACGTGACCGAGGGTCCGCCCTCCCGCTTTTTGCCTCCTCCATCCACTCACCCGCCGCGCTTCGGGGGTTCCGGGCGGACGTCCTAGTCTGGTCGGTCGGTGTCAGTAGAGTCAGCTGGGCGGGGCTCACATCCCTGCCTCCGATGGTGGTGGGGGGATGGAAGGGGCGGTGACAGGAAGGCGCAGCTTTTCAGCTTTGTGTCCTTGTTAAGGAAACACCTTAGGAAGCACTGCGTGCTTTCCCTGAGATTTGGACCCATAAAAAATTCAGTGTTTAGCTCTCTTCAGCTTTGCTAATTGGGGGTCTGCCAGGATTCGTCTCTCCTCTTGTAGGTGAACGGTTTAAGGCCTGGGTTGCAGCATCAATCTACTGAACAAATTCAGCCAAATAACTGGAAACTGCACTTGCTGAAATCCTGTGGGATGATGTCATGAATTGTGATGAAAAACACTTAGAAATGGGCAGAAGCAACCTCAGACCAAATAAAGTGATCAGCTATGCCCTCCTTACCTTAGACCCTCTTAGACTGTAATAGTGGCCTCCTAATGTTGCACCCCAAAATTGCCTGTCCAAACGATTTTTTCTATGTTGCAGGCAAAGCTGTTTTCAAAAAAAATGAGAATTTATCTCTAACCTCAAAAACTTGCACCTGCTCCCCACTGCCCTTATCAGTGCACTTGTACCCCTTCCTCTTTTGGCCTTCTTTCCTCTCAAGATTAGCTGCTCCTCACTACCTGTGGTAAGCAAAATAATGCCCCCACCAAAGATGTCCACAGACTTCACCCCCAGACACTGTGAATAGGCTGTTTCACTGCAAAAGCGTAATTAAGGTTGCTAGGCCCATGACTGTAAAATAGATTACCCGGAGTTACTGATTGGGACTAACATAATCACAAGGGCCTTCAAACTGGGAAAGGGCGGCACAAGAAGAGTCAGGAGGGAGATGTGACTATGAAGAATGACTAGAGCAATGCAACATTGCTGGCTTCGAAAATAGAGGAAGAGGGTTACCAGTGACCTCTAGAAGCTGGAAAACACAAGGAAATGGATTCACCACTAGAGCCTCTAGAATGGAACTCAGCCCTGCCAACACCTCAATTTTATCCCAGTGAGAGCTGTATTGCACTTCTGACCTACTGAACTCGAAGATAACATACAAATTTGTATTGCTTTAAGTCTGTGGTTATTTGTTACTACTTAAATAGGAAAATAATGTACTACCCTTCAAACATCCTTTGAAAACTATGCCCTTTCATGCCTGGAATATTTTATTCTTTTCAAAGTCCTACTCATCTTTCAAGGCTCGGCCTAAATAATACCTTTACTTTGAAATCATTCACAGTCCTGCATCCCCTTTCAACTCTCAGAAAGTAATAACCTTTTCCCAACTACAAAGCATCCTCCTGCTATTTAGCACTTAATCCATTCTTGTATTCGTTACTTCTCTTCCTCTATCAAATTGCAAACTCCAAACAGAAATTCTTATTCACAGAAAACCATAATAGGTTCTCAATGAGTATTTGCTGAATGAGGTATTGATTTTCGAGCCCCAAATTCCAAATATCTATAATCTCCAAAGTCTGAATCACAGAAGATGGCACCTGGTAAACGCCTGGTAACCTTAGCTGATTGTTAGTATTATCTCCTAACTAGATACTAAGACCTTCTGGAATAGACCCTTGTTCTACAGGTGGTCTGTAACCTCTTTATCTCTTAGCACAGTATTAAGCATATAACTTGGACTTTTAAATACTGGTTATTTAAATTTAATGGATGAAATTAATTGAACATTAAAATGTTAAGCAAAAAAGAACACTTAAAAGAATGAATGTTCTTGTAAAGCATTTTAACTTTACTTAATGTGACAAAAATGAATCGGCCAAATAGACGAGGAAGACTTTCTGCCAGACCCACATTGCTTTTCTCTTTCTCCTTTTCCTTCTTTACCCCCACAGATTTCAGCTCAGTGCATCAAGTGCTTGTTGAGGGCACTCTGTATTCCAGCCTCCATTAATCAAATACTGTGCACCTAGCACTGCATGTGACACAAAGTTCAAAATCAAAAGGTTGGAATTTGATGCCAAGGAAGTAAACACAGTTTGTTGAGTTATATATTTCTTTTGAAATGCCTTTCATTTCCCCATTGGTAGTCGCCATTCTCTTTTATGCACCAAAGTTATAACCCACTTCAAATAGCTGAGTACCTAAGACGGGACTAGGCACTGTAGGGTGTTTAAAAAAAAAAAGGGGGTAAAAATGCTTGTTCCTGTCCACCAGGAATTTATATTCTACCAATTACACATAGTAGAATTAGAGAGTTTGACAGTAAAGTACTAAATTATGTGGAACAGACCTAGAAGAATATAAAATACGTAATGATGTCATATTGTTTTCCTATTGCTGCTGTAACACATGACCAAAGACTTGCTTAACACTACACAAATTTCTTACCTTACAGTTCTGGAGGTCAAATGTCCAAAATCAGTCTCTGTGGGCTAAAATCAAGGTGTCGGCAGGGCTAGTTACTTCTGGAGGCTCTGAGGAAGAATCCTCTGCCTTGCCTTGTTTAGCTTCTAGAGAGCAGCCGCATTACTTGGCTCACGGCCTCACATCACATTGCCTTTTCTCCCTCTACTACCATTGTTGCATCATCTCCTCTCCTATCCTGGCCTCTTTCTCATAGGACCCTTGTGATTACACTGAGCTCACCAGCATAACCCAGGATAATAGCCCCATCTCATAGTCCTTAATTTAACCACATCAGCAAAGTTCCTTTTGCCGTGTAAGGTAACATTCACAGATTCTGGGGAATTGAAAGTGGACACCTTTGCAGGGGGCATTATTCAACCAGCCACAGATGTGCAGTTGTGTAGTGCATGATTGGGAAGTAACTAGAGAAATTTTAAAAACCTAATAGAGGAAATTAGCTGTACCTTGAAGGACAGGTCAATGTAATATGCAGACAAAAACTAGTAAAGGCTTCCAACAGGAAAAACAAAGACACCATAAGTAGCAAAAGTATACTTCAGACTCAAGGACCTCGAGGTGCTGTCTTTTGGGGAAGACAAGAATAACACAGATTAAATGGTTAGTAAGAGAACCTAATGGAGAAAATTGTTGTATAATCTTTTAGAGCAAGAGAACTTACAATGACAAATGATAACACAAAATGTAGTCATATAGCTCTGGAGAAGTTAGTCCAAAGAAATGATAGTCAGAAAGAGCTAAATGCTGTATATATTCATAGCAAAAGGAAACTAAGTCCATTGGATTTCAAGAAACTTAAAATCCAAAAGAGGGAGAGCAAATCTTATGCAATAAATACACAAACCCTTTTATCCATTTTTCAGTTTTTTCTGTTTTCCTTAAATTTTCCTACATTATTTTTGCTAACAAAAAGGGAGTCGGTAGGTAGCAGATTCAAGTAAAGAAATAAACATGTTAATACATGAATATTTTCTATTCCTTCTGTTGATCAGGTGTCCTATATTTAGAATGTGCTAAGATTTGATTTAAAAAATCTATCCCAGTTTGACCTAATTCTCTCACAGGATTTGCTTGTCCCTTCCCTTCATCTCTCTCCATCCTTTTCCAAAAATAAAAGAAAGAATGGTGGTAGGGAGAGAAAAAGATTTGAGCAAGAAAGATGCAGGGACCAGGGGCTGCAGAGAAAAGGGATGGAAAAGGGGAAAATATACAGGAGAAAGATGTTACAGCCCATGACCTTATCCTTCTAGTGGATTAAAGTGTTGAAAATTTGAAAACATTCATATAGGGTGATGTGCTTGCAAAATAATAAAAAGGAAAGAAGGGAACTGAAGGTAGAAAACGAAAGAAGTTGGGGTATTAAAAAAAAACAGTTTACCATTTGTCTGTGGTTAACCAACCCAAAAAGGTGTCTCAGCAGTTTTAACCACTTTTCTTACATTTACATGAGAAATATTCTTTCACATTAGCAAAGTACTAAAATTCTTCCACCCTATGCAACTCTACTACATTTCCATCATTCCTTTCTTGCATTATCTAAAAAACATATCCTTCCATGGATTGTTTCACCAACACATTCTCCTACCCTTACCACCAAAAAGTTTGTAAAATATACGCAGTGGTCAAAAGCAACAGCTTTTGACATTTTAAAATAGACTTTTTTTTTCTTTTTTAGGTGTATTAGTTTCTGATTTATAACAAAGTGAATCAGCTATACATACACATATATAGAGAGAGACTTTTTATAAGAGCAGTTTTAGGTTCACAGCAAAATTAAGAGGAAGGTACAAAGACACCTTGCACTGCCATGCATTATCAGGTCGTCCCCCACCAGAGTGCTACATTTGTTACAACTGATAAACCTACATTAATACATCATTATCCCCCAAAATTGATAGTTTACATTAGGGTTCACTCTTCATGTTGTATATTCTATGAAACTGGACGAGTATAATGACATGTATCCACCACCATAGTATCATGCAGAGTAGACTCACTGCCCTAAAAATCCTCTGTGCACTGCCCATTCATCTCTCCCTCTGCTCTAATCCCAGGCAATCACTGATCTTTTTACTCTATAGTTTTGCCTTTTCCAGAATGTCATGTATTTGGAATCATATAGTATGTAGCCTTTTCAGATTGCTTTCACTTAGCAACATGCATTTAAGGTTCCTCCATGTCTTTTCGTGGATGGATGGCTCATTTTGTTTTTGGCATAGAGTAATAATCCATTGTCTGGATGTACCACAGTTTATTTATTTTTTCACTACTGAAGGACATCATAGCTGCTTCCAAGTTTTGGCAATTATGACTAAAGCTGCTGTACACATCCAGGTGCAGGTTTTTGTGCATACATAACTTTTCAATGCCTTCAGGTAAATACCAAGGAGCAGTCTCTGCATCCAGGGGGATATAGAGAGATCTGATGGGCTAGTGTGGGTCATATGTAACAGAAAGAGGCAAAGCCCCTTGATTGACAGTCCTGCTAGGAGTTACAGAAAGGCACAGGTGTAGTTCCTTAAAGGAAAATCAGAGTCATGTTACCAAAATGAGAAAGGAATTTGGCCCAACCAAAGCAATAGTTATCAACTATATCAGTTATGAGATTTTAGTCAAGTCACTTAATCTCTCTGTTTTTTTTCCCATAAGTAAAAGAGACAGGGAGATAATACCAGACCCATTACTTGACATATTTCTTGTGAGAATTAAACACTCAGTAAGACATATGAAAAGGATCTGTAAGCTGTGAAGCACTATTACAAATAATAGCGGTCCCTAAGTACGTATTACATGCCAGAAGAAACAGTATTATTTCTGTTATTAGTGCCTCGTTTATGTCAAATGACAAAACTAGAACAATTCAGTAATGAGTCTGATGTCCTTTATTTAAAGGAAAACAATCCATGGATTGGGGGAGTAAAAGCCTTTTGTACAGAGGGATTTAGAGCAAGAGTGAGTTTTATAGAACATTAGAAGAGGCAATGTTGCACAGCAAAGGAAACCATAAACAAAACGACAACCCACAAAATGGGAGGAAATATTTGCAAACGATGTGACCAACGAGGGCTTAATTTGCAATTGCAATTGACATAAACACACTACTATATATAAAATAGATAACTAATAAGGACCTACTGTATAGCACAGGGAAATCTACTCAATACTCTGTAATAGCCTATATGGGAAAAGAATCTAAAAAAGAGTGGATATATGTATATGTATAATTGATTCACTTTGCTGCACACCTGAAACTAATACAACATTGTAAATCAACTATACTCCAATAAAATTTTTTTTAAAAAAGATACATGCACCCCAATGTTCATAGTGGCCCTACTTACGTTAGACAAGACATGGAGGCAACCTAAGTGTCCATCTACAGAGGAATGGATAAAGAAGATGTGGTACATATATACAATGGAATATTACTCAACCATAAAAAAGAATGAAATAATGCCATCTGCAGCAACATGGATGGACCTAGAGACTGTCATACTCAGTGAAGTAAGTCAGAGAAAGACAAATATTATACGATATCACTTATACGTGAAATCTAAAAAACAGTACAAATGAAATTATTTACAAAACAGAAATAGACTCACAGACATAGGAAACAAACTTATGGTTACCCAAGGGGAAGGGGGAGGAGGGATAAACTGGGAGTATGGGATTAACAGATGTACAATACCATCTATAAAACAGATAAACAAGGATTTACTGTATAGTACAGGGAACTATATTTAATATCTTGTAATAAACTATAATAGAAAAGAATCAAAAAAAGAATATAGATATATATATATAAAACCAAATCACTTTGCTGTACACCTGAAACTAATACAATGTTGTAAATCAACTATACTTCAAAACAAAAAAATTTACAAATAAAAAAAATAAAGAGGCAATGTGGAAACAGGGCATGATTGGCTAGAAAGTTGGGACTTCCTTGTAAGGCCAGCAGGTCCTATTTTCTAGGGTAAGGTAAGCTACCTAAGGCTGAGTTGGAGGATCGCGAGCAGTATACGTTAGGATTCCTCGACAGGTGTTTCTGTAAGAGTAGGCTGACTTAGGTTTTGTTATGTGACATGGGCCAGGCCACTGCGGTGGCTTCTATTTTGTGGGTCCCCATATACAAATTAACTTTATCAGTTACATATATTCACCAACCTTAATTTGGTTTCTTAAATAGGTTTTAGGTTTCTGAAGTAACCCTTCAACTGTTATTTAGCTTCTTAAGTAGACTTCCATGGTGAGATAAGAGAGACTAAATGAATTAAGTGAGTATCAGAGGGTTCGGCAATTACGTTTTATTACAAACTCACTTCTTTTGTACAAGTCGATATTATACAATAAGGTAGCTTTTTAGGGGTAAATCTCCACTGGCTAAGCTGGCAACTGAAGTTCCAGACTTGCAGAGTGAGATGATTGAGTCTTGAAGTATAGAGATCACTACCAACACCCACGGCTTTCTTTACCATCAATACCACTGTCAATATTCTGCTTCTATGGGGGCGGGGCGGGGAACGAGGTGTCTTATTTTCTTCTTCTTTTTAGCATTATGATGTCTGACTCATGATGTTATTCATGAGTAAAGGAATATTCATAATATTGAGTGGTAATCATTTTAAATATCATCATTGCTTCTGGACTATTAGTAAAACTATTGGTGAAAATTTTATTCATTGAAGAACTTTACATCTTAAAATTCTCTTTTAATATGCTTATATTGGTTCAAAACACAATGATTCTTCCACTTTGGGGTTTTCACAAAATTCATTTATTATCTTAGTGTGTAGATATCAAAGTGGCCACCAACCATTACTGCTTTATTCTCTTTCTGTGTGATGCAGAAAGTGGGATTATCAGCGACTATAGGCAGCATAAATTATTCCAGTGCTCAGCTTTCTTTTTAGGGTAGATTTATTTAAATTAGCTAGGATATATTAATCTTGCTTAATTCAAAATTGCTAAAAGTAGTACATACATTAGCTTTCCAAAATAATCCTTATTTGTTACTATAAATGTTCAAGATCTTCAAAGTATTTCTGTTGCTAAACAAGAATAATTTCCAAAGATCCTTCAGACCAGATGGTGAAATGATATATAAAAATTCAATTTCTTGTAATATGAGGTCAATAATACAGAAAGTTCAGAGTCTCCAATTCCTTTTTCAATTTAAAAATTCCAGTGGATCAACTTATTTTTTAAATTATTGCTCTAGTCTTTGGGCTTCCTGTAAATTTCTTGTCAACATCTTTTGAATTACTTTATGAAAGTGCCGTCTTTACAATTAATTATTTACTTATCTTCATCCAAAGTAATTTTTCTAAACTGCTCACTTAATTTACTAATGAAAGAGCACATTTAAAAGCATTAATTTTTATTAACAGCTAAAGATTTCAAAATGTCATTTTTCCTTTTAAGATTTCATAAAAGTCTTTATTATGTGTTTCTAGGAGAAAAATACACTCATTTAATTTACTTAGAGATAAATATAATCCCTCTATATTTCATCATTAACCTAGTACAACTAATCCCTTAATGTCAGTGACTATGCAGGATTTTTCCAGCCCTGGTGGCCCTCAGACCCACTCCTCACCTTTCCCTGTTCTGCTCTGTATTGCAGGTGCCCATGTTCTCTGGCCCCTGTGTCAGCTGGCTTCCAGATGGGTTTGGCGAATGGGGGGTACTGATGGAGACTGGAGGCTGGGATACTGAGAGATTGGAAGGAGAGAGGAAAGAAGAAATCAGGGTCTTTGTCCCTCCTTCCTCTCTGCCTCAGGAGGCAACTGAAGCAGCAACTGGCTCTCCTGTCTGGTCCTAACTCCCCACTGGGGAGTCCTACCAGGATTCCAGCTTTGTCGGGTGTGCCAGTCACAGTTCAATCAGGAGAGAAAACACCAAGTAATGTGAATGGAGAAGGTTTAATATAAAGAATTATTCACTATAATAGACACTGGAGTAATGCAGGACTGGCCAGTAGGAAATGAAGAGAAATCTAAAGAACACAATAATAGCAAATATAAGGAGCAGTTACAACTCTGGGGCTCAGAGAGAGCAAGTATGATCCACGCCCGGCTCACCAAGACTAAGATCCAGATCTTGCTGGAGACAGAATAGCTATGGCTCACTGGATGGTGGAGAAGCTTGCTATGGTACCACACCAGCAGAACTTGCTGAGATACTGAGGGATGCCAGCTACAGGGAGATGCCCCACCTCGTAACTGCAAAGCCATTCTAGGGGATGCTAGAAGAAACTACCCACAGGGAGGTACTGTGTGCTACTGGCACACAGTAGCAGACAGTGCAGAAACTGCGTGCACTGCAGGAGCCGGGAGCTGTAGAAGCAGCATATACTTCAGGAGCACCAGTGAGAGAAGCACATGGGAATCAAGAAGAGAGAGGAAAAAACCCTCCTCCTGCAATGTCTCTCCAGCACCTCCTACTGACAAAGCTTAATATCATGCCAATTGACAAAGGAGAAACACTCGGAGGGAGAAATATTTACAAGGCCTGTATTACTTTGCTACAGCTGCGTAACGTATTACCACAAACTCAGTAATTTAAACAGCACAGATGTATTAGCTCACAGCTTCTGTGGGCTAGGGGTCTGGCACATTTTGTCTAGGTTCTCTGCTCAGGGTCTCATAAGGCTGAAATCAAAGTGTCAGCTGGCTGCATCCTCATCTCGAGGCTCAAGGAGGAAGTGATCACTTAGGTTGTTTCAATAATTCAGTCCCTTGCAGGTGTAGGACTTGAAGTCCTTATTTTTTTTGTTGGCTGTCGACTGAGGACCACTCTCAACAAATAGAGGCTGCTCTTGCCATGTCACCCCCTCAACAGGCTCTCTTAAACAATGGTTTTTTTCTTCCAGTTTTACTGAGATATAATTGACATACAACACTGTATAAATTTAAGATGTACGGCATGAGTTGACTTACGTGCATCATGAAGTGATTATCACAATAAGTTTAGTGAACACCATCATCTCACATAGATACAACATTAAATAAATAGAAAAAAATTTTTTCCTTCTGAGGAGAACCCCTAGGATTTGCTCTCTTAACAACTTTCATATATAACATACAGCAGTTAATTATATTCATCACATTGTAACTTACATCCCTAGTACTTACTTATCTTATAACTGGAAGTCTGTACCTTTTGACTCCCTTCCTCCAATTTCTCCCACCCCCACCTCTGGTAACCCCAAATCTGATCTCTTTTGCTATGAGTTTGCTTTTTGTTTTTGAAGTATAATTGACCAACAATACTGTATTAGTTCCTGTTACACAACATAGTGATTTGATATTACTATACATTTCAAAATTATCATGGTAAGTCTAGTTACCATGTGTCATCATACAAAGATATTACATAGTTATTGACTATATTCCACACACTATACATCTCATACCGTGACTCATTTATTTTGATCTAAAAGTCTGTACCTCTTAGTTCCCCTCACCTATTTCTATCCTGCACCCACCCCCTCCCCTCTGGCAACCACCCTTTTGTTCTCAGTGTCTATAACTCTGTTGCTGTTTTTCATTTCCAATACAGAAATCCTTAATTACTGTCAACCTCTTTTGAATAGTTTTTAGGGATGAAAAACTCATTACTTCACTAAGTGGCCTGTTACTTTTGAGGATTTGTAATTGTTAAGAGATTCTTCACTGTGATGAACTAAAATCTGTTTTGTAATTAATTGAGGTATAGTTGATTTAAAATATTATATCAGTTTCAGGTGTGCAGCATAGTGACTCAAACTTTTTATAGATTATACTCCATTTAAAATTATTATGGGGAGGGGGAAGGGTAAGCTGTGACAAAGTGAGAGAGAGGCATGGACATATATACACTACCAAACCTAAGGTAGATAGCTAGTGGGAAGCAGCCGCATAGCACAGGGAGATCAGCTCGGTGCTTTGTGACCACCTGGAGGGGTGGGATAGGGAGGGTGGGAGGGAGGGAGACGCAAGAGGGAAGAGATATGGGAACATATGTATATATATAACTGATTCATTTTGTTGTAAAACAGAAACTAACACACCATTGTAAAGCAATTATACTCCAATAAAGATGTTAAAAAATTATTATAAAATATTGGCTGTATTCTCTGTGCTGTACAATATATCCTTGTAGCTTTTTTTTAGTATTTATTTTATTTATTGATTTTATTTTTGGCTGTGTTGGGTCTTAGTTGCATCATGCGGGATCTTTGTTGTGGCATGTGGTCTTCTCTCTAGTTGTGGTGTGCGGGATTTCTCTCTCTAGTTGTGGCACGCGGGCTCCAGAGCGCGTGGGCTCTGTAGTTTGAGGCACACGGGCTCTATAGTTGAGGCGCACGGGCTTAGATGCCCTGCAGCATGTGGGATCTTAGTTCCCCGACCAGGGATCGAACCCATGTCCCCTGCATTAGAAGGCAGATTGTTTACCACTGGACCACCAGGGAAGTCCCAGCTTATTTATTTTATACATAGTAGGTTGTACCTCTTAATCCCCTATCCCAATCTTGTCCCTCTCCCCTTCCCTCTCCCCATTTGTAACCACTAGTTTGTTCCCATGTGATATCTTGCATCTCCAGGTGATCCAGGCCCCTTTGTACTATATTATATCAGAGGATGGAAGGTTAACATAGCCCTAGGACAGGAACATAAATGTATATTGCTGTGTCCATCTGTGTGCAAACTGCTTCTTATTCTCCTTACCAGGACAGAAAAAAATGAATTCATCACATCAACAGTCTGTACCTGAGATCATATTAATCTTCTCTGGCAAGGATACAGCTAATAAAGCAGACTATACCCTTTGGGCTTTGGATCTGAAAACTGACTCACATACAGAAACTCGGCACGGAATCACGACTTTTTATTTGCGTGGCGGCCCTCTGCCTCCTGATCATCCATTCTTGATTTCTTTCTATTTTACAGATTGAGCAATACTCAAAACTCTTTATTGGTTGTCCATTCATCTTGACCCTAGACACACGATCTCTTAACCTCTATAGCTCTCTGTGTCAGACTCCTCTAGGGGCCACTCTACCCTTTCTGCTTATCATTATAATTGCATCCACTTTGCTTCTGATGGGTTTGGTGCTACTACTCGGCCTATGTTACTTTAGGATCCTACCATCCCCATCACTTCTGGGCTATCACTTCTGAAGCCCTGACCTAGTTAACACTGAGATAGTTACCATTAAGTTTCTCAGTGATTCTTGTGCCCCGTTTACCAGCACATTCCTTACCACTTTAGTCAATGGAATATCATCTGGATTCTTTTTCAGAACATAGGCAGCAGCAAGGTTTTTCAGATTCATATATCTACTCTAGAATGCACATATCTCTGAGCCTTTTAATCTCTGTCTTCCAAAGCAGTGTGAATTTTCCATTTCACTTTTTCAAATCTTCCTCAAAAACCATCCTTGCAGCAAGTGGACACTATTTTCCAAGGTGTTAAAGCCTGTGTTATAGAAGGATGCTCCCATATTCATAAATTCTTCTTTATCCAATGTTATACCTTATCTCACCCCCATTAAACCAGCATCCTTAGAATCCAGTCTCATATATACTCACTCAGCTCCTGCCAATACATGTTGGCTACATCTGGTAGCTCCTTTAGCATATGGTCCATTTCCTCCCTTAGAAGCTAAGGGAAGTGCTAGGTTATATTGTTACTTGACCCTACTAATTAGTCTGGTAGCCAGGATGGGAGATGGGGGTTGACTATGGGGAGTGGGTGCATATTACCTTACAAGGGAAGGGCTTCTACACCATCTTCAAGTACAGGAGGATCACTGGCCTTTAAAAGGAAGAAAAGGCCTACTTGTTCAGGCCCAGAGGGTCCAGGTAAATCTGAGGATTAAAGATTTTTAACTTCATCAACCCAGGTGAGATATCCCCATCTCAAGTTTCAGGGTTCCACTCCTACTCATTCAAGACCATTATTTGTCGTGGCTCAGAATTCATTCTTTGATGGAGTTTTGCTGCTATTAAAAAGTCCTGGGCTTCCCTGGTGGCGCAGTGGTTGAGAGTCCGCCTGCCAATGCGGGGGACGCGGGTTCGTGCCCCGGTCCTCTGGCGCTGAGCCTGCACATCCGGAGCCTGTGCTCTGCAACGGGAGAGGCCACAGCAGTGAGAGGCCCGCGTACAGCAAAAAAAAAAAAAAAAAAAAAGTCCAGGTCCTGATCTTAAACTTTTGCTGATGTCTGGCTGCAGGATTTGAGAGTTTGCTTGTATGCTGCCAAGGAGGCTTCTGGCTTTCACATTTCATCATGAATTGGAGGTTAATTGCCCTCAATATTTCACTATTTTTTCTCCAATGTTTCAATAGCATACAGCAAGAGCCATTTAATTCTGTAGCCCTTATATTTACTACTTCTTCCAAACATCTCAGAGACCTAAGTTATTATACCTTGCAGTACATCCCTTCCACTAGAGTTCTATCCCAGCTCACCACCAGTGAAAGTTTTAACAACTGCACAGATGCAGCATGCCACGCACCATCAACATTCCATCTACTACCACTGATGGAATCCACATTGCTAGCCAGCCAATGGGTTGTCATTGCTAAGACAGCATGGGCACCAACTTTCCTAGATGGAATTCCCTCAGAAACAGATTCTGAAGCATAGATTTCCATGCAGGAGGCTTACTGGAGGGTACTTTCAGGAACAATACCTGTAAGACAGTGAAGGAAGTAGGATGGGGTGGAAGGAGATGAGTTGAACTGCTTAAGAGTTGCATCAGAGGCTTCAGGTGATCTTATGGGGAGCTCTGGAGCTACAAATGACGCTATGAGTTGCCTCAAATAGAGGCAAGGGGCTGAGCCTTTGTACCCCAGCATCAACTAATCACTGGATGCAGGCATACCCTGACAACAGGTGTGAATTCGGGCAAATTAGCACCCTTCAGCAAGGAACTCAGATGTGTGAGCCATCAGCAGTCAACGTGCCCAACAGCTAGGAGAATTAGCACCTCTGTCCTGAAGGAGGGATCCGGGCAGCACACCATAGCATCCACTATGGTTAGTTTCTGCTCATACCCTACAGATTCACAAGCCAAGAGAAAAGCAGGATGTATTGAAGCAGTCCAAAAGAATTTAGGTAACTACTGTATTCTTAAAGAGATCTGCTTCTAAGACGGGAATGCTGAGGAAACGATGGGTTAATAATGAAAGTATGATTTTGACACTACAAGGGAGTAAACTGAGGTCATTTACGACTTCCTTGATGTCCATGACCATACCTTTCCTTGAGTCTCTTCCTTCCTATCTGATCACGCTCTGGTTTCCTTCACTGACTCCTTTTCTGCCATCTTCCCCTTTCCCACACCTCAAAAGATGTGGCCTGGGGCTTCCCTCGTGGTGCAGTGCTTGACAGTCCACCTGCCGATGCAGGGGGCACGGGTTTGTGCCCCGGTCTGGGAAGATGCCACATGCCGCGGGGTGGCTGGGCCCATGAGCCATGGCCGCTGAGCCTGCGCATCTGGAGCCTGTGCTCCACAACGGGAGAGGCCACAACAGTGAGGCCCACGTACCGCAAAAAAAAAAAAAAAAGATGTGGCCTATGTTTCCTCCTCACCCTCTCCTCACTCTGCACTTTCTTCCTTGTCTATTTCACTTTGTCCCTTAGATATGGATGACACCGAGATCTACATCTCCAGTTCTCACCTCACTTCTGAGCTCCTCACTTCTGAGTTTCAGAATCTAATTTCCTGCTACCTACTGGACATTCCTTCCATTCCCACCTCCAATTCAACACATCCAAAACTAAATTCCTTAATATAACATTCACGGGCCATCACAATCTGGTCCCTATCTAATTGGGCTATTCCTCCTCTGCATTCACTGACATTCTGCCTTTTCTGCGGGTTATTTTCTATATACGTGTGCATTTTTTGTCTTTTTGCCTTTACACATACTATTCCTTCTGCCTGAGATGCCCTATTTATCCTTTTCCATTTATCAGAATTCAACTCACTGTCCAAATCCCAGGTTGCATGTCACATTATTTAAGAAGTCCTTCCTAATACCGCAACCAGAATTAATCTCTTCTACCAGGTTTTATTTATATCTCCAATCAGACAGTTACCATAGTCTACCCTTTATTATAGTTATTGAGATTTTATTTGTCTCTCTCACTAGGTTGTTAACTTTCTCAAGACTTGCACTGTCGGGCTTCCCTGGTGGCACGGTGGTTAAGAATCCGCCTGCCAATGCAGGGGACACAGGTTCGAGCCCTGGTCCGGGAAGATCCCACATGCCGTGGAGCAACTAAGCCCGTGTGCCACAACTACTGAGCCTGCGAGCCAAAACTACTGAGCCCGCGTGCCACAACTACTGAAGCCTGCATGCCTAGAGCCCATGCTCCACAACAAGAGAAGCCACCATGATAAGAAGCCCGCGCACCGCAATAAGAGTAGCCCCCGCTCGCCGCAACTAGAGAAAGCCCGCGTGCGGCAACAAAGACCCAACGCAGCCAAAAATAAATAAATTAAATAAATAAAGATTTGCACTGTCAAGTTGTTTTACTCATCTTTAGACATTCATTGCCTAGCTCAGTATTTTGCCTATGGTAGGATTTATATTAGTTAGGGTACATACATATTCAGCTGCTATAACAAAGACTAAGGTAACAGTGGCTCAAACAAGATAGAAGTCTATCTCTCACACACAGGGACACAGACTCCTCGCAGCTTGTTAACTCAGTCATCACTTGAGTGTTGGCCTCATCTGTATGACCCAGGGAACCGTTCCCACCATGTCCACATGTCAGGCAGCAGGATGGAAAGGAAGGGTTGGAGAGAGAGGACACACCCCCCTCCATGCCATGACCTGAAATTAGGTATATACTTCCACACAAATCCCATTGAATGAACTTTGCCACATGCCACACTTAGTTGTTGAGAGGCCGCAAGTGGTAGTCTTTCACAGAACAACCATGTACACAGGTAAACATTGGGAAGAAGGGGAAAGTGGATGTTGGAAAGCAACTAGCAGTCTTGCCACAGAATCAATGGATGCCTGCTTTAAAAATAACATTAAAAAGCTTTCGGGGACTTCCCTGGTGGCACAGTGGTTAAGAACTCACCTGCCAATGCAGGGGACACAGGTTCGATCCCTGGTCTGGGAAGATCCCACATGCCAGAGAGCAACTAAGCCCATGAACCACAACTACTGAGCCTGCGCTCTAGAGCCTGCAAGCCACAGCTACTGAGCCCGTGCACTGCAACTACTGAAGCCCACGCACCTAGAGCCCATGCTCCGCAACAAGAGAAGCCACTGCAATGAGAAGCCCATGCACCACAATGAAGAGTAGCTCCCACTGGCCGCAACTAGAGAAAGCCTGCGCACAGCAACAAAGACCCAATACAGCCAAAAATAAATAAAAAATTTAAAAATAAAAAAAGCTTTTGTTTCACTCACAGGAGTATGCTAGCAGACTGGGAAAAAGGGAAAAGAAAAAAGTAGGCATGACTGCAACAAGAGAGCTGCTGAGTGAGAAAGAAGAGAGAATCAGTGTACCCTCCTCCTCAGCCAGCATTAATACTAGATACCTTCTGCTGGCTGGGGTCCAGTTCTCTCTCAGTAAGATGGCCTTTCCCCCTTCAGCAAGGACTCCTTTAAAGTCACTTGGGCCTTGCAATGGGATTCACACGGACATAAGAAACAACTCAGGATTGTCACAGTCAATAATGATTCCAAGTAACTAGATATTTCATCTACTAAGAGTTATCTCTCTTTAAATACTATTTGCCCCAAATCTTCTAGAGTAGCAGTGTTTTTCCTTCTACCTGTGGGCAGTCCTGGTCTTTTGAATAGGCAGTGGTTTTCATTCCCATCCCTACTCCACCCCAAATCACACATACCTTAGCTTTTTTTATTATTATTATTGTTTCATTCCTTTGGTTCATCAAGATTTCTTCATAAAATGAAAATATCCCCAAGAGGTATTCAGGTTCCATCAATTAACATTTTAGTTACCCATTAAGCCAGTATGTGAAAGCCAAATCTTAAAGGAAATGAGGTGTGGTGGTCAGTTCTATATGCCAACTTGGCTAGACATAGTCCCCAGTTATTTAATCAAACACTAATTTAGGTGTTACAGTGAAGGTGTTTTGTAGATGTGAATTAAATCCGTAATCAGTTGACTTTAAGGAAGATTCTTTATGTAAGATAATCTGGTGGGCCTGATTCAATCAGTTGAAAGGTTTTAAGAGCAGAACTGAGGTTTCTCTGAAGAAGAAATTCCTCTGTGGATAACAGCTTCAGCTGATGCCCAAGAGTCCCAGTCTGCCCTTCCTGATGGCCTACCCTACCAGTGTGCCTTGCCAGCCACCACAATCATGTAAGCCAATTCCAGGCAGTAAATTTCTAAATATATCTCCTACTGGTTGTTTCTCTGGTTGAACCCTGACTGAGGATTGGGGGCTGGGCAAGAAGAGGGGAGAGGCCTTCACAGAGGAGTAAAGGAGGAGGAGCAGGCAGCAAAGGGAATGCTGACAGGGGAGTTCATTCGACAATTCTGCCCAAGGAAGGATTTGTTTGAGAAAATAAAAAAAAGGACAGAACACTCTCAGAGGACGCTGAGAGTTCAAAGTAAAGAAAGGTAGAAAAGGTGGGGAGACACACCCCAAACTCACTCTTCTTCAGCAGCTTTAGTTATTGGCAGCAGTGGGGTAGAGAGGGAATACTGACTTTCTAATGGAACCTAGTATCTGCAGATTGCATGAAAGCTCTTCCTCAGAACAGCACAAGCTTACTTTAGCTTCTTTGTACATTTCTATACTTTCATGTAACAGAGAGGCAAAGGCATACCTTTGCAACTAATGCTTCCAGGCTCATCTGCAAAATCAAATGCACCTGAAAAAAAAAAAAAAGAGCAGAGAGGGAATTGGTTTCCTTCTATATCTAGAGCGTTTCCCCAAATATCATGAATAATTCTGGCAAATTTTCCAGAAACTAGTACGTATTCTAAACTAAGTATGTATTTAAATAACTCAAGAACAAGAATATAATCTAAGTTGGAAAAAATAAAATGCTTGGATAAATACACACTTAAATAAGCGTGTCAGTCAGTCAGTCAGTAAAAAGATGCCAATATACACGAGCATTGAAAGGAAGAAAAAAATGGTGCAGCCTTCAAGGGACTCTAAGAAGAAAACTACATGGGCATGATAAAAAACCAGGAATAAGAGAAAAGTTAGAGATCCAAAACTAGACAGAGTTAAAACTGTACCAAAAATTAAAGGAATCGGCAATTGGATGTTGCTACCAAGAATGGTTAGTAAACCTTTTAGAAAAGACAAACAGATATTTATTGAGCACTTAGTATACGACAGGCACTGTGTTACATGGTTAATCTCATTTAGGCTCCACCAGAACCCTAATCTCATTTAGGCTCCACCAGAACCCTAAACCTAGAAGGAATATAACAGTAATATTGCCTTTATTTTACAAATGGAGTAACTAAAGCTCACAGAGGTTAGCAGCATGGTCACCCAGGTAAATACGTGATTGTACATGCCATGGTTAAAAGAAGTAAGTCTGTCTCTTTTATCTTTGGGTTTCCAATGTCTAAGCACATATTGATTATATAAATTATTACAATGATCATATAAATTGTAGTGAATGGTGGAAGACTTGACTGTCTGACCTTAGAGAACACACTATCTCTATTCTACACTAACACTAACAGCCCTATTTTCTTAATTATCACTTTTTTTTTTTTTTTTTTTGGCTGCTTTGGGTCTTTGTTGCTGTGTGTGGGCTTTCTATAGTTGCGGTGAGCGGGGCCTACTCTTCGTTGCAGTGCACGGGCTTCTTCACCTTACTTAGTTAGACTGAGTAAGGTAAAAAGAAAAGATTCGAATAAATGAAATCATAAATGGAAGAAAAGACATACAACTGATGCCGTGGAAATTAAAAGGATCATAAAAGACTACTATGAACAATTATACACCAACTGGATAAACTAGAAGAAATTAGAACTCTGGCACACTGTTGGTAGGAATGCACAATTGTACAACTGCTATAGAAAACGGTATGAAGGTTCCTCAAAAAATTCGAAACAGAACTACCATATGATCCAGCAATCCCATTTCTGGGTATTTATCTAAGAGAATTGAAATCAGGATCTCAAAGATATTAGCACTTCTATGTTCATTGCAGCACTATTCACAGTAGCAAAGATGTGGAAACAAATGTCCAATGACAGATAAATGGATAAATAAAATGTGATATACACATTCAACAGAATACTGTTCCACCTGTAAAAAAGAAAGAAATTCTACAATATGCAATAAGATACATGAATCTTGAGGACGTTATGCTAAGTGAAATAAGCGAGTCATAGAAAGGCAAATACTGCATGATTCCACTGATATCAGGTATCTAAAATAGTCAAATTCATATAATCAAAGAGTGGAGTGGTGAGGGGTTGGGGGTGAGGGAAATGGGGAGTTACAACAGGCAGAAAGTTTCCGTTAAGCAAGAGGAGTAAGTTCTAATTCACAGATGGTTGGATGAATGGCTCCCAGATATCTGACTCACAGCAGGGAAGCCCTGAAAACAGAGTGGTAGGGCGCCCAGAAGTGTCTCAGGAGGACCCCTTCCCAGCCACAGAATGCCTGGTTGGAGGCTGCTGACACAAACCAATGCCCAGGTACTGGCCTGAGGCACAGGCAGCCTGGCTGCTGCTCGGGGCTTGGGGAAGAGAAGAAACATCTGGCTTCTGCTTAGAAGTCTCCACAGCAAGAGCTGTACTTGCTAGGACAAGCACCTTTGCAAAGAAAATGTCCCATTTGTTAAGCAGTTGATCTCTGATAAAAATAAAGCCCAATTAGTAAGTAAACTGCGTCCTCTGAAAGATGAACCATGGCCTTTATATCCTTGGGAACCAGGTTTCTCTAAAGTTGGCCTTATCAAACTGAAGCTGGGCATGATGCCTTTATGGACCAAAAACGGTCAAAAGCATATGGTCACATTACTTAAGATACAAGACTATCACATCCTAAAATATACTCCAAAGGAAAACCATAATGGGAAAATGGCAGCCCTAACTGTAGGAGGAAAAACTGTAACACATGTCTATAACTCTGCATCTCTATTGGAAATTTACTGAGAACTTGGATTGCTGCCAGTATGGAAAGTTAAAACCTTTCATGTAACAGACAACGCTGTCATTAAACCAGGCACTCCTCCTTACGCTGCTCATTTTCTCCCAGACAGTATATGAATGTCACAACAAAAACGATATTGGTAAAGGTTTTCAAGGCATCATGACAACATGGGGATTTAAAGGCCAGCCTCCTACTCATGGTCAAACAAAAATCCACAGGAGACTTAGAACAATTTCAACCTGTGTTGTTGCCAGAGTCTGGCCTGGAACTAAAATGCCTGTACAAATGGGAAGCACAGATAGCACAGCATATGGACTGCAAGTATGGATACAAAGCCCAAATAAGCTATGTAAATGGCTCTGTACTTGGACATAAAAATTGCTCAGAGATTCTAAACTGCCTGCATATAAGGATTCCTATTAAAATTTATTATTTCCTATATATTTTCCTAATGGAGAAGAAGAGGAACAACCAGACCATTTATATGATAAAAACATGTAACAACACAGTATGTAACCCTATTACATTTGCCTAACCTCACTGGACATGACAGAACCTCACATGTTGAGTTTTGATGAGCCAGAACAATAAGATAGCCAGGATTTATATTCTCTTTTCTCAACCACAGCAATACCATACTTGTTATCTTTGTCAAAGGCATAAATATATCACTGGTTCTCCAACTGAATTTTGTTAGAAAAATTACTACTTAAACAAATTACTACTTAAAAAATTACTGCTTATACAAAACTTACTACTTAAGTAGACAGGATATGCCAAATTTAGATGGATTGGCAGTTTGCATATTAGCAAAATCTTTGTAATTTGAAGGATTTATTCTCTTTTACTGCATAATTCCCAAGTTGTCTTAAAGTGTTCATAAATATAACCTCTTTTAATTAAAAGAAAAATGAGGGAGTAGCCAGGATGGTAGAGTAGGAAAACCCTGAGCCAGCCCCCTCTCATGGGCACACTGCAATTACAACTACTTACAGAGAAACTATTGATGAGAAAGACCTGAAGACTAGCAGAAATAATCTCCTACAACTAAAGATATAAAGAAGGAACCACAATGAGAGGGTAGGAGGGGCAGAGACGTGGTGTAGCCAGGACTCATACCCCGGGGGTGGGTGACCCACAAATAATTACAATTGCAGAGGCTCTCCCCAAGGAAAATGAGGTCTGAGTCCCACATCAGGCTCCCCAGCCCAGGGGTTCTACACCAGGAAGATGAGTCGCCAAAACGTTTTGACTTTGAAGGGCAGTGGGGCTTACTTTCTGGAGACCCAGAGGGCTGTGGGAAACAGAGTCCACTCTTAACAGGCAGAGACAGAATCTCACACACACTGGGTCTCAGGACAGAAGCAGTAATTTAAAAGGAGCCTGGGTCAGACCCACCTACTGATCTGGGAGAGCCTCCTGGAGAAGCAGGAGGCAACTGGAGCTCACCCTGGGGACACAGACACTGGCAGCATCCATTTTGGAGAATCATCTACCAAAAGGACATTGGTGCTAGCAAGTGCCACTTTGGAGTCCTCCCTCTAGCTTGTTAGCACCAGGACTGGACCCACCCACCAGCCTGTTGGCACCAGTACTGGGATGCCTCAGGCCAAGCAGCTAGCCAGGCAGGGATTCAGCCCCAACCATGCAGTGGAATACTACTCAGCCATAAAAAGAATGAAATCTTGCCATTTGCAACAATGGGGATGGACCTAGAGGGTATTATGCTAAGTGAAATAAGTCAGACAGGAGAAAGACAAATACTGTATGATTTCACTTATATGTGGAATCTAAAAAATAAAGCAAATGAATAAACATGGTAAAACAGAAACAGAGTTATAGATACAGAGAACAAAAGGGTGGTTGCCAGAGGGGAGGGGGTGGGTGGAGGATAGAAATAGGTGAGGAAGATTAAGAGGTACAAACTCCTAGATGCAAAATAAATGAATCACGGTATGAAATGTACAGTGTGGGGAATACATTCAATAACTATGTAATATCTTTGTATGGTGACAGATGGTAACTAGACTTATTGTAGGGATAATTTTGAAATGTACAGCAATATACAATCACTACATTGTGTAACAGGACCTAACATAATGCTGTAGGTCAATTATACTTCAAAAACAAACTCATGAAAAAAGAGATCAGATTTGTGGTTCCCAGAGGTGGAGGTGGGAGGAGGGGGAACTGGATGAAGGCAGTCAAAAGGTACAAACTTCCAGTTACAAGATAAATAAGTACTAGGGATGAAATGTACAACATGATAAATAAAATTAACACTGCTATATGTTATATATGAAAGTTGTTAAGACAGTAAATCCTAAGAGTTCTCATCACAAGGAAGAACTTACTTTTCTATTTCTTTAAACTATATGAGATAATGAATGTTCACTAAACTTATTGTGGTAATCATTTCATGATGTGAGTCAAATCATTATGC
Organism: Delphinapterus leucas; assembly: GCF_059928025.1. Lineage (NCBI taxonomy): Eukaryota > Metazoa > Chordata > Mammalia > Artiodactyla > Monodontidae > Delphinapterus > Delphinapterus leucas. Next base: position 93,145,562 of record NC_143130.1, read on the forward strand.
TGTATACCTTAAATTTATACAATGTTGTATGTCAATTTTATCTCAATAAAACTGGAAGGAAAAATAAAATTTAAAAGATGAATAAGTTCTAGAGATAGGCTATACAACTATCATACCTATAGTCAACAATAATATATTGAATACTTAAAAATTTGTTAAGAGGGTAAATCTCATGTTAAGTGCTCTTTCCACAATAAAATAAAATACAAAAATAACTGAATTGCCAAAGGATTCTAACAAGTATTGGGGTTACTCAAGACCCCCAAGTCCAGAACTCCAAAGTGTGAGACAGATACCTTGCCACGATCATCAGATACTAGACTTGGAGATTTAAATCCCACACACTCTTGGTGACATTTGCTCAAAACCGAGCAGAGGAAGGAAATAGAACTATATAAAAAGAAACACGAATCAGACTTTTGGTCACCTCTGTGGTGACAGTAAGGCATGACAGTGGAGTGATTCAATTCACAAACTTCCCTTTGGGAACAATACTAAGGAGCAGAGAACCCGTGAATTTCCTCTCTACAGGTCAGTGTAATATCCTCACCCTCATACCTAACACAGTACCGTGACGCTTGGCTCTTCCATAGCAAAAAAGAAAAGGGACACACTCAGAATCACTTTAGCTTTGAACCTGCAGAACGTTCCATACATTCATATTCAATGCATGCTCCTTGAAAAAACAAACAGCATAACAATCTTGTAAATCAACTATACTCCAATATAAAGTAAAAAAATTTTTAAAACAGTATATAAAAGTGTAGAATATTTAAAAAGTCTTTTCTCTCCTCCCCACTTTGCCATGTATCCCCATACTTTGCTATCACTTTGATATATATCCTCCCAGCTTGGTGTGCAGGTACACTCACATGCATATGCACACACACAATATTCGAAATAAATGATATTATCCTAACCACACCACTCTGCAGTTTGTTTTTCTTACTTAAAATTTGTATAGATGGACCTTGGCTTTTCTACTGGCTGCCTAGTATTACGTATGACTAAACAACCCCTCACTGATGGGATACTTTTTATTTTATTTCATTTCTTTTTCCTATTTTTAAAATTTTTATTTAAAAGTAATACTCACCTTTAAGTCTTTAATCCATTTGGAGTTTATTTTTGTGTATGGTGTTAGGGAGTGTTCTAATTTCATTCTTTTACATGTAGCTGTCCAGTTTTCCCAGCACCACTTATTGAAGAGGCTGTCTTTTCTCCATTGTATGTTCTTGCCTCCTTTGTCGTAAATTAGGCGCCCATATGTGCGTGGGTTTACCTCTGGGCATTCTATCCTGTACCATTGATCTATATTTCTGTTTTTGTGCCAGTACCATACTGTATTGATTACTGTAGCTTTGTGGTATAGTTTGAAGTTGGGGAGCCTGATTCCTCCAGCTCTATTTTTCTTTCTCAAGGTTGCTTTGGGTATTCAGGGTCTTTTGTGTTTTCATACGAATTGTAAAATTTTTTGTTCTAATTCTGTGAAGAATGCCATTGGTTGTTTGATAGGGATTGCATTGAATCTGTAGATTGCTTTGGGTAGTATAGTCACTTTCACAACATTGATTCTTCCAATCCAAAAGGGAGGGGATATGGGGACATATGTATGCATATGACTGATTCACTTTGTTGTACAACAGAAACTACACACAGTATTGTGAAGCAATTATACTCCAATAAAGATCTATTAAAAAAAAAAGTAATACTCGCACATGTTCTAAAAACTCAGACTGTACAGATGTGCCTAAAATGCGAAACAAAAACCTCCCACCACCCATCCCCACCAACCCCACCGCTCCCACACCCATTACTCAAAGGTTTTACTAGTAGTTTCTGTCTTAAGTTCTACTGTTGATTACCACTGAAACTGTATGTAGTATATTTATACCTCTTTTTCTTGATTTATCAACTATATATATTATCTATTGACTCCTCCTGATGAAAAATTAGGAAAAAATAGTACATTCACCACATGGATGAAAATGAAATATGGCATTTGGCTACTGGAACAATCTCAGCCTGCTACTGATAATGAGTCATCTTCTATGGTAATATAACTTGGTTGCTACAAATAATATTTTAATTATAGAAATATAGTGGTTTAGTAATAAATTGGATTTAGATACAGAAAAGCTCCCCCAGGAGACAGAATACTTCACTTCACATCATGGTCCTGCTGCCAATTAACTCTGTGACTGTAAACACATTACTTAACCTCATGGTGCCCTAACTTCTTATCTCTTTAAATAGGAATAACTATCTCACAGATCTGAAAGAGGATCAAATTAAATCATGCCTGTGAAAATGCACTGTAAACCATGGGGGTAGCATTAGCGCCTCTTTAGCCACCTCTGTCACTCCTGGAGCTGGTGAAGGGCAAACAAGGCAGAGAGTTGGGCAGACAGGTCAGGCTGCAAGGCCAGGAATCCTCACCTTGCCCTTCGCTTCTCAGGTTTCAGCCCCTAAGACATCTGATGGAATGGAGCTGCCAGCAGGAACAGAAGCTGAACCAGCAGTTGAGTTAGCAGGGTCTGTCACGTATCCCAAGAATATGAGGTCTTAAAGCAAAACCAGAAGCTGGAAGCAGGAGAAACAGATCCCTGCTGCCACTGGTGGCAGCAATAGAGGCACCCACCCCCTCAGCCTGGAACAGGATTTAAGTGCCTGACATGGGGATGGGGAGTGGGATGGATGTAGACATCAGATGTCTAAGTCTTGAGACAGTCCCTGGAACTTACCTTGGGACAGAAGAGCAGAAGGGGAGACAGGAGCTCCTGGCCACAGATGGGTCAATGTCATTGCCTGAGTGACCATCACAGTCCCAGGGTACAGGGGTCAAACAGGAGAGCTCAGACCCAGAGGCCTCTGGAGCCCTCACTCTGTGCTCTTGAAGCGAGCTGTCATTCTGTAAAAATGATCTCTCTGGTGCTAATTCATCTGTAGACATGTGAGGAAAGTTCATTCTGTAATTAGTCTAAACGTCCCATAAGAATACAGCTGCTAACTCACAGATATAGAGAACAAACTAGTGGTTACCAATGGGAAGAGGGAAGGGGGGGGAGGGACAACATAAGGGTAGGGGATAGGAAAAAGAGATTATTATGGGATTCTATGAAATCACATGTGAAACTTTTGAAAATTGTAAAGCACTATAGAATTTAAAGAATCTTACATTCAATTAAAAAAGAAAAGAAAAAGAATGTTTCAGTGAAAAAAAAACAGAATACACCTGCTAGAGGTCCTTTGTGGAGGGCAGCACATCACAGCTCTGTAGTGCACCCCCTTGCCGTGAGGCTGATTTTGTCAGACTACAGGCTTGTTCCTGCTGGTCTTGAGCTGATTAGGCTTTAACTGTGATGGATAATGGACAGCTCCATCGGAGACATGGCTGGGATGGGAGGGAACAACCGTGAGGTGCCCCTCAAGACTTGAAATGAGAGACTAAGCCATCCTCACACAAAGGAGAGGATCAGTTGTCTGTTGGAGTAAAGTAGGAAGCTGTGAATGAGTAAGCAGAGAGTTCGGGGGCACTCAAAGATGCTCTGGTTGTATTCTTAGGGAGATGGGACCATACTGGAGTTGTAATTTAGTAAACAGAATTGTCTTTGGAGGAAGATGTGGAAAACAGAAAGGATGGTTCAGTCATCTCATATGGTTAACAGGGCAATCGTCTTTTGTGGTACACATTGTCATGTTACAAAAATAACAGAAATTATAGCAATATAGTAGTGAGGTGATGTTCTGGATTTAGACACAGATAGAATCCTACAAGCCAGCCAGAAGACTGAGCTTCTATCTGGCCTAGGGCAGCTCAGAGAAAGCCAGTAACTTTTCAAGCAAGTCTGAGGGATGGGAGTCCTGCCAGGGCCCCCCAGTGGGTGACTCTCCTTGGTGGAAATGACCCCAGAGCATGGAGCCGTTAGCTTGGATCCTCCAGCTAACGCCCCTTGCTAGGACTGCAGGTGTACCCAGCAGTCTTAAATCAAATTAGCTTTCCATGTTGTATTCTTGGTGAAGGTAACTTGAACATCCAGGTAGCTTATTTTACTTCTCTCTGTAAATTATTGTCATTTTCTTTATATTTTTAAATTTTATATTAAGAAAATTTCCAACACAAAGAAGCAGAAAAAATAGTATAATGAATATGTATAACATTATATAATGTATAATGAATAATGTAGAATACTCATTAACCAAGTTAAATCATTATCGAATCCTATACTTGCTTCACTTTTCTGTACTTTCTAAAACTAAAATATTTTTTAAAAAGAGAAAAAAAAAAAAAAGGGACTTCCCTGGCGGTCCAGTGGTTAAGACTTCACCTTCCAATGCAGGGGGTGTGGGTTCGAACCCTCGTCAGGGAGCTAAGATCCCACATGACTTGTGGCCAAAAAAACCAAAACATAATACAGAAGCAATATTGTAACAAATTCAATAAAGACTTTAAAAATGGTCCACTTCAAAAAAAAATCTTAAAAAAATAAAAGAAAATATTTTAAAGCAAATGCTAGACCAAAGTCATTTCATCCCCACTTACTTCAGTAAGGATCTCATAAAGGATTAGTGTTCTTATAAAGGAGAGCCCACTGAGCTCCCTAGCCCCTTCTACTATGTGAGGACACAGCCAAGAAGGGTCAGCCATGAACCAGGAAGAGGGTCCTCACCAGAACACAACCCATGCTGGTACCTTGATCTTGGACTTCTAAGCCTCCAGGAATGTGAGAAATAAAATTCTGTTGTTTATATGCCATTTGACTTGTGGTATTTTGTTATAATAGTCCAAACAGACTAAGCTAACCTGTTAAGAAATATAGGCTGGACAGATGGATGATGAGCGGTTTAAATCAAAGGGTAATACTTCAAGACCTACATGAGCTTTGATGGAACTCTAATGTGACACTGAAGGACCATTCGCCAAAATGGGTAACCAGTCGTGACAAGTGGCTGCTCCCCCAAAAGATTATATAAGTGAGAATGTTACAAACACACCTTCCCACCACCATCACCAACCACCAAGCATAAAAAGGGAGGAAAATGTCAGACTGGAAAGATGATGGACACTTGGCTGGGACAAATCTTGACTCCACCATTTCCTAGTTGTGAAGCTAATAAATTTCATTTATTCCATTATTTCATTTTTTACGTGGAATAAATTTCATTCCACGTACAAAAATGGGGATAATAGTGTCTACTATGTACAGTTGTTATAAGGATTAAATTAAATGATGTATGTAAGGTCCCTAGCACAGTGGTTGTCATGTACTGGGCTCAAAATATTGTAATTTAGATTTTGAATTTTATTTTTTTAATATTTTTATACAGCAGGTAAGATATTATAATTTTTATTACATGGTAATATTCATTATCATTGGGACTTCCCTGGTGGTCCAGTGGTTAAGACTCCATGATTCCAGTGCAGGGGGAGTGAATTTGATCTCTGGTCGGGGGAACTAAGATCCCGCATGCCACGCAGCACGACCAAAAAAAAAAAAAATTCATTATCATTAAGAAATCTTGGAGGGAACCTGGGAAGTTATGGTTTCCTTGTGAAATAGGCAGCCTAGACACTTAAAATTAACTTCAGAGAAGAATGGCAAGAAGGGTAAAACTTGACAAATTTAGTTAATTTTTAAGGAGTAAATAGCATGTGATAAAAGGGAATTGCATAATATCATCCACTTTGAGACCTTAAGAAAACCTTTGACAGGTTTCCAAAGGAGAGGCTGAAATAAAAGTCGCATGAGATTGGAATGTTTTGTGAGGCAATAAAGAACTAGCTCAGCAGCAAAAACAATGGGGGGGGGCGCTGTTGATTCCAGTAGGGGGAGGGAACTTGAGGGTCCAAGTGGCAGCTCCTGGAAAGGCAGCAGATGTGTGAAGGGTGTGGTAGTCACATTTCTAATTCTGGACTTCTCAGAGGAAACGCCTCTTCAGGAAGGTGGAGTCCTGTGCGCTTGAGGAATCTGGGCAAGAGGTAGTTAGGCGCCAGGCAACCATGGAGTTGACATCCATGAGAGGAAGTGGGGAAGGGGACTAACATTAATCTCACCATAACTGGGGCAGGCCATATGCCAGGCACATTATCTCTTTAAGTCACCACAACCTGATGATAATAGTTATTACCTCCATTTTACAGAGGAGGAAACTGAGGCTCAAAGAGATCTTGTAATTCATGCCAGTTCGCTCTGCTGGTGAGGGGGGGCGGGGGCTGTCATAGACAACAACACCCCAGCCAATAGGCTGAGGTCTACTGGGGTTCTGGCGCCTCTGTTCAACAAATGCTTGTTGAACACCTACTATGTGCCAGGCAGAGGGCCAGATGCAGGAGATACAGTAGTGAGCAAAAACAGACAGCCCCCCTCTCATAGAGCAGAGTCTAACAAGGGAGTCGGAGGCAGCTCTTAGTCAAGTAATGCCACTAATGAAAATAAAAGTACAAAGTGAGGCATTAGCTCATGTAACAGATGGACTCCTCTAGACCTGGGGTGCCATGGGGGAGAGTGGCCCCAGAGTCTACCTAGAATTGATTAGGAAAAGGAGCGGTGAAGAAAAGCATTCCAAATAAGGCAGCTGCACTTACAAGGGCTGTGGTCAAAGCCTCAAACAACACAAGTTCAGTGCAGATTCCATTTACAGAGTGACTCAACTGGGGGTGAGACAACGGTGGAGACACAGTCAGATTTCCATTCTGAAAAGTTCAATGCATTTTCACAAGAGTCACTGGGAGGCTTGGGCAGCCACAAGCAGAGCACTCTGGTGGGTTCTGGGACCCCAGCTGCACCCCACCTATATGAGGACTGTTAGGCTGCCTTAATAGAATGTTGGGAAGCAGGGATTGATGGACCCAAGTAAACAGCCTGAATCCTCCAGCACATGTGTTAGGAAGGGGCTCACTGATAACGTGTATGTGATCAAGTGGAGGGAGTATGCAGTAAAATCCCTAACAACACTTCTAACTAGCGATTGGTCTAGATCAGGGTCAGCAAACTACAGTCCAAGAGCCAAATCGAGCCAGCATCTATTTCTGTGCAGCCCACAAGCTAAGAATGGTTTTTAAATGGTTGGGAAAAATCAAAAGAAGACTAATACTTTGTGACGCATGAAAATTATACGAAATTCACATTTCAGTGTCCATAAATAAAGTTTTATGGGAACACAGCCCTGCTCATTCGTTTACTATCCTCCATGGCTGCTTTCACGACACAGCGGCAGAGCTGTGCCACCAACACTGGGGTATTGCTGCAAAGCTAAACTTATTTATTATCTGGCCCTTTACAGAATAAGTTTTCCAGTCCTTGGGCTAGTCAGAAGCGCCTATAAATATGAGCATGTGTTCAGACAAATGACAAATGAGCTTTAGTAGGAACAAGTGCAAAGTAATGTACTTTGGGATAAAAATACCCAAACTATTTATAAAATGAAGACAGGGCTCTGAGCTGTGAGGTCACAACTCAGAACTAAGCACAATGGCAAGGACTGAAGGCAGCTAGGGTAATATTGTGTGAATTTCCTGCCCCAGACTATAAGAATCAGTACACAATGGATGGAGTTGGTTATCTGACGACTTCCTGGATGGGGGCCCGGGGAATGATCTCAGTAAAACTAAACTAAAATTCAACTGAGAAGAAAGCCTATATTATTTTGCACTTTCACTTAACTGTTACATTTAGATATAGATATCAACAGTCTGCACGTAATCTCGGGAAAAATTAGTGATAAAGATTTACAATGTGTGGTGTGTATACAGGACTACTGCGGGATGGGTTATCAGCTAGACTTTGTCTTGTTCAACTTTATAGTTTAATTACTGGCATATGATAAGCATTCAAATAATATTTATTGAATAAGAGGAAAGAAGAAAAGGAAGAAGAGAAGGAGGGAGGGAGGGAGGGAGGGAGAGAAAGGAGGGAAAGAAGGAGGAAACTGGGCAAAACCTACAGGGTTTGAAGGCTGAACAGGAGTTAGCCAGCCACCGAGGATGAGGAAGAACAGCCCAGCAGGAAAACAGGAGCATTTAAGAGGCCAGAAGAGCCCAAGAGGCCTGGAAATAATATCACATAAAAGCCCCTGTCACCTTTGCTCTAGCTCTAAGGTAACTTGATTTCCCATATCACTGGTCCTGTGAAGGGGGCATCCAGGGCAACAGGAGAGGTGTATCCTTCAGGATAATTAAGTCATCAGCCACACGGTAATTTCCTCAGTCTCTCTGAGCAGTAGGGCGTACACCGATTTCTTCAGCCTGATCCTTAGGGGTAGTTTCCACAGCTGCAAAGCTTACCGAACTGACCTGGGACCTTGGAGGCTCTAACAGGGTCACTGGGGGCGCTACCTGGTGTGGCTGGCCTCCCTCTTGGACACCTCTGATCTCTTCCATTTCAATGTAACAGGAGTCACATCCACAGAGTTCCCTGAGAACACCCAGCCCAGTGTGCTGCGGGCCCAAAGGAATAAGGTGTCTTTCTCAAGTAAGATACTCTCCTGGCCCAGCAAAGACACAGCCAGCATTCAGGAATTTAAATATTCAGGGTTCCGGAATCTGTTCTCGCTGAGAGGTAAACTCATCCCGGTAAACCGAAAGCCCCATGCCCGGGGAATCCCCCCTGTCCCAAGCAAACCAGGACAGTTGGGCACTTGCCAGACGGGTTCCTCATTTACAATGGGTCTATTGGGGAGGGGGAAATTTCCCTCTCTATCCCTCTTGAATTCGTGTGGTTGGATTAATAATAAAATTAACAGAGAAAAAGGAACAAATTTTAATTCACGCCCATGGAGGACCCATAGAAATGAGACCTAAGAAGTAGCCAAAGCAGGCAGCTTTTATACTTTTTAGACAAACAAATTTGTAAGGAATTGACAGGACAAAGACACTTAGGTTCTGGGGGTCAGAGTGGAAAGATCTGACACCCAGTTAGTGAAGAATCAAAACAGAGTTTGGGCTTAGGGTAGTAAGCTAAAGAAGTAGTAAGATTTGTTTATATAGTCTTCTCAGCCCAAATTCCCTACCTTTGGCGATAAAGGTGTCCTATCTCCAGACACAGGGAGTGCCCCTTTCACATGAGAGATTTATTTTCTGCTTTCAGGAAGACAGAAGATTCAGAGTGTCCCTTCTTCTATTGGCCATAAATTTAATTCAAAATAAATAATATGCCACTGAGGTGCACTTTGGTCTACCCAACAGGCCTCTTTTTTTTTTTTGGCCTCGCCATGTGGCACATGGGATATTAGTTCCCCGACCAGGGATGGAAGACGTGCCCCCTGCATTGGGAGCTCGGAGTTTTAACCACTGGACCGCCAGGGAAGCCCCCCAACAGGCCTCTTGTCCTACTGTTCCCCAGACCTCATGGGGGCCTATTCCAGAGAATCTGCTGCCTCCAGCCCGTCAACCAGAATGTGCAGAGTGGCTCCTTCTGGGTCAGGGGAAGGGACTGCATGGGCCAGGTGGGTCACTGGGGACAAAGGAGACCAAGAAACTGAGTTAAAGGGGTTCCCAAGGAACCTCAACTGTTGGAGAATTGGATCTAGGACTCCTGTCTTTTATCTGGTGTCTGTGTTTCTGTGTAAACAATGAGGATCGAACAGTACCCGGTATCAGGGAAAATTTTCAACATTTGCAATGTTTGAAGATAGGGAGGAACTACTATAAGGGAAGGCTGCCTGAAACCCTATTTGTAAATGAGCAGAATGTGAGTTATTAAAATATAAATAACAAAGAGGACAGTAAAACTTTGTTGCTCAGTATAAAACAGCTGTAATAATTACAGTAACTAATATCTAATGACCATGTAGCATAGTGATTACAAGGCATTATTGTGTCATGTAAATCATACACCAAGATCTTTGTGATTAGCGTACTAAATTCTGCTCAGTCATGTGTGCACTGGTAGCCCGCTTAAAACCATTAAAGGTAATTTAGGTTGGCTTAGTCTGGCTTTTTGCTTCAGGGAATACAGAGAGTTAAACAGTAGGTGAACTTGTTTCATTTGATTCTAGGAGGACAATATAAAGATACTTTTAAAAAAATTAAAACCATCTTTATTTATAAAAGAATTCTGGGAAAAAGTCAAAGCATTTTGTAGATTTTAATCTAATTAATCCTCACAATAACCCGGGAGGGAGTTCTTATACAATGGCCTTCATTGTTTAAAGCCACCAGTTGTCAGAGGCCACAAAAGAGTCACTTTGTCTGCAGTTGCTTCTCTGTCCCAGCTTAATTCATAAACGTTATAATGTTCTTTGAAATAAGTCTAGTATAAACACAAACTGACTACTAGTGTATCAATAATCTCTAATCATTATGAGACACATTGACCTCACCAATAAGAATTTCTTACAAATGACTTTACACACCAGCTTAAAGAAATAGAAATGTTTGTTAGAGGGGAATTTAAAGTCATGGATGAGCTCTCTATAAGCAGAATATTTTCATCTATTAATCCACGTGTATTTACAGGGTTCCTGCTCTGAGCACGATGTTAGGTGCTATGGACACAAACAGAGCCTATGAGAGAAATAAAGGAATTTTAACAGTGAAACGTATGTGGTGGTGACCTAGAGGTCTAAGTGAGCCAAAACATGTTATTAATAAACCAAGGATGGAGTGTAGCAGTCCTTAGAAGGGACAGGCACAAGTGGAAGATATTTCATGACCAGCATTTGTCTGTACCCTTGCTTTGCAATTTGGTTCAGATGGCATGGTCTTTAATAGTTCCCACTAGTGAAGTAGGTAAGGGGACGCTTTCACATACAGAATCTCATTGCATTCTTACAGTGTCCCTATGCAATAGGTAGGACAACTATTATTTTCCACTGTTAACACACAAGAAAATAAGCTCAGCAATAGTACACTGCTAGAGATCATAGTGAATGGATGGCAAAATTAGAAGCTGAACCAGGTTCTACAAGTTCCACCCTCACCTTCAAGCTCCCTCAGCCCAGCCACCACCTCCAGATTCCAAGACTGGCGTGCGTAGTTCTCAAATTACCGTCCCAGCTGGGACCTCGTTATTCCCTCTCATTTCAGCCAGACGTGGTTAGAGAAATCCATAGGAATGTTTAATTTAAGCAATAAGCAAAGACAAAAACAAAGATATGAAAACAATGAACTTGACTAAGCGTAGGTTTTGGCTCACAGGTTGGTGACAGGGTAGATGGTCTCAAGGGCCAGAGATCTTCTCATTTATCTCCTCCCCGTCCAAGAAGGCAACTGCCTGTCCTCAGGCAATCTATTTCTGGTATTTCTTCTTCTTCCTTGGAGGAGGGGTTAAACTGAATCTCCAGCCTTTCTGTTACTAGAGTAACCCACAGAAAGAAGAAATGATTACGTTCACCGTTCACCGTAGTGGTGTATCACATCACTAACCCTTGTTCATGCCCACCCAACAGCTTTCATCCTCCTGAAAAAGATAAGGGAACACATTCCAAAAACATCCTATGGGAACCTCCTATCGCCACATACTCCAATGGAGAAAGGAGTTCTCATGATGGGGAATATGCAGCATTTGAACCTGTCAACTAGGTAGATGAAGCACCTTTTCCACATTTCAGTTTTAAAAAAACTTTTCCACTTTTTTCCCCTCCATTCCCAAGAGGGGTTTCACCGGACGATGCAGAGGTCTCCAGGTGCTGGCAAATCTTTCATATATGAAACAGGGATCTCTCCTAACATACCGCAAGAAGTCTAGATGCTTTTTTGCAGATCATTCCATTTTTATGCAGAAAGAAACCGAGAGGGACCGTGTAGAGTGATGGTTAAGAGCTTGAGCTCTGAAACCAAACTGATCGGGAACTGAGTTCCTGCTCTGTTTGCTAGCTTTACGACTGTGGCCAAGTTACTTAATCTCCCTGAGGTTCCATGTCTCCACCTACTTAAAAGAATAGTAATAGCTGGCATTGATTCAGCACTTACTATGTGCTAGGAACTAGGTATGCTAAGTTTTACATGCTTTACATCCATTAACCCTCATCACGGCCCTGTGAAGCAGGTACCCTTATCATCCCCACTTCATAGGTAAGAAAATTGAAGCACGAAGAGGTTAAATAGTTTGCCAGAAATTATAGGACCTTAAGATGTAAAGCCAGGATTCTGACACAAGCAGTCTGACTCCAAGACCCATGCTTTGAATCAATACCTTCTTCATAGTGATGTTGTAAGGATTAAATGTGCTCAGGTAAATCAGGTCCCCTGCATAGTGCCTGGCACATAAACAAGCCTTAAGTAAACGTTAGCTGTAGTATTATTTTCAGCATTGTCATTTGTTCTAAGAGATATCTAGGCCAGAAAACAGGTTTTGACATAGGGTATTTTGCATCTATTCCAGTTAACTGCCCCAAGATATGTGTCCTGCAGTTAAAATGACAGGCCTCTGCTGTTAACTAAACAATCTGTGTATTATGGGTTACCTGGTTAAGAGATAGCCTAAATCGTTGACAACTTTTTCCATTTGCCCATGCGGAAAAGCTCTTCATACTAAAAAGAAGTATTAAGTCTCTTATAAAAGAATGGCATACTGAACAAGAGCTAGCAGAATTGCAGGCAGTACTCAGCTTATAAATGGGTTGTTTCAAAAGTTGGTTTATCTACTGTTATAAACTCTGAATACATAGACATAAGTTTGAAAATGGTGGTTACATTCCAAGACTATTCACAGAAGTCTATTTATTTAGCCCATTTTAAAGTTCAATGATAGAAACCATGCCACTAGCCCAAGGCAGGCCTAGGAACAAGAGCCCACGTGTGATAAAAGACTAAGATAGGTATCTTTCCTGGTACAGAGGAAAGTTGATAATAGACTATATTAGTCATCTATTGTTGTGTAACGAACTACTCCAAAACTTACCATATTAAAACAATAAACATTTATCATCTCATAGTCTCTGTGGGTCATCTGAGAGTGGCTTATCTGGGTGATTCTGCTCAGGATCTCTCATGAGGTTTCAGTCAGCATCACCCAAGCTACAGTCACCTGAAGGCTTTACTGGGGCTGCAGGATCCACTTCCAATATGGCTCACTCATATGGCTGTTGGCAGGAGGCCTCAGTTCCTCATCATGTGAGCCTTTCCACAGGGCTGCTTGAGTTCCTCATGACATGATAGCTCTGGCTTCCCTAGGTACAAGTGATCCAAGAGTGAGAACAAGAAGGTAGCTGCAATGCCTTTTATGACCTAGTCTTATAAGCCACACACTGTCACTTCACCCATATTCTGTTCATAATGAGCCACAAGTTATACATTAAGAGCAGCCCACACTCAGTGGGAAGGGGAATTAAGCTCTACCTATTGATGGGAAGCATGTCACAGAATTTGTGGACATACCTCAAAATACCCTATAGTTTTTGTTGTCCTCCCATTACTCTCTCTAGGTACTCAGTACACAAAATAGTAAAAATAAACTGGGGTGCAGAGCTTCAGCCCTTCCCAACAAAGTTTACTGTAAATACCCCCCAAATTCCTTGCTCTTGCCTCATCTTGCTTTAAAAACATCTATGCCCATTCCTTAAATGGAATCTCATTTGCAAAATGTATACTAAAGAGTGATCACATTCGTGAAATACTTGCTCTATTCATTTGTATCTCTCATTAGTAGAATGTCAGGCAATATAACAAACTAAAAGTAAAAACAACAAATAAACTACTCCCAATCTGGGTGGATTAAGATATTTGGAATTAAGAAAGCAACCTTCAGGAAACTTTCTCCCTTCTGTTGATAATGACCTGGGTCCCCTGGTTATTGAGTATTCTGGGTCTAGGGAACTAGGGGATCTCTGACCCCCAGTTCCCTAGACCTGACCCCCATGACTGCAGCTCTGCAGGAATATTGTGGGCATTCAAAAGTGATGGACTGCCCTGGATTCCAAAAACAGTTGCTGCTCTTGCACCAGAGACATGCAAGATTCTAAAGTATCATCGGGATCTTCAGAGGAAAATGATGTTTCATATGACTCTCTATTGTATTTTTTGTAACTTGAAGTTTGGTAATTCATGTGGACTGTTGTCAAAATACATTTATAAACATTGGATAAATGGGAGTTTGCACTGTAATTCAACTCCAAGTAGAAGCTAGAGGCTTGATCTATGAGTTCTTCTAACAGTGTTGTTGTTTTAAATCTTGAGTGCCCATTTGAGAATATGATGAAAGCTAAGGGACTTACTCAAGAAAATACATATACCCACAAAATTTTGCACATAATTTTAAGGCCTCCGAATCCCCTAAGACCCATCCAGGGAATCGCTGGAGAAGCGGGAGGCGGGGCTTATTGTCACTTCATTTTGTCCTTAAAATGTAAATCTAAATTAGAAGCTACTACTAAAAACTTAATTCTTTTAAAATCTTGTTGTTAAACAAAACCAACGGCCAGTACAGATACCTCTACTAGATCTTCTGTGCTGGGGTTTAGTCCATACTGTAAGTACCTTGGAGGCAAAAGGAACCTGGCGGTGAGCACACAGAGGACAACACACATTTGCTGAAAAAAACAGTAAATATAACGCAAGACACAGAACTGCTGACAACCACAAGCCTTGCCCTCTCCAAGCTGACCTCACTGTGCAGCAGATTCTGCCAATTTGCCAGAGAGGCAGCAATTCGAGGAGACAAAAGCGGCTCAGCAACCCACTTAAAAGCAAACGCTAAATTCGTTTTCTGTCGAGCATCAGAAACCCAAATCCCAGCCCAGGATTCTCTAGGCCCTCCTTCGGTGGAGCGAACTCCCGGCAGCAACGCCCAGCCCCGGGTGGGCGGGACCGCTCGAATCTACCCACTTAACCCGCGGACTCCAGCTCCATCCGCTCATACCTCTCAGCCTCGGGAAGTGGAAGAGCCGCGCGGGAGACTGGGGCTTCGCCTGTGAGTGTCCCCGGGCAGAGGCGGGCCCGCGGGATCCGCATCCAGGAGCGGGACGAGGGGCGCCCCTGTCCCTTCCTTCGCGGGCGCCCCTGCTCAGCGCGCAGGGCCTGCGTGTCCTCGTGCCGACTCCTCCCTCGCGCGCCTCGCCCGCGGCTGCTCCGGCGCACGCGCGCGGCCTCGCGCAGGGCGGGGAGGGGCGGCGGCCGCGGGCGTCCGACCTCGAACCTGTCAGACCAGACCCGGGGAGCCGGCCTGGAGTTGTGGGCGCCGCAGGCGCGAGGACGGCCCCGCTGCCCCGCAGCTCCGGGTTGAGCTGTGCGTGCCTGCCCCGCCGAGCCGACCGGGGGCGGGGAGATGAGCGGCGGCACCGCGGCGGCTCCCCAGGTAGAGCGCTCCCCCCTTTCGGAGCCCCGGCTCCCCCGCCGCTCCGGGCTTCGGAACTTGTGGGCTTTGTTGGGGCGCTTTTAATTTATAATGAGTTTCGTTTTCTACAGTATGGGGAGGGACGCGCGGCAGTGCCATCGGGAACTGGCACTCGGGTGAAGTAGGAGCCGCCGGCTGTCCGCCTGCAGCGAGCCGTTCGGCGCCGCGGCCGCACAGCCTCTGCCATGGCCGGATCCGGCGTGTGGAAGCGCCTCAAATCTCTGCTGAGGAAGGATGATGCGCCGCTGTTTTTAAATGACACCAGCGCCTTTGACTTCTCGGACGAGGTGGGGGATGAGGGGCTTCCTCGGTTTAACAAACTTCGAGTTGTGGTGGCCGACGATGGTTCTGAAACCCCGGAAAGGCCTGTTAACGGGGCGCACCCGGCCCTCCAGGCCGACGATGATTCCTTGCTGGACCAGGACTTACCTTT
The DNA here is from genome assembly GCF_059928025.1 of Delphinapterus leucas. NCBI lineage: Eukaryota > Metazoa > Chordata > Mammalia > Artiodactyla > Monodontidae > Delphinapterus > Delphinapterus leucas. Next base: position 93,161,267 of record NC_143130.1, read on the forward strand.
GACCAACAGTCAGCTGAGTTTGAAGGTGGACCCCTGTGACAACTGCAGCAAACAGAGAGAGTTGCTGACGCAGAGAAAGGTGAAAACCAGATTGACCATTGCTGCCGTTCTTTACTTGCTTTTCATGATTGGAGAACTTGTAGGTGAGTTGTGTTGCCAACTCACTTTCCATTTACCTTGCCTTGGAGAGTCTTTGTCAAGCTGTAGTTACACATAACTTGGCGTTTAAACTTTCTTTTTAGGAAGCTTGTTATTTATCAATATACTGATGTGAAAAGGCCTCACGGTTCCAAAGTGCAGATCAACCTAGGTACAACAAACTTCCAAAGATGACTCTGACCTTTTCTTCTGATTCTCCAAACACTGTGTCATCTACTGTAAAGTTAAGGACATTATCTTCATTATATATCATGTAACTTCCTCTTTAAAAAAAAAACCTGATAAAACACAGGTTAATTTTTGCAACATTTAAAATAGTAAATGATTCTGCAATTATTTAGAATCATAAAATTTTACAGTATGAAGGGACCTTACTGAACACCTGCTCCACCTTTTTCTTTTTTAAGCGATCGGAGGACGCAGAGGTTAAATATTAATAAATTATGAGGACACTTAATTGGGTAATTGAAAAGCTACATCTACAGTCCCGTTGTCTTGATTTTTTTCCCTCTACATTTGAATTAAGTGGTCTCTTACTATTTCCTTTTGTATTTATATTCAAGAAATTTGCAAAGCTAAATAATGCTAACTGACCTCACCGTTTTTCATTATAAGGAGGATCTGAAGGCCAGAAGGCTCCCCTGGGTTTTATAGAACTTGGTTTTATTTTTCATTTTTAATTATTCAAGTAATGCAATCTTACTATAAAATACATGCTCAGTTTAGATATTAATTTCAGAGTCACATTAGTGTAACTGCTAACTTCTTTTAGTGACGATAAAGTGACATTAAAGCAGGGAGATTATTCTCCTGTGTTCTTTTTTTTTTTTTCTTTTGGCCACACTGTGTGGCTTCTGGGATCCTAGTTCCCGGATCAGGGACTGAACCCGGCCCCTCAGCAGTGAAAATGCAGAGCCCTAACCACTGAACCGCCAGGGAATTCCCTCCTGTGTTCTCTTAATGATGAACCATGACAAGAACAAAGGTGGCAGTCCAGATTTAAGATGCTGGCTGGAGGTTATGTGCAGGAAAATTATATACATTTCCTACCTCTTTTCATACCACTTCTCGCCAGTGCTCACTTCAGCCATGCTGGCCTTCTTTCTCCCTATGACTCACAAAGCTGTTTTCCTGCCCATAAGACCTTCAGACTGAGTGGTCTCTCTCCCTCTGGCTTTCAAACTTTTTTGAGTTCACTATAGTAAGAAATACACTTAACATTGTGACCCGTGTAAGCATGCATGCATATGTATGTATGTATGTACACACACATATACATTTGTATAAATATATGAATAACTAAAACAAAAATTTTACTTCATGTGCTGTGTTCTACCGTTTTTTCAATTGGGTCAAGGCCTGCATTTTGAAAAGCACTGCTTTATATGGACTGCCTTTTCCCAAATCTTCTCTTGGCTGCCTTCTTGTCATTCATGTCTCATCACAAAAGATACCTCTTAGAGACCTTTCCAACTGCCTAAAGTCAACCTCTCTTCTCCCCTGTTCCTTCCCCAGCTTTAAAAGCCCTCAGCACCTGAGATTATCTTGTTTGTATATTCACTTGTTTAATATCAGTGTCCACTGAAATATAAGCTGAATTACCAGCACCTAGCACAATGACTAGCACAGAGTAAACACTCAATAAAATTTTGTTTAATTAGTTAATGATTGCTGTTAGAGAATTATAAATGTTTAAGCTATGAAGAAATTAAAGACATAAGTGAAACAGATCAGATAAGGCATGGTCAGCAGATTAAGAGTCAATGACTTGGGGCTTTCTGGTGGCTCAGTGGTTGGGAATCCACCTGACAATGCAGGGAACATGGGTTCAAGCCCTGGTCCGGGAAGATCCCACATGCTGCGGAGCAGCTAAGCCCGTGCGCCACGACTACTGAGCCTGCGCTCTAGAGCCCGTGAGCCACAACTACTGAAGCCCGTGCGCCTAGGGCCTGTGCTCCGCAACAAGAGAAGCCACCGCAATGAGAAGCCCGCTCGCCACAACTAGAGAAAGCCCGCGTGCAGCAACGAAGACCCAATGCAGCCAAAAATAAATAAATAAATCTATTTTTTAAAAAAAAGAGTCAATGACTTGCCCAAATTCCCAGTTAGAATATTGAGTCATTCAGACTTAGTGATTCTTGAAGTTAATATTTGAAGTTAAAATCACATTAATCACAATTTCCCCCTTAAAATTAGAGTTTATACCTATAAAAATTACTAAGATATAATTGTCCTGACTTAGCATTATTTAAATCTCTTACTTGGTAAATGACTTGTGAAAGCTACAATAAGTATTTCCTTTCAAATACTAACTTTATTTTCAAATATGAAAATCTTTTGTTAAACACTGTAGAGATGCTAGTACTTAGAATAGACATTAACAATATTACTAGGAATGTTACATAGAATTAAATTGTATACAGTAGAGCATTTATTGAAGTGTGTCGAAAGCACTTAGAAATAAAGCATCTTATGTAGGAAGTATGGAGTAATTTTTAAAATGAAGTATTTTAAAGATCTGAAAGGGGAAACTTGATTTTGAATCTTGGATTTGCTCTGAGACCTTAGGCAAGGTCAATTCTTTCCATTCAGCAAGTATTTTTTAAGTACTTGCTATATACAATGGAGAACAAAACTTATGCTCCCTACTATCTAAAACACTTAATCTAATGTTTGGAGGACATTATATCTTCCTGTAGTGGAGGACACAGGTATTAATAAACACAAATAAATTTAAAATTCAAATGGCCTTAAGTACTGTGAAGAAAAAGAACAAGATACTATAAGACATAGTTTAGACATGTCCAGCAGGACATGGTATATGTATGAGCCACATACAGTTAAACCAAAAAAAAGAATATTAGGAGTTATTTGAGCAAAGGGAATGGAGGAAGATTTTTTCGACCAAAGAAATCAGCAAGTTCAAAACTCCTAAAACCTTCAATTCTTTAAGAGGATCTAAAAAGAAGACCAGTTCGGCCAGAATGTAGTAAGACAGGGGGACCAGACCAGAGAGGTCATGAGAGACCATATTAAATGAGGTTAGTCTTTAATTCTAAGTACAATGGGGAGCCAGTGACTGCTTTGGAGTGGAGATTGACATGATGGGATTTATCTTTTTAAAAGATTACTCTGACTCATATGGAGAGTAGATTGGAGGGTACAAGAGTGGAAGCAAGTATACTTTTGCAGAGGTCCAGACAAGAAATGATTATGGCTTGAACTAGAGTGGATGGAGAAAAATGTACTGATTGAGAAACATTCTAGAGGTAACAATGGCAAAATGGCTAATGGTTTGAATGTGAGAGTTGATGGGAGAGCAGTATCAGGAATGATTCTGAAATTTCTTACCTAAGCAGCTGAGCATATGGGAATGTATGTCAGTTATGAACCAGGGAGAAAATAAAGAGCAGGATTTAAGCATGGGCTCAAGGGTTGTTTTAGGCATGTTAAGTATCATATATATGTGAAATAGACAAGTAAAGACGTCTAGTTATCTGTTATATATAAGTCTGTCATTCACAAGGGAGGTCAAGGTAGAGAGAGAAACAGTATGTAATGCCATAGCAATAGAAAAAATTATCTAGAGAGCCCCAGTTTTGAGGAACTACAACTTTAGAAGTCAGGCAGAAGGCAAATGGGTATCCCAGAACTGAAGAAAAGAGTATTTCAAAATGGAATAAGCTGCTGAGAGGCCTGATAAGATGAGAACTAAAATATCCTTTGGATTTAGTAACAGTTATTGATTGTTTCAACAGCTGCATTTTATTGGGAATGAAAAAACTTAAAGAATGAATGCAAAGAATGAATGCAAATAGACTTCCAGGTAAAGATGGCAAATGAACTCATGCATCTAGTTGTACTCTCTTAAACTACAATAAAAGGATTTAAAATACACACACACACACACACACACACATATATACACATAAGCACACATATATACATATACATGTAAATATATATCAACATATATATATGGAATATATATCTCCACACAGGTGGGGAAAACTGGAGAGGAGACTGTAGCAACACAAACTAGAAAGGAATCAGGTAAAAGAGGTAACTGACTTGACCCAAGAAAGCCAACTCCTAAACAAGCAGTGGGGAAAGCCAAGAACCAATCTAGTTTACACTAATGCATCAGAAACACCTAGACAACTTATTAAAAAAACAAATTGCTGGACCAGAGTTTCTAATTAAGTAGGTCTGGGGTAGGGTAGGGCCTGAGGATTTTCTAACAAGTTCCCAGGAGATGCTGATACTGCTGACCCTGAGGACTACACTTGAGAACTACACTAGAGAATCCTAAGCAGGCCCAGAATTGGTTGTACCAGGTACCCCTATAAGTGTGGTTAAAGAGGAAGGCTAAAATAAGGAAAGTTCATTAAAACCTGTTTAAGAGCCAGTCAGATATAATAGTATAATAATACAATAAGTATCCACAGAGATAAAATAAGATCATGAATCCATGAAACTAGAATAGGCTACTTTTTAAAAGAAATTCAGAGTAGAAAATAGAGCTTTTGAATAATACAAACTTTTTTTTTTTTTTTTTTTTTTGCGGTACGCGGGCCTCTCACTGTTGTGGCCTCTCCCGTTGCGGAGCACAGGCTCCGGATGCACAGGCTCAGCGGCCGTGGCTCACGGGCCCAGCCACTCTGCAGCATGTGGGATCTTCCCGGACCGGGGCACGAACCCGTGTCCCCTGCATCGGCAGGCGGACTCTCAACCACTGGGCCACCAGGGAAGCCCTAATACAAACATTTAAAAAAATTTTTAACTCCAGACAAATTAGAAGGTGAATTAAGGTCACCTCTCACAGAATATAGCAAAAAGAGAAGATAATGGGAGAAAAAAGGCAAGAAAATTAGTATATTAGTTCAAATTCCAAATAATAGGAGTCTGGGGAATAGAGAAAGCAGAAGGAAAGAAGTTATCAACAACACAGTTTAAGAAATTTCCCCAGGGACTTCCCTGGTGGCACAGTGGTTAAGACTCCACGCTCCCAATGCAGGGCCCCAGGTTTGATCCCTGGTCAGGGAACTAGATCCCACATGCATGTTGCAACTAAGAGTTCGCATGCCACAACTAAGAAGCCCACATGCCGCAACTAAGAAGCCCACATGCCGCAACTAAGGAGTCCACCTGCCGCAACTAAGACCTAGCGCAACCAAGTATTTTTTTTAAAAAAAAGGAGAATCCTTACCGCAAAAAAAAAAAAAAAAAAAGGAGAATCCTTTCCAAATAAAAAGAAAAAGAAATTTCCCCAGAACTGAAGGGTATACAATTCCAGATAGAGTCAGTAGGGCTTCCCTGGTGGCGCAGTGGTTAAGAATCCACCTGCCAATGCCAGGGACACAGGTTTGAGCCCTGGTCTGGGAAGATCCCACATGCCACAGAGCAACAAAACCCGTGCACCACAACTGTTGAGCCTGTGCTCTAGAGCCCACAAGCCACAACTACTGAGCCTGTTCACCACAACTGAAGCCTGCACACCTAGAGCCTGTGCTCTGCATCAAGAGAAGCCACCTCAATGAGAAGCCTGTGCACTACAACGAAGCGTAGCCCCCACTCTGCATCTAGAGAAAGCCCACGTGCAGCAACGCAGACCCAATGCGGCCAAAAAATAAATAAATTTTTAAAAAAGAGTCAATAAAAGCCCAAATTGGATGAAAATAATCCCACACCAGGTACATCATTGTAAAATTTCAGAACACATGATACACACTTATTATTGCTTCAGGCAGCTGCTGTGTTAAACAATTGCCTCTGATTGTTTTTGACAAACACTGACCGAGGTTTGCACCAGGGCCAAGCTCCAAGTCAAGTCAAATAAAAAGAGCCTTGCAAGTATAGTCTCCCAGGGAACCACCAGACAGGTCAAATAATGACAATTTCCTGGCAATGGAGCTTTTTTTTTTTTGGCTGTATGCGGGCCTCTCACTGTTGTGGCCTCTCCCGTTGCGGAGCACAGGCTCTGGACGTGCAGGCTCAGTGGCCACGGCTCACGGGCCCAGCCGCTCCGCGGCATGTGGGATCTTCCCAGACCAGGGCACGAACCCATGTCCCCTGCATCAGCAGGCAGACTCTCAACCACTGCACCACCAGGGAAGCCTGCAATGGAGCTTTTAAGGAGCTCTAACGCCATCCTATTCCTTGCAGTGGCTGCCAGGCTGAGGTTTTCACTGTGGTTGCTGCTTGTTAGTTTTCAAGGCTACCATAGAACTGAAGAGGGGGAGATTGGGTATAAGGCAAGTTAAAGTGCCACAGAGCTAGTGAGCTTCTTACCAAGATTCAGCCTTTTTCCTTGAATAAATGCTACCTGTATCAGCCTTTGTTTAATTTCCATAGTTTTCAGAATGCTGATCTGGACAATTTTTGCCCATGTTCTTATGGCTTTTATGGAGGAGATGATTTTCATAGGTCCTTACTCTGCTGTTTTTGCTGGTGATCATCACATGTGGCTCTTTAGGTTAAAAAAAATTAAATAAATTCAATTCCTTAGTTGCACTAGCCGTATTTCAAATTCTCAAAAGCCACCTGTGACTAGTTGCTGTTCTATTGGCCAGCGCAGATAGAACATTTCCATCATCTCAGTTTTATTGCACAGTGTGGCTTTAGGGTATTATCCTTATTTTATAGATGAGTAAACTGAACCTCAAAAATGGTAAGTAACTTGCTCAGTCTCTGAGATTTCAAAGCCCCATGTTATTAACTGCCAAGCTGTATTTTCTGTCAGTGATTCCAGCTTTTTCATGTAAGGGAATACATAAAAAATGATATTTCTATAGAGCACACTGGCTGGAGTAAATGGATGTGACTACAGGATCACCAGCCCCAGTTCTCCTGCTGGTCTTGACTCTGCATACACATCCCAGGAATAGGGGAATCAACATCTCAGCACACTTATGTGTCACAACATCCTGATCATGAAGTTCTGCTATACATTATAACAGTATTTCTCAGTGTGGTTACAAGACCAGAAGCATCAACATCACCTGGGAACATGTTAGAAATGTAAATTCTCAGGCCCCATCTAGACCTACTGAATTAGAAATTCTGGGAGTGGGGTCAAGAAGTCTATAGTTTAACAAAACTTCCAGGTGATTCTGATATACATAAAAGTTTGAATACCCTGTATTATATTATAAAAACTTATTCTATGGTGCTAGGAAAATTGGTTGGCCATAATGGTCATAAATAAGTATATATATGTATATATGTACACATTATATATATATTATTATGTATATATATATATACACATATATACATACATATATAAAATACATATACACACCCACATATATGAAATATACACATTATTATTATGTATAATAATACATAATACTGGAAAACTAATATAAAAATTGTATTCTAAATACCATCTTTTATCCCTCTATTAGGAGACATTGCTGTTTATACCTAAGAGAATCAGTTAATTTTTATCTTTTGTTTTGAACTAATGAACATTTTGTGAATTTCTTCAGTTTATGTTCAAACCCTCCCAAACAAGTGAATACCTACCTTTTATTCAGCTTTATTGTAATATTTAGATATGGTGGTTATTAATTTCACTGTCTAATAGTAGAATTAGTAGGTTGAGTAAAAACTGTATTGCTAAAACACAAAACTTCTCTTTGTGTCAGCCCCCATTTAATGGCTCTTAAATTTTTTAAGGTCATTTACTCCTCAGAGAATCTGTTCCTGGAAATGGACATCTTCACCATTAGAAAAATATGCATAGTTAATGTTTTGCATAAAATTTCAGGATACCTTGACTTAATTGCAATAGGATAAGTATTTAGTTAACTTTAGTTAGAAGTTCATGTTTTGTAGGATGCTGCATATTTTTGGTTTGATTGCTTATGTTTATTATTTTAATTAACTTATTCCTTCTTTCCTGTCACCCTTACTCTAAGGTGGATACATTGCAAATAGCCTAGCAATCATGACAGATGCACTTCATATGTTAACTGACCTAAGTGCCATCATACTGACCCTGCTTGCTTTGTGGCTATCTTCAAAATCACCAACCAAAAGATTCACCTTTGGATTTCATCGCTTAGGTAGGTAATTGGGCGTTTCTTTGGTTTATAAAATTTTATAGTAAAACCACAATGAACAACCTTTGATTAACTGAAATCTTTCTGATGATAGTCTGTTTGAACAAAGCAAATGAAAATAGACAAATAAGATTCATTCAGATATATATCTTCCAGGGTACATTCAGTTCAGTCAGCTAAATAGTTTACACATATAAAATTATATGGTAATCAGGGACTTTCCTGGCAATCCAGCAGTTAAGACTCCACACTTCCATTGCAGGAGTCATGGGTTTGATCCCTGGTTGGGGAACTAAGACCTCACATCCCACATGCCACATAGCGTGGCCAAAAAAATAAAATTATATGGTAATCATTAATCTTCAAATGTTGTTCCTTGTGTCCTGAAGGTGTTAACAGAAAAAAAGTTTACCTTCAGTTTATCGAGCCAAGCAAAACCACATGGATCTAATTCATCAATGAGCATTAGCTTTTCTTTCTCTTAAGGTATTCCAACCAAAGCGACTTATAGCCCAGGTTTTAGGCACTACTATAATATGTATAACATACTGTATGGCTGACCTTCATTGTGGCCATTAACTGTAAATGCTAACAAAGATTCTTTGCTTGACCAAACGTTTGTCAGTCTCCTGAGCTGTCTCCCAAGCCCATCTCTGTACTTCCTTGTTAAATCTAGTTTTAGGAAGAACTCTGCCAAACCAATTTAACAGAACCTCCACTCTCAATATTTGATGGGTTATTCCCAGGTGATGTCTCATCACCCTGGCCTGTTTTCAACAAGGCTTCCCTATACCAATCTTGACAGCTTCCCCCCAACTGTATTAAAGTCTTCTTTACCATGTTTTAATAAGTGTCATTGAATTTTTTTTCTTTAACAATGCACACATATTTATATTTTCCTATTTTGAACAAATATTAATATTTAATTAAGAGAGGTTAAAATCATACATTGTTATCCACACAACTCTTCTTGCCATGTTAGTGGTTTTTTTAATTTTTACTTATTGTCAAAATACATATAAAACAATTACCTGAATTAGTATATGAAGCGCCATATGACCAATTTTTTGCTTAGAACCCAAAAATTGATTTAGGCAGCTTCAGCAAAACCTGTCTTAAAGAACCAGAATTAACATCTTGTAGTTTTATTTTGTGTAGACAATGACACTCTTGGCTAATATTTTCATTCAGTTCCTCCCCTTCTTTGTTACTTTTTAGCCTAATCTTAACTCAACATCTAGATCTCCTATAATTTAGTAGCTGGGTCTTCTAGTGTAAAACTTGACATTTTACCTGAATGGCTGTATTCCAAGTAGCTATCCAGGTCGTAAGTTTGGGAACTTATCTGGCATCCCCATTTCTCAGCACCCTCAGCTGCTGTACAAGAGCAGTAAAACCCTGAGTGAGGCCTTTCTGTTATTTGTTAAGCACCTGAATAACACATAATGCATTTGGATGTGTTCCTAAAAAAAACTCCCACTTCTAGCTGACACATTATACATCCATTTGTTTACTGATTGCCTTGGGGTTTTTAAAAAACTTCAAAATTATTCTTAAACTTTAATTTTTTGTGTGATTTAAACACCTGCAATTTAAGATCAAAACTCAAACATAGCATCGTGGAATGGGGATTTTTCCCTTCTAACACTATTTGAGAGAGTGCATTCATTTAGGTTATAGACCCCTTGGAATTCTAATGAAAACAGTGGAATTCTCCCTCAGAAACATGCAATACCAGAACATAGAAAGTTCTACAAATGATAAGAACCCATAATCATGAAAATTCTATTAAATATCAGAGAAGTACTTAGTGTTTATCTAGGTAGTCACAGATAACAAGTACTATGAAAAGATGAAAGAAAATAGAACTGACTGGTCCTATTGTATTTCTGTACATTTCTATAGAAAGTCAAATTTTTCCCTTTCCTTAAAAGTACTACTTCAAGATGGTGGACTAGAGGTCAGCATTTGAGAGTCCATTGAAATAAAAAGTACCAAATCAACACAGAGAAGCAAATGGTTGAGTCACCAATCACCAAGACATTTTCAGAAATTTCTGGAAGTTGGAAAGTAGATGGGAGTGGGTTGAAGAAAGAAACAAGCCAAGAAGCAACAGCCTGGAGAACACTAGGGTAGAACTGGACCAGCCCAACAGAACTCCAAAGAAGACTCAGGGACAGAGATGGCAGAAGTGAGAATTGGGGCTGAAAACAAGACTAACTGAATGACTGCAAATGAGAGACTGCTCCCACTAGTCCACTGTATCCCTACCTTCCTCCCACCGCCACCTCCACTCAGGCGGTCCGCATTTTCCCCCATGTAAACACCACATAGTTCTTCCAGAAGGAAATTGAATCAAATGTTTGGAGAAAGCTGAGGCTTTTAGTGTGAATGTTGATTCTCCAAAATAATTCGTTTTCATACTAGAATTCAGGGTTCTCCAGCCTTATAGTTTGGTTCCCCACATACTCACACTAAAGTAATACACTTGTCTTAGTCTTCCCTGCTCTACACCCCTTATTAGTAACCATTTTAAATAGTTATGGCTTACCCTTCCAGCATTTCCCTTTTGCAAAGGACAGTTTCCCTATCCTATTACCCTAAATGTGAATGGACACCCAAGGATCTTTCAGAAAATGGGAAAAACCAGCAGCATGAAAGAAAGTTAAAAAACAAACAAACAGACAAAAATTTGTTGTACAGGAAAGAGAGGTGACTTAGGAAACAGAAGAAAATGTTTTCAATTATCTTATTAATATACCCAGAATAATAAAACAGTAAAATGTTTTGAAAAAGAAACATACAGAAAAAGCTCTTTGAAATTGAAATATTACTAAAATTTTTTAAAAGTTTTTTTCAATAGAAGGACTAGAAAATATAATCAAGAAAGTCTCGGACTTCCCTGATGGCACAGTGGTTAAGAATTCACCTGCCAGCAGGGGACACGGGTTCGAGCCCTGGTCCAGGAAGATCCCGCGTTCCACGGAGCAACTAAGCCCGTACACCACAACTACTGAGCCTGTGCTCTAGAGCCCGTGAGCCACAACTACTGAACCCATGAGCCACAACTACTGAAGCCCATGCACTTAGAGCCTGTGTTCCATAACAAGAGAAGCCACCGCAATAAGAAGCCCGTGCACCACAATGAAGAGTAGCCCCTGCTCAACGCAATTAGAGAAAGCCCACCCACAGCAACAAAGACCCAACGCAGCCATAAATAAATAAATAAATTTATTTTAAAAAAAAGAAAGTCTCCCAGAAAGACAAATACCATATGATATCACTTATATGTGGAATCTAAAATACGATACAAATCAACATATCCATGAAACAAAAACACACCTACAGATATAGAGAACAGAGTTGTGGTTGCCAAGGGGGAGGAGGGGTAGGGGAGGGATGGAATGGGAGTTTGGGATTAGCAGAGGCAAGCTATTATATATAAGATGTATAAACAAGGTCCTACTCTATACTATGTTCAATATCCTGACAAACCATAATGGAAAAGAATATGAAAAAGAACATATAAATATGTATAACTGAGTCACTTTGCTCTACAGAAGAAATTAACACAACATTGTAAATCAACTATACTTCAATAAATTTTTTTAAATAGTTAAAAAAAAAGGTCTCCCAGAATACAGAACAAAAAAATAAAAACAGGAAGAAAAAGTTTAAAACTATAAAAGAATAATCTGGGAGGTCCAAAGTTGTATTATTAAGAACCTCAGAAAAAGAGACTTACAAAATAAAAGGGAGTGACTGCTTAAGGGGTACAGGGTTTCTTTTTGGGGGTGATGAGCGTCTTCTGGAATTAGATAGTGGTAATTGTTGCACAGCCTGTGCGTATACTAAAAGCCACTGAATTTGTCCACTTCAAAATTGTTAAAGTGGTGAATTTTGTTATTTGAATTTTATCTAAAATTTTTTAAGTCATCTAAAAAATAAAAGGAAGAGAATTGTTAAGATATAGACAGGTATTTTCCAGAGCTAGGGAGGGAATCACATCCTCACACTAGCAGGGCCTTTTTGGGATCTTCTTTTTCTTCTTTGTATTACAAAAGCTTATAAGGATATATCTAGATAAGACTTATTTCACTTATCCTGCTCTTTGAAGTAATGGAAGAAAAACTTATGATGTGGGGAGGATTAAAAAGACAACAAAGATATGTAGAATTGAATAAAGCTATAAACCAAAGCAGTGGCTGTCCTTGTGTGCTGTAAAATTCCACCACCTCACGAGTAATCTCTCTAAGTTCGTAGGGAAAGGTTTGTTTACATTGGACACATTTAGACAGTGTGCCTCTTATGACCTCTACTACCAAGACTTGGGAATTCAGGTCTTAAAGAACACTGCAGAAGGAATCCCCCCTAAGAAACTTCTGGTTTATTACTGTGTTGTTGAATTTGCCTTGTTTTAATGGCATGGGTGGTAGGACAGGAGTTGGTTTTTTCTTTGTTGATTTATTTTGTAAATATGTAAAACATGTCACAAAAGTCAAAAATTATTTTTTAAAAGAAAAGATTTACTCAGAGAAGCCTCGCTTTCATTCTGTCCCCTCCAGCCCATCCTCCTGCCCCACTCCTAATTAGCAATCATTTTAATTAGTTTCTGGCCTGTCCTTCCAGCATTTCCTTTTGAAAGTATAAGAAAATACATATATATGTTCATATCCTGCTGCCTGCCACCCTTTCTTATGTAAAGGCAGCATACTGGAGGTGTGTGTCTGTGAATGAGAGTCAGATAGTTGTAGTACCATACCCTAAATTTTCTTTTTGTTTTCTCATAACACTTTATACATGTCTAATAGCATTTATCACATTTTTATAGATATTTTTATGAAACAATGTCTCCTTCTAGACCATGAATTAAGTAGGGACAGGAACAGAAAATATTAAACTCCATGGGTCTGGCACTAATAAGTGCTGTATAAGATATCATTAATCAAATTGTTGCATATTCAAGCTGAGTAAATATGGTTATGAAAACTGAAACAGATAATCTAGTATAGCTCATGATCCACAAATCATTTGTGTTTGGGTTAAATTAAACCAATTTCTAAACTGAGAGTAGGAGTATTTTTGAAATTTTGGGACAAAAATATTTGGGACTTGAAAACATTTATCTGTAATTCTGAATCTGTTTATGCTCACAAACTATAAAAAATTATTTGATCTGTAACATAGCTGGGTTATATAGCCTGGCTTATAGGTCCTTTGGACTAATTAAGAAACTAGTCAGAAGGGAATTTCTTCTTCCTTATCTCAGTCAGGGGCTGATCCTATTTGTTTTGGTACTTAACCTCTTTTAGAGTTTTGTGGTTAAATTGTCTTTGGTTCACATCTGAGATCTGCACTTTTACTAGCTGTATGACCTTTGGAAGAATGATTTAATCTAAGTATGGGTTTTTACTGTAAAATACGGATGATAATGTATAAGTTCCTAACATGGTACCTGGCACAGAGTAAATTATCAGTAAAACTTAGTTCCAGTCTTCTTTTCCTTCCCTCTTCTACCTGCCAGTTTATCATCTTACCCAGACTTTTTATATCTCTCAAAATGCTCCATGCTCCAAAACTACCTGCCTTCCCCCCTCCCCCTAATCGGAATTCTTATCCTCTTAGCAAAACTGTCTCAGCTAGGTAGGAGGAGAACAAGATGATTCACCCTGATGATTAAATAACAATTTTTAAAGATGTGCTTTTTAACTCAGTTATTTGGTAACATTTGGGACAATATAACAAAATTTATTTTAGCAAAAATCATTCAGTCAAGGTGAGAGAAAGGTAGTTTTAGATTTGAGGGGTAAGCCAAACTCGCTGTCCCAGGAGTCAGGTCCATTCTGTTGGTACTTTCTTTCCTTCATGTGAACTCAGAGATTGTGTAAAATCATTCAAGGTTTTTCTTTTTCTTCTTTCTTTATTACACTACACTGAGCTACAATGGCAGCTCTTTTGTGGGAAGAGGAAGAGCAGGATAGGAACTATATGTGAGTTATTTTTAAATGCCTGGATTTATTTGACTTTGGGTATGTCTTCTTATTCTGGAAGCTACTAAAACTTAGAACTTCATGAAGCCACACTGTAGGAGAAATCCCACAAGTCCTTAGGAAGAATAGCCTATGTCTCAGGGGACATGCTATTCTAAAGAGAACAGCCCAATCCCTTGCTTGCTTTCTACTTTTATCTCTCTCTGTGGATTATGAGTGTAATTGACTTTATTTATATGACTATTCCAGTTCTTGGGCTGAAGAGACTGCATGGATTAGATAAAGATAGTGACCATGTGAAAGGACCGTAGTAAGCAGAGTTGTCTGTATTTGAAATAAAAAGCAAGATTTACTTTGGTAATAAAATCATCAGCCTAGGTTAATAATGAAGTGACAGTGCAGGGATCTTTAGTAGCAGTGTGTCATTCTACTGAACAAAGACCTTGGCAGATCTGACTAGATGATGGTTGTCCTGAGGTAGGTATATGGTTATAATGCTAGTTCTATGTAGTTTGTTATTTTTCTCCTGATACTTACTAAAGGAACAGAAAATATTCAGCTAAAAAATCTCTTCCGCCATACGTGCAGCAAAAAAAAGCCCCACAACGCTTCTCCCTAGTGATTCATTTTAACAACTTCCTCCCACCCCTGACAAGAGTTATTCCTATTAGTTATATTCACATCTTAGAGTTATTTCATATCACATGAACATCTATAGGAAAAGAATAGGTACATGCTAGAAATGGGAATTTTTACTGAGGCAGGAGTAAGACATGAGTGAGGTGGTCAACACTGGATAGCCAAAAGTCAACTTGAGCACACTGGGCACCTTGGGTGTGGGCTATAGGGAATGGTATGAAGGCAGGAAACAGGAGGTGATTCAGAGTAGGAGGTGAGAGGATCCAAAGACAAACTTTGCAGTGTAGCTTAGCATTCTGGTGGCAACAGTGGGCCCCTGAAATCCTACATGATGTCTTTATCCTGAGTGCATCCTCATCTGTGGATGAGGTGAAATTAAAATACTATCAATAGCTTCGAGGTCCTAGGCAAATCCAGTACAGCCCACTGATTTCCTTCTTTTCTCCTTCCTATCTGCTTTTAGAAGAATGTAGAAAAGAGAAATAGCAAAAAGAAAGTAGAAGAGAGACCATGCCTCCACTTTCCTTCCCTATTCATTTTTATAGACCTCTGAAACCTGAACTTTAGATGTTTACTATGAGGCAACAGAAAGACAAGTGTAATATAATTTAAGGGAAATATACATTATTGGCATCATAGCATTAGCAAAGATAACAGTTATGATAGGCCAGTACATCTAGGCAGCACTCGTAAGAAAGCAAATATGCTTGAGTTGAGTGTGGTTTACATAGTTGAAGCAGATTGTTACTCATTCACTGAGTAGGTGCTCAAAAGTTACCTGTTGAATGAATGAGTAATGTTATAAGGTGGGGAGACAGGCAGTAAATATGTACATAAGCACAATATAATCATAAATTGTATTAAATGCTGTGAAGAGAAAGAATAAGGTACTATGATGGAGAATAACAGGATGTCAGAGAAGGACTCAATATTCTTCATGTGAACCTTGAAAACCTCTAGTTTTGGCAATTTATAGATGTGTTAAAATGTGCAATAAACATTTTTCATATTTTATCCTATCAAAACTTGATAATCATCTGTGTTTTCTCCCATTTAATTTTTGCTCTTACTATTTATTAGCCATTCAAATCAAAACTGTTTATTCTCTATATGCGAAATTCACGGTATATTTTGGTCTTTATTATATCATTGACTATAAACATTTGTTTATATTTCAGCTGAATAAAAAGACCCAAGTGATGTTATAACAAAAAACACCTATTCATTCATCTTACTCCATCCTCCAATGCTACAGTTCAGCCAGGTGGAGTGATATAATTATTTGTGTGTAGAATAAAATAGCAAAATATGTTAGAACTACTATAATAATAGGTTTCTACAATTTCCATAAAAATCTATTTCAAGAGTTTTTCATTTAAGCTAAATTTCCATTTAGTCAAGTTTGTCCAAAATGAATAGGGTAGTAACTTTCACAGAAATCCAGCGTTTCATTTATGAAAGTTCCTGGGTCTCCTTTAGAAAATGAAAAATCCACCTGTCGTGCACTCCTTTCATCTTGAAAAATTTTACTGTATGTTGTGTGACCAGATACCAGCCCAGGGCAACAGGGCAAGAATGAGAAGACTGGAGCAAGTCATAATTTGGTTGTTGATTGAAAGCTTCCTTCTCTCTTAAATGTTGTGGGAGAAAAAAAATCCTGCCTATATTTATCTGCATTCCATCATATTTAAAATAATATGAAAAAAATTCAAACACTAATTAGTTCTACTCATGATATTTCACCAAAGTTTAATTTATTCACAGTGAAAGAGCTTTTTGTTCATTTTATCAGAATGATCATACAACTACTATTAGGAATTTTAGCTATATGGTATTACTGTGCCTTATACTTCTCAATTATAAATCTCAGCCCTAAAAATCTACTTAAAATTTTGAGTTTTTTTGCTTTTGCATTTATCAGTATTCTGTTTAGAAGACATTTTGACAGGTCATTAGAATAAAAAAATAACAGATGAATGTCTTTGCTTTTCACCAGGGAAACTAGATATGAGGCATATTCCTATTAATTGCTGAATAAGGCATATCTTTGATAACAATATCCTAATATGTCATTTTGGGAATTTCTAGGAATCAGTTGAATTCCATTACTCTTAACTATGGGCAGGCATTAGGATCCTTTGTGCTACTTACATGGGTGAAAACTGTGTGGTGGAAAACTGAGTTTTCAGCTGCAGGGACCTAGGGCCTTCAAAGAGTGGGAATCCTCCTTGTCAAGAGCTTTGTTTATGCTTTAGTTTGACTTTCATTTTACTTTATTTTGAATGTGGTTTTGCCTTATCTGAGGGTTCACAAAAAGATCATTTTCAGTGTTTAGGAAAACTATCACTGGGATGTGGGTGTTGCCAGATTTAGCTTGCTCTCTCTGTCTCTCTCTCAGGATGACAGTATGTCTGAAATATTGCAGGGGACATACTTATATGGAAAAAATTAGTTGTTTATCTGAAATGAAGATTTAACTAGGCATCCGCTATGTTATCTGGCAGACCTACTAGGGTAACAATATATCTTATCATCCAAACTAGGACACTTTTGAGAGTTAAATGGGACACTTTTAACAATTATGCCAGGATAACAGGCATAACTTGGAACTATCTGGGAAAACTGGAAAGTATGGCCAACCTAATTACAAGGGGTTTTGAAATTTTTAATTATTGGTTTTAGATTTTCATAAGCAATCACATCTCTCTGTCATTAACTTGTATAGCTGTTAATCTTTATGAAGTATATTGCTTTATAATTTCATATTAAAAATTTGATTAGGGCACCTTTAAAACTTTGGTGTCCTAACTGCTAGGTAGCTTCAAGCTTGACACAGGGTTAGAGTTCTCTTCTTTTTTTTTTCAGAAGAGTTTGAGAAGGATTGATATCTTTTACATACCAATATTAAAGAGAATTAAAGTTCTCTTTCTTCACGAGTAAAATGAGGAGCCTACCATTAGCACATGAGATTTTATAGTTCAAAATTTTTAAATTATTTCTTCTTTCTTTATATTATTTATATATGTATATGTTGCCATCAGCAGTTATAACTTAAGACAAGAAATCCATGTGTTTTCAGTCTTATATTTGGCTTCTTTTTCTTTTTAATTTATTTATGTGTTTTTTTTGGCTGCGTTGTGTCTTCGTTACTGCACACGGGCTTTCTCTATTTGCCGCAGGCGGGGGCTACTCTTGGTTGCGGTGCGCAGGCTTCTCATTGCTGTGGTTTCTCTTTGTTGCAGAGCACAGGCTCTAGGCGCACAGACTCAGTAGTTGTGGCACGTGGGCTCAGTAGTTGTGGTTCACGGGCTCTAGATCGCAGGCTCAGCAGTTGTGGCACATGGGCTTAGTCGCTCCGCGGCATTTGGGATCTTCCCTGACCAGGGCTCCAACCCGTGTCTCCTGCATTGGCAGGCGGATTCTTAACCACCACGCCAGCAGGGAAGTCCCTATTTGGTTTAATTCTTTTCTTTTAACCTAATCTTGTTTTGGGGGATTTAGTAAATAATTATTGTTCATATTTAGCTTTACCTTCTGAATTGTATATATACCCCTTTCTCTTCCCTTGCTCAGCCTAACTTAGTCTACAGATCCATCCACAAATATATGAGTACATGTTACATGCCAGCCTTTCTGCTGAATGCTACAGTAAATGTGATGTGGAATGTAACTTGGTTATATCCTTAGGGGCTTAGAGTCTAGACTTGATATGGTAGTCTCTCCACAGCTTTGTATATTTCAGTTGGGGTTTTTTCTCTGTCTTCTTCAAGCCTGTGTCTCCTATGAAGTATGATAATTAGTATGTCAGGAATACATGAATCATGGTTTTGAATAGGAGTTGTATGTTTTTTGTCTTATTCCAGTACCTGTTGATGCACAGAATTTTATTAGGGTTTTGGCTATATTAATGAAATGTCTTTGGGAAAAAACTTTTTACTGCTAGATAGTTTTTCTGTGTTGTAATTTATGAGGTGGAATAAAAATGATCATAGTCCAATATACTTGAACTGCCTTTAACCTTTGAGCAATGAGTTGACCCAGATAACAATTTTCCAGATTGTTTTAACTTTTAACACTTAAAAGTTTAATATCTGGTTTCTTTAAAGAAAAAAAATTTGTGTATTTTCTTGCTATTATTGTTTTGAGTGTCAACACTAGTTTTATATAATAATTATTTTAAAATGTACATTGCCCTATTTTTATTATTTTGAAAAGATATAAAATTATTTCTACTTCATACTCACATGGTAGAAAACTCACATGGTATAAAAGCATATATAGTGCAAAGTCATCCCTGTCTCCTAGCCACCCATTTTCCTCATAATCAGTTTGTATCAGTATTTTGTATATTCTTCCAGAGTTTGCATGTACAGATCATTATTTATATATTCTCTTTCTTCTTTTTGCACAAATGCTAACATACCATATATACTGTTGTATACTTTTCTTTTTTCACATAACACTGTATTTTGAAGATGACTCCTTATCAGAACATAAACAGCCTAATGTTTTTTTCCAAGCTGCATAGTATTCCATGTTACAAGGCCCCTACTAATCACTTTTTTAAATTGTTTTCACTTGTTTGCTATTATATACAATGTTTGATAAATAGCTTCATAACATACCTCATTTTGCACATGTGCAGCTCAGTTGGCAAGAGTGTGTATATCACTCCTGGAAAAGGAAATCCTGAGTCAAAGTGCATTCATACATGCCTTAAAATATGGGTTTGTTTTTCTTTAGTCTAAAGGTAAATGTGTTTATAGTAAAAACTTAAAACTTTTCAAGCGTTACCAAAAAGAATAAAGTGAAAAATAAATTCCCCAAACTCTTAGTCTCACTTCTCAGGTATAACATTTTCTCGTCTGTCTTTCTTGTGATTATCAATTTGCCTGATTTTTTTTCTTTTTTTTAAATATAAATGAACCAACAAGGACCTACTGTATAGCACAGGGAACTATACTCAGTATTTTGTAATAGCCTATAAGGGAAGAGAATCTGAAGAGGAATATATATATATCACTCTACTGTACACCTGAAACTAACATGATATTGTAAATCAACTATACTTTAATTTTTTAAAAAATACATATTTATATATATGACTCTATGGTATCCCATTATATGTATATACCATAATTTATCCATTAAGTTCCTCATTGGTGGGCATTTAAGATGTCTCCAGATCTTTTTTTATACTACAGACAAAGCTACAGTAAAAAACCTTGTAGATACCTTTGCATACATTTGGATGTGTTTCTACTGGGTAGATTTTTAGAATATAAGGAATATATGCATTTTAAAATTTTATTAGTTTTACTAACTGCTCTCCAAAAAGATAGTTCTGTTTTATACTTCCACCAGTATATCCTTGCTAACTATGGCTGTTATCAAACTTTTTAATCTTTGCCAATTTAGTAAGGGGCAAAAAGGAATTCTTACTTGAATTTCTTGTATTATGATTGATTTTGATAAATTGGCCATTTCTGTTTATTTTCTGTGTATTACTATTTGTGTCCTTTACCCATTTTTCTTATGGGTTGTTCACTTTTTTATTGATTTGTAAGTATACTCGTCTATGGGGAAATTAGCCTGTGGTCAAGTATGTTACAAATTTTATTCTCAGTTTTTTCATTTTTTTATCATGTGTATAGTCTGTAAATATACATAATTTGACCCTAAAGAGATGAGGAGAAGGCGGGGAGTGGTGGGAGTGAATTAGTGGAGGATCTAAAGCAAACTACTAATCACTTTTTAAGTAGGAAGAATAATGTGACAAAAATAATGTAGTGCTTTTATCTCCTTAGAGGAAAGAAGATATAAGTAAGAGATTGTACAGTATTTCGTATATATAAAGTATAATGACCATTCTGCAAATGTATTTATTTTTTATATTTTTCCCTCCAGAGGTATTGTCAGCTATGATTAGTGTGCTGTTGGTGTATATACTTATGGGATTCCTCCTATATGAAGCTGTCCAAAGAACTATCCATATGAAATATGAAATAAATGGAGATATAATGCTCATTACCGCAGCTGTTGGAGTTGCAGTTAATATGATGTAAGCTCTATTTTTAAAAAAATTTTAATAGGCTTTATTTTTTAAAGCAGTTTTAGATTCAAAGCAAACTTGTGCGGAAGGCACAGAGCTTTCCCATATATACCCTGCCCCCGCCACATGCATAGCCTCCCTGGTTATCATATCCCCCACCAGAGTGGTACAGTTGTTACAAACCATGAGCCTACACTGACTCATCATTATAGCACAGAGTCCATAGTTCACTTGAAGGTTCTCCCTTGGTGTTAAACTCATTCTATGAGTTTGGACAAATTTATAATGACATGTATCCACCATTATAGTATCATATACTCTGTATTGTTTTCACATTAATATTTTCAAGTACTGTGAACTTAGAGACTATTATGTATGCATTCAGTAGCCTGCAGTGATATTTTAATGTATTTTAAAGTTATGTAGTACATTAATTTTTCTTCTAAATGTTAATAAAACACTATTGGAATTACAAATTTCTCATGGGTTTGCTCAGGTATACTGAAGTTTGCCTAACAATCAGGAATTTAAGTAGGACAAAGTTTTTTTTAACTTTTACAATATTTTTATTTTAATAAGATTTTTTTGTAACTACCAACTTTTTTTCCTAAAAACTACAAAATCTTTAAGTTACATACCTAATCATTTGGACCAGGGGTCAGTAAACTTTTTATGTAAAGGGTCAGATAATAAATATTTTAGGCTTTGAGAGCCATACAGCCTCTTTGGCAGCTACTTAACTTTGCGGCTACAGAACAAAAGCACCCATATTCAGTATGTAAACAAATGAGCATGGCTGTGTTCCAATAATACTTTATTTACAAAAAAAAAAACTTTACTTATAAAAACAGGCAGTGAGCCAACTATGGTCTACAGACCATGGTTTGCCAATCCCTGTGCTAGTGGCCTCCATTAATACTTAGAATAAAATCAAAAGTTTTTACCATAGCCGCCCTTCCAACTCATCTCCCAACACTCTTGCTCACTTTATTCTAGCCACCATGGCTGTCTTGCTTTTTTAAGCACATACACATACAGCACATTTTCATCTTAGGGCCTTCGCCCTGGTGTTCCTTCTGCCTAGAACACTCTTCCACCACCATTTGCTTCCGGACTTCATTCAAGTCTCTACTCAGAATCTTAGTGAGGCCTTTTCTGATCACTCCCCATCACTCTCCACCTCTTTGCAATGCTTTACTTTTCTTCAAAGCATTCGCATTGCCCACCAGTACATTATGTATTTATTTGTTAATTCTCTGCCCTCTCTACTAGAACGTAAGTTCCATAGGGATAGGGATATGCCTGACTTATCACTGTTTTGACCCCAACACCTAGAACAGTACCTGATGCATAATAGGTGCTCAAAGATTTATTAAATGAATGAGTTCCATGTTGCCTCATTAGTGTCTGATTAGTAACAAATATTTCTGTCAATAATATTAGGAAGAATAATAATCTTTTCTTTTATTTTTAACAGAATGGGGTTGCTATTGAACCAATCTGGTCACCATCATGCCCATTCCCACTCCCTGCCTTCAAATTCTCCTACCACAGGTTCTAGATGTGGACAGAACCATGGGCAGGATAGCTTGGCAGTGAGAGCTGCATTTGTACATGCCTTGGGGGATCTGGTACAGAGTGTTGGTGTGCTAATAGCTGCATACATCATACGATTCAAGGTAACATGATTGCTAGTATTTTTATTTTAAAATATATATTTAATTTCAACATTAAAACTAAAGGTGACTGTCTTATCAGTATACTAGACACCTGTGCCAGTCCTATTCATTTTGCATTATGCAAGCATACTTGAACTATCAGTATATCTCTTTTATTAGCACCAAACACAATAGTATCAACCTCACGGGGTAACTTATCTGTTGGCTTTGGTGGTGCCTTCACTGAAGAACTCAATTCTAAGCCTTGTCACTCAACTGCTAGGTAGTGGAATGTGCACTGGAGTGCTCTGGAAATCCAGAGATCTGAGTTCTAGTCTTGGCTCTGCCTTTAATGCTTTGACCTTGAGCAGGTCCCTCAACTCTAAACTTGAGTTCCCTCCTCTTTAATATGAGGGGCTTAGACCAGATGGATGGCTGCTAAAACTCCTTCCAGCTCTGATAGTCTATGGTTCTGGGTGGAAGATTTAGAGAAAGCACAGAGGAAAACAGTGGAACAAATGACTAAACTTCTGGAAATACAATAGGTTTCACAAAGAAAGGCATTTAAACAGTCTAGGAAAGAGTGAAGACGTTTCTCAATTGGCATTATCCAAGTTTTAAAGATGTGCTCCAGTCCTGCTAAAGAACAGGGGACAGAGTATGCCTTACTTTGCTTTACAGACTGTTTTATGACTGTCTGTATTTAATCACGCAATTTTGATCTGTCATTTTTCAGCCAGAATACAAGATTGCTGATCCCATCTGTACATATGTGTTTTCATTACTTGTGGCTTTTACAACCTTTCGAATCGTATGGGACACAGTAGTCATAATACTAGAAGGTAAGATCTCTAGTATCCCCACTGTGGGTTTATTATTTCCCTAAATCAGATTGGGGCTGTTGGTGAGGGGCAGGAATACTCCAGGGTAGGAGCCATGTCTTTCTTTTTACTGATACTTATTAGTCTATAATACCACCTTACATGTAAAAAACATGTGGGAGTCAATGCACTCTCCCATCTATTACCCATTTGATCCTTATAATAGCCAAGAAAAGTAGGCAAGGCAGACATTATTATTCCCATTTACCAACAAGAAAATTGAGCCTCAGCGAGGTAACATAACTTCATTAAGGTCATGCTGCTAATAAACTGTGGACCTAGGACAAGAATGCAGCTCATGATTCTTAATACAGTTATGTTTAATAATTTATTTATTAAGTCTGTAATTCCCATTTAACTTGCTATTCTATTTCCAACATCCCTGCCTTACTGATATTAAGTATAAGCATTTAACTATAAGTTCTCAGAAGTAGGTTTATCTTTATTGTATGTTCGTTTTTCTTTTTTGTCTATCCTAGCTTGTTTATTAGATGAAGTCATCTGGTTTGAGTGACATTTCTTTTTAGTGAGAATGAACATTTTCTAAGTATTTATTAACCTCTTGTATATATCCTGCTATATGTGTGCATAGTTTATCTTAAAGTTTTAATATATTTTAAAGTGTTCATTTAAACTGAATTTGGTAAAGCCATTTGGTTTCTTTTTTAAAAAACTGTCCTATTAGTAATATATAAATTTTTTCTCAAAATAACCTTTACTTATAAATGATACATTCTGAATAGGTGTACCAAGCCATTTGAATGTAGACTATATCAAAGAAGCTTTGATGAAAATAGAAGATGTATATTCAGTGGAAGATTTAAATATCTGGTCTCTCACTTCAGGAAAACCTACTGCCATAGTACACATACAGCTAAGTAAGTTGCTGACGGTGAATGCTGGGGTTGGTGGACTTCTATCTTTGGAATTAAACATCTGTGCTTATGATTAAATAGGAAGACTTTTCTGATGGAAAGATATGTTTTAAGGGAAGGGTGAGGCTCTTCAGAACGTGAGTTGCAGGTCAATTTATTGTTGGCAGAGCAATAATTTTCTATCTCTTTGATGAGATATTACAAATTGATTTTTTCCCTTCAGATAAAAGGCACAAAGTATATTTACCATGTTTTTTCTATATAAGAAAAGCTAAACTCTATGTTTTTATTTCTTTAAATCATTTCACAGCTTTTTATTTTTTTATCAAAATAATACATGCATATGGTTTATTTTAAAAACTACAAAAGATGAAAGACTTGTAATTGATGTCTAGTATTTTTTCTCTACCCAAGAGTGGAATACAGAGATTGGAATAATGAGAAGTCATTCTGGCTTTGTAAACTGAAATACTTCTCTAACAGAATAGCTTCAAGAGGGTAGAAATCAAACTAATAAAAATCTGTTCACAGTATAATAAGATTGTTTTTGCCCTTTGTCTTGTTCACTAATGTGTAACTGTATACAATGAATAGTAATGATATTTTCTTGACCTTGCAGTTCCTGGAAGTTCATCTAAATGGGAGGAAGTACAGTCCAAAGCAAAGCATTTATTATTGAACACGTTTGGCATGTATAAATGTACTATTCAGCTTCAGAGTTATAGGCAAGAAGTGGACAGAACTTGTGCAAACTGTCAGAGTTCCAGTCCCTAATTGTATACATTTTGGAGACTACCGCCTTATTTATCCTGCAGTCACAGATGTAAGAGCAATAAATGCACACCTAAATGAGAAATGGAATTCCTGACAGCTGTGTCAGTATCAAGCACTGGTCTCTCAAAACAGTCACTCTAGCCTGACAGTGCTACTTTCTGTTTAATGGCAAAATGAGACTTCACCATGATTTTCAGACGAAGATGTTTCTAAAACACTGTTTACAGAATGAGACATGACTCTACAGATACCTCATAGAAGACAATCCGAGACCGTACTTCATTAATTATGACAGTACATGTCTTAAAGGAAGCATCAAGAATTCAGTATTTGCATTTAAAAATCCTTTTTAAAGGCCATTTTATATCAAGCCAGTGCTGGAAAACTGAATTTTTTTATTATGTAATCTTGAACCCAGCTTCTGGAATTTGACACCCAGCTCTCTTTTTACCAAAATTATTTCTCAGCAGATTTCAGAAAGTACTACTAATTTTCCAGAGAGTGGAATAAGCATGTATTCCTAGAGTTTCAGAAATGTTTGATTTCACAAATAAGTCTTAATCTTACTGTTAACAATTTGTAATCAACTTTTTCCAGACGTTACAGGGTTTTGAATCTCAAAGTTAGCATTTTTGGTTATTTGTAACCTTATCAGAACCAAATCTTTACATATTGTGGTCACTGTCATTAAATTGTTTAGGAAATATTTTCAATATTATTCTGAATAGCAGAAGTTAATCATAAACTCAAATTACTATATGATAATTTAAAACAAAATATGGGAGTGAGGATGGGGTGTGGAGTTTCAGATTTAAGTCTTCCCGAAATCACTTGTTGTTCATGGAATTATTTTAAGAACAGCAAGAGACTGCAAAAGGTAAACAATGATCCTCTGTCCTTTTAAGAACTGCTTTACCTTTTGTACAGAAAGTTTGCTTGGTACCTTGCTTCCTTCCTGCTTCCATACCAGTTAATCTGTGTTTTCAGGGTAAAACTCTGGGAAGCTAAGGTTCAGTGTGCCCTTCACCTCTCATGTGTAGATTAACCACATTCCTCCAGAGAATTTTGGCTGGATGATATGGATTAGGGATTCTCCATGGAATCCAGAAACCCTAGGATGTAATTTTGAAGTTTTTCCAATAATAATACCTTAACAGAAACTCCCAGAGGGATTGGGGCAAGATATTACTCTGAGAAAACAAAATTTTCAAGGGTTTTTGACCTTGTGTGTGTGTTTTTTAAAGCAGGGGAATGGGGATGGACATGAAATCTGTGTTGTAGGGAGGCTAAGCATAAAAGTTTTCAGAGCAAATGCAACTAATTGGTAACAATTGTGTTAAAGAGGCAGCTGTGAATATTCATGTTTCATTTTGCAACTGTTGGTTTTGAGATTATCTTTATGCACATTAGAAATCCATTTTCAAGAGGAACAGTTTCTTATCCCAAGAATGGATATGGTTCTTTGACTCCTCAGAACCAGAGTAGAGTGTACTAGACAAGTTGTGAACTGAAGTCCCAGGTGGGCATGCAGTTGACTTCTGATATAAATGAAGAATAGGAAACAGATTTCATCTTCCTACCAAGAAACTCACTATGTGATAAACCTAAGATAAAACCTAGATTTACCTAAACATTTATTGAGTTGATGGTATCCAATAAAAGGGTTGATGAGGATTAATGGCTCCTAATAAAACCCAGTGTCTGTTGAATTGAATTGAAAATTCACTTTATGGGATTCTTACTGTGAATCTATTTAAAATAATGCTTTGAATTTTTCAGAAATTTCAGTAGCATATAAACTGTTTAAATCAAAATAAATATAAAATTAAAATACAGAGGGCAAGGAAGAATAAATGAGAGACATTTCAGTGGACATCTGGGTATTTATGGACTTTGAGTACCTAGCAAGAGAAATGAAAAGAATATGCATTATATATGCTAATTATGCTAATGGATTTTCCCATATTTGCTAATTGTTCCTCATATCTATGGAGCTTGTTTCTTGTAAACTTTATCTTAAATAGCTATATATGACTTTTCATAATGACCCATTCCTTGGAAAGTTATTTGATGAAACAGTCTAAAATCCATTTGAGGATTGAAAGGATCCTCTTGTAAAATGCAGAAACACTGAAAACTTTTGTAAATTTTAATTATAGTGTTCTCCTTAAAGTGAGGTACACATGAAGTTTCCTGTGCTTTGCTTTTTGTAGCAAAGACTATAGACTTTGTACTTGTACTCCACTGGGTCTGTAAGATTTGAGGATTGATAGATTTAACTTTTTGTAACTTCACAAGACCCACAGAGAGGGATGTGAACTTAGCAGATACGACCAGGAACTGTACAGCTGGTCTGTCCTTCACCTGCTTAGTTACAGCCCTAAGTTACACTCCTCAGCCAGCCCTCAGAAAGGGCTTTCCATTGTCCTGGGAAAGGCAGTGGCTGTTTGTATAAATACCAAGCATTGTTAATTTTGCACGGAAAACATCACAACATAAAAACTGGGCGGTTCTTCATTGCAATGTATTTCAGTTAACATTTGCAAATAATCAGAGTTACTTGTGTATATAACCTGTGTTTCACAGCTCTGGCCAGATGCAGCATTTTGATTTATTTTAGGAAAAAGACCTATTGTTTCATTAATGACCATGCTGCTTTAGAAATATAATGTGGGGAATGCAGTTGAGTAAGGCATATTTCAGAAGGCTTTGAAATGCAGAACCAGTAGTGCTTGTAATTCCTCCATTTACATTTTCCATTAGCTATTTCTTGTGTAATGTGAGCCCAGATTTTCACAACTTGCAGCTCCCATCAGTATTATTTGCCAAATCACTGGATTTCTTATTTTACTGTTTTCAAGTTTGGGTGCTTTGTTCCCATTTTTCTAAAACTAGTTTTCTGCTCTTAGGAGTCTCAATGTTCTGGTTCTGTCTCTTGAACCCAGGTGTCCTCACCGACAGTGTTTGTCTTTAGTAGAATTTTCCCAGAATAGACTCAGGCAGGATCAGATACTTGAGCTTCCCTTTCATTTTAATGTGAGGAAAAACCATCTTTCAGAGACAAAGCACCACTTATAAATGTGTTTCTGGGTAGGGAAGAACCTTGTTTTAAACAGCTGGTTGTTCCTGATCCAGATTTCTCTGCATGCTGAGCTCTATAGAGTAAGTGTGGTAGAAGTGGATGCACTATACAACAAACAGCAAGCCAAGATCACTGCTGATAAGACTCGGGGTTGTGTTTCTCAAACCACCACTCTTACTACTTTAGAAGAGAGAAGAATTCACTTCTGAAACAAGCACAATTAGCTAAATTTATTTTCTTCTTATGTGTTTATATTAATTGGTTCACCATATTGAATAAGGCGTTCTTATGGAATTTGAGCCCCTTTGGAATAAGGTTTTAGGCACTTTTGCTGTTGCCTCTACCGTACATACAGTAAATTTAAAGTTATAGAATGTGTTCATAGATACAAGATTAGTTCATTGGGTTCAGTTTGTCTTTGAACCAAACTTCACTTTTGAGCCTGTTGGGTATTAGTCACAAATGAATAGTGGCACCTCGCTATATGCTGTGTTGAGGGGAGGCCAGCCTGATCCCCAAATTGATGATTAAGCTTAATGTCTCTATAACCAAAATACCATTTGCAAACCCTGGCTACAGATCTATCCTGTGAATCCCACCAGACAGGGCTTCAGATTTATGTTAACAGATCGCTAGCCAGGGATATTGTGATGTTGATAGGAGCACGCAAATTGGAGAGAAGAATTGTTGTGAGAGTTCCTCGGTGTTGAATTGTGTGTGTGCAACTGGGTTACACATTCGGGCCAGCCTGTCATTGAATTCTTGCTTACAAAAGGTTTAACCCGTTCTTCCAGTCATGTGGTGAGGACCAACAAACATTTTCTGAGTTTTGGTAAGATTGGAAAACATTATGGAGACTTTCCCAGTTAAACCTGTGACAGTGTCAATTTAAATATTGCAATTAAGTATATTACGAAATAACTGCAACACAAAATTGAAATGTGCCAGTATGTCAGCTTTGCACCTGAAAAATAATGTATATTTGGAAAGCTTATGCTTCTCTAAATAAATGTATGTTAATAAGTAAGCCATATCACAGTTTAAGAAATTGTATATACTTTTCCATATACACCTTCAGAAACTAGGTATTTTGCATAATGACTGATTTTAGAAAGATTTTGAAGCTGGAGTTTGTCCATGTAATTTAAGATCGAAGTACACTATATGTATATGTACTGTATTTGCAATTTTCAAATTGTAATTTCCTATACATTTATTAAATAAAGTATTGTTTTGCCATGTGGTTTATTAAAAAATGAAAGTGTACATTGCCTTAAATTTCTAGGCTTTTTAAATTGAATAAATAATCATAATAGGCCTTAAAAGATAATCTTCTTAGAAAGAAAAGCATTGGAAAATAGATTTTAACCTATCTAGTTTTATTTATTTATTTTTAATTAATTAATTTTTTGGCTGCATTGGGTCTTCATTGCTGCGCGTGGGCTTTCTCTAGTTGGGGCAAGTAGGGGCTACTCTTTGTTGCGGTGCACGGGCTTCTCATTGCGGTGGCTTCTTTTGTTGTGGAGCATGGGCTCTAGGCACGCGGGCTTCAGTAGTTCTGGCACGCGGGCTCAGTAGTTCTGGCACGCGGGCTCAGTAGTTGTGGCGCACGGGCTTGGTGGCTCCGCGGCATGTGAGATCTTCCCAGACCAGGGCTCGATCCCGTGTCCCCTACCTTGGCAGGCGGATTCTTAACCACTGCGCCACCAGGGAAGTCCCCCTATCTAGTTGCATAATCTCTGATTGTAATGCCTTTTAGATGTTTAAGAAATAACATCTTCCAGATAGGATAAAAGAGAGATTAGAAGAACCTTTACTTTTTATATCAGTCACTTTTAATGTCCCTGCAGCCCCAGCAACAGTGGCAGACAGGAAAGAAAGAGGCCCTAGCAGGAGTGAGTTTGGTGAGGACCATCAGGAAGTGTGAGCGTTGCGACCTGAGGAGCCTCCAACGGTGCAGACCAGGGGTCGGCGGCACGCCTCACAGGCCCGTCTGCCAGCCTGTTTGTATGGCCCAAAGAGCTGAGGGTGGTTTTCTCATTTTTTTAATGGTTAAAAAAATCAGAATAATAATATTTCATGAGATGAAAATTATGTAAACTTTAAATTTCAGTGTCTGTAAATAAACTCACTGAACCCATCCACACGCATTCAACCATGGCTGCTCTCTCATGCTGCAGTGGCAAAATTGAGTAGTTGTGACAAATATAAGATATTTACTATCTGTCCCTTTATAGAAAAAGTTTGCTGGCCTCTGGTGTACCCTATTGTACCATTTTAGGGCCATAACAGCATAAATGGATGCAGCAAGCTCTTGTAGAGCCCCCTTGGAAGTTTCTGTGACTGGTTGATCTGATGGCTACCCAAGTCACCAAAAGGTCTTCTCCTCCCTTTACCTTTTTTCTTTTCTTTATCCGCCTTGGAGTTTGGGGCCGAAATATAGGGAAAGAGTAGCAAGATTTCAAATATTACCTACGTACCATATGTTCTATGTAATGTTCAGCAGCAAAGCCATTTTATACCCAGAGCACCATGATCACCAGCGTCATTTAAGAATATTCTTCGGGACTTCCCCGGTGGTCCAGTGGGTAAGACTCGGAGCTCCCAATGCACGGGGCCCAGGTTCGATCCCTGGTCGGGAAACTAGATCCCACATGCATGCCGCAACTAAGACCCCATGCAGACTAAATAAATAAAGTATTTTTTAAAAAAACTATTTTTCAACGTAAAGCTTATTCACCTGAATTTTTAAATTTCTCACTTAAGTTATGACAAAAAAATGAAGGAAATAAAAATGTATATATGTTGAATACCTTATGTAGTTGGTGCCAACTGGGAGTTCACAAACAAAAAACATTTTATCTGCTAAGTAAATTGAAAATTGGCTGTCAGTCTTTTAAAAGAGTATGTTCTTTAGAGTTTTCCAGTTAGCTAGCTAGTAAAAGACAACTATTTTTGAAAACAGTAATAAATACAGTTTTAGATAAGTTATACTAGTAAATACTGATATGTTACTTTGTGATTATATACCTAGCTCTATTTGTTTTTGATGTGTTATATTTTGGGGTCCATGTCAGATGCTAAAACAAATCCTAATCTGGGCTACCAGCCATACAAACTCTTATTTATGCTAAACTTTCAGCTTTATTTAATATATTAGAATAATATTTTTTATTATAATTCAGTTCCAACTATGATCTATTATAATTGCTATAAGCTGTGAAATAAACTAAGCATAAATAGGAATTACGAAGCCTTAGGACATCTCTATGTGAATCGTGTTTAAGATTAAGATGTTTAAACCTCCTAAGATTATAAGGTTCAGTGAAATATAACCAAAGATGTCATTTTCAAGCAGCACTCTGGTTTAAGGCTCTCATGTAACTTTTACAGAATGTAAACTGTAAAGTTTGGCCTGTGGGTATTACCCAATAAACATGAAGATGATACTTTGTAAGTTACCAAATAGCTTCGATGTCTCCTGTCCTGGACTTTTCAAAGACTTATTCTGGTTTGATTTTAAATTCCTATTGTCTGTGTTTCACTTGCCCGTTTCTGCACATTGGTTTGTGGGTTGTTGTTGTGGGTTGTTTTTGTTTTTTCTTTTTTAATTTTTTTATTATTTTTAACATCTTTATTGGAGTATAATTGCTTTACATTGTTGCTGCTGTATAACAAAGTGAATCAGCTATACGTATACACATATCCCCATATCCCCTACCTCTTGTGTCTTCCTCCCTCCCTCCCTATCCCACCCTTCTAGGTGGTCACAAAGCACCGAGCTAATCTCCCTGTACTATGCAGCTGCTTCCCACTAGTTATCTATTTCACATTTGGTAGTGTATATATGTCCATGCCACTCTCTCACTTCATCCCAGCTTACCCTTCCCCCTCCCCGTGTCCTCAGGTCCACTCTCTATGTCTATGTCTTTATTCCTGTCCTGCCCCTAGGTTCTTCAGAACCATTATTTTATTTTTAGATTCCATATATATGTGTTAGCATACATTATTTGTTTTTCTCTTTCTGCCTTACTTTACTCTGTATGACAGTCTCTAGGTCCATTCACCTCACTACAAATAACTCAATTTCATTTATTTTTATGGCTGAGTAATATTCTATTGTATATATGTGTCACATCTTCTTTATCCAATCATCTGTCGATGGACACTTAGGTTGTTTCCATCTCCGGGCTATTGTAAATAGTGC
The DNA here is from genome assembly GCF_059928025.1 of Delphinapterus leucas. Taxonomy (NCBI): domain Eukaryota; kingdom Metazoa; phylum Chordata; class Mammalia; order Artiodactyla; family Monodontidae; genus Delphinapterus; species Delphinapterus leucas. The sequence continues at coordinate 93,193,653 of NC_143130.1, forward strand.
TGCAATGAACATTTTGGTACATGACTCTTTTTGAATTATGGTTTTCTCAGGGTATATGCCCAGGAGTGGGATTGCTGGGTCATGTGGTAGTTCTATTTTTAGTTTTTTAAGGAACCTCCATACTGTTCTCCATAGTGGCTGTATCAATTTATATTCCCACCAGCAGTGCAAGAGGGTTCCCTTTTCTCCACCCCCTCTCCAGCATATACTGTTTGTAGGTTTTTGATGATGGCCATTCTGACCAGTGTGAGGTGATACCTCATTGTACTTTTGATTTGCATTTCTCTAATGATTAGTGATGTTGAGCATCTTTTCATGTGTTTGTTGGCAATCTGTATATCTTCTTTGGAGAAATGTCTATTTAGGTCTGCTGCCCAGTTTTGCATTGGGTTGCTTGTTGTTTTGATATTGAGCTGCATGAGCTGCTTGTATATTTTGGAGATTAATCCTTTGTCAATTGCTTCGATTGCAAATATTTTCTCCCATTCTGAGGGTTGTCTATTTGTCTTGTTTATTGTTTCCTTTACTGTGCAAAAACTTTTACGTTTCATTAGGTCCCATTTGTTTATTTTTGTTTTTATTTCCATTTCTCTAGGAGGTGGGTCAAAAAGGATCTTGCTGTGATTTATGTCATAAAGTGTTCTGCCTGTTTTTCTCTAAGAGTTTTATAGTGTCTGACCTTACATTTAGGTCTTTATTCCATTATGAGTTTATTTTTGTGTACAGTGTTAGGGAGTGTTCTAATTTCATTCTTTTACATGTAGCTGTCCAGTTTTCCCAGCACCACTTATTGAAGATGCTCTCTTTTCTCCATTTTATATTCTTCGCTCCTTTATCAAATTTAAGGTGACCATATGTGCATGAGTTTATCTCTGATTCCGCCAGCTCCATTTTTCTTTCTCAAGATTGCTTTGGCTATTCGGGGTCTTTTGTGTTTCCATACAAATTGTGACATTTTTGTTCTAATTCTGTGAAAAATGCCATTGTTAGTTTGATAGGGATTGCACTGAATCTGTAGATTGCTTTGGGTAGTAGAGTCATTTTCACAATGTTGACTCTTCCAGTCCAAGAACATGGTATATCTCTCCATCTGTTTGTATCATCTTTAATTTCTTTCATCAGTGTCTTATAGTTTTCTGCATACAGGTCTTTTGTCTCCGTAGGTAGGTTTATTCCTAGGTATTTTATTCTTTTTGTTGCAATGGTAAGTGGGAGTGTTTCCTTCATTTCTCTTTCAGATTTTTCATCATTAGTGTATAGGAATGCAAGAGATTTCTGTGCATTAAATTTGTATCCTGCTACTTTACCAGATTCATTGATTAGCTCCAGTAGTTTTCTGGTAGCATCTTTAGGATTCTCTATGTATAGTATCATGTCGTCTGCAAACTGACAGTTTTACTTCTTCTTTTCCGATTTGTATTCCTTTTATTTCTTTTTCATCTCTGATTGCTATGGCTAAAACTTCCAAAACTGTGTTGAATAATAGTGGTGAGAGTAGGCAACCTTGTCTTGTTCCTGATCTTAGTGGAAATGGTTTCAATATTTCCCATTGAGAACGATGTTGGCTGTGGGTTTGTCATATATGGCCTTTACTATGTTGAGGTAAGTTCCCTCTATGCCTGCCCTCTGGAGAGTTTTTTCATAAATGGGTGTTGAATTTTGTCAAAAGATTTTTCTGCATCTATTGAGATTATCATATGGTTTTTATCCTTCAGTTTGTTAATACGGAGTATGACATTCATTTATTTGTGTATATTGAAGAATCCTTGCATTCCTGGGATAAACCCCACTTAATCATGGTGTATGATCCTTTTAATGTGCTGCTGGATTCTGTTTGCTAGTATTTTGTTGAGGATTCTTGCATCTATGTTCATCAGTGATATTGGCCTATAGTTTTCTTTTTTTGTAACATCATTGTCTGGTTTTGGTATCAAGGTGATGGTAGCCTCATAGAATGAGTTTGGGAGTGTTCCTCCCTCTGCTGTATTTTGGAAGAGTTTGAGAATGATAGGTGTTGGCTCTTCTCTAAATGCTTGATAGAATTCGCCTGTGAAGCCATCTGGTCCTGGGCTTTTGTTTACTGGAAGATTTTTAATCACAGTCTCAATTTCAGTGCTTATGATTGGTCTGTTTATATTTTCTATTTCTTCCTGGTTCAGTCTCAGAAGTTTGTGCTTTTCTAAGAATTTGTCCATTTCTCCCAGGTTGTCCATTTTATTGGCATATAGTTGCTCGTAGTAATCTCTCATGATCCTTTGTATTTATGCAGTGTCAGTTGTTACTTCTTTTTCATTTCTAATTCTGTGGATTTGAGTCTTCTGCCTTTTTTTCTTGATGAGTCTGGCTAATGGTTTATCAATTTTGTTTATCTTCTCAAAGAACCAGCTTTTAGTTTTATTGTTCTTTGCTATTGTTTCCTTCATTTCTTTTTCATTTCTTTCTGATCTGATCTTTATGATTTCTTTCCTTCTGCTAACTTTGGGGTTTTTTTGTTCTTTCTCTGATTGCTTTAGGTGTAAGGTTAGGTTGTTTATTTGAGATGTTTCTTGTTTCTTGAGGTAGGATTGTATTGCTATGAACTTCCCTCGTAGAGCTGCTTTTGCTGCATCCCATAGGTTTGGGGTCATCGTATTTTCATTGTCATTTGTTTCTATGAATTTTTTGATTTTGTCTTTGATTTCTTCAGTGATCTCTTGGTTATTTAGTAGTGTATTGTTTAGCCTCCTTGTGTTTGTATTTTTTACAGATTTTTTTTCCTGTAATTGATATCTAGTCTCATAGCGTTGTAGTCGGAAAAGATACTTGATACGATTTCAATTTTCTTTAATTTACCAAGGCTTGATTTGTGACCCAAGATGTGCTCTGTCCTGGAGAATGTTCCATGAGCACTTGAGAAGAAAGTGTATTCTGTGGTTTTTGGATGGAATGTCCTATAAATATCAATTAAGTCCATCTTGTTTCATTTAAAGCTTGTGTTTCCTGATTTATTTTCATTTTGGATGATCTGTCCATTGGTGAAAGTGGGGTGTTAAAGTCCCCTACTATGATTGTGTTACTTTCGATTTCCCCTTTTATGGCTGTTAGCATTTGCCTTATGTATTGAGGTGCTCCTATGTTGGGTGCATAAATATTTACAATTATTATGTCTTTTTCCTGGATTGATCTCTTGATCATTATGTAGTGTCCTTCTTTGTCTCTTGTAATAGTCTTTATTTTAAAGTCTATTTTGTCTGATATGAGAATGCTACTCCAGCTTTCTTTTGGTTTCCATTTGCATGGAATATCTTTTTCTATCTTCTCACTTTTAATCTGTATGTTTCCTTAGGTCTGAAATGGGCCTCTTGTAGACAGCATATATATGGGTCTTGTTTTTGTATCCATTCAGCCAGTCTGTGTCTTTTGGGTGGAGCATTTAATCCATTTACATTTAAGTTAATTATTGATATATATGTTCCTATTATCATTTTCTTAATTGTTTTGGGTTTGTTTTTGTAGGTCTTTTCCTTCTCTTGTGTTTCCTGCCTAGAGAAGTTCCTTTAGCATTTGTTGTAATGGTAGTTTGGTGGTGCTGAATTCTCTTAACTTTTGCTTGTCTGTAAAGGTTTTAATTTCTCCGTTGAATCTGAATGAGATCCTTGCTGGGTAGAGTAATCTTGGTTGTAGGTTTTTCCCTTTCATCACTTTAAATATGTCCTGCCACTCCCTTCTGGCTTGCAGAATTTTTGCTGAAAGATCAGCTGTTAACCTTATGGGGATTCCCTTGTATGTTATTTGTTGATTTTCCCTTGCTACTTTCAATATTTTTCCTTTGTATTTAATATTTTATACTTTGATTAATATGTGTCTGGCGTGTTTCTCCTTGGATTTATCCTGTATGGGCCTCTCTGTGCTTCCTGGACTTGATTAACTATTTCCTTTCCCATATTAGGGAAGTTTTCAACTATAATCTCTTCAAATATTTTCTCAGTCCCTTTCTTTTTCTCTTCTTTTTCTGGGACCCCTGTAATTTGAATGTTTGTGCATTTAATGTTGTCCCAGAGGTCCCTGAGACTGTCCTCAATTCTTTTCATTCTTTTTTCTTTATTCTTCTCTGCGGTAGTTATTTCCACTATTTTATCTTCCAGGTCACTTATCCGTTCTTCTGCCACAGTTATTCTGCTATTGTTTCCTTCTAGAGAATTTTTAATTTCATTTATTGTGTTGTTCATCATTGTTTGTTTGCTCTTTAGTTCTTCTAGGTCCTTGTTAAATGTTTCTTGTATTTTCTCCATTCTATTTCCAAGATTTTGGATCATCTTTACTACCATTACTCTGAATTCTTTTTCAGGTAGACTGCCCATTTCCTCTTCATTTGTTTGGTCTGGTGGGTTTTTACCTTGTTCCTTCATCTGCTGCGTATTTCTCTGTCTTCTCATTTTGTTTAACTTACTGTGTTTGGAGTCTCCTTTTCACAGGTTGCAGATTCATAGTTCCCGTTGTTTTGGTGTCTGCCCCCAGTGGGTAAGGTTGATTCAGTGTAGGCTTCCTGGTGGAGGGGACTGCTGCCTGTGTTCTGGTGGATGAGGCTGGATCTTGTCTTTCTGGTGGGTAGGACCACGTCTGGTGGTGTGTTTTGGGGTGTCTGTGAACTTAGTATGGTTTTAGGCAGCCTCTCTGCTAATGGGTGGTGTTGTGTTCCTGTCTTGCTAGTTGTTTGGCATGGGGTGTCCAGCACTGTAGCTTGCTGGTTGTGGAGTGGAGCTGGGTCTTAGCGTTGAGACAGAGATATCTGGGAGAGCTTTCTCCAATTGATATTACATGGGGCCAGGAGGTCTCTGTTGGTCCAGTGTCCTGAACTTGGCTCTCCCACCTCAGAGGCTCAGGCCTGACACCCCGCCGGAGCACCAAGACCTTGTCAGCCACACAGCAGCGAATGTGGCAGTCTCCATTATGAAGTCAGATTACGAGGGTCTACAATAGCTGTTCAGCTAGAACAGGCTGACTTGGTAGCACTTTGTCTACGAGGCTGTCTCCAGCAGCTGGTGGCTAAAAGCGTAGGTCTCAGCATGTGCGGCCAGAATCTTAAACGTTTATATAGAGGTCTTCACTGGGTTCAGTCACGGATTCGGTACAGAAGGTCTCAAGAACACCTTACTCTCAAGGTTGTGTGCTTGAAACAGCTTCCAAGCCTGAGGATCTACAAGCTGCAGGAAGATGAGACAGCCGGGGGCGGCCTGAAAGCCGTGATTCTTGCCACGAACCCTGCTGCTGCCGTCGTGGAATCCGGCTTCCCCTGCCGCTCTGCAATGAGTTTTTCAGTGAAGCTTTCTCTCTGTGCTGATGAGATTCATGCTACCTGAGTTGCCCAAAGCCACAGAGCTCTTAAATGTTGGGGCGGGGGTACAAACCCAGCAAACCTGGCTCCAAGGTCAGTGTCATCTCACCCTGTCTGAAGCAAGGTCCTGGAGAAACACCCCACTGTGTGTGGCAGACAGCAGGCAGGACCAATTTTTTTTTTTAACACTTTTCTTCACTTTAACAAAATGCTGACAGTATGGGTAGGTTTTTCTCCAAAATATATTGAGGTATTTCTTGTTAAGAGAGTAGGATTTTTTTAAATAGGAAACTTTTAGAGACCTCATGAAACAAGGCTAGCCCTAGAGCAAGACAGACCACCTCTGTTCCTTTGACTTTCCTAGGATTGAGGCTCTGTCCCCACCTTCTTCTATCACCTTTCCCCTACTTCCTTTCCAGAAGAAACTTGCTAACAGCATAAAGGTAACAGCGATATTTACCTCTGAACAGTGATTGCATTGAATGATTGGCCTCAAACTTCAGAACTGGGGTGAAGATAAGAGTTTCCTGGACTTCCATTTACTAATTATCATATTCAACTGTGAAGGCTACAAGGCAAATCCTAGTTCCAACAGGTTTTAAATCAGTTACAGCTTGACCAGAGTTTCAGTATTATTAGAACATGAGCCTATTCCATCCTCTCTTTGCTTTTTTGTATAAGAATATTTTCCAAAGCCCAGAATATTTTTAAATCCCCTGAGACAAAGTATTACAGAATTTATAGTGTTTTAACCATTGATATATATTTGGTTTTAGAAGCATTCTCATCTTTAAGATACAATGATATTGAAATCAGGACATCTCAAAAAGTTGGTTCAACTGGTTGGAAATTTTTTTTTTTCTAGAGTAGATTGAGACTATTTCCAGATGCTGATTTTATAAGCATTCAACTAAGAATTGCTCTTTGAAGGTCACCTCCCTACCACTGAACATGTTACGGAATGGAACACGAAACTCCTACGTATTTTTAAAATTAAACAGGAAGTTAAACAATATTATGTTTTTGGAGAGCATGTTGAGCCATACGGTCACCCCTATAGATAGATCACGCTCCCATTAGGGATGGCTTGAGAAACTGGCCTGAAGGATAAAGCCCATCCTCTTGGTAAAAACACACAAAATCCTTCTAATTGGTGACTGCTGACTTCTCCACCCACAGTTCCATCCTCTCCATGACTGCCATCCTACTTCCCATGCATCAGCCATACCAAACCACAGTCAACTTTTGGTTAATGGGGGAAATAATTGCTAACATGTGTTGAGACCTTACTGCCCTTCAGACACTGTGCCGTGCATTTTTTATGTATTATTTAACCCTCATGATGGTACTTTGAAGAATATTATAATATTCATTTTGCAAATGAAGAAACTGAGATCAGAAAAGTTAAAGCGACTTGCCTAAAGTCCTATAGGTAGAGCAGTAATGCAGGAATAGAAGTCACAGACAACTCTTTAATATAGTTGTAGCTAGTAAACATGTAGTACAAAAGGGATGCAATGTAGACTAATGTAGTTAAAATCACAACCAAGTTTTAATAATAGATGTATTAAAGTAATAGAAGTATAATAGTTTAGGAACATTCAACCTTATATAAGTTCATGCATGACTGGCAAAAAAAGTAGCCAAAAGTTTACTCTGTTTCTTGAGTTCTTGTTTTTTGAGGTACGAGAATGGCACTTAATAGGGTCCCAGCATGTTCCCTTCATTGGCCCTTCCTGTCCTTATTCCTCAGCCCTCACAGCCATGACTGGGAAGGGTTGGGATCCAAGCCACAGGGCTTGGACTCCTCCTGGCCTTCCCTCTGTAGCCAGCCACTCCTCTAAGGCCAGGACACTGCATTTCCCAGTCCACACCTGGTCTTGTTTGTGAGGGGGGTGGGGGCAATCCATGTTACAGTCAACATACCATGGCACCCACTGGTCACAGCAGCCCCCCAAATCTTATTTCATGCATGGTTTGGGGGGAGGGAAAGAAGGCTAAATTAAGAAGGGGCTGTGCCCACCAGTCAGCCATCACCAAGACAGGACAGAGACAAACAGCTCGGAAATGCTGCATAGAGAATGTGAACCCACAGGAAACAAAACAAATGAAAACACAAGCCTCTGGTAATTCATAGAAATTTCCAGGAATACAATGAACTTCCCACAAGTCATGGAATTATGGGTTAAAGTTGATCTCATCTTGGTTGGGAGTGCACAAAATCTAGTTGATATCTGGGTTAGTTACTAGGTAGCTCCAAACCAAATAGATGCTTTCATTGTGAGCTCACACAGAGGCAGGGACTCTGGCAGGCAGCCTAGATATCCATCCTGGCTCTCTCACCCTAAGAATTGCGGAAAGTTACTAAACTTCTCTATGCCTCAGTTTCTCCATTTGCAAAATGGGGATAATAATTGTCTCTACCTAATGTGACTTTTACGAGGATTAAATGAACCACATAAAGTATTAAGAATACACAAAGCTCAAATGTCAACTATCGTCTACAAGTTAATTTCTTCACAAATGCGCTTTTATTTTTGTAAAAACACTAATTGAGCACTGCCAGTCTTGCAGCTCCCAGAACAAGACAAACTTTCTTATCCTCTGCTCCCTTGCCCCCTTCTTTACCTGAAAGATCTTTTCCCCAACTTCTTTATCTCACAGAAACCAACTCATCCTTAAAGACTCTCCTCAGGCATCACCTCCTCCAAGAAGCCTTCCTTGCCCTCCCTAAGTGAATTAGGAGCCCCTCCTCTGTGCTCACTTCCCTAATTCTGTCTCCGTCACCCTGGAGAGCCACCACTGTCTGATTACGCACAAGCCCCCTGGGGTGGAACCTAGGTCTGCTCTTTGAATTTCCAATGTTAGAGACACAGGAGGGCTGGGTGAATGTTCCCATGGTTGGAAACTATACAGTCATTAAATATCTATTTATACACAGAAAATTTTTAAGGAGCCCTAAGAACCCCCACTGTCAATGCTCTAACCTCTTCCCTGTAATGTAACTGAAACCCTATTGTAAAATTACTCTTCTGGAAAAATGTTCCAGATTGGCCATCTCCCAATGACAAATTGGTTTTTTCTACTTATGATATGTGTAATTATACTGCAGCATGCAAGTATTTATGGTTTTCTTTATCTTTTTAAGATTGCAACAGAAATTAGACACTTTTCTGAAACACCCAAGACAAGTATGCAATTAACTGCAACTAAATTGGTGTTAACAGCCAGCAGTTTTTATCACTTACAGGGCCTGATGATCTCTCTTGGAGCCCAGTGGTAGGACTGAGCTGGTTCCTATCAGTTCTAGTCTTCTTGATGACAGCTTCTTTGTTTTTATAAAAGACCCTTTCTTTTTGAAAGATGAATGAATATAGTGATTATTTTCAACATGGGGGAACAGTTCAGGCTACTTTCAAAGTATCGATGGATTTTAAATCAATAATCTTAGCGTTAAAGCGTGTAGCCAAGTATGCAAAACTGCTCTGGATTAAGAGGCCAGAGAACGGGTTCTGATCCCAGCTTTGCTATGTGTGTCTCATCGGACAAGTTACTCTGTTTTTCTGGGCCTCAGTCTGGCTCTCTGAATAATAATAATAATAATGGGGACTTCTCTGGTGGTCCAGTGGTTGGGACTCCGCACTTCCACTGCAGGGGATGGGGGTTTGATCCCTGGCTGGGGAACTAAGATCCCACATGCTATGTGGCATAGCCAATAATAACAATACTTATTATTAATAATACTTAATAATACTTATTATTATTAATAATAATTATTATATTATACTTAATAATAATACTTATTATTTTTTAAACATTGATTGAGTGCTTAGTGCTGCACACACCAGGCATTGTTCTAAAAGATTTTTCATTTGGAGTAATTAACAGTTCTAAAAGCTTTTCAGGTTTTTGAGAATCCTACCAAATAGTCCTATGAGTTATCATAACCCCAGTTTTACAGGTGAGGAAGCTGAGGCAGAGAGAGGTTAAGAAATTCGCCTAAGGTTGACTAGTAACCTTGAGCTGGGATTCAAATCCAGGTGGTCAGGCTCCAGTGTCCATGCTGTTACCCTTTATGATGTGATTAGAGCTGTGACTGGCCTCATGGGTTATCTAGTACAGTATTGTGCTATGCTCTCTGAGGGCCCTGGGTGGCTGCCCTGGCCCACAGCAAGAACCTGCCTCTGTGGGCGGCTGTGTGGGTGGGATGGATGTGGGTGAAGAGGGGCACAGCAGGAACGTACCTGCTTCATCAGTGATTGTCCAACTGGATGGACAGGTTACCTTAACTCTGCCCCCATGTCTCCCAGGATTGCCTGAGGCTTTCTAACACGTTTTGCAAATAAAGACCCCAAGGGGCTATGCTCTTACTGCCTCTTCTCTTGTATACTTTGTTGGTGAGACACTAAGGAGAGACAGCATGGTGCAGTGGAAAGGAGAGGGTTTGGATCCAGCCTGCAGTCAGTTCAAATTCAGCTCTGTGAACTTAATAGCTATGTGATCTTAGCAAGGGCCTAAAAGTCTCAGCTGTGCAAGAGGATAACACCCTGGGCCTCACAGGCTTGCTTTAGGGATGAACTAAAGCACTGTACATAAAATGTCTACATGGTGCTTGATGCTCAGTAAAATGCCATCTCTTTCTTCCACTCCCAGCTCCGGGGTTGAGAAGTTGCAAGTGTCCCTGCTGGACACATATAATCAACTTAGTCTAACTCAGGCAGATTCTCTCATCAAGGGATCAATGTAAAGATGGAAAGAAACTAACGGTTATCAGAGGTTTTATGTCAGGTCATTTCATACATACCAGCTTCTCCTAACTGGGGCAAAACTGACCCTGACTTTATATCCAGGTTCACTCAGTGAGACCTTAGGTAAATTATTTGACCTTTTCAGGCTCAGTTTTTTCATTGGTAAAGTGGTGGTCATAATATTACCTGACCTCATAGGACTGTTGTGAGAATTACATGAGATGATGCATACAAATGCTTCGTGCTCACTCAGTGGAGGCTGCAGCTGTCATTATTCCTATTTTGGTTTCCCGAGCTTCCTTGGCCCCACAGAAGCTTTCCTGACACCCTAAAAACAGGTTCAAAGTCACAGACTTAAATATGCAATTAAGGTGCAGGATCTGCTTCACAAGAAAGTCACTCATAACCATCCCAGCACAGATCACACCGTCAGGTCAAGGATGACATATCTCAGCCCCTTCCTCTTCCTTCCACCAAAATCCTGTGCTTAGGGCTGCTTCTGGGGAAAGTATCCACAGCAGACTCTGATAAGCCATGAGCACAAGGACCTAAAAGTTTTTAGGAAGCCTCTTGGTTCAATAAACACACACATTCTAACTCATGGACCAAAAATAGTTTTTCTCTAGAGGGAGACCCAAGTAGAGATGTGTGTATATCATGTCCTAGTGACAGAATGAGAGCTCAGATTATGGGGAGTCCCCCTACTCTGCCCCACCATGTCCCTCGGACAGCACAATTAGTACTAGGACAGCATGTGTCCTCATCTCTCCCCCCAACAACACATCCCCCTACCTGAAACATCAAGTTCGCCAACTATACCCCCATCCTCCAAACATACCATCTGTCCCTGTCCCTCGTTCTTATTTTCATAGTAGGACAGTAGGACTTATTTCATCAGTAAGACAGAGAGGGCCTCCATCCCACACCCTAACCCCACACCTTTCCTGGGGCCAAGTTAAGAGCATCTAAACAGACCTGAACTACTCTACTTGATCATCACATTGGATTCTTCCTCCCCTTCCTCAGTGGACTTCAATGTTGAATACACCCATAGCCCAACCAAACTGAGTCCACTAGACTGTGAGTGCCTTGAGGACAGGGTCCACATCTATCTTGCCCCATCCCATCCTTAGTGTCCAGCACGATGAGTGGCACAAAGTCGATCTCAAAAGATCTTTGCTGAATAAATGATGAATGATTAAATTCAGATTTTAGAGAAGGAGCAGAAGTCTTGAAACCAAGCAGGACCCTGTGGGACCCTCATGGGTACAGGTCCTTTCTGTGTCCCCTGTTTCTTGTTTATAGGAAATAGGCTTCATTCAGCCTCCTTGATCTTCCCTGAGTTCCAAAGGGAAAATTCAAACAGTTGCTAATCAGGGAAGGGAGGAGACGCAGAAACAAAGGAGGAGCAGTCAAGAAGTATATCAACTATTCATACACACAACAACATGGATGAGTCTCAAAATAATTATGCTGAGCAAAAGAAGTGGACAAAAATAAATATTGTATAATTCCATTTATATAAAAGTTGAACTAATCTATACTGACAGAAAGTAGGTCAGTGGTTGCCTGGGGATGGGTGGGGACAGGGAAGCATGAAGGGGAGGGATTACAAAGGCACACAAGGAAACTTTTAGGGGTGATGGATATGTTTACCATCTTGATGGTGGTGACTGTTTCACGGCATATACATATACAAATATTATAAAATTATACCCTTTAAATATGTGCAGGGTATTGTATGTCAATTGTATCTCAATCAAAAATAAGAGTAAAGGCCCTGAACCAAGATGGCGGAGAACAAGGACATCCTCTCACTCCCTCTTGTGAGAACACCAGAATCACAACTAGCTGCTGGACAATCATCAACAGGAAGACAATGGAACTCACCAAAAATGATACCCCACATCCAAAGACAAAGGTGAAGCCACAATGAGACAGTAGGAGGGGCGCAATCACAGTAAAATCAAATCCCATAAATGCTGGGTGGGTGACTCACAAACTGGAGAACACTTATACCACAGAAGTCCACTCACCGGAGTGAAGGTTCTGAGCCCCACATCAGGCTTCCCAACCTGGGGGTCCAGCAACAGGAGGAGGAATTCCTAGAGAATCAGACTTTGAAGGCTAGTGGGATTTGACTGCAGGATTTCGACAGGACTGGGGGAAACAGAGACTCCACTCTTGGAGGGCACACACAAAGTAGTGTGCGCATCGGGACCCAGGGGAAGGAGCAGTGACCCCATGGGAGACTGAACCAGACCTACCTGCTAGTATTGGAGGGTCTCCTGCAGAGGCGGGGTATGGCTGTGGCTCACCGTGGGGACAAGGACACTGGCAGCAGAAGTTCTGGGAAGTACTCCTTGGTGTGAGTCCTCCCAGAGTCTGCCATTAGCCCCACCAAAGAGCCCAGGTAGGCTCCAGTGTTGGGTTGCCTCAGGCCAAACCACCAACGGGGAGGGTACCTGGCCCTACCTATCAGCAGTCAAACGGATTAAAGTTTTACTGAGCTCTGCCCACCAGAGCAACAGTCAGCTCTACCCACCACCAGTCCCTCCCATCAGGAAATTTGCACAAACCTCTTAGATAGCCTCATCCACCAGAGGGCAGACAGCAGAAGCAAGAACTACAATCCTGCAGCCTGTGGAACAAAAAACACATTCACAGAAAGATAGACAAGATGAAAAGGCAGAGAGCTATGTACCAGTTGAAAAAACAATATAAAACCCCAGAAAAACAACTAAATGAAGTGGAGATAGGCAACCTTCCAGAAAAAGACTTCAGAATAATGATAGTGAAGATGATCCAGGACCTCCGGAAAAGAATGGAGGCAAAGAGCAACCTTCCACTAAAAGAATTCGAAATAATGATAGTGAAGATGATCCAAGACCTTGGAAAAAGAATGGAGGCAAAGATCGAGAAGACGCAAGAAATATTTAACAAAGACTTAGAAGAATTAAAGAACAAACAAACAGAGATGAACAATACAATAACTGAAATGAAAACTACACTAGAAGGAATCAATAGCAGAATAACTGAGGCAGAAGAACGGATAAGTGACCTGGAAGACAGAATGGTGGAATTCACTGCTGTGGAACAGAATAAAGAAAAAAGAATGAAAAGAAATGAAGACAGCCTAAGAGACTTCTGGGACAACATTAAATGCAACGACATTCACATTATAAGGGTCCCAGATGGAGAAGAGAGAGAGAAAGGAACCGAGAAAATATTTGAAGAGATTATAGTCGAAAACTTCCCTAACATGGCAAAGGAAATAGCCACCCAAGTCCAGGAAGCACAGCAAGTCCCATACAGGATAAACCCAAGGAGAAACACACCAACACACATAGTAATCAAATTGGAAAAGATCGAAGACAAAGAAAAATTATTGAAAGCAGCAAGAGAAAAATGACATACAAGGAACTCCCATAAGGTTAACAGCTGATTTCTCAGCAGAAACTCTACAAGCCAGAAGGGCGTAGAATTATATACATAAAGTGATGAAAGGGAAGAAGCTACAACCAAGATTACTCTACCCTGCAAGAATCTCATTCAGATTCGATGGAGAAATCAAAAGCTTTACAGACAAGCAAAAGCTAAGAGAATTTAGCACCACCAAACCAGCTCTACAACAAATGCTAAAGGAACTCCTCTAAGTGGAAAACACAAGAGAAGAAAAGGACCTACAAAAACAAACCCAAAACAATTAAGAAAATGGTCATAGGAACACACATATTGATAATTGCCTTAAACATGAATGGATTAAATGCTCCAACCAAAAGACACAGGCTTGCTGAATGGATACAAAAACAAGACCCATATATATGCTGTCTACAAGAGGCCCATTTCAGACCTAAGGAAACATACAGACTGAAAGTGAGGGGATGGAAAAAGATATTCCATGCAAATGGAAATCAAAAGAAAGCTGGAGTAGCAATACTCATATCAGATAAAATAGACTTTAAAATAAAGAATGTTACAAGAGACAAGGAAGGACACTACATAACGATAAAGGGATCGATCCAAGAAGAAGATATAACAATTATAAATATATATGCACCCAACATAGGAGTACCGCAACATAAGGCAACTGCTAACAGCTATAAAAGAGGAAATTGACAGCAACACAATAATAGTAGGGGACTTTAACATCTCACTTACACCAATGGACAGAACATCCAAAATGAAAATAAATAAGGAAACACAAGCTTTAAATGACACAATAGACCAGATAGATTTAATTGATATTTATAGGACATTCCATCCAAAAACAGCAGATTACACTTTCTTCTCCAGTGCGCACAGAACATTCTCCAAGATAGATCACATCTTGGGTCACAAATCAAGCCTCAGTAAATTTAAGAAAATTGAAATCATATCAAGCATCTTTTCTGACCACAACGCTATGAGATTAGAAATGAATTACAGGGGAAAAAACGTAGAAAAACACAAACACATGGAGGCTAAACAATACTCTACTAAATAACCAAGAGATCACTGAAGAAATCAAAGAGGAAATCAAAAAATACCTAGAGACAAATGACAATGAAAACATGACGATCCAAAACCTATGGGATGCAGCAAAAGCAGTTCTAAGAGGGAAGTTTATAGCTATACAAGCCTACCTCAAGAAACATCTCAAATAAACAATCTAACCTTACACCTAAAGGAACTAGAGAAAGAAGAACAAACAAAACCTAAAGTCAGCAGAAGGAAAGAAATCATAAAGATCAGAGCAGAAATAAATGCAATAGAAACAAAGGAAACAATAGCAAAGATCAATAAATCTAAAAGCTGGTTCTTTGAGAAGATAAACAAAATTGATAAACCACTAGACAGACTCATCAAGAAAAAGAGAGAGGGGACTCAAATCAATAAAATTAGAAATGAAAAAGGAGAAGTTACAACAGACACTGCAGAAATACAAAGCATCCTAAGAGACTACTACAAGCAACTCTATGCTAATAAAATGGACAAACTGGAAGAAATGGACAAATTCTTAGAAAGGTATAACCTTCCAAGACTGAACCAGGAAGGAATAGAAAATATGAACAGGCCAATCACAAGTAATGAAATTGAAACTGTGATTAAAAATCTTCTAACAAACAAAAGTCCAGGACCAGATGGCTTCACAGGTGAATTCTATCAAACATTTAGAGAAGAGCTAACACCTACCCTTCTCAAACTCTTCCAAAATATAGCAGAGGGAGGAACACTCCCAAACTCATTCTACGAGGCCACCATCACCCTGATACCAAAACCAGACAAAGATACTACAAGAAAGAAAATTACAGACCAATATCACTGATGAATATAGACGCAAAAATCCTCAACAAAATATGAGCAAACAGAATCCAACAACACATTAAAAGGATCATACACCATGATCAAGTGGGATTTATCCCAGGGATGCAAGGATTCTTCAATATACGCGAATCAATCAATGTGATACAGTATATTAACAAATTGAAGAATAAAAACCATATGATCATCTCAATAGATGCAGAAAAAGCTTTTGACAAAATTCAACATTCGTTTATGATAAAAACTCTCCATAAAGGGCATAGAGGGAACCTACCTCAACATAATAAAGGCCATATATGACAAACCTACAGCAAACATCATTCTCAATGGTGAAAAACTGAAAGCATTTCCTCTAAGATCAGGAACAATACAAGGATGTCCACTCTCACCACTATTATTCAACATAGTTTTGGGAGTCCTAGCCAGGGCAATTAGAGAAGAAAAAGAAATAAAAGGAATACAAATTGGAAAAGGAGAAGTAAAACTGTCACTGTTTGCAAATGACATGATACTATACATAGAGAATCCTAAAGATGCCACCAGAAAACTACTAGAGCTAATCAATGAATTTGGTAAAGTAGCAGGATACAAAATTAATGCACAGAAATCTCTTGAATTCCTATACACTAATGATGAAAAATCTGAAAGAGAAATGAAGGAAACACTCCCACTTACCATTGCAACAAAAAGAATAAAATACCTAGGAATAAACCTACAAAGGGAGACAAAAGACCTGTATGCAGAAAACTATAAGACACTGATGAAAGAAATTAAAGATGATACCAACAGATGGAGAGATATGCCATGTTCTTGGATTGGAAAAATCAATACTGTGAAAATGACTCTACTACCCAAAGCAATCTACAGATTCAATGCAATCCCTATAAAATTACCAATGGCATTTTTTACAGAACTAGAACAAAAAAACCCTAAAATTTATATGGAGACACAAAAGACCCCGAATAGTCAAAGCAGTATTGAGGGAAAAAAACGGAGTTGGAGGAATCAGACTCCCTGACTTCAGACTATACTACAAAGCTATAGTAATCAAGACAATATGGTACTGGCACAAAAACAGAAACATAGATCAATGGAACAAGATAGAAAGCCCAGAGATAAACCCACGCACCTATGGTCAACTAATCTATGACAAAGGGGGCAAGGATATACAATGGAGAAAAGACAGTCTCTTCAATAAGTGGTGCTGGGAAAACTGGACAGCTACATGTAAAAGAATGAAATTAGAACACTCCTACCACCATACACAAAAATAAACTCAAAATGGATTTGAGACCAAAATGTAAGACCAGACACTATAAAACTCTTAGAGGAAAACATAGGAAGAATACTCTATGACATAAATCACAGCAAGATCTTTTTTAATCCACCTCCTAGAGTAATGGAAATAAAAACAAAAATAAACAAGTGGGACCTAATGAAACTTCAAAGCTCTTGCATAACAAAGGAAACCGTAAACAAGAAGAAAAGACAACCCTCAGAATGGGAGAAAATATTTGCAAACGAAGCAACTGACAAAGGATTAATCTCCAAAATATATTATCAGCTCATGCAGCTCAATATTAAAAAAACAAACAACCCAATCCAAAAATGGGCACAGGACCTAAATAGACATTTCTCCAAAGAAGACATACAGATTGCCAAAAGCACACGAAAAGCTGCTCAACATCACTAGTTATTAGAGAAATGCAAATCAAAACTACAATGAGGTGTCCCCTCACACCAGTTAGAATGGGCAGCATCAGAAAATCTACAAACAAATGCTGGAGAGGCTGTGGAGAAAAGGGAACCCTCTTGCACTGTTGGTGGGAATGTAAATTGATACAGCCACTATGGAGAACAGTATGGAGGTTCCTTAAAAAACTACCATATGACCCAGCAAGCCCACTACTGGCCATATACCCAGAGAAAACCATAATTCTGAAAGACACATGCACCCCAATGTTCATTGCAGCACTATTTACAATAACCAGGTCATGGAAGCAACCTAAATGCCCATCGACAGACGAATGGATAAAGAATATGTGGTACATATATACAATGGAATATTACTCAACCATAAAAAGGAACGAAATTGGGTCATTTGTGGAGACGTGGATGGATCTAGAGACAGTCATACAGAGTGAAGGACGTCAGAAAGAGAAAAACAAATATCGTATATTAACGCATATATGTGGAACCTAGAAAAATGGTACAGATGAACCGGTTTGCAGGGCAGAAATTGAAACACAGATGTAGAGAACAAACGTATGGACACCAAGTGGGGAAAGCTGCGGGGGGCGGGGTGGTGTTGATGGTGATGAATTGGGCGATTTATACACTGATGTGTATAAAATTGATGACTAATAAGAACCTGCTGTATAAAAAAATAAATAAAATTCAAAAATTTACAAAACAAAAAAAAGCAAGAGTAAAAAAATTCAGTGAAATTTAAAATTCAGTTCCTAAGTCATTCTGACCACATTGCAAGCACTCAGTGGCTTCATGTGGCTGCTGGCTATCATATTGGACAGCAAAGATACAGAACTTTTCCATCATGGTAGAAAGGCTATTGCACAGTGCTGCTCTAGAATAAGAAAAACCAGATTTTCAAGGGCCTCAGAAGGCATCTGCACAACTCTCCACCAAAGCATAAATTTGCTCCAAAAATCCTGGACTGCCCCTGTGGCCTCACATGCACACCAGCCTCATGCTGCACCATCCTTAGCCCCTGGGCAGGGTGTGAAACAAAGTAACTGAGATCCCTGGCTGAGTTTATGATTAACCTCTTTTTTTTTTATTTTTGGCCATGCCAGGATAGTCCCTATAATTAACTTCTCTGTCCAAAACTTTATTCCCTTTCTTTCTCCTTTCAGCTCTCTCATGCTTCCTCTGGCTTCCTCACCTCCTCCTTAAATATTCCTTAAATGCAATGTGACTGGCACATAGTAAGCACTCAATAACTATCAATTTCTCCTCCACTCCTCACCCCCTCCAACCCCCAAATACTCCTCCATCCTGGTGGCCAGATGGGCTGGGGAGGCTCCAGGGACTTTATAACCCTCTTCTCTCATGCTTCTGCTGAGAGATGTCAGGCTCTTGCTGGCAGATGCCTAGGGAAACTGAGGCTCAAGGGCACCACTTCATCTTAGCAACAATTAAAGGTGGGAAAAGTGACAGTTCTTCTCCTTTTTGGGATACAGTTATTTCCTTCGTCATAAATACACAGTTCAGAAATATGAACCAATGAAACAAAATAATTATGCCACAATCCCCAAATTATGGGAAATTTATAATCAGTGAGTGGACAGTAAAACCACACAAAGAAGAACCACATTTAACAAATTCTGCTAAGTAATGTGGATGAATCTCTTAGGAAAAATGAAAGTTGATTCATGTCTTTCATTTCATGCCACAAAAATTCTAGATCAGGATATTCCGTGGAATCATGTAAAAGATTAATAGGTGATGTAAGAAAGAGTGTTGCTCAAATGCATTGGAGAAAATCTGTCTACTGTGTCCTTCTCCTGGAAATACACAACATACATTTGTCTCGTTGTTCACTGCTGTATTCCCAGCCACTAGAGTGCCTCATAATAGGTGCTCAACAAATATTTTGCTCAATGAATAAAGTACCATATTTATGATCTGATAAGTACTATAATAACGGAGCTGTTTAGTTTTTGTCTAATTCATTATTTTCCAATATTATTTGACTATAGAACCCCTTGAGAAAATGCATTAACACGCAAAGAGATAGGAAGCTGGCGGGCTTCCCTGGTGGCGCAGTGGTTGAGAGTCCAGCTGCCAATGCAGGGGACACGGGTTCATGCCCCGGTCCGGGAAGATCCCACATGCCACGGAGCGGCTGGGCCCGTGAGCCATGGCTGCTGAGCCTGCGCGTCCGGAGCCTGTGCTCCGCAATGGGAGAGGCCACAACAGTGAGAGGCCCGTGTACCGCCAAAAAAAAAAAAAAAAGAAAAAAAAAGAGAGGAAACTGGTGTGGGAAACACTGCTTAGAAGAAATTTATCTTAATCTAGGAAGAAATATATATATGTTAGGTAGTTAGTCAGACATGAGCAGGTCCACACCCCATCCTGGAAGGGGTCATCTTTCCCTCCCCCACCTGGACACTGGTATCAGAACACACCCAGAGATCCTCCCTCTTGTCGCCAAGGACCACTGCTAGGTTTCCAGTTATATCAGGACCAAAAAAGATAAAAACTGCCAGCACAGGTTGGTGCAGGCGCACCAAGACCTAAAAGGTGGCTCAAGGTAACCAGGGGTTCATTATGCCGTATTTGTAATAAATTAGCATTTCGGTTTTTGCCCCTCCACCCCCCATGGGTTTCGAGTGGGTGCTTATGGGTAAGCACCTGCACACCGGGAGAAAAGTTATATAACCTAAAGCTGTCAATCAACTTGTCAGTCAAATGATGCAGGACACGGGGAGGGACCACCAATCTAAAAAACCCAACCCTACCCCATTGCAGTGCTGCTTCTGGTTTCCAGACAGCACGCTCTCATCCTTTCTCAAGAGTATACTTTTCACTTTTGCTGAATAAAACTCTTAAAACTCCTTAAAGCTCCTCTATGTCTCTCAACTGAATTCTTTCCCTCGAGAGGGCAAGAACCGAGGAAATCGCCCTTCCACTGGTGACATATTTATTACTTACTATTGAGGTAATAAAAAAAAATCGAGGAAAAAATGGACAGGTGTAACCACAGAAGCATTCAAGTAAATTTTTATTATTTTCTTTTGTTTAAGAGTAACCATTAGAATTGGAGAAATTGTGACAACTATGACAGATAAAAATTTGCTAATAAAACATAAAAAAGATTAAATACAGACCCATAAAGAATACAAACTCCTAAACAGGCAGAGAACACACTGACCAGGCAGTGTGTATAAGAGGGAATTATTATCAGCATTTTAAAGGAAAGTGCTTAGTTTCACTAATAATTAAGGAAATGTAAATTAGTCCACTTCCGTACCATTTTTAAAAAAATATTTATTTATTTATTTATTTATCTTTGGTTGTGTTGGGTCTTCATTGCTAAGCGCGGGCTTTCTCTAGTTGTGGCGAGTGGGGGCTACTCTTGGTTATGGGCAGGGGCTTCTCATCGTGGAGGCTTCTCTTTGTTTCGGAGCACAGGCTCTAGGACCATGGGCTTCAGTAGTTGTGGCACGTGGGCTTCAGTAGTTGTGGCACAGGGGCTTCAGTCGTTGTGGCTCACGGGCTCTAGAACACAGGCTCAGTAGTTGTGGTGCATGGGCTTAGTTGCTCTGCGGCATGTGGGTTCTGCCCGGACCAGGGCTTGAACCCCGTGTCCCCTGCATTGGCAGGCGGATTCTTAATCACTGTGCCACCAGGGAAGCCCCCATACCATTTTGCAAATGTTAAATCAATAAGCTCTTAAAACCCTGTTTTAGAAAACACACACTTTGAAGCATTCTTGAGTTGCTATGGGTTGGTACTGTCTTTCTGGAGGACAATCTGGCAAAGTTTATAAAACATTAAAATAGCTGTACCCTTTGACCAAATTATTCTACTTGTGGAAATTTTCCCTCTGGAAATAATTCAAGAGAAAAAAAAAAGCCCAAACAAAATGTTTGCATAGGGCAAGAATTCTCAGGGGGGAAGACAGAAAGGCAGACCCCCAGTGGGATGAATCTGAATTACCTGGAGATTTTTTGTAGTCAGCACCTGCTTTTCCCCTTTCCTGAGTTTCTTATACCTTCCTTCCCTACTCTTGCCTATATTCTCCTGGTTAGGAATCCCACTCTACCCTTCCACCTTTCACTTTTTTATTTTTTATTTTTATAACTGAAGTGTTAAGTGTATTTTTTAAGTGCTCAAATCAAAGATAAATGATCACAATGTGAACACACCCATATAACCACCAGGTCAAGTGGTGCAGGCAGCTTCTGGCTGCATCCTCCACACACCATCATCCTGACACCTAACACTATAAAATGATTTGCCTGTTTGACTTTTATATAATCATTATCACATAGTAGGCATTGTTTTATCTCTAACTTCTTTTACTCAACATAATGTTTGTAAAATTCATTTATGTTGTTACTGTGTGTAGCTGCAGTTTTTTATTTGCTTTTGTTTGTTTTGCTGTTAGATATTCCATTGCATTAATATACTACGATTTATTTATCCAGCCTATTTTCATGGGCATTTGCACTGTTTCCAGTTCTTGGCTATTACCAGTTATGCTGTTAACAATCCTGTATGCCTCTTGGTGTACATGGGCACACATTTTTTGTGGTGTATACCAAGGAGTCAGGTTGCTAGGTTACAGAGTAAGCCATTGTTCAACTTTTTTAGATAATGCAGAACAATTTTTCAAAATTGTACTGGTTTGCACTCCCCATAGCAGTGTATGAGAATACCCATTGCCCCACATTTTTGCCAGCTTGGCGTTGTTAGTCTTTTAATTTTAGCCATTCTGGAGGGTAAATGGTGATGATACCTCATTGTGGTTTCAATTTGCATTTCCCTGATTAAATTAAAGTGAAAGTACGCCCCCTCGTGGTTAAAATCTGAATTACCTGGGAAGTTGGGGTTTTTTTGGTCTAAGTATTCAGGCTTCCCCTATATCTAGGCCCTCCTTCACCTCTCTTCCTCTTCCAAGAGTCTCCAAGAATGAAAAGTCGACCATCTTTCATAAATTCATCGTGCACTGGATATTCTCTTGTATAAAGTGCCCCTTTAAGTCTTATGCTCATTTTTCTATTGAGGTTTTTTTATATTAACTTGTAAGAGTTATTTACAGATTCTGGCACAAACTCTTTGTTATTTGCATGTGTTGTTGCACACACCTTTTCCGTTTTAAACCTTTAAATCAACTCATTTCCAACACAACATTGTAAATCAACTATACTTCAATTTAAAAAATAAAATAAAAAATAACTCATTTTCACCTGTGCAAGAGGCTCAATGCAAGTTCCATTTTGTCATACTTAGGAGTTACCAGTAGATGGCGCCCTAGCCTTGCTCCTGAGCCTTCCACCGGCTGTGCCTGACTTTCAACTAAATTTCCCAAAATTTAGCAAGTATTAAAGAATGAGAAATCAAACTTTAAACCATCATACAGCTAGATGGAATACAGCTGGAACTGGGTCTTTTGGTGGGAACAATACATTAATGTTTTTTGTTCTGAATAAAGGAATAAAAAGGTCTTTACCACAAGGCAGGAAAGACTGGCGAGGCTGTCCGGTGATGGGCGGGGCACCAAGTGGAATCCATGGAAACACCTTCTGAGAGCAACCTGCAGGCGGAAGAAAACGAATAACTGCCACGCCTAGCATTTAGACACTGTTTTACTGTTTACAAAAGGCAGGTACCCACTAGCACAAGGTCTGAGAGGGGAAGAGGGGTTTGGTCTCAGTTCCTGCCTCCCTCTGCCCCTCCTTCCGCCTCCACTCAGGGTGCAGGCTTCCCTGAGCTGCGCCCCACTCAGAGGTGGACAGACTTTCCGTCCTCCTCCCTCCTCCCTATGCCCGCTCCCCACTGAATGAAGTAATGAACGAGTGAGTGAATGACAAGGTCCTGGCTTTCCTGAGCTTAGAAATCAGAGCACATAAACCTACACTCAAAGGAGGACCCCAAGGGAGAATGTGGAAACGCTACAAATAGAGGTGCAACTCCAAGAGCTGGAGGGGGCGGGTGCGATGGGTTGACTTGTGGTGGGCTGTGATTATGAGCAAGGGGAAGGCACCTTTAGTTACAGGAAGACATAAACCGAGGACCGAGGCATATCTGGGGTGTGGTGAGAAGGTGACCCCTTTTCTCCAACTTTCACAATGGTGATTGGCAAGAACACAGGAACATCAAACCAGAGATTCAGCTTACTTCCTGCAGTAGCCAACACAAGGTTTCCACCACAGTGGGTCACCACGTCTGATGTCCCCACAAAGGGGGACAAAGACTGGCCCATTTAGAACATGTCTCTGGTGGTTTTCATTCTCATTGTTCAGAAATGCCCGAAGGTTGAGTTGCACCCCCGAAGCTCTCTCTGTCCCACATCTGTTCAGACCCAGCATGACCTGCCTTGCAGCCCATGGATATAAAGAGAGGCTCAGAAAGAGAGGCTTTGTCTTCTTTTGTTTTCTTCATTGCAGGTGATTGGGCAAGCTTGCTTTCTGAGAAATATGGAAGTTCCAAACCTCACAGGATTTCACACTTTTCAGGGTGAAGGAAATTGTGCCACTCGAACTTCCTGGCTCTGGGGGCTGCCAGGGTGGGTGTCCAGAGGCTGGGGCCTGGGCGGGCACAGAAAGCACACATCTGTGGGTGGGAGAGGTGCCCAGGGCCCAGCTCTGCTCCTCCTGGGTCTGACTTTAACTGGGGATTCAGAGGCTTGGTACCTGTCACATGCCACCCACACTGGCACCCACATGGCCTGGGCAGGGAGAGGATGCCAGGCGAGAATGCACTGAAGTTTGGGGCTTGGAATCTCCCCCTTTTCTCCTGGCCCAGGTGGCACTCAGTGGTTTGCTGGAGCTGGTTTGTACTGCTTGCAAGAGCCAATTGTTAAGTTTTCAGGAATTTTGCAAAGCAGTTGTTAAGACAGCCATTATTTTAACAATTAAATTACAAAATCTTACAAGAGAATAAGTTATATTTTTAAGAAGCAGCAAATACTCAAAACTTCCTATTTTACTGCATTTTGTAATTATATTTGCTTTTGAGGCTGTCTATGCCTATTGTGTTTGCTTGCTGGAAATATTATGTGACAGTGTACTACTGCCCATCTCTTCCCAATTCTGTATTCAGTGACATCCTGTTGGTAGCTTGAAATAGGTCACGGTGGGAATATTTACACTGCGGAAATCAGGAAATGTGACCTATCAGGGCTTTCCGCCCCCAGTGCCTGTAATACGTTGGCCAGAGCCCTGCTGCAGCTGGGGGACCTGGATGTGCAGTGGCTGGGAGGGGAGCTGGCCCTGGGTTTTCCACCCACTGCTGCCAGTGCAGGACCTTTTCTCAGGCAGATGAGGGAGGAGGGAAGGGGAGGAAGCGGATAGAAACTGGAAAACACCCTTGGTTCCCCCAGGACACAGCGGTGGAGAGCCTGGCTCACTGGGGGGTGGGCAGGGCTATCTGGAGGAACTCAGGGGAGGAAAGCCAAGAGCATGAGGAGGGTGACAAGCAGAAATGAGATAAGCCACTGAGTGGAGGAAAGTGTAATGTCCAGGAGGCAGCCTTGCGAAGACAAAGGGGAAACACAGAATGTGGCATTCTTGTGACCACAAAAGGGAGGGGAGGGGCTTCCCTGGTGGCGCAGTGGTTGAGAGTCCGATGCAGGGGACACGGGTTTGTGCCCCGGTCCGGGAAGGTCCCACATGCCGCGGAGCCGCTGAGCCTGCGCGTCTGGAGCCTGTGCTCCGCAACGGGAGAGGCCACAGCAGTGAGAGGTCCGCGTACCGCAAAAAAAAAAAAAAAAGGGAGGTGAGCCCAGAACACACAGAAGTTGAGCCCCGTGGAGCTGGGTTTCACCGAAGGCTCTGCAGTGCTGATGCCTGTCCGGGGCTGTTATAATGGGATGGTAAGAACAAGGTTGGAGGGAACAGAGAAGTCACAGGCTCACGGTCCTGAGGTAGGAGCTCCCAGTGCTTCTCCATCCCCCCTGACTCCCTCAGTCCTCGGCCCCCTACTTAAAAGTTCTCTCCAGGGCATCCCAGCCCTCCTCCCCATATCCTGCCATACATTCACCCCTAAGGCTTCCAGAATCTTCTATTGCTAGAGACACCCCAATCTGGAGCTGGATGTCCCACAGGCACCCAACTTTTCACCTAGTCCTCCAAACCTGCTGCTCTCCACGGGCTCCCATCTCAGGCAGATGCCAAACCTAGAAGGCCTCATAGGTCCAACAACTGTCACAGCTCAGAGGAGCCTCTCCATCACCCTACACCCCTCCTCCTCCCCCACCCTGCCTCCCAGACCTCTGATCACAGCTTCCCAAACTTAAATGACTTTTTCTTTCATGTTCCGCATGTTTTGAAAGTTGCCTATGACATTGCATGTATTAAACAACATCACCTACCCTTAAAGTTGCATAAGCAAATTCCAATCAGAATTTCAGCCATTAAACACCCACTGAGCAGTTACCACGTGCCGTGCTGGCCAGTGTACTGGGTACGGGGATGCAGAGGTGAACAGGGCCCAGACCCGGCCCCGGCCCTCCAGGCCTCACGGCTTACTTAGGGGAGAGTCACATAAAGAAGTAATAAAATCATAACAATGCCCCGAGGTAAGGACAATGTCTCTGCCACCTGGACTCTGTCTCCAGCCATTCTCCAGACCAAAGCCAAAAAGGGATTCCTGGGACACACAGCTGACCAAGTCATGCCCTTATGTAAAACTTTTAGTGGATCCCTATTGCCCTTAGGATAACACCCAAACTCTAGTTAGCTTGGCTTCTCAGCCCTTACTGACACAACCCACATTAACATGAGAATTCTCATTTACTCGTTCACTTAACGCCAATTTAATTGAACACTTACTGTGTGTCAGGCATTGTGCTGGGCACCAGAATCCTGAGAAAATATAATGTACAGCATTTCCTCTCCTGGAGCTTGTAACCTCGCAGGCGATACAGATCTCAAGCAGATACTTATACAAATAATTGATTACAATTGTGATGAGGGCAGGAAAAGGAACATTTCCTCCTCAGCTCCCTGCTTTGACCACGACTCCTCGCGGGGCCTGCCTGCCGGCCTTGCCTACGCCATTCCCTCTCCTGAGATGCCCTCTCTCCTTCAACTGGCCAGATCTCTGTAACCCCCCAGGTCTCAGGTCAAGGTTCCCTCCTCTTGGGAGTCTTCCCTGAACCCCCCTGTGGTTCCGTGGCGGGTCTCACACCTGTGAGGACGCTGAGTACAGGCTTGTGTCCCCCAGGCCCAGCACAGGGCTCCTGCGAATGACCACTAGGTCTCTCTTGATCCACGTGTGAATGCATTTAAAATTTTTTTCATTATAAAATTATTTACATCGGGCTTCCCTGCTGGCCCAGTGGTTGAGAGTCCGCCTGCCGATGAGGGACACGGGTTCGTGCCCCGGTCCGGGAAGACCCCACATGCCGCGGAGTGGCTGGGCCCGTGAGCCATGGCCGCTGAGCCTGCGCGTCCGGAGCCTGTGCTCGGCAACGGGAGAGGCCCCAACAGTGAGAGGCCCACGTACCGCAAAAAAAAAAAAAAAAAAAAATTATTTACATCGAATTCGCATATTTATGAAGGCTGGAGCTGAGTGCAAATAAAGGAAACAGAAATGTTTTTTAAAACAAGGACGCTTGTGAAGATGAGAGCTTTCAGGCGACTGTGAGAGTGAGAGGGGTGGGCTGCGGAGGAGGCGGGGCGGCGTGGTGAGGGTGGCTGTAGGGCGAGGGGCGCCCTCGGTCAAGCTGGCTTTTCCGGGGTGGGGGGAGGGGGCGTACCCATCTTTCCCGCGGGCTCTTGGCCCCGAAGCCCCTGCTAACTTCCTGCTGTCACCCACCATCCTGCCCCGGAGCCCGGTGTCTGCCCCTGGGCTTAGCTCCTGTGGGCTACTCATTGCCCCGGGGAGAGAGGAGCACCGGGAAAGGAGGGGAACCCCAAGGGGGCTGGAGCAGCTGGACCCTCTTGCAACCTAGCGCTCTTGCACCCCGGAGCAGCCTGGCCGAGCCGGCTGGACTCCCCTCTGCTGCGTCTTGGGGAGAAACTCCACTCCCACCGCCGAAGTCCCGTGGTGGCAGCCGGTCCAGGAGCAGCCGAGGTAGGGTAGGGAGGCGAGCCCTGTCACTCACCCGCTTGCAAAACCCGCCTGTCCCTCTAGAAGAGGCTTTGTTCTGCCTGGGAGTCGCCCACCTCCAGCAGCTTATGCTCAGAGTCCCACGCTGCTCCCGCAGCTTCCTCCTCCCTCGGAATCACGGAGCTGGAAGATCACCTGGTCGGCCCCCTTCACTTAACAGCTGAGGAAGCTGAGCTCCTGAGAGGGAATTAATGACCAAGGTACCACAGCCGGTAAGGGCAAGCGTGCTTTCAAACAAACGAATAAGAAAGGCAGTCTCCTGGCCCTCACTCAGCCTGGGGCCCCTTCGCTAAGCCCTGCTGCCCACCTGTCTGGGGTAGGCTGCCCCAGCTTCTCCAAATGGTTTGAACCTGAAAGTTATGCCTCCAGTGAATGAAACTCACAAGCCTCATGGCCAACCCCCGCCCCCGCCCCCGCACCTTCCTCCACACCCACCTGTTCATCTGCCCCTCTGACCCGGAAGTGGGGCAAAGCTGGACCCAACCTGACAGGCTCTCCCAGGTAGGGACCTAGAGCAGGGGCTGAGTGACTCTGAGTGACAGTGACTCTGAGGCGGGACTCACCTGGACGGGGAGTGGCTGCCTTACTGCCTTAAGGAAGGAAACCAAGCACAGGTGTGCCCTGTTTGCCTTCCTGGCTCACAAATATGATGGGTCTCTACCCGCCTGACAGGATAAAGCTCCAACCTCTTAGCCCGGCCCTGAAGCCCTTCCCAGTCGGACTACAACCTGCCTGTCCAGCCTCATCTCCCACCACCATGGACCCCACGCTCCTTCCTGCGTTGTCACACCATCCTCAGGTTGCACCACACCCTCCAGCCCTCTTTGGCTTTACAGGTGCTGTTCCCTTTGCCTTGAACACCCTTCCCTGCTTCTCCACCTCAGAGGTCATCTCCCATCCTCTGTGCGGATGCTTTCCTCCTCTTCCCCCTCCTCCCCTCCTCCCCTCCTCCCCTCCTCCCCCTCCTCCCCTCCTCCCCTCCTCCCCCTCCTCTCCTCCTCCTCCTCCCCTCCTCCCCCTCCTCCCCCTCCCCTCCCTCCTCCCCTCCTCCCCCTCCCCTCCCTCCTCCCCTCCTCCCCCTCCCACCTCCCCTTCTCTCCTCCCAACCCTCCCTCCTCCTCATGCCTGGAGTGCTTCTGTGCTAACTTTATAGATAATAAAGAAAATACAAGGTCATGAATCTGTGTCCCCACCAGACTCTCAACTCCTCAGTGACAGCAATTATGTCTTTATCTTCAAATTCATAGAGCCCTGCACATTAGTAGACACTCAAAAAAGCCATAAATTGCTAAATAAAATCAGTACATGGACTCTGGATTTACTCCAGAGCTAAATTAGGAAACAAGTCTTAACATTGCCCAAGGATCCCCTTCCAACTCCTTTATTTAACAAATATTTATTGAGTATGGCTATGTGCAAAGCACTGGTTTGTGTCTGGGGGTCCAGGGTGAGCAGACTTGTGGGCCATCTCTGAAGTCTGTCCCAGTG
Organism: Delphinapterus leucas; assembly: GCF_059928025.1. Taxonomy (NCBI): domain Eukaryota; kingdom Metazoa; phylum Chordata; class Mammalia; order Artiodactyla; family Monodontidae; genus Delphinapterus; species Delphinapterus leucas. The sequence continues at coordinate 93,222,309 of NC_143130.1, forward strand.
CCCAACTTCCTGCCTCTCTAATCCTAGATCTAGATGATTCATGGACTGTCTGACCATGCAAGGCCCTCACTTAGGATGGCCACATCTGTTCCTCTAATTTGGGGGGCTAGGATATGCTCTGTGACTAACCCCCCACCGTGACCAGGTGGGAAAGAGCTTCCTCCTCAAGGAGAACAACAGGGTAAGACACCAGAGCAGCCACAGCGGAGGGTGGGCCTTACCCCCAGCCTGTGCTTATTTTTAAGGACAGAGTCCCTGTTTTCTTTACCTTGTATAAGCCCTCTCCCCGTATCACCTAGCATGGTACATGGCATGGGATGGATGCTCCTTAAATGTTTTCTGGATGATTCAACCCAGTGATGAATCCTTTCACAAAGACTCATGCCGTTACTGAACTCTGGCATACTTGTACCAACAAATAGATATGATGAGTGCCTACTACACGCCAGGCACACACCAGCAGTTAGTGATCCAATGATGAGTGAAAAATCCGGACGGCGCTCCAGATTTGTGCAGGAAGAAATTAATTTCCCAAATGCGTATAGAATGACACCGTGAAAAAGTTATTAAAGGAGAGGGTCACAGGACTATGGAAGTGCAGGCAAGAGGGCCTGTCCGGGGGTCCTGGAAGGCTCCTTTGAGGAAGAGGTTTGCACATCAATCCACCCACCCACCCATACATTATGGACCACATTCCAGGGTTTGCTTAACAAGGTGCCAGCACATACTGACTGTTCACGGGTCATTTCCCCAAGGTCCTTCAGAGCAAGAGGAAACCCACATCTCCTGGCTGCATAGGCCTCACCCAACAACACGCTCAAGTTTTTAAGTGTAAGTTTTCCGGTCAAGAGGAAAAAGAATTTTTTTTTGTGCATGTGTGCGAAGCAGCTTAAACTGAAGCTGACCTCACCATGGGTGTCTCAGGTTGTTTTTGGTGAAGGTAATGAGCCAACTTTCCAGGAACCTCGGGACACACCCAGATTGCCCAACACTGCAGGGCAGTGCAGCCCAGACACCTCCCAGCCCCTTCCCCTCCTTAGTGCCAGCTCCTCTGTAGCCAGAGGTCCACAGGGGACCACCCCAAATGAACCTTCTCCAGGGTCTGCTCGGGGCACGGTCAAGGGCAGGCCTGAAGGAGGGACCCTCAGACCAGTCGGATGAGGCACAGACCAAACTGTCTGCCCACGATCAGGAGATGGATGATGACTGTGCCCTCTGATGCTTTGCCTCTGAGCGGCCCTCACCCCTTCCCAGGGCTCTGAGCTCATAACAGTAATCCTACTGGCTCTGGACACAAGCTGTCGCCCACACCTCGGCTTCTTCCTGGCTTTCTGCTCAGGTCCCCTTTCTCTCTCCTGACTAGCTTCTCTCCATCTCTACTCCCTCAGTAACTTGGGGTGTAAGTGGCCCTATGACGGCCCTGACTTCTCTGCTGGCTGTCACCCTTGTCTCTTACTTTAAGCTTCTGAGAGAGTCTGACCGACATAATACGCCTTTTCAAGCTGGGGTCTCGTGAGGCCACTCAGAAGAAGACTGAAAACCCTGTAGATCCTTTAAGATCTAATCTCAGCCCTTTCTCATCCTCTCTCCTTGCTGCTGATCAAACTGGTCTTCCTTTTGGATGTAAAGAGGGCTACGATGCCATCATAAAGTCTTCCAGATACCGTGGCTTAGAACATAACCTCTGGGCTCAGTTTCCCGAGCTTTGTCTTCCAAACAAAACCCTTTCTCTCCCAACTTGCCACACATATATGCATATTGGCTTTTGGGAGGGCTGTGGTCTCAGCTATGGATTTTGAAGCCTCTACATTAATATTTATTTGCTCTAGACCAGAGCTTCTCAAACTTTAGCCATGCAATAACCTGAAAATTCTGTGTATTGAAATTCAGAATCCTGGGCCTCCCTGCCAGAGATTCAGATTCAGCAGGTCTGGGGTGCAGACCCAGGTGATGCGGATTCTGCCAGCCCACCCAGCTGCACTTGGAGGAGGACTGTTCTTGCATCAGTCCTCACCCTGAAGCAAAAGTTACTCGGGCTTAACACTGGAGGGAAGAAGAGCGATGAGGAAACAGTGCAGGGATGAGATATCTCCGTGAAGACATTTCTAAATATTAACCTACCTCACTGGTTTACCCCTGAGATGAATCCCCCTTTGCCAAGCAAGGTTTTGAGAAGTTAGGAAACCCACCCAGGTCACCCAGCTCTTCACTTGCAGAGCCTAGAGTCAGGTGCTGACCTGTCTGCTTGCTCCCTGCCCACTGTGCCCACCATGAAGCTGAATTAATGTCAGATTTGATTGTTACTGGCAGAACCACTGCCATCTGTCCTGACACGGGTGGTCAGTAGTGTCATCTCTGCAGAGAAATGAAGATGTTCACAAATGCATCCACATCTACTCCCACTGATACCTGCTAGACCCACCACTCCTCAGTTTAGGGTGCTGGGATCAATGTGACTGAACAGGCAGCCGGTGCAGCCTGGCCAGGAGAGGCACTCCCACCCTTTTAGTGTTCCATGCCTGGCCTGACCCTGCTCTCCTGATAGCAAGAGTTCAACTGACATCTCAAGGCTGGTCTAGGGTATTAACAACTGGGTGAAATTCCCCACTAATTACCAAATGTTATAGGGGCAGTTTCAGCACAGTACTTCTCAAAGTGTGGTCCCCGAACCAGAAGCATCAGATTCACCTGGAAACTCATTAGAAACCCAAATACTTAGATCCCACCCCAGAACTACTAAAGCAGAATCTCTGCGTTTGGGGCCCAGCAATCCACATCTTAAAGTGCCTTTCAGGAGAGTCTGATGCACAGCTAAAGTTTGAGAACAGCCGTTTTTACTGAAAGAATGAGCCAGATTCCTAGTGCGGTTTGGGAGGATTTGGTTTGGCGACACAGAGGGTTCCCTGCTCTCTGGGCAAGCTCTGACACACACGATGATAGAAGAGTTGGGGAAACATATACTAATCCAGTTGTGAAGTCAACTGTAACTTCTCTTGCTTAGCTTGGTTACAGCCTTGCCCTGGAGAGGATTTATTGCCGGGATAGTCTTTATTTTTTTTAACATCTTTATTGGAGTATAATTGCTTTACAGTGGTGTGCCAGTTTCTGCTATACAATGAAGTGAATCAGCTATACATATACATATATCCCCATATCTCCTCCCTCTTGCGTCTCCCGCCCACCCTCCCTATGCCACCCCTCTAGGTGGTCACAAAGCACCGAGCTGATCTCCCTGTGCTATGCGGCTGCTTCCCACTAGCTATCTGTTTTACATTTGGTAGTGTATTTATGTCCATGCCACTCTCTCACTTCGTCCCAACTTACCCTTACCCCTCCCCGTGTCCTCAAGTCCATTCTCCACGTCTTTGTTCCGCTACAGTAACTCTTGTACTCTGCCTGGGCCCTTACTCTGTGGGTGGTAATATTTACAACATTGAGACACAAGGTAAACCCAGTGTCTAAACTCTGCTTCCGGGTCTTTCCACACCAGAGCCCAGGGAAGCCTATTTGTTGTCACTACAGGGACAGCCTAAACTACAAGCTCTGGCCCAGCCGGTCTTGTTGATGTGCTTCTTACAATCTTCAGTAACCTCCAATTTCCTGTTTTCGAAAAAGAAAGCAAATAAAATGTAATATATGGGGGGGACTGGGACGGATTACTACATATGGTGGAAACCTCTGTTAGTTCTTGAGGTGAGATAGCAAGTAAATGTGGAGCAGATTTTTTTTGATGATGCAATTCACATACCATAAAATTCACCCTTTTAAAGCGTACAATTTAGTGGGGTTTAATTTAAAAAGTAAATTGTGCCACAAGAACTTTCTCGGGTGATAAGAATGTTCAATAGCATGTTTTGCATGATGCTTTCATGGGTGCATATAATTTTCAAAACTCCTCTAACTGAGCCATTAAGACCTGTTCATTTTATTCTGTCTAAACTATACCTCAATTTAAAAAATAATTTTAAAAGTATAATAAATGGTGCAGTTTCCCAGTAAGCAGCCCAAGGTGGCCTCTGAAAATGGTTCGCTATTCTCTTGACCCAGAAAACCCACAAAAATCATGCAAATCAAGAGGTTCAAATCTTTGTGCCATTAAGGGTATGCAGATCCAAAAATCCACCAAGTATCTGAAGGATATCACTTTACAGAAGTAACGTGTGCCATTCTGTCGTTACAATGATAGAGTTTGTAGGTGTGCCCAGGCCAAACAGTGGGGCTGGATGGAGGGTCAGTGGCCCCAAAAGAGTGCTGAATTTCTACTGCACATGCTCAAAAATGCAGAGAGTAATGCTGAACTGAAGGGCTTAGGTGTAGATCCTCTGGTCATTGAACACATCCAGGTGAACACAGCTCCCAAGATGCAGCGCAGGACTTAGAGAGCTCATGGTGGGATCAACCCGTACATGTGCTCTCCCTGCCACATTGAGATGATTCTTACTGAAAAAGAGCAGATTGTTCCTAAACCAGAAGAGGAGGTTGCATAGAAGAAAAAGATATCCCAGAAGAAACTGAAGAAGCAAAAACTATGGCCCGGGAATAAATTCAGTTAAAAAAAAAAAAAAAAAGAGTCAAATAAATGGTGCTACTTCAAAAAATAATCTGAAACAAAATTTGAGAAGTGTCCAGTGGTTGACTCAATGAACTTGTCTAGAAAATAACAAGCAAACAATAGGTCACATTTGTCTTGCAATATGAATCCATTTCTCATTAATGTTGATAAGAAGAATTCAGATAAGCAAAATATAAAATATTTTATAAAATAAAATAATCAGGTTAACTTGCCCGAGGCAACATAACCTGAACAACGTAACCTTTAGAACATAAACACCAAGAGAACAGTATCAACTTCATGATTACACACAACCAAGTAAAGGAAAAATCACATATATTACTTGATGTAAATACAAAAAAGTAGAGTTTAATTTTTTACATAGTATGCCCACTCTCCAAATAAGCAATATTTTATTGTATATGTATCATAAGTCACACCAAGTGAATGAGCAAGTTGCTTTTAGCATGTCATCAAGAGTTATCAAATTTAGTGTTTCCCTTGATTTTATTCTAGTTTTCATTTTAAAACTAAGTAGTGTGCACACAAGCAAATAAAACACTACCAAAACCAAGCCTTAGTTTCTAGGGAGAAATTACATAATTACTGATGCAACTTTCTAAGCATGAGGAAAAGATATTATAAGGGATAATTACCAGAAAAACTAATTCAATTCCTATTGCTCTCACTTAACCTCTCCAAGCCTTAGTTTCTCCTTCTGTAAAATGAGGGTGGTAAAAGCTACCTCTGGGGTTTGTTGAGAGGATTAAAAGAGGCAATCCTTGCTAAAGAGCTAATGTCAGGCTTGTAGTTAGTGCTCCATAAATAGAATTATTGTTAATCAATAGTGGAGCTTGCGTTTCCCTTCTATCAAGTTTACATTTAAAAAAAATTGATACCCTAAACAGGTATCTCAGAGGTTCCTCATCTTTTTCACTCAGGTAAAAAAGATCTCTTGAACTAAATTTGCAACAGCCTAAAGCTATATTTTAGGAAGGGAAACAGAATTTATCATGAATGTGTGAAACTACTGTTCAGCCATTGAAACAACCAATTAATAAGAAACCCTTGGAATTACAGAAGATACTATTTTTTATGCCAGGAAAACTTCGTTACTATTTTAATCCTAAAAATGAATAAATAAAATTTTAAAAATTCCTATTGCTGTCTTAGGTACATATACTCAGCTTCATCCCCCTTCCTTATTCAAACCACATACCATCATTTTTTAAAAATAAATTTATTTATTTATTTATTTTTGGCTGTATTAGTTCTTCATTGCTGCAGATGGGCTTTCTTTGGTGGCGTCGAGCAGGGGCTACTCTTGCTTGCCGTGTGCGGGCTTCTCCTTGCAGTGGCTTCTCTTGTCGCGGAGCACAGGCTCTAGGCTCGTGGGCTGCAGCAGTTGTGGTGCACGGGCTTATTATTTGCAGGAGTTGTGGCGCACCGGCTTATTAGTTGCCCCGCGGCATGTGGGATCTTCCCAGGCCAGGGCTCGAACCCATGTTCCCTATATTGGCAGACCAATTCTTAACCACTGCGCCACCAGGGAAGCTCCATACCATCATCTCTGAATGTAAGAATATGTCTAGTGTACTTGTAGACTATAGTGATTACTAAAATGTAGACAGTGGTTGCTAAGGACAAATTTTTATATTATACACATAAAAATAATTATTTTTGCTACTATGTCTTTTCTAGATGTGAGGCCATCTAGGTGGGCACATATGCGGGGGTTCTTATTTCTAGCTCGGTGTCTGAGTAGGTGAGAGTAAAGGTGAGATGTGTTTATCTTCAGGTGTGGTCATGCTCTGACAAAGGTTTATAACTGGGGCACTGTGAACCAAAGGTAGACCAGTTACCAGAAGTAGGCGTGTGTGAATCTCAAACAGGCAATGTTCTCACCAATGGAAGAATATAATTTTATACACATTAAGAGCTTTCTCTTCTTTTTTTCCAGTTAGATGCAAATACAGTTCATGACAAAGCAAATTTATGAAGGGATATGCTAGATCATTCATACCCTTAAACACAATTAATATAATGGGCTGACTTTCTGAATACTCCTTTCAATGCGGAGGAAAAGAACAGACATTGCTCTAGTACAGAGTCAAAGCCAAGGGAATTATAAAGCACACTTGGGTGTTCACTGTGCAAAGAGCTTTCTCTTTTATAGTGATAATCATTTTTTAAAAAGCAAAAAGGGAATACTTATTGAACAACTAGTGCATGTTAAACACCATGTCAGAAACTTTTATTATCTCACAAAATCTTCACAACTAACCCAAGCAAGTAACAGATTAACCCAATGTCATAGACCAGGAATCTGAGGTACAAAGCAACATGGGTAGTAAAGTGGCAAAGTGGTCTGATTTCGGAGCCTGTAGTTTCATTCTCCGACAAAGTCTCAACTAAAATGTGTGAGAATTTCCCCAAGAAAATTGAAAATGATGATGAATGAGTATTTAATCAGACCTCACTCGTTTTTAGTGATATGGTGTGTGACTTTAACTTTTTTATTCAGAAAGTTTACTTCACATCTTCTTTTTATATGAGAGAATTATAGGTGTTTGCTTAAGGCTCAAGGCCATAAAACTGAAGGACTCTGGGCTTTGGTTTAATTGCAAACTGAAACCAACAATGGAAGAGCCTTCCTTTTTCTCTGGGCTCCATGATGCATCCTCTGGTTCTCCTTCCCCATTTCTCTCAATCCCCATCAGGGACCAAATCCTCTCCCCTGCCCACGTCCTTCATGATGACATTCCTCTCTGTTCAGTCTTCATATCACTTTAGAACTGCCTCTGTAGGCAGTTTTACCCATGCCCTGGCTTTAACCACCCCTTGAACTGTCTCCAAGTCACACTTCTTGGCAGTTCTCGAGAAGTAATTTACCTACATAGCTTACTGGGCTCTCCAACGTTCAGTTCCAAAGTCCAACTCATTCCTCATCTACACTTCCCTTGAACATTCCATTTTATTTTCCTCCTGTATTCTCTGTCTTGGCACCACTGTGCACCCAACTACTCGGGCGAGAAATCTGGGAGTCATTTTGGACTCCCAGCCACATCCAATGAGCCTTGATGCCCTCTCTTCAATCACGTTCAAACGCATCCTCCTTTTTCCATTCCCTCTGCCATTGCCTTGATCAGTTACGGCCCTCCAGTGAGTTTCACCCTAGATGATATAACACTCCAGGTGATATAGCCAACACTCCCTTGAGAAAACTGTATTATCAAACGTAAGGTAGATAGCTAGTGGGAAGCAGCCGCATGGCACAGGGATATCGGCTCAGTGCTTTGTGACCACCTAGAGGGGTGGGATAGGGAGGGTGGGAGAGAGGGAGACGCAAGAGGGAAGAGATATGGGAACATATGTATATGTATAACTGATTCACTTTGTTATAAAGCAGAAACTAACACACCGTTGTAAAGCAATTATACCCCAATAAAGATGTTAAAAAAAACAAACAAACTGTATTATCTCCTTCCCCATCTTAAAATCCTATTCTGGTTCCTTTGTGCCTGCAGGATAATAGCATAAAAGGCCCTAAGCATTTCACCTATCCCACTCTACACTCCAATATTAAATTTCATGTACTAAATTGCTCCAAGTTTCTGAAGAGATGCTGTCTTAGCTCTCTATGGCTAGGTAAATACATGCCTCTACTTCAATTGCCTTTCTGACTTCTAATTATTGGCTGTTTTTTTAACATCTTTATTGGAGTATAGTTGCTTTACAATGGTGTGTTAGTTTCTGCTGTATAACAAAGGGAATCAGCTATACATACACATATATCCCCATATCCCCTCCCTCTCGTGTCTCCCTCCCACCCTCCCTATCTTACCCTAATTAATGGTTTTTGAAGAAACTAGGCTTTCAGGGACCCATCTTCTTCGGAACCTTCTTTTGTACCATGTGCTTGTTTCTATCTTTGCCTTATTGTCACTGTATTGCTTGGATTTGTTCACAGATGTATCTACCTTTCCTATGTCAGTCAGATCCTTGAGGCCAGCACACCACCTACCACATAGTGAATGCTTAACAATTGTACAACTTCTTAAATATTTAAATTACTTGAAAATGTCTTTAATACGTCTCAAATTTTAAAACTTCAAAGTCCACTTGCAAGAGAGAATCTTATCCAGATCAAACTCTGCAGAGAGAGTTCTATACAAGCTCCTTGGGAGTCACTTCCATGACCACATATCCGTCAAGTACTCAGTACAATAACCTAACAACCAAATGCAACAAGTGAAACTTGGATTGGATTCTGGACTTAAAACTACAGTTATAAAGGACATTACAGTCAGAGGAAATGGAAATGGATTATATGTTAGGTGATAGTATTGAATTAATGGTAATCGTCTCAGGAATGATAATGGTATAACAGCTAGAATGTCCTTTCTCTTAGGCATGAATAGTATTATGATGTCTGTAACTTATTTTCAGAGTTCATTTTAAAAGAGCATAATATACAGAGAGATACAGCAAATGTGGCAAAATATTAAGTGATAAAAAGTGTATTTTTTGTGCTAGTTTTTCAACTTCTCTGAATATTTGAAAAATTTCAAAATAAAACGTGTGGAAAATGCTAAGAATACTATCAAAAATAAAATCAATAAATCTTTTGAAATTTAAGTTTCAATATTGCTGTTGGCCTTTCTCCCTCCCAAACCTGCTGCATGGTACCTTCCACTGCCTTGTTCACCCCATAAAGCCACTGTATTTCAATCAGGTTTGTGTTTTAAAGTTGAAAGGCACAGTCCCCTCCCAAACACTACAATTTGCTCTCCTAATTGGCCAAGCATCACAGGGCTGTTCATTTTTATTTGCCTATATGGTACCACATTGCCCTTTAGAAGCTTAAGCAAATAAAATTGTACTTCCTAACTGGTACATGTAATTCCTTGAAATCAATAATTGGAGATTTTCACCTGGGAAAATTTGAGGTGATAAGGAAAATAGAAGTTGCAGAAGTAGTCTTGCTTTAATCCCTTCAGAACTGCCAAGTCTCTAGAAAGATCTAGTTAATTCTTATTGCCGTGAAGGTGATTAGAATTTAGCCCTTCTCTTAAATTTCTATTATGTTCAGATGGAAATTAAGAAAAAGGATTTATGATATTTATTTAAAAGAGTTAATGAACCTAGGTATACACCCAAGAGAATTGAAAAGATATGGCTATACAAAAACTTATACATGGCCGTCCACAGAAGCATTATGCATAACAGCCAAATGGTGGAAACAATCCAAATGTCTGTCAACTGATGGATAAACAAAATGTGGCATATCCATACAATGGAATATTAGTCATAAAGAGGAATGAAATACTGATACGTGTTACAACACGGACGAATCATGATAACATTATACTAAGTTAGAGCCAGGCACCAAGGCCACATAATGTGTGATCCCATTTATCTGAAATGCCCAGAATAGGCAAATCTATAGAAATAAACTTTATTAGTGTTTCCCTAGGCTGGGGGCAGAGGGGTCAGAAATGGGGGAATGACTGCTAATGGGTACAGTGTTGTTTTGGGGTGATAAAGATGTTCTGGAATTAGATGGTAGAGATGGTTGTAAAACTTTGTGAATATACTAAAAACTACCGAACTGTGCACTTTAAATGGATGAATACTATGTTCTGTGAATTGTATCTCAATTTTTTTTAAAAGTTAATGAAAAGCTATTTTCTATGTGGTCCCACTTTCAAGAACAGTCAAGGGGGAGCCGAGGGGCATGCTGCGTTTGATCGTACCTTTGATCTCCAAGGGACCATTGGCCACAGTGAAGAGGAGCCCCAGACTCTGTGGGGTGCTCTCCATCCTCCCCTCCCCAAGCCTCACAGGAGCACCACTGTTAGCCTTGGCATCTGGAGGGCTACTCTCGCATGCCCCACATTCCCATCACTGCCAGAATCCCAGTACTTCCTCCAAGACCAATCCCCATGCAAGTCTCATGCCCCATCTTGTCTTCATTTTCCTCACTGTACTTACCATCTTTTATTCCTCTCCCTCCAAAATTTGGTTTTGTTCATTGCCTTATCTCAGCTGCACAAGAACAGTGCCTGGATAACAGTAGTTACTCAATAGATTTCTGATGAATGAGTGAACTTGGAAAAAAAGTTTATACAGAAATTTGCACTGGGTGTTATTTAAAAAGATGAAGTTCCATGCTTCAGAATGTGTTTATCTCCCATAAAAAGACTTTCTCCTCGATTTAAATATGTACCTGAACTTTAAGAAATCTCGCACAAGTGGTATTTTATTGGAGACAATCAAATTTAACAAATCTTTATACATTTTAAGGAGAACATTCAGGCATCATAAACACAAAAATTTCAATACACAAAACAAATTTACAACAAGAAAATAAACATAGAATCTTATTTTGGGACTACGTGGTTATTGTTGCACTACCTTTATAATTCTTTATCCAGAGTCTGAAAACGTAGGCAAGCCCTAAAAATGTAGCAGAAGCATTTCCGCACACTGGTATCCATAATCTAGTTTGTGCAGAAGTGTTTCCACTAGATTCATAGAGTACTCTTTGGAAGAAAATGGCGAAGACTGGTCACCTGGTTGCCTTTCGGACCTGCTGCAACTCTTCAATAGGCTTCCATTCTTGGTTGATTGTTATAAGCTTTAAAAAAAGAATAAAAATGTTTTGTTAGGATCTGTCCATCCTCAGGCCCCCTTCTGGGAGTTGTACACAGCTCCCTTTGTAAAAAGCATCACCATAACGTTTGTAGTCAACGAATCACCTCTTCCCATCTCTAAAACAGTAATGTGGGCTGATTCTATCCCTCTATCCCTCTAAAGAGCCTTTGGGTTCCTGAGTGTTACAGGATCAGAGAGAAAGGTCATATCCATTTACCCTACTTTCACTTAAGAGGTTCTAGATTTTTAAATTTCCTATGGTTTTATGTGAACTAGAAGCTCAAAAAGTGTGTCTGCTACGTCTGAGTGGAGGTATGATGCTCCCAGCACAGAGCTAGGCACATAGTAGGCTCTTAAAATTTCCTCACTGTAATTACTCAACAAAGGTACAAATGATCCAAGTTATACAATAAGGGAAAAGGCACAGAGCTGTGGACAAGATAACTAGTAAGCACAGGTAACTCTACTCAATATTCTGTAACAACCTATTTGGGAAAAGAACCTGAAAAAGAATGGATATATGTATATGTATAACTGATTCACTTTGCTGTACCCCTGAAACTAACACAACATTGTAACTCAACTATACTCCAATATTAAATAAAAATTAAATTAAAAAAGGAGATGATGTGTCACAATAATGATAAAAGTTAATATTTGAGTGCTGACTATGGGCCAGGCACTGTGCTAAAGGGCTCTATTTTATCTTCTTTAATCCTCTAAACTCTGAGGAAGAGCCCTATTATTGTGCCCATTTTATAGATTCTGAGAGCCTCAGAGAGGCCAAATTATCTAAAATCACCTGTGACTAATGGAGCAAAGATTTGAACTAAATCTCCATAACCCTACAGCACTCCCTTTGCACTACACATTAAATGGCACCCTAAAGGTTAAAAGGTATTACATCTATTTTGCTGACAAATGTGCTAAGGTTTCGGCTAAGTATAAATCACGTTTTAATGCAGGAATACCTTTCTAGGTGCAGTAGGATCCACAGTTTCCCAAGGTTCTGGATTTCTTTTTCGATCAATGCTAAGAAAAAAGAAAGCTGATTAAACATTAAAGTAAGTGCATTTAAACTAAGTCTGATATTGGGTTTATAAATATGCTAGGGACAGACTCAGAGTGCATACTTAGGCATTGAGTTAATTGAAATTGATGGAACATTCCTTTAAAAAGCTTCACAGTTTGGCTCAAACATCAAGGATCAATTCCTCTGCAGAGTAGGAGGTCTGTATTCCCTTTACTGGCCTAGACTGGAGAATGTTCTCATAAGCTGAAGAGCAATTAGGGTGGAAGTGCCAGGCTAAGAGCAAGCAAATATGCTCTTACCCCAGTTTCTGGAAGAGGCAGAAGGGCTGGGCTTGAAACCGGTAGGTGATGAACTGCCACAGCCTAGCATTACGGCTCTACGGAGCCCTGCACCCGGTCAATATCAGAGTCAGGTTTTTCTCTTCCTCATATTCCAGGATACATGGTATTTTACCTTATATCCAGGGCTAAGATTAGATTCATTGTAGACAGCTGAATCTATAAACTCTACCACATTAGGAAAGACCTTTCTAATGAATTGACATTTTAAAATGTTATTAAAATGATTAAGATTGATGATGTATATCCCAAAAGACCGTCTAAGAACTTTAAATTTAAAAACTTAAGTTAAAAAAAAAAAACCAGCAAGCTTTATTTTGCTGCAGCGGAAGAGGAGGAGGGCCAGTGGATGAAAGGGTATTTAGATACAAGGAACTTATATTAGTAAACTTATTTTATCACTAATCGTCATTTGATAGTCTTCTGATACCTGGATGCTTTCTGGCCCTGACTCTAACCAAGTTCACAATTCGACATTCTTATCCTGGGGGGAAAATCAGGAAACTGATACTATGCATTTCATAAACTGAAGGTCAACCTAACACGGCTAAAAACGTTTTTATAAATGATGAATGCCTACTTACATCACATCGGTTTTTCGGAGGGAATACAGAGCAAAAGACAAAGCTCCAGTCGCTGCCACGGTCGTGAAAAGCACCAAAGGAATAAGCTAACAGAGAACAAAATACTCGGACGTTTCAATGTGAAACACTTGAAATATAACAGAATAGCTCTATATCATTTTATACTTTCTTCAACATCTTTATAAGTTAATATTTTTAGTCAGATTTTCAGTTGCTTTAAAAATTTACTTTTTTCTTTTGGACTTCCCTGGTGGCGCAGTGGTTAAGAGTCCGCCTGCCAATACAGGGGACACGGGTTCAAGCCCTGGTCCGGAAGATCCCACATGCCGCAGAGCAACTACGCCCCTGCGCCACAGCTACTAAAGCCCGCGCGCCTAGAGCCCATGCTCCGCAAGAAAAGCCACCGCACTGAGAAGCCCGTGCACCGCAACGAAGAGTAGCCCCCGCTCACCGCAACTAGAGAAAGCCCACCCGCAGTAACTAAGACCCAAAGCAGCCATAAATAAACAAATAAATAAAACCTTACTTCCTTTCTTTTCATCATGAGTTGGAAAAAGCTCATGATGACTTCAGTGTAGAATGCCAAATCTAGAAGAAAAAAAAATCCAAGATACTGATCAAAACTCAGCTACTAGGACGAAGCCTGTTGGGCTCCAAACCGGCCAACGTATCCCAAAGCCAGCCTCGAGACGGCTCACCAGAGCCTCCGCCCGAGGGCAGCTCACCTGGGAGACCTGGCGGGGCGCCGTGAGCGGACGATGCTAACGCCCAGAACCGAACGCCGACCTCGACCTCCGCGCATTATATACCAACCCCACCCTCTCCGGAAGGCCGGCCGGCGCGTTCTGGTCACGCGGGCCGCGCAGGGGGCGTGCGGGGCTTGACTCGCTTTCCATGCCGGGCGCCCGGCAACCGGGCGCGCCCCCTGCGGGACGCCGGGCCTTCAATTTCCGCGCAGCAGGACGCTAGCGCTCCCTGCCGCCTGCCGCGGTTTTTACCCGCCGCTCGGAGCGAGCCCAGGCTGGGCGTTGGCGGGTCTGCAAGGGGGTGGAACTGAGAACTAGGGGCGCTTGGATGGCCAAGAACAGGTGAAAAACAGCCCGTCTAAAAGGAGGTCCGGAAAAGGAGCCGCAGATCCGGGGGTCCCATGGGAGGCTCCTTGGTGCAGGCAGGTAAACTAGAATTAATCCAAGTCACTTTAAAAGCTCCAAAAATGTGATGTGGCGCACTTATGGAGATAATTTAAGTTGTAAATTTCCTTTCAGAATAATTCCTTGTTGTCCTGATTTTTTCCATTAAAAAAAAAAAATCAGGAGATTAGGGAGAAGAAACAAAAAGAATCAACCGGAGAGGTTTCCAGGAGAATATCTCTGAGACGACCCTGAAGGAACTCGCCCCTAAGCTAGCAGCCTAGCCTTTCACGGAGCATGAAGGCGGCTGCAGAACCACGGGAATAATAATTAAATCAGTATCTGTGTGTCAGGCACTGTACTGGAATCTTCTCGACATTTTTGCAAGGTATGTTATTTAGGCTCAGAGATGCTCTAGGCACATAGCCAGTAAGCGGCGGAGATGGAATCAGAAGCCCGGTCTGGCCGGCAGTCAGGCAGCACTGTTCTTTCTGCACCCTGCTCTTAGCAACTGCGATTAAGTCAAGAGTGCAAGCTCAGTTATCTAAAAATAGTTATTTTTAAAACAATTATTTTAAAACTGTTTGAAGTTCAAGCTATGAGTTAGCATAAAAACGAAAACATCTTAATGTTTTCTAAACGGCCAGACCCAGCTCTGTTTCAGCCCCATTTTATTTCTAGTCATGGGCTTTGCATTCAAACTGACGTGAGTTCAGAGCCCACCCCTGACATACTTTATTAGCTGATTGACTTCGAGGAAACTACTTAACCTTCATGACTCTCAGTTTATATATCTGTAAAATGGGGACAAACCTGGCTCGGCAGGGAGTTGGAAAAAATGTTAGAATGTATGCAAAGCATGTAGCAGTCTGCCTTGCCTGTAGTAGGCATTCAATAAATAGTAATTATTTTTTGCAAAGATTTGTTTTATATAAGGGAGATCATAAATGTAACTTCTCACCCAGTCACTGACAAGGGTTCTTACTGTGTAACTCGAGCTGTAGCTGGAGACGTTTGTTGACTACTTCAGAGAAAATTCAACATTTTCCGTGGTTTGTATTGAATAGAATCAAAGAAGCCTTTTAATGCTCCTTCTGCAGAATCTCTAAAGCTTCTTTTGTCAGAAGGTTCTAAGAAAAGCCTCAATTTGCTAATTAAAGATAAATTGTTTTTTCTAGGATACAAGCAGGAGAAAAAGGAAATCTTATAGGAATGTATCATGGCCCACAAATTAAAATTAAAATGTGTAGCCCTTGGGAATTCCCTGGCGGTCCAGTAGTTAGGGCTCCATGATTCCACTGCTGGGGGCCCGGGTTCCATCCCTGGTGGGGCAAGTAAGATCCTGCAAGCCACGTGGCGCGCCCTGGGGCGGGGGGCGTGTAGCCCATGCCTAGTAATGACCTTAAACTTAGAGCCCTGCTTTGCCAATGTCATTTCTTTTCAAAATGCAGTTTTGTAATAGCCTAGGCATTATTCTCGGAATGGGGCATGGTAAATTTAAAAGAATAAAACACAAGTCCCTTACTTCACGTTTCTTACAATTTAGCGCCTGTAAGTAACTCTAACACGCTCTGTCATGATCTGGTGCCAAAGACCGATAATTAATTCTGACTAATGGGCTCTGAGAAATCTTACCAAAGGTGAGGATATTTATTTGAACATAGAAATAGACAAACCAACTGTAAAGACATTTTGGGGGCAACTAGAGAAACTTACAGACCAGATATGAAATGATATTAAAGGGAGTACTGTTGATTTTTTCAGGTGTGATAATGGTATTATGGTTGTTTTTTTTTTTTAAAAAACACATTTTTAAAGAGATTATATGTGGAAATAATTAAGAAATATCATTATGTTTGGGATTTACCTGAAAATACTTCAGTTTTTCAGTAGAAAATGAAGCAAATTTAGCAAAATACTAATTATTCAATCTAGGTGACAGATATGTGGGAGTTTGTTATATTATTAAATGTGTGTGAAAATGTTCAGAATAAAATGTTTAAAAAATTTATAAATTGTATATGGCGTTAAAAAACAGAATTCAACTGAGTCAATTTGAAGATCTAATTGGCTTCATTCAATGATTCATGAACTAGCAGGGTGCTCCAAGGGGTAGTACAAACAGAAAGCTTTTATAAAGGCAGGAGGGTGGGGCAAGAAGTAGTAGCAAAAGAAAATGCTCGTTTCAAGCCAGACTGTCTTCTTTTGGGGGCCAGAATGGGGTGGGAGGAGGGGGTGGGTGGGAAGGAACCAGAGGGGTCTTTATCATGCAGATTACCTCGCTACTGTTGATCAGGAAATTTTAGACTGGCTGTTCTAAAGCTCACAATGAGAACTAGACCCTGAAAGCCATACTTTCCCTCTTTCGGTTAATGCCCAGGTTTACTGAGCTTGTGTTTAGTCTTTCCCAGAATGACTAACTAGCAGGCACAGTTCTCACCCTTCAAATCTTGGCAGTGCCCCAAAGGAACCCACTCAGGATACTCACCAGCATTACCCTCTGTGGCTGCTCCAAAGCCCGAAATCCCTTGGGGGAGCTTCTCCTCCCCACCCCAATTGCCAGAAACTTCCAGAACCTTCTCTAGCTGCTGCAACCCGGGCTTGCAGGAGCATGGAACCACAGCTACTTGGTTCCCACGTTAGGAATTTAAACTTAGATTTTAATCAGCCCAGCTCAGGCTTTATAAGAAAAATAGAATATCCTTTCATTAAATATTTTGTGTTGGAATTCTTTCTGCCCACCCTTCAGTGGCTGCCTAGTTACCAGGTTTAGCAAATATGGATTTGCTAAATTTCAGATGGTCTGGGAGTGTACTATTGATACATTGTTTAATGCTGTAATGTGGCTCAGAAAGGAGTTTGAGCTTAATGTAAAGCTGTTCACACTTCCCAGGTATAATATTTAGAAGCTGAAGTGTTTTCTCACCGATTACGAACACAGCTTTTGGAAATTTCCCAGAGCCATCCTCTAATCACACTGAAGTTGAGTCAAAGAAATCCTTGATCTGACTTCATCATTTACTGATTTATTTCAATGAGAGAAGAAACATGGTTTTTGTCCTCAGGAGGCTTCCAAAGTTCTGTTGCAAAGTTACAGTTTAAAAAGACATTTTCAAATAAAAACTCAGCCTCTAACCAAAGTGTGGGTACTAAATTTCCTGGCTGACCACTAGAAACTTTCTCTAGGAAAAAACAAGGAGCATACAGCTAGAATCTGAGTTAAGGGGTTCAGGCCTAGGGATGGCAAAGGCCTAATGGCTGCCTTTTCCTGTGAAATCAATAATGGACAGAACATGAATGAAAATATTCAGAATTCTAAAAAAGTTTCTAGGTATTTTCCCTACTACTCAAAAGCAAGAGTCAGGTTGTTAGAATAATTTTAACTGAATTACATTTTATACCTATAAATAAGACAGGCCTTTTCCTTAATTGTTCCCCAATAGTGAGGTTTTGCTTAATAACAGTACTGGCTCCCGTCAGATATAGAAAACTTTCCAACTGCTTGACATTTATGACTTCATATAGTTCACGCACCATGTCCTGACTGTACCTATACTTCCTTTGAAGCTCGTCTCCTGTGTTTAATTCACACTGCATGATTTGTTGGAGGTCTCCGCTCCCAGCTGCCCTATCAGTGCCATGTCTGTCTCCTTCACGAACACTCCTGCACCCTGTATGGCACCTTGAGAGTGAAGAAAGGCTCAGTAAGATGCTTACCAGATACTGTTAGGTGAGAAAAACAAGAGCTACACAGTACCATGCTTTTGGTTTTAAAAAGTTATCTACACATGTGTAAGGGACTGGAAAGTTAAATACCCACATGTTTTCTTCATGTTTATCTACATTTTCTAGCATTATTACTCTTTTAATAAAGGAAAATAAAAACTTATATATAACCTATCTCCTTAAAAAATACTCACAATTACAAAAGGAAAACTAGTAGCTATACAGTGGAGAAGATGGACAAGATCATAAACAAGTGATCAAAATTAACATCACCAATAATGTGCAGATGTCACGTGCCTCCAGCTGTGATCCGAGGACATGACAGCACATACATATGCTCCACTGGTGATGCATAACCTGAACCTATCATGATGCACATCAGACAAACACTAATTAGGAACCAACTGTTCTATAAAATACTTAGTCTGTACGCTTCAAAAGTGTCAAGGTCAAGAAAGACTGAGGAACTGTTTCAGATTAAAAAAGGCAAAGAGGCTAAAGAGACATGACAACTAAGTGCAGTGTATGCTCCTAAACTGGATCTTGTAATGGGAAAACAATTACTATTGGAACAATGGATGAAATTCATTGTCAATAGATTAAAATGTTGTATCAATGTTAAATTTCTTGAATTTGATAACTGCACTGTGGTCATGTAAGAAAATAACCTCATTTATAAGAAATGTACACTGAAGTATTAAAGGGATAAAGGGGCATGATGTGTAAAATCTACTTTTAAATAGTTCAGAAAAATACTGTGGTGGGGAGGAGGGAGAGAGAGAAAGGAGACAAATGTAGGAAAATGTTAAAAATTGGAGAATCTGGGTTAAGAGTATATAAGAGTTCTTTGTATTATTCTTTTAACTTTTCTGTAAGTATGAAATCTTAGCTTATTAGGCACAAGTTTTTTTATTTATAGGAAATAACACACACAAAGTGTGAAGCTGCAAATTATAATGCACGTTCACATTTAAGTTAATCCTTAAGCAGGTATGTAAAATAATTTTTAAATATCTTCTAAGTTAGAAAATCCTTGTTTCTGAAATAAGTTTTTATATAAAGTCAAATCCTTGTGACTTAAGGATGGTTTTACAGTCTTAAGTGATTCTAGAAAGTGCTCTTGTTTCACTGTGGTCGCTTCCAGTCCATTTTCTTGCAGAGCCAGCAAGGCGGCCTATAAGAGACAAACAATAGGAAATAATAAATATGCTTCATTGTTATTTTATAATATACGGTAATACTTTAAAATCTGAACACAAAAATCTCAGTCTCACTTCATAGAATTTCAATATTCATGATGCTAGAAACATTAAGCTAAAAAGTTAAAGTGATTAAAAGTCCTCTCAGTAGACCATCTTTTCTTCTACATTAAATTCTAGCCTTAATTGGTTGGGGGTTGGGGGGAAAGCAGACTGCAGAATAATATAGACATTGTGAGTGCATATATTTTAAAGATGAGATCAACTATACTCCGGTATAAAATAAAAATTTTTTAAATCAACTATACGCCAATAAAAAAAAAAATTAAGTTACAAAAAGAGAGACTATATTCCTGACCTCAGAGTAGGAGTTTTTAAACAGGAAACAGCACTGATCATAAAGGAACAGATCAACACATACTAGATGACCCACCAATTCTCTTTGTATACGAAATAGACATACACACACACACACGTATACCAATAGACGCATACAAGATTGTTCATAGCAGCATAACTCATAATAGCAAAAAAGTTGTAACACAAATGTTCAAAGATAAAATGCGTATATAAATGCAGCACATTCATATATTAGAATATTATAAGCAATGGAAATGAACAAACTACTGCTACACACAAAACAACGGATGAACTTCACAGACATAATCTTGAGTTAAAGAAGCAGACAGAAAAGCATACCGTATGGGTTCCATCTATATAAAGTGCAAAAGCAGGCAAAACTAATCTCCCCAGTGCTGGAAGTCAGGAGAGTGGTTCTCTTTTGGGATAGAGTGGGAAGGCCCACGGGAAGCTTCTGGAGAGGTGGTTATACAAGTGTGTTCACTTTATGTTAATTCAGTGCACCATATCCTTCTGATCTGTGCATTTTTCTGAATGTTATATTTAACACAAGTTTATAGAAAGGAAAAACCCAACAGTGGCTGCCTTTTTTGGCAGCCAACATAAAGACTAAATGCCTTAAAGTGACCTACAAGAACCTGTGTGATCTGGCCACTGTCCACTCCACCTCTTCAATAATGTCATTTCTCACCTCCAGTTGCTGCACATTTTATTCCTTCTGCCTCAAACACTCCGCTTCTCTCCCTTAGCCTAGCTAACTCTCTAATCATCCTTCCAGTTTCAATGTACACACACCCTCTCTCAGATAGCCTTCTCTGATGCCCCCAGGTCTGGACTGGTGTCCTTCCTAGGTACTCCCACAGCACCCTGAACTTCCCTGACTCACTACATGTTTTAATTCAGTATTACCTCTCTGCACCTCCCCCACTGCCCCATCAACCTGTAAGCTCTGAAGAGAAGGTAAGGGACCACAGTGGTCTTTTTCACCTCACATGGTGCCTCCCTTTCAGTAAATACTGCCAAGTGAATGAAGTTCTGAAAAAATGTTTTGAACTATAGGTTTTCTCCATTAATTAACTTACTTCTTTGCAGAGGTTTCCAAGATCAGCTCCAGAGAAAAAACAGGTATCTGCTGCTACGTTTTCTAAGGAAATATCAGGCCCCATTGGCATGTTTTTTGTACAGACTTTCAGAATAGAAAGCCTGCCCTGGAACAAAATAAAAAATAATATGTTTATAACCTTACAACATTTATGTCTGATACAATGCTGTATTAAAACATTTCAAGTTAGAGTTTTCTATCATATTACAGAGAAAGTATATATATTTCAGAAACAATAAGAAAGAATCACTTCTTCTCAAGCAGAAAGTAAATGTGACATCATGATACATTTTAATATTTTTATGATTAATTTAAAAAACAGCCAACCACAGATATAATCTTTAAGAGACTTGATGAATCTCTCTTTTGGGTACAAACAGTCCCATCAGACATGGTTCAAAAGCAAATACATAAATTATCAGACACAATTTAAAAATAAAATAGATATAATTTTTTTTCCATCCCTTCAAAATCTGGTAAAAGCCTAAGGAAGGAAAAAAATTCATTTTCTGTGTCTTTCACCACTCACTGCCAGTGGCTCTGGATGTGAAGGGCAATGGATTTACTGATTCTTTGGCTGTGGATACATTGTATAATCTCTGTAACCTCAGATTTCTCCACTGAAAAATAAGAATGCTGACCCAGATAACCTCCAAAACCCTTTTAACACTTTAGGATTCCTCCATTCTAGTTGCAAAATAATGTTGAGTAGACTCGATAAACTCAGTATTCTGAGTCTTCCACAAAAAGGAAATTACTACCTTGCTTTTAGGCTTATGTTTCTCTGAAAACAGGGCCAGAGAACCCAGCAAAAGCAGATGAAAATGATGATTTATGACGGGCCCAGATAAGGAAAAATGCAGAATTCAATATAGGACACATACCATGTACACCTACACCCAGTAAGGGATTCAATTCTGCCGTCTTCTTAGAGCTCAGACACTGATGTGTTGTTAGAAATGCACACAGAGTAAATGTGCACAATGATTACCTTTTCATCTGGAGGTGGAATATAAATAATCTTGTCTAATCTTCCAGGCCGTAACAAGGCATCATCTAACACATCAGGTCTATTTGTTGCTGCAACAATCATGACATTGCTATTAAAAACTTCCTGAAACTCTAGCTGAGGGAAAACATACAACACAAAGTAATGTCAATAAGTTGTTAATTATTAAATGTATTTTTTTTAAAATTACAAATCAGAAGGTCCATTTGTTTCTAAATAGGGGGATATTTTTTTCTTGGGACTAGAATGCTTACATTTCCTTTCCAGACCACCTTCTTAATATCAAGGTACCCCAGAAACAAATTATTATCAAAGAGTTACTCTGTGTACACAGTGAAGGGAGTGGTCAATCCTGATGGGACACCTCTCAGTGTGAGAACTGATGAAAAGCTTTACACCACAGCAGAGTACATCTATCTGTTGACCTAAATGCACCTGAGCCCCAGTGAATGATTACAACTTAAATGGACGACTTGAAAAGACAGAAGCATCTGACTAACACATGTATAGCTATGAAAAGTCTTGGCTCTCATGTTCTTGAAGAGGGAGATTTATTTTACCTCTTTGTTTTCTTTCCAAAGGCAGAAATATGACAATTAACATAAGCTGCATTTATATAAATCCTGAAGATAAGAAATATCTAAGAGCAATCAGAACAAGGCCTTACACATGCTAAGCATTCAAAATTGTTGAACTTTATTATCAGAGCAGTTCTCCAGTGATGTGATCTCTCAAAGCAATGAGTTCCCTATATCTGCAAGTATTTTAGCAGAGGCTGGGTAAACACCAGTCAGAGGCTATACAAGGAAATCCTGCATGATGAGGAGATCTGATTAGAAAACCTGATGGGTCCCATCAAATTCTAGTGGCATATGTTCCTAAGGTGCTGTTAAGACTCTCTTTCCATGGAACAATTTAAAAAATGGGAAACAAGTAAGAACAAGAAAAAAATAAAAGAAAAAAAATTATCTGTCAGGAATTACTTAAGGATACCAAACTCTATCTGGAGAAGGCTCAGAAGAGAGGAAGAGGATTTCCAAGGTCACTTTAACTTTGTTATAACCAAGGAAACCCATTCCTTAAGAAAACTGAAAATTTTCAATTACTGATCATTATTTCCAATGATCAGTAACCCAAACATGGGTTATGTTTCATTTCACATAAACAATTTTAGAAAGGGATGAACACTAGTTTTTCAGGGTATAAAAATAAGAAGAAACTCCCTTCTCCACTAGCAATAGGTAGTTATGTTTCTAATCTTAGGAAAAAATTCACATTCATATATATCTAAGATACTTTATTATAAAATTTGCCTCACCTTTCCCAGGTAAATCACTATTTTACCAGCTCTGTAAAAGTCCTAAGAGTCACACTGAAATTATATAATTCTATGAGATGAATCCAGCATAGGGAAAGCTAGTGCAGATGCATTCTACTTAATGCTGGCCTGGATTTTTGGTGTATTCTGGCTAATAAATACCTCTTCGTTTTTTTCCAGCTCCTTGTATTTACCATGTTGATCTGATTTACTCCCTCTTCTCTCTATAGTCTTCAATCCAACACCATCTAATTCATTTAGGAGAACAGAAAGAACACGTTCTTGAACATTACATCCTGTTCTGCTGATTGATCGAGAGCCCAAGATTGAATCAATTTCATCCAAAAACACAATTGCTGGAGTATTTGCTCTTGCTTGTCGAAATACCTTTTGTTCGAAAAACGGAAATATTTAAAAGCTATACATCATGCCTTATTCATATGAATATGTTTTCTGCATTACTCTGTATTTATAATTTTAAAATATAAAAAGAAGGGAAAGATTCTAAATGTCTAAGAACCAGGGAATGAATAAATAAGGAATAACAGTATTATATGGGGGTTAAAATCATATTTTCAAAGAATATTTAATATTATTGAATTTTAAAAGTGATAATATTAAGTTAAAAAATCACAGATATATATTACCATCCACCCAGTCCCTGCCCAAGGAAACTGAAAAGCAAAGGAAATTCACCAAAATGTTAACAGTAGGTAGAGGAATTATGGAGGATTTCTTATTTACACTTTTCTATATTTTCTATACACAATCAGGTATAACTTTCCTAATAGGAAAAAAAGCCAGTTATATTTAAAAAAATAAGGTTTATCCTTAAGGCATGAAACGAAAATTCAAAAGTAAACTTAACTGCATGAGGGAAAATAAAAAAACAAACCTGAGACAAGATTTTTTCTGAATCTCCAACAAAAGGTGAAAAGAGATCAGCTCCGCTCACTGAAACAAAAGAGCAATGACAGCTCGTGGCCAGGGCCCTCACCAGGGTGGTTTTAGCACACCCAGGGGGACCATACAGGAGAACTCCCTTTGGCTCTGTCAGGCCCATCCTAACAAATTCCCGAGGGAATTTCAGAGGCCATTCAATGCTCTAAAAGTACACAAAAAGAGACAGGACACAAAAAGAGAGAGTTGTTTTAGTATAATGATGAACATCAAAAAATTCAGTAAATTCATGCATTCAACAACCCTCAGGTACCTGCTATGAGCTGGAAATGTGGTCCGATCTCCACACAGCAGCCAGTGACCTTATGACCTAAGTGAGGTCACATCACTTCCTGCTTAAAATCTTTCCATGACTTCTCATCAGAATTAGAATAAAATCCAAATCCAAACTCCTAACTTACCACTGCTTACAAGGCCTCACATAACCCATCGCCCAAACACTCCAGTTTGTTCCCATCTCATGGCCTTTACCTGCTAGTCTCTCTCTGCCTGAACACTCCCTTAAGATCTTTGTGTGCTATCCCTCATCATACATGTCTCCACTCATATGTCATTTCCTTGGAGAGGTCTTCCCTAACCACTGTAGTTAAAGCAGATCCTCCTCCTCCTAGGCAGTCTACGCTACTACCCATCTTTGGAGCACTTATTCAGTTGCTGTCTGAAACTACTATTTTTCCATGATGAGTTAGTCATTCTGCTCCTGCTAGAATGTAAGCAAAGTTCACCTCTAAATCCCCATCACCTAGAGTGACACCTTCACAAAGTAGGCACTAATAATAGTAAGTAAATCCTCACTACCTCTGAGGTAGATGGTTCTGTTATCATCATAACTTCACAGATGCAGAAACTCGGGCTAAAAAAGTGAAGTAACCCGCCCAGATCTTATCTTACTGCTAGCGAGGCAGCAGAACTAAGACTAAACCCAGACAGTGTAGAGCAAGAGCACAAGCTCTTAACTACTGATATATTGCCTCTACAGAAAGGGATAGACAAGACCCCTGTACCTAGAAACTCCTATTTTAGTTGGGGAGACAGGCTTGTAAACTAACAAGCAGACCAGAGAAGGGCATTCCACAGACAAGGAACAATATATACAGAGACACATGAAAGCATCCAATTCATCTCCCAACAGTAAGCAGGAACAGAGGGGAGGATGAGGGAGGCAAGACGCGATAGAGCTGAAGTGGAAGTAGGATTCAGATCACATTGGGCCTTGACAGTTTTAGTCAACAATGAGGAAGCAGTATAGAGAATGGATAGAAGGAAATGAAACTAGAGGGAGGGAGACCACTTAGCAGTCTCTTGCAAGGATTCAGACTACAAAAATAATAAGGCTTGATGTGTCACAGGCAGCAGAGGTGGTGTGGCAGGGATGTATATGAAACATAAAATGTAACTGTATTATACGCAGGGGAAATCCAGAGGGGAAGTTACGTGATGTATGACATGACTCCATGCATTCAGAAGACAGGTTTCTGAGTGAGGGGATGGGGTGACTGGCTGCATTCACTGAGGGAGGGAATCCAGGTGTAGAGGTGGAACTGATTAGCTGAACTTTGGACATGCTGAGTTTGAGACCCCTGGAAGTTATCCAGTAGGCAGGCATTTAAGTAGTTCTAATGATCAAAAGAACTATCTGTGCTGGATATAAAGATTTCTGAGTTAGCATTTTTCAGGGGACAGCTGAGGCCTGGGACATTGAGGAGATCAAAGGCTCACTCAGAAAATGCAAAAAGAAAACTCTCAGGAGCTTGGAGAACTAACATTTAAGGTAGGGGAGACGAGTGCTCAGAAAGGCAGGAAAGCTTAATATTCAGAGCTAAAGAAACAGTGTTTCTAACAGGAAGGTGTTACTCATCTCCCACATGTGTTTTGTGAAGATTAAATGAGACAAAGCATGTAAAAAATTAGGGGGACTTCCGTGGTGGCGCAGTGGATAGGAGTCTGCCTGCCAATGCAGGGGACACAGGTTTGATCCCTGGTCAGGGAAGATCCCACATGCTGCAGAGCAACTAGGCCCATGAGCCACAACTACTGAGCCTGCACTCTAGAGCCCGCAAGCCACTATTACTGAGCCCGTGTGCCACAACTGCTGAGGCCCACAAGCCTGGAGCCCGTGCACCACAACGAGAGGCCACCGCAGTGAGAAGCCTGCATACCGCAATGAAGAGTGGCCCCCGCTCACTGCAACGAGAGAAAGCCCACATGCAGCAACGAAGTCCCAACGCAGCCAAAAATAAATAAATAAATAAATAATTAGGGCATATTATAAACGTGCTTATCCATGGACACAAGGATTCCAGGGTTCACTGTAGATATAGCTTCCAGTTAAGACAAATAAATTATAATTGATACTTATAAATCAGTCTTGTGTGTGTGCAATTAGAGAAACCTACTTCCTTATGGCAGGATCACCCAAAGGGGTATTGGCAAAATCAACTGCTGAACCTGCAATGCAGGTAAGAAGGGCTGAAGAGCTGTGTCCCTCAACAGCCACTGTGAGAACCAGTATCAAGTAGCCACCCAGGCCATACTGACTGTTTATTATAATTTTGTGTTTTTACCAGTCCCAGGGCAAACTCAGGCCTATGAACAAAGAATCTGTATTTGTATAGCCCATGAACTAATAAGAATCGTTTTTACATTTCCAAATGCTCAATAAATAAATAAATAAATAAACAATTCAGGGCTTCCCTGGTGGCGCAGTGGTTGAGAATCTGCCTGCCAATGCAGGGGACATGGGTTCGAGCCCTGGTCTGGGAGGATCCCACATGCCACGGAGCAACTGGGCCCGTGAGCCACAACTACTGAGCCTGCGCGTCTGGAGCCTGTGTTCCGCAACACAAGAGGCCGCAACAGTAAGAGGCCCGCGCACCGCAATGAAGAGTGGCCCCCGCTCGCCGCAACTAGAGAAAGCCCTCGCACAGAAACGAAGACCCAACACAGCCAAAAATAAATAAATAAAATTTTTTTAAAAATTCAAAAGAATACTATTTTGTGACGTGAAAATTATATGACTTCGGTGTCCATAAATAAAGTTCCATCAGAACACAGATACTCATTACATACTGTCTATGACTGTTTTCGTGCTACAATGGCAGGGTTGAGTGGTTGCAACAGAGACCACAAAGCCTAAAATATTTACTCTGGCCCTCTACAGAAAAGAGTTTACTAACCCCGGTCTAAATTATAAACTCTTTAGAGCAAAAAGCAAACAAAAAGAGGGTGAGGCAGGAAAGTATGAAAAATAATATTTGATGCCTATAGAGTCCGGTTAAATAAGGATTGAAAATCGACCATTAGATCTAGATGTTAGGATCGCATTAGTGATGACGGCAAGAAGTTTCAGTGCAGCTTGTTTTCACCATAAAGCATTACACTTAGACTGTTATATTCTACTGGCTTAAGCAGATTCTCTATCTCACCTGTTTTAACTTCAGTTTTACATCTTCAAGGCCACCAATCTGCTCCCAGCCAACAGGCTTGATGTCCATCATTCCAATGACACTTCGAAATGATGAGGGCTGGATCTTTTTAAAAGCTTCAAGGAAGTCTGTTTCATCAATCATTGGATTGTCCTGGTTCTGAAGAAATCCACCCCAAAAAGCAAAATCAAACCAAAAATCAGGTGGGCCTTTTTTGTGGTACACAAACACAATTACTTTTTAATTGTAAATCCTCTTTTGAATTTATACATCTATTTTGTTATCACTATAAAGAAATTTGTAACACATGGTATAAAAAAATTAAATGTCTCCCCCTCAACTCCACCAATATTCATCCCCAGAGAATGTCAACAGTTTCCTGTGTATTCTTCCAGTGTTTTATGACATACGTATATGCTTTCAAAAAGATATACAAATGTGACCATACCATACATATTAATTTGTACTTTTTCATTTATCTTAGAAATCTTTTCACGTCAACTAATACAGCTCTACCTCATTCTTTTTGACAACTGCATATTGTATGAGTATTTTAACGACATCCTTCTGTTGAACGTAGGTTGTTTCCAGTCTTTTGTTATTAAAAACAAAGCAGCAACTGAAAGTCCTTGTGCACATGCTCAAGTATTTTATATAATAATTTCCTTAAAGTAGAATTATTGTGCTTAAGAGTATGTACACTTACAATTTTCACAGCTACTACTAAACTGTCCTCAAAGCTGCACCAATATATGAAGCTGTTCTCCCCACACCTCTCCAACAATGGACATTACCAAACCTTAAATTTCGGCCAGTGTGAGAGAGGAAATGGTGCTCACTATTGTGTTAATTAAATTTCTTTAATCAAGAGTGAGGTAGAGGAAAATAATGGAATTAGAAAATCAATTTTGCAACCATCACAGTAAAGGCTGTTTAGGGCAAGAATCAATGGATGCTAATCTAGGGGAGGGAAAGTTTGATGAGGAACAGTATGTCTGCATTGTCTCAGAGCATTTCCTCACAGATTTCTTATTAGTTGCAAAGGGAAAAATAGCAGCTATACAGTAAATAAACTGGACAAAACCTTGACTGATTGATCACATCAGTCACCATTAGGGACATCACCAATGAGGGGCAGGTGGACGTATTGTGCCTTCACATGTGACATCATAAGAAGGACACACTATCACTTATGTAGTATCCCCAATGGGAATGCATAACCTGAATCTGACTATGAAGAAACAGACAAACCCAAACTGACAGAAGTTCTATAAAATCACTGACCTGCATCCTTGAAAAACGTCAATGTCAAATGTCGCACACACACCAAAAAAGTGCTAAGGAAGCGTTCAAGATAAAAAGAAACAAAAAACTAAACACAATACATTATCCTGGACTAGATCCTGTACTGGAGGAAAAGAATGCTACAAAAATGGATACAGTTAGCAAAATCAGAATAGGAACTATAAATCTGACAACATTTTGATCAATGTTAAATTTCCTGAATATAATGAGATTATACATACTTTTTCATAGGAAATGGACATTAAAATATTAAGGGATAATGGGTTAAGATGCATGCAACCCCTTCTCAAATGATTCAGAAAAAAACAATGTGTATACCTAGGCAGTTGACCCTTGAACAACATGGGAGTTAATCCTCGTTTAAGTAGAGGTGGCCCCCCATATCTGCCGTTCCCCACGTCTGTGTGGATTCAACCAACCCCAGACCGTGCAGTACTTATAGTATTTACTATTGAAAAATATCCACATATCAAGTGGACTGGTGCAGTTCAAACCTGTGTTGTTCAAAGGTCAGCTGTACAGAGAGAAGAAGAGAAAAGAGAGAATGATAAAGCTAATTTGGCAAAATGTTAAAAACTGGTGAATTTGGATAAAGGATTTAGCAGGAGTTCTCTATCTCAGAACTCTCCCTGAAGTTTTAATTATTTCAAAATAATAAGTTTTTAAAAAAGAAAAAGAACCAAAAGATTAATTTTTAAAGGAAGTTGAGGATTTTTCATGTGTATAAGCCATTTGTAATCCTTTTACTGTCAACTACCAGTTCATATCTTGCTACCCATTTTCTCTTGGATAGTTGGTCTTTTCTTATTGCTTTGTGAGAGTTCTTTCTGCACCAAGGAAATTGGGCTTTTGTCATGGGCTGCAAGTATTTTTCCCAGTCTGTCTCATGTCTTGCCTTTGCTTATAGTATTGTTTGTTTGTTTTGATTTTGAACTTGTCATCTTTCTTTTTTTTTTTAATAGTATTGTTTTGCCATTCTAAAATGGCCAAATCAGTAAATCATTTCCTTTCTGGCTATTAAAAACTTATATTTCTATTTGTAATATCTGTATTATATTTAAGTATTTGTCCTCGTACATCAAATTCTGAACATTCAGTTATCCCGAAATTCCCATTTTCAATAACAAACTATTTTATCCCACTTATGAAAGATTAAATAAGTGAATATGTATATGTGGAGCTTTTCTGAACAGTTTTCCTAAAAAATGTCAATAATTATAATCTCTGGGAGGTGAGATTTCAGACAATTTTTACTTTCTTTATAATTTTTATCTTGTTTAATTTCTCACAAATAATGTTATTAAATAGTTTTTTGAAATAGTGCTTTTTTTTTTTAACTAGTTAGCAGTATTAGATATTGGGTAACTGAATACTAATTAATTTTTAGGTAACACCAACTGACATTTGAAAATCCCATTTACACTTGCAGATTACTTGTGTATACACTATTCATTTGATTTTCATAATCCTTTCAGGCAGATAAAAATCCTTTCCCCTCTATGTGTATATGTGTGTGTGTTAAACTGTCTTTCTAACCCTTTAAAAGGCATACTTGACAAAAAGATGAACAAACTGTGATGTGCCCTTGTCTGCCCTGGCACAGATAGAGGCAGCAGCAGCCCCTCAGCTGCCTGGGGAGGGAAAGAAGAAAAAGATGGAGCCAGTACCTTCCCAGAAGCCTCTGCCCCTTCTTCCTTTTTGCCTTTCTTTCTTCCACTTCCCCTGGCTGTTTATGAACTGAGCCATCACCTGTGGTAACTATGCCTGGGCAGGCCCCTCCTGAAGTAGCAGTGGGCTCCACCCTAGGACGGCTGCAGCTGGATGGTCCACCTAAGCCAACGTGCTTAAGGTCAAACCTGGAACTTCAAAGCAGAGGGAATTCTAAATGTAAACCTCCTTTCCCACACCGTGGTGTTCTTGTCTTCCCCTCAAGAGGCATATATCCTCAAATCTTCACACGTGGGACTTGTCATTAAATCTTCAAGCAGCTTTGGTTCTAAACTGAAAAGATGAGGACTTACAAGTTCACATAACTCCTTCCCCACCTTTGGTGTAAGAGTAAAAATAAAGGAAAAGAAAATGAGGAAGGATATAAATGACCTAGGTAAAAAGGTTTTCAAAATTTAGGATGATAAATCATCCTTTTATAGCTTAAACAAACTCGAATTAGGTTTTAAAAAATTATAAGGTCAAAGAACAATTTTAAGGTTACAAGAGAATCCTCAGCATGCTGAAAATAATTTTTTTCAGAAGGGGTTTAGGGATTCAGGTTGACATTACATAAAAGTGAACAGATTTTCCAATCTATAGTGTTGAAAACTACTATATTTAAGATAATATCCTAACATTTTTAAGAAAAGCAGTCATGAATTAAGGATTTGAATGTCAAAGATGAATTTAAATAAAATCCTAAGCACCTAATCGTCTCCTGAGTTAGAAAAGCTTATTTTCCCTTCAAGATGCTTATTAACAACAAAGGGAAAAAACAGTATCTTGAAAATGGAGAAATCTCAGAGATACCACCTTATCCAAGAAATCAAAGTTAATTTCACCAGTAATAGGACAAAGATATATCATTTGCTACCTAACAGATGCAATGAGAAGAACACAGTATTATTTCTGTGATATTTCTGCCAAAAATGCAAAACCTGAATCAAATCATGAGAAAACATCAGTCAAACCCAAACTTAGGAATATTCTATAGAATAACTGAACTGTATTTTTAAAAAATTAAAGTTGTAAAAGAAAGACTGAAGAATGTTTCTAGATTAAAGATTAAGCAGCCATGACAGCTAAATGCAAGGTGTAATCCTGGATTAAAAAATATTTTTTTCCTTTTAAAATTTTTGCTACAAAGGAAATTAGTGGGACAAATGGTGAGATTTGGTTAAGGTCTATATAGATTAGGTAGAAGTATCATGTCAGTGTTAATTTCCTCATCTTGATAATTGTACTGTGGTTTTAAAGTCCTTGTTTTTAGGAAATATACACTTAAATTTTCAGTGCTAAAGGGGCATCATGGCTGCATTTGAGAGTATGAGTATATATATATATATATATATACACACACACACACACATAAACATTCATACACATGAAGAGAGTATGATAAAGCAAAAGTGATAAAATGTTACATTTGACGAATCTGTGTGAAGGATATACAAAAATTCTTTGTACTATTTTTGCAACTTTTCTCTAAGTCTGAAATAGATTCAAAATAAAACAAAAATTAAAAAGATATAGGTTTACTTCTTCTGGGGTTACACTGTCTTTTTCCTGACTGCTCTGGGCTTCAGCACTAAAGAGTTACTATGGGAGTGGGGGAAAACACTCTGGGCAAACCTGAAGAACTCAGCTCTCCGTCCCTACTTTCAGTCATGTACTATTTCTATGGAGTTCAGTTGTAAAACTATATGTAAGAGGACTTCCCCGGTGGTGCAGTGGTTAAGAATGTGCCTGCCAATGCAGGGGACATGGGTTCGAGCCCTGGTCTGGGAAGATCCCACATGCTGCGGAGCAACTAAGCCCGTGTGCCACAACTACTGAGTCTGCATGCCACAACTACTGAGCCTGTGAGCCACAACTACTGAGCCCATGCTCCACAACTACTGAAGCCTGCACGCCTGGAGCCCACGCTCTGAAACAAGAGAAGCCACCACAGTGAGAACTCCGCGCACCGCAACGAAGAGTAGCCCCGCTCACCGCAGCTAGAGAAAGCTCGCGCGCAGCAACAAAGACCCAACGCAGCCAAAAATAAATAAATAAATAAATTTATTTAAAAAAAAAAAATGTAAGAAACAGCTGTCGAAGGTATCAAAAGTTTGAAGAAAATGTACTTACCACTTTTTTAAATCTCCAAATTAACTTGTTATGTTAATAAAAGGGTTCACATAGAAGGTCATAAATCAATCCTTCTTACCTTCTCACTATGAAGCAGAGCGTGCATGGCAGCCTCCCTACAGAGTGCAGTCAGGTCTGCACCAACATAGCCAACCGTCATTTCTGCAAGGAGGCTCAAATCGACTTGACTGGAGATGGGCATCTTTGAGGTAATCACTTGTAGAATCGCCTTTCTTTGTCTAAGTGTGGGAGTTCCAATGACAATCTATGTGCAAAGCAAGGAAAGAAAAAGTTTACAGCTTAAAATATTATTTTTTTAATCCTCACAAACATGTATAATAATTTAGCGAACAAATTTGGAACTATTACTGGGTACTCTTAAGCATACCTTAGATTCTGAATACATGAAAATCTTTATCTTCCAGAGGAGTAACACTGGCTAGAAAGTTGCACAGTTAAAATTACATATGTCGTTTAATAAGTTTTTGTTATTTTTGAGAACCTACCACGTTCTAGGAGCCAGTAAACTAGATAGTCTATGTCCCTGCTCTTATGGAGCTTATTCAGGACAGGTACTACATGGTGTGAGGAAGAAATCCACTCAAGTTCTAAACAGATTATGCTAAAGTGGGCAATTATCACCTGTCTCTTTAGAAACTTACCACAAAGTTCAAACATCATTTAAATAATCACTATTCAAACTATTTAGTAGAAATCAAGAATCAATTTAGGACTGAAGTTTATAAAATAGGACAGCTTTGAATATTCAACCTTCCTGGCAACTCAGGGAGCAATTGTGGGATAGGAGGCTGGCGTTCGAACAAGGAATGAATAAATCTAGAAGAGTTAAATGTCTGCTCTGATTTAGTCCTTCCCTGCCTTCCCCCTTATTTCAATACATTTGTTTCTTGAGGCTATCCTACTTTAAATTCTCCTTCCAGATTCGTAAGAGTTTAACATGCTTGTAGCAGTCCCAGTTCCCTTAAAAACTAAACTACTGATTATAGTACTCCTCATTCTCAGGACCTGCACAACTCATCCCTAACGGCCCCCTTGCTTCTCAGAACAATTTGACTCTGGAGGGGGAAAGGGTCCTGGCTCGCAGATCATTTGTGGACCAGAGAATGGGTTCTCTGCTTTACAGAGCCCCTCTCCAGCTTCACTGACTTCCAAACCTAAGTGGCAAACGCCTCGGGGCAGCCAACCAGGGCCAGAAGAGGCCGGGGTTCCAGGAGGCAATGAGCTAGCTGGCTAAGCCTATTTACCTCTCGGTCAAATCTCCCAGGTCTACGCAGCGCTGGGTCTAGTGCGTCCGGCCGGTTGGTGGCTCCCACAACCACCACCTCCCGGCCCCCACTGATGCCGTCTAGCAGCGTCAACACCTGGGCCACCACGCGGCTCTCGGGGGCTTGGTGTGGGCCGCCCCGCCGGGGACACAGGGCGTCCACCTCGTCCAGGAAGAGAAGGGTGGGCCTGCGGCTGGCCAGCTCCTGCGCGCGCTGGAAGACCCGCCGCACGTTCTCCTCGGTCTCCCCGGGCCGGGAGCCCTGCAGCGTGGGGGCACTCACGGCCAGCAGCTCCGCGCCCGCCTTTCGGGCCACGGCCCGCACTAGCTGGGTCTTGCCGACTCCGGGGGGGCCAGCCAGGAGCACCCCGCGTGGCACTTCTAGCCCCAGCGAGGCCAAGGCGCGGGGGTAGCTGAGCGGCAAGTCGAGGAGCTCCCGCAGCGAGTCGGCCGCCTCGGAAAGGCCCCCCAGGGGCACCTCGGGCTGCGGCTCCTCTTCCGACGGAGGTAGCCCGCTCAGACTGATGTGGGTGCGAGGGGTGACCAGCCCGGCCGGATTCGGGTTGGGTGCCCCGCTGACGATGTGCAGGGCGGCCACCGGGCCGGGAGCGCCCGGAGGAGCGGCCACCACGTGGCCCAGAGAGACCGGACGGTTCCTCAGCAGCTCCTGCGCCGCCTCCAGCACCGCGGCTGGATTTGGGGCACCAGACACGCCCGCCAGCTCCCGCAACACCGGCCACACGGCGAGGAGCCGAAGGGGCGGGCAGGGCACTAACCGGAGTCGGCTCAGGTTCAGACTCCCCCGGGACCCCGGCGCCCCCACTGCCGCCCCCGGGCTCGCGCACTGCGGATCCAGTTGCACAAAGCCGTCCGCTCCATCCCGCCGCGGCCAGGCGGTGCAGAGGCAGGAGCCGCCGTCAGGCAGCGAGATCTCCACCGCTGAGCCCAGGTGCGCGCCTAAGGCGCGGAGGGCCGCCGGGCCCAGGCGACAGCGCTGGGTGCCCCGGTCCCTAGCGTCTACGGGTAGCAGCTTTAAGAGCGGCCCTTCTGGAAAGGGACCTGAGTCCGGAGCCATTACTCACGGAAGACGCAAGGCCCAGGAAAGTGGGGTAAGAATTCCACCCGGGCCAGAAAGACTGGTACACAGAGCTCCTCTGCCGGAAGCACGTGATGCGCATGCGCCAGGGATCAGTTGCCGTTCCCTTACAGGAGGCAGAAAGGACCAATCGGAAAGTTAGACGAAGTTAAACGCTCGGACTCTCGGGGCTAGTTTGCTGTGGTGCTGGGTTTGATGAACTCCAGTCGTCCTTTCCATAGCTTTACGAACAAGGCCTTAGTCATGGCTGTCTGGGAGGCAGCGTAAGCTACCTTTACTAGGTCATTAAGCATGTACCTTGGTGGTTTGGGGAGTCGCCACATAGCACTCTCTTTCCCTGGCTCCCGGACTCGAGCATCACCATCTGCGCTTTTGGAGCCTAGAGATTTTGCTATTTTGTGAAAAAACCTCGACAGTCCTCAGGGGCCCAGTATTTTCCCTTTTTTTTTTTTTTTTGCGGTACGCGGGCCTCTCACCGTTGCGGCCTCTCCCGCTGCAGAACAACAGGCTCCGGACGCGCAGGCTCAGCGGCCACGGCCCACGGGCGCAGCCGCTCCGCGGCATGTGGGATCTTCCCGGACTGGGGCACGAACCCGCGTCCCCTGCATCGGCAGGCGGACTCCCAACCACTGCGCCACCAGGGAAGCCCAGGGGCACAGTATTTTGGAGTGCTCTGGTGCTAATGTCTTAGGTGACTTGGAGTGGATGAGAAATACAGCCTTGGCACCTTCGATAACCTGGGTTCCAACCTGTTTGTAAAGTCCATGCATGTCCTTCGTATACAAAAGAATCAGCCGAGCAAAAGAGAATCACAGTGTAGCATTTTAAATCCCTTGAAGAAGGGAAAGAAGGAAAACCAGGCCATCTGACGTAGTTGTGGCACACCAGTACATTCTGTTCATATTCCTGACTTCTCCTTTGAATGTTCTTTGACAACAACTTAATCATAACCTCTTCTGTTCATGTGATTAAGTCCTTATTGTCTATCTGGGGCACAACAGTACTAAGTCCTGTATTAGAGGCAATGCCTGTCTACATTATTAAGACCTCCACCTAATATTCGCTTTCCACCTCTCCTCTCCCTTTCCCACCGGGAATTACTCTTTCCTCCTATCCTTTTAAATTCTACTCATCAAAAAGAGCTATAGGGCTTCCCTGGTGGCCCAGTGGTTGAGAGTCCGCCTGCCCGGTCCGGGAAGATCCCACATGCCGCGAAACGGCTGGGCCCGTGAGCCATGGCTGCTGAGCCTGCGCGTCCGGAGCCTGTGCTCCGCAACGGGAGAGGCCACAACAGAGAGAGGCCAGCGTACCGCAAAAAAAAAAAAAAAAAAAAAAAAAAAAAAAAAAGAGAGCTACAGACATTCAAAGTCAAGATAATATGCCTTGTTTTTTATCCTACTCACATCTTTCTACCTCTGTTTTTCCCACTTTCACTGAAAACCAAATTTATGTGATTACAAAATTGAGATTGCAGACGGAATGCTTAAGTCACTGGGGTTTGAGCGCTTTTTCTTCCTACTTATGCAAATAATCAGCTGCAGACTCTATAGTGATCTCTTCTCAATGGAAAGTACTGTCAGATCTGGGATCTTATGACTAGTGCCCATTCCTGGCCTCACTCTATCCAAACCTCAGGGAAGACACTATGACTAACTTCTGGAGTCCACAGTCACTTATCAGATCTCTGCTGTATGTTTCCAACTACTGTGCTGGAACAACGTAAAAGGAACTAGAAAATAGCATACTAGGAGGAGGTCCTGAAATGGGTAAATCACCCATTACATCCTGTTTGCTTCTTTCTCTTAATCGTATTGCTTTCTATTCTCTTTGGAGAACAATGACTCTAAACTCAGACTTTTCAAGAACAGCTTTGTATTTTCTGAAATAAAAAGCCAATGTTTTTTTTTTTGCAGCAACACGGATGGACCTAGAGATTATCATACTAAATCAGAGAGAGAAAGATAAATATCATATGATATCTCTTTTACGTGGAATCTAAAAAAAGGGTACAAATGAACTTATTTACAAAACAGAAATAGAGTCCCAGTTGGAGAAAACAAACTTATGGTTACCAAAGGTGAAAGCGGGGGGGGGGGGAATAAATTAGGAGATTGTGATTAGCATATACACACTACTATATATAAAAGAGATATCTAATAAGGACCTACTGCACAGCACAGGGAACCCTACTCAATATTCTGTAATAACCTATATGGGAAAAGAATCGAAAAAAGAATGGATATGTGTGTATGCACAACTGATTCACTTTGCTGTACACCTGAAACTAACACAACATTGTAAATCAACTGTAGTTCAATAAATTTTTTTAAAAGCCAATGTTTTTACCTCTGAAGATGTGAACAAAATGCCCATTAAGTTATTCAATTATGATACCTCTACCTCACAGAGGTTCTTTTATTCTGGTACCAAGAAGCTTTGGGGATCCAAAAAAGGGAAAGAAGACAGGACATGATAACTGTCCTAAATATGCAAAGGGCTGTCATATTAAAGAGTTGGCAGATTTATGTAATCTATAATGCAGAACTGGCTAGGAAGTGAAAGTTTAATGGAGTGAACACAAGAGTCTGCCTCCTCATGTGGTCATGTGCAAGAAGTAGGAGACATAGCCAAGGGGCATAACCAAAGCCAATATAGGGAAGCAAATAAAGTTAAATCACTCTTAGAATTTTCTGAATTTGGTTTAAAACAGATGTATAGGCTGTAATATTAGGGATATGATATGAAGGGAACCACATGTTGCTTTGGGTTGGTCTGAAAGGTTGACTTTATACAAGGTCAAGCTAGAACTCTCTGACCTTGTAGGACCCATATACCCAGAAAATAGTCACTTCTCTCTATCCCTAAAAGGCTGAATTCTCACCTTAGGTTGCAAACAAAAGCAAACAGAAATCCTGTTCCTGGACCTCCAGCTATTATTCACACATTCTCAGCAGAACTATAACTGGCTTTTCTAGTCAGCCAGTGAAATCCACTGTGTCCCTTTAGGTCAGACCATTTGAAACACTATTATTTCAACTACCTTAATAGCCACATTATCATACCATTCAATCACATAGTTTTCTTCTTGTGGGAAACCACTCAGGAGTTGTGTGGTCCTTTTGCTTGTTTTTAATATGACCCAAAATTTGATGATTCTACGAACTGAAGAGTACCAATTAAAGCACCCAAGGTTGAACCACTAGAGGGAGTCCAGAACCAGATAAGCCCTAAGGCTGTAAAATTTGAGTTTGAAGTGTTCTCAACTGTGGTTCTAGGTTTTCCCAAGATTCACACCCAGGTGTATGAAACAATCTGTTGACTATATAGTTACTTATTTTCACATAATTTCTACATGCCTCGGGCCATGTATAACTCACTTCTCATATTGTTCACATTATCCTCGGTACTGAATACTTCATTTGTCCTTTGAAATGAAGGTCACTGTTTCCCTCCCACGTCCAAAAGATGTGTGGGAGTGGTCATGAATGCTTAGGCATTTTTCAAAGTTTTCTTTGGGAAACTTCTTTCCATGTTTCTCTGCTACTCCCAGACCCTCAAACTTTTCTGACTTCAAGCAGACTCAATATGTTTCATTGCCATGAAACAGTGTCTGACCTGCTTTGGTGCCACTCGGATGGATTCTAGGCAAACATACCACCTCCAGACAGAATTAATCAATTCTTCCTTTGGCTTTCCTCAGCACGTAACCTGCACCCCTTTCATTTTTATTTTTATTATTAATTTATTTTTTTGCAGTACGCGGGCCTCTCACTGTTGTGGCCTCTCCCGTTGCGCAGCACAGGCTCCAGACGCGCAGGCTCAGCGACCATGGCTCACGGGCCCAGCCGCTCCGCGGCATGTGGGATCCTCCCGAACCGGGGCACGAACCCGTGTCCCCTGCATCGGCAGGCGGACTCTCAACCACTGCGCCACCAGGGAAGCCCTGCACCCCTTTTAGTACATGGCTTCATTATGCCTTGAATGAGCTAGTTGTTTTCCTCCCTGTCTTCCCTCTACTCCCTTCTTATTTTAAGAGTTGACACTGTGTTATCTTTAATCTTTCATTCTACCTTTTCTCAACAGGGCCTAACTACTTGCTGTATGATCTTTAGCAATCCATTTAACCTTTCTGAGCCTGATTCTTGTAATCTACAAAATGGATTATTATGAGGATTAAGTGAGATAATATTATTTTTTAAATTGAAGTATAGTTGATTTAGAATATTAGTTTCAGGTGTACAACATAGTGATTCAATATTTTTATTGATTATACTGCATGAGATTCTATTATCTTAATTGTAATGATTATTGTCCACCTTATAAGGACATTATGAGATAATGTATACAAATTTCTTTTGAAAAGTAGAAAACTCTATTGGTATGTAATATAAGGCTCTACTAAACAGTAATAGCTATATTTAGAGGGTGCCAGCCACAGTTCTAAGTGCTTTACATGTGTGATCTCATTTAATCCTCCCAATAACCTTGGGAGATTGGGATTATTACTTCTAATTTACAGATGAAGGAACTGAGGCACAGAAAGGCTAAGTAACTTCCCCAAAGTCACACAGTTAGTAAGTGGCAGAGGTAGGATTCAAAACTAGCTCTGTGGTTCCCACTCTGAACCACTACACTATGTTATGCTACAATCAAATTTCAGTTTACCAGCTAGGTTCACTTGTTACTTATTAGTTATGTGACCTTAGGCAAAGCTTAAAATTCTAAACCTAATTTTAATCATTTGTAAAATTGATAAAAGTAATTCCTATCTCACAGATTTACTCAACAAATATCTATTAAACTCCTCCTGTTTGCTATATGCTGGGCATATTGCAATATCACGTTGATTATATTCACATAAAACACTTGGCATACTGCCAGGCACATGGTAAGTGGCCAATGTTAATTATTGTTTTAATTAATAACAATAAGCCAATAACTTCTCTGACACATGTTTCCTATTACTCAGCTAGAGATTATGTTCTGATCATCACCATATTGTCATTTCTACTGTTCCCTTAATTCTATTTGAAATATTTTTGTGGCACTGTTCTGTAGGATATTGCCTTGTTATCATAGCAAAAACAAACAAAACAAAACAGCAATTCAAGTATCTCTCAGGGCTAAACAGAGAAAGTGCTTTAAACGGCTACTTTCTGATACATAGCTAAGGCTGGGTGAGGCACGCACAATATGCTTACTACCAAGGAACATGAAGTATTGGGGTGGCCAAAAAGTTCGTTCTGTAACATCTTACAGAAGAACTCGCACAAACTTTTTGGCCAACCCAATATATTTGATGAATGTGAAGCTGTGAGGATCACCAAATATAATGCTTTCAGGAAATGTACAATAAGGTCATCTTGGGAAAGAAAATAACCCCACATTACATCTCCAGTGACATATAAAGAGCCCAGCAACACCTCTGGTAATCCAGATGGGAAGGGATGGCCTGCTATGCTCTACTGTGCTCTCCTGCACTGTACTTTGGTGCCCTGAGGGTCCATCCTGTGCTTGCCTTACCCACATACTGTGAGAGTCAGCAGTATTTGCTAGATTGCATACGAGATTTTACCTCCCTAGATGGCTGATAATCAAATGAAATGATATATAGGAAATCACTTTGAAATATTACACAAACACACATGCAAATAGTGAAGAGTTATATACAAGAGTGTTGTAGTCACGTCCAGAGAATACCTGATGTAGGAAGCAGACGTGGAAAGTATTATCTTCCCCATTTCTGAACTTGCTCTCAGCATCTTTTTCTTAATGTGGCCACACTTGCCTTCCTGTCTTGACTAGTTCCCCTTCTCCCCATTTCAGTTCCTATTTTTTTAAAATAAATTTATTTTATTTATTTATTTTTGGCTGCGCTGTGTCTTCGTTGCTGCTCGCAGGCTTTCTCTAGTTGTGGCGAGAGGGGGCTACTCTTCGTTGAGGTGCACGTGCTTCTCATTGTGGTGGCTTTTCTTGTTGCCGAGTGCGGACTCTAGGCGTGCGGGCTTCAGTAGTTGTGGCGCATGGTCTTTGTTGCTCCACAGCATGTGGGATTTTCCCAGACCAGGGATCAAACCTGTGTGCCTTGCATTGGCAGGTGGATTCTTAACAACTGCACCACCAGGGAAGTCCCCCAGTTCCTATGAATAAGAATAACAATAGCGAACGTGTAGTGAGTGGTGCTTTACGTATATTATTTAATCATAATAACAACTCTGTGAGTTATGTACTAGTATTATTCCTGTTACATTCAAGAAAGCTGAGATCCAGAGGGTTTAAACAACTTCACAAGGTCATACAGCCAACAAATGGTAGAGTCAGAATTCAAACCTGGAAGTACAGCTCTAGAGCCCATGTTCCCACTACTAGGCTGACTGCACCTCATCCTGCCATAGTGCCTGCCGCTGTCTTAGATATATATTTACCAAGCTAAATTTTTTCAGGCAGCAGTCAACATTTTTCTTCTTTACCTTTTATAATTCAGTCAATGATACCAGAGTCATTTTTTCAACTAAAATCAACTCTGGGGACTTCCCTGGTAGTCCAGTGGTTAAGACTCCGTGCTTCCACTGCAGTGGGTGCGGGTTGGAGCCCTGTTCGGGGAAGTAAGATCCCACATGCCTCGCAGTGTGGCCAAAAAATTTTAAATATATTAATTAATTAAATCAACTCATATAATATTTGTTACCCAGTATGATAAATTCAGAATCTTATCAACTGGTAATAATTCATGCTATAAACTTTGATTTTTCCTCATTATCTGGGGAAAAAAAAGAGTTTAGCAATAACTCTGTATAATATTAACTAAACCACTAGCTTAGCTAGCTGACAACCACAAACATATCTATTCAAGAAATGAGGTCAAATCTCAGCTATTTTTCCTCTGATGATTACTTGATATGACATTAAAGCTGCAACTTGCTCAAGGGTTAGGCACAAGTTGGCAGAATCATCTTTATTAATGACATTGTAAAC
The DNA here is from genome assembly GCF_059928025.1 of Delphinapterus leucas. Classification (NCBI taxonomy): domain Eukaryota; kingdom Metazoa; phylum Chordata; class Mammalia; order Artiodactyla; family Monodontidae; genus Delphinapterus; species Delphinapterus leucas. Next base: position 93,264,203 of record NC_143130.1, read on the forward strand.
AGGGATAAGCATTTTGAAATGTATGCAAAATATCTTTCTGAGCTATGGAAATGGAGTGGTGAAAGACTAGGGCTTGAAAGAAACCCTGACTTGAGCATCCATGGATTTTGGAATCCACAGGGGTCCTGAAGCCAATCCCCCTTGGATAGTGAGGAATGACTTTAGATTTAAATAAGTAGATTCCATACGTCATATTAGCTTAATTTGAAAGCAACTAAGGGTTTGGCTGCTGTGGCTTAGATCTTGAAGGACAGACAAACCCACCTTGTGTTTGTAAGAAAACAGAAGCAATCATATAAAATGTACATTAGTGTCATCCTAAAATCCTCAAGTGTAATTTTAGGATAAGAAGCCTCAAGTTCTAGAAGTGGACCTCTCTCCACAAAACTTATCTTTATATAAAACTAGCTTATTGCCCTTTTGATGTAGTCTGGGTGCTTCTTTTCAACATCAAAGGAACCAGAAAGTCCAAGAACTGTTTGCCTCTAAAGTAGTTCTCTTAAGGAAGAGAATTCTCTTTCCTTCCTTTGGCTTATTTTAGAAGAATGAGTTATTTATTTTTGTCACCTAGCTCCTTCTTTTTCTAAGCTCTGACTGTACTTTGTGAATGATCCATGTCTATTCAAAGCTCTTTGCAGCATGAGAGAAAAGTTCTGCCCCGTCCCAGGAACTTCCTGGCCTCCTAAAGCCTTGCCAACAGCCAGACTACAGAGTTGGGTATGTAGGGTTCCCTGGGTCCTTGTCACTCAAAGAATGATCTATGGACCAGCAACACTGGCATCACCTGGGAGGTTGTTAGAAATGCAGAATCTCAGGTCAGGCCTGAATCAGAACCTGGCTTTTAACAACCTCCCTGCGTGATTTGTATGAGCTGTCCTGCCTGCTCTTGTGTGAACACCTGTTGCTTCTCTCTGATCTAGACGTAAGGCTGAGACCACTGTACCCCAGTCCAAAGTAAAAACCTTAGGTTTAAAACAAGAAGTTTTCGGTTATTTGGGGACGTAACTTCATTAATCCTGTCTGACAGTTGTTAAACTTAGATTGGAAAAAACTTTAGAGGTCATCAAGTTTAACCATCATCATTGCTGTGAATTGCAGTATCATGATCAATGTTTGTAAAAAGGCTAAATTTTTGTTCAGGATATTCTGTTCAAGAAGATAAAAGCATATGATATACCGTAGAAAGGCAGCCAGAAGAATGGGAGAAATTTATATATTTAAAAAAAAAGAAGCTCTTGGTGATTGAAGGAATACATTTCAGTAATCTGGAAAGTTTATTGATGTGAACTCTCTCAGCCATGGTGGTGTCCCCAAAAGAGGTGTTTATCTCTTAAATTCATATTCTAACACCATATGCTTACTTTATATTGGCCCAAACTTACTGTCTTATACAGTTATAATTTTAGTTTAACTTCCCACAAATTCAAGGAATTGCTATTATCTACTAAACTAAAATCTCCATAAATAAAGGGAGGATAAATCTCCCTAATGAAAGAATTCCAAATACTATATGAAGATAAACCTCTCTTCCCTTCCAGGCCGGCCCTAGTGACTCACTTCTAAAGAATAGAGAATGGAAAGGAAAAACACTAACTTTATAGTGGAGAAACCTGGCACATACCACCTTCACCAAGTGATCAAGGTTAACCTCACCAGTGATAGCATGGGGATATCATTTACCTCCTGATGTAATGTGATGAGAAGGGCACTTGGCATTTGTGGTATGCTTTCCAAAAACACATACACAACCCCAGTCTAATCACAAGGAAAACATAAGACCAAACCAATTTGAGGGACAATCTACAAAATACCCAACCAGTACTCTTCAAAACTATCATGGTAGCCATAAAAAAGAACAGAATAATGTCATTTGCAGCAACAAGGATGGACCTAGAAACTGAGTGAAGTAAGTCAGGGAAAGACAAATATATGATATTGCTTATATATGGAATCTAAAAATAGGCTACAAATGAACTTATTTACAAAACAGAACTGGAGTCACAGATGTAGAAAATAAACTTATACTTACCAGGGGGTAAGCGGGGGAGGGATAAATTGGGAGATTGGGATTGACATATACACACTACTATATATAAAATAGATAACTAATAAGGACCTATTATATAGCATAGGGAACTCTGCTCAGTACACTGTAATGGCCTATATGGGAAAAGAATCTAAAAAAGAAAGGATATATGTATATGTATAACTGATTCACTTTGCTGTAGACCTGAAATGAACAAAGCATTGTAAATCAACTATACTCCAATAAAAACTAAAAACAAACAAACTGTCATAGAGCAAAGACTAAGAAACTGTCACAGACCAGAGAAGACACAACAACTAAACATAATGTGGTATCCTGGATGGAATCCTGGAATGGAAAAAGGACATTGGTGGGAAAACTGGTGAAATCTGAATAAAGTCTGGAGTTTCATTAATAGGAATACACAGTGTTAGTTCCTTAGTTATTTTGTGTTTTTTTGCGGTACGTGGGCCTCTCACTGTTGTGGCCTCTCCTGTTGTGGAGCACAGGCTCCGGACGCGCAGGCTCAGCGGCCATGGCTCACGGGCCCAGCCGCTCCGCGGCATGTGGGATCTTCCCGGACCGGGGCACGAACCCGTGTCCCCTGCGTCGGCAGGCGGACTCTCAACCACTGCGCCACCACGGAAGCCCAGTTCCTTAGTTTTGACAAATGTACCGTGGTAATGTAAGATGACAGCATTAGGGAGAACTGACACTGGGTGACAGGTATACAGGAACTGTGTACTACCTTTGTAACTTTTCTATAAATCTAAAACCTGTAATGGAAAATAAAAATAAAATGTCCCACAAACTCATGAGAATAGTTTTAACACATTAAAGTAAGATTTCTCTTGATAGTATCTTCTGCAAGTTTAGAGGGCAGACTTGGGCCAAACACCAACCTATACTATCCACCTTTAAAATATTTCTTGAGGCCTGTTAGCACCATTTTGCTAAACCTGGAAGTTAAAGTTTTACACATTTGAATTCCCAGAATGTAAAATAAAAGTCCATTTTCCTAAAGCTCACTTAACTCTCGCAAAGAAAATTGCACTGATCTCAGCAACATTTGATGGATTCGTATGGGTCATTGGACTTTTCTGAGCTGTGGTTATCCCATTGACAAAGTGAGGTCCCTCTCGGTTCTAAAATTCTATAAATATGCCTCTCTCAAATATGTTAAACATTGTTTAAAGTGCTGTATCGATTCTGAGAGGGGAAAAAAATGAACATTTTGATTAGGCAATTAATTCCACAGACATTTATTAAGCGGCAATCACTGTGCTCTGGTACAGAACCTATAGCCCTTGCTCTCCAGAGGTCTCAGTCTGGTGATAGAGACAGATCTGGAAACAAACTGTTACAGGCATGTAACAAGTGCTATAAAAGAGGTATTAACAAGGTGCACTGGTACTCAGGGAGGAATTGCTTCGCTCTGCCTGTGGAGGCTAGAGATGGCTTTGGACCTGAGAAACAAGGACAACAATGAAACATTACAAGTTGATCTAACCAGAGTCAGTGAGGAATCTGTCCTATGGTAGTAAACATTTATTTTCATTGGCTGTGTATGAGAATTTGGGATTACTGGATTTTCCCAGCCATACATTGGTTGTTGACTCAGTAATTCGGCTGCTACAGAGCTGGGCCAGAGAAGTACACTGTCTCAGGTGGCAGATGCGCTCTCTGAGGAGTGTTGATACGCGTCAACGTTCACATGAACAAGATAACTTTCTAGAAAAGGCCATGTGTGGGCTACATATCCTGTCATTTCTAAATCAGGCCTCATTAAACATTCATGCCTCTCAGATCATTTCATTTCCATCTTACGGCTGAACATCTGTGGCTCAGGCCTTACAATCCTCAGTCTTAGTATATAGCTTTGCTTTTAAATTCTGAACAGCCTGGCAGAAATGGAAATTTAGGATTCCTAAGCAAAAATTCAAAATTGGCTCTTACCTGGACCCTAAGCTTGCAAATTCTGAATAATTCTATTTAGGCAGGGCTTTCTTTAGTGAGAACATGACATGACTGTGGGGGCAGCTTTGCCACTTAAATGATCTTGATGGGGGTGGGGATAAGTGCTTTCTCCTGGGATGTTGCCCAAGCCAATCCGAGAGAGGAGTACAGAAAACTGGCAAATGTTACGTCTCCATTTCCCAGGGCCTAGTTAGAGAAATGCCTTCTGCTGGGAGTGATAATTTGGGGAAATTCCTCACCAGCAACAAGTGAGACAGATGGGAGTGAAACAGCAAGCACAGATCTGAGAGAGCTGGGCAAAGTGCACAACAGACAGACGTGCCTTCCCATGCTAATCCCCGCGTCCTGCCAGATCATCACATGTGTGGACACAGAGGAGCCAGGTGGCCATGGGAAGTGTTCTCCCAGAGCAGGGTTTACAGTTTTCCTGGGGCTGTGAGGGAAAACATCTGGGACAGTAAGAGAGTTCTTTGCAGTATACACAGAATCCTTTTCTTCTAAAGAAAAAATTGACATTTATGGGTTTTTTTCCTGATTATAAATGTAAGAATGGCTCATAGAGAAAACTGCACAAGTTGCTAAAAGCAGAAAGAAGATTATAAAGAACACCCATTATACCTCTATCCAAGGATAGTAACTATTAAAATTTTAGTGAATTTCTTTCCAGGATTTTACATGCATAGGTATTCATCACGGTTGAGAGCATACTATATGTATAATTTCATATTCTGTTCTTTTCCTCTTAATATCACGACATAGGAATTGCCCTACGTTATTAAAATTCTCTGTAAACATTCTTCTTAGTGGCTGCATGTTTTATCCTATGATGAAATCTATTTACTCTAAATCCTAAATTTATTCATTCATTTAAGAAGTATTCATTAAATTTTTTTATTTTTTCACTTAAGAGCCCAATGCTGAATGTGTTTTAATTTCCTAACCCATCCGCTAGTTGTTGGCCACTCAATCCCTTTCTTATTTCATAGCTTTTTTTTTTTTTTTTTTTTGAGGATCTAGGCCAGACGTGAAAATAGGGAGTCAGAGTTAAGAAGAAGGTTGAAAAAATAATGGGAGAGGAATTTAGGCTGAATGAATGAGATGAGGGAGAGGGTCCAGTGAAAGCTGCTCTTCCAGCACTAAGGCATCCAAGGATATTTCCTGCAAAATCAGGAATTGTTCATGGGCAAAGAAATCTTTGTGGCACTGACATTATATAACTTAATGATGGCGATTCAGTAACTTCTCCACCATTTCTGGAATTGGCCAAATGCCTTCCTCACTCTTGGGTGCTGACTAGATGTGGCCCACCCCTGGCCAGCACCACCGGTGCTAGCGGCTGTTGGCTTAGGAAAGGGAAGTGCCAACTCAGAGGGAAATGTGAGGCACCTTTTTCAGCAGGGTGAGTGGAGCTATTTTAGCCCCTGTGAAAAGTCTTAAGGGTGGACTCAAGTGGGGATGAATATGTAGTCTATTTCCAGAACCATCCCCATAGGATAGACCCTTGTGGAGCATCCATCCCCTTCCTGATGTTCTCCCCTCTTTGACTGAAGTGCAGGGGCAACAGCTACACCTACGCTAAAATACCTTCTCTTGCCTCTGTAGAGTTCTCAGTAAAACACTTAAGCCATTCCTGTGCTTGTTTAGAGTGCCCATACTTTATGCTTTCCTTTGCTGTGCAAAGCTTTTAAGTTTCATTAGGTCCCATTTGTTTATCCTTGTTTTTATTTTCATTACTCTAGGAGGTGGATCAGAAAAGATCTTGCTGCGATTTATGTCAGAGAGTGTTCTGCCTATGTTTTCCCCTAAGAGTTTTATAGTATCCGGTCTTAACATTTAGGTCTTTAATCCATTTTGAGTTTATTTTTGTGTATGGTGTTAGAGAATGTTCTAATTTCATTCTTTTACATAAAAATATGGAACGCTTCATGAATTTGCATGTCATCCTTGTGCAGGGGCCATGCTAATCTCTGTATTGTTCCAATTTTAGTATACATGAGCTAAAATTGTTCCAATTTTAGTATATATGAGCATTGGAGTGCTCATACTATGTTCTGGTCTTTCCCTGTCTTTGGCATTCAGCTATAGCTGACCTGTAGAAGTTCAATTTGTCAAAGACTCTACCACGCAATCTTTATAGGTACAGTGTTATCCTAAGAAGGGCAGTTATCTGATAAATAACTCCCAGAAGAAACACTCAGATATCCTGAAGGATAAATGGAAGCATGTGACACAACATGAAGCTTACAGGAGAGTATCTGATATTGAAAGTAGTTGGATTACACATATACCTTGTGTTGCAATTCGTATTTCCCTGAGAATCTGGAGAAAATCAAGAGGTATGAGAGGTAAGAGCACAGGCTTTGAAGTCTGTGCCTGTGTTTGAATTTGCCTCTGTCAGTCACTTGGCAGCTGTTTGACGTTGGGCAATTTATTTAACCTCCCTAAGGCTTAATTTCTTCATCTACATGAGATTTGAGATTATTTTAAGAATACCTCCTCAGGACTTCCCTGGTGGCGCAGTGGTTAAGAATCTGCCTGCCAATGCAGGGGACACATCCCTGGTCTGGGAAGATCCCACATGCCCGGAGCAACTAAGCCCGTGCGCCACAAATACTGAACTTGCGCTCTACAGCCCATGAGCCACAACTACCGAGCCCACGTGCTGCAACTACTGAAGCCCGTGCGCCTACAGCCCGTGCTCCGCAACAAGAGAAACCACAGCAATAAGAAGCCCGCGCACCGCAATGAAGTGTAGCCCTCCTCGCTGCAACTAGAGGAAGCCTGCGCACAGCAGCGAAGACCCAACGCAGCCAAAAATCAATCAATCAATAAAATTTAAAAATAAATGAATAAATAAAATTTGTCCTTATTTAAAAAAAAAAGAATACTTCCTCATAGATGAGTGAATAAGATAACATACATGAAGCTCTTAATCTGGCACATTTAAGCACTCAGTAAATAGTAGCTATTATTAAGTAGAGTGGAAGTTATTTTCAAATTAATTCAGTCAACAAATATTAATTGAGCACTGTCAGGGGCAGGGCTGTATGATAGCCCCCCTCCACTTATACTTTATTTTTCATGTGAACTGAGTTTTTCTCTGTGGGTTCATTAATATTAAAATGATAACTTTATCTTTTTCGAAACAGCAGATTTGTTACATTATCTACTAAGTCCTAAGCAAGTCTCAGAGGCTCCTCCAAAAATAGGAATATTGGTGGTAATGTCTCTTACAAGCCCATTGTTTAATTCTTGATGTGAGCAGTAGTTACTGTTTATTTTTCTGCTCTAAAAGAGAAATTTCCTTAGCTTTCCTTAAGAGAAATCACTTAGCTTTGAGGTTAATTTTTGTAACTTTTTAAAGATAAAAGTGTGTTTTTAACCCCAGAGTCCTATGCTATATATTTAAAGAAGTATTTCCCCTTTGCATTTTTAAACAACTATTAATTTGGCCTCACTTGAAAGAATGCTGTTGGTTCCTATAAACAGGCATCAGTTCCGCTCTAAATAAAGGTATTTTAATTTTTATATGTCCTAAGACTGAGGTGACCCAAAGATGACGTACAAATGGCCAATACGCACATGTAAAGACGATCAACGTCATTAGTCACTGGGGCAATGCAAATTAAAACCACAGTGAGACACCATGTCACACCCACTAGGATGGATATGATCAAAAACAATGGACTTACAAGTGTTGATGAGGATGTGAAGAAACTGGAACCCTCACACATTGCTGGTGGGAATGTAAAACTCGTACAGCCACTTTGGAAAACAGTTTGCCAGTTCCTCAGAATGTTAACCATGGAGCTAACATATAATACAGTGATTCGACTCCTAGATATACATCCATGATCAATGAAAAATACATTCACAAAAAACTTGTACGTAAATGTTCATAAAAGCATTATTCATAATAGCCCAAAATGAAAACTATACACGTCCATCAACTGATGAATAGATAAATATAATGTGGTACTGAACCAACTTTAGCCACTGGGGACAGACACCAAAAACAACGGGAACTACGAACCTGCAGCCTGCAAAAAGGAGACCCCAAACACAGTAAGATAAGCAAAATGAGAAGACAGAAAAACACACAGCAGATGAAGGAGCAAGATAAAAACCCACCAGACCTAACAAATGAAGAGGAAATAGGCAGTCTACCTGAAAAAGAATTCAGAATAATGATAGTAAAGATTATCCAAAATATTGGAAATAGAATAGACAAAATGCAAGAAACATTTAACAAGGACCTAGAAGAACTAAAGATGAAACAAGCAACGATGAACAACACAATAAATGAAATTAAAAATACTCTAGATGGGATCAATAGCAGAATAACTGAGGCAGAAGAATGGATAAATGACCTGGAAGATAAAATAGTGGAAATAACTACTGCAGAGCAGAATAAAGAAAAAAGAATGAAAAGAACTGAGGACAGTCTCAGAGACATCTGGGACAACATTAAACACAGCAACATTCGAATTATAGGGGTTCCAGAAGAAGAAGAGAAAAAGAAAGGGACTGAGAAAATATTTGAAGAGATTATAGTTGAAAACTTCCCTAATATGGGAAAGGAAATAGTTAATCAAGTCCAGGAAGCACAGATCGTCCCATACACGATAAATCCAAGGAGAAATACACCAAGACACATATTAATCAAACTGTCAAAAATTAAATACAAAGGAAAAATATTAAAAGCAGCAAGGGAAAAACAACAAATAACACACAAGGGAATCCCCATAAGGTTAACAGCTGATCTTTCAGCAGAAACTCTGCAAGCCAGAAGGGACTGGCAGGATATATTTAAAGTGATGAAGGAGAAAAACCTGCAACCAAGATTACTCTACCCAGCAAGGATCTCATTCAGATTTGATGGAGAAATTAAAACCTTTACAGACAAGCAAAAGCTGAGAGAGTTCAGCACCACCAAACCAGCTTTACAACAAATGCTAAAGGAACTTCTCTAGGCAAGAAACACAAGAGAAGGAAAAGACCTACAATAACGAACCCAAAACAATTAAGAAAATGGGAATAGGAACATACATATTGATAATTACCTTAAATGTAAATGGACTAAATGCTCCCACCAAAAGACAAGATTGGCTGAATGGATACAAAAACAAGACCCATATATATGCTGTCTACAAGAGACCCACTTCAGACCTAGAGACACATACAGACTGAAAGTAAGGGGTTGGAAAAAGATATTCCATGCAAATGGAAACCAAAAAAAAGCTGGAGTAGCAATTCTCATATCAGACAAAATAGACTTTTTTTTTTTTTTGGCGGTACGCAGGCCTCTCACTGTTGTGGCCTCTCCCGTTGCGGAGCAACAGGCTCTGGACACGCAGCCTCAGTGGCCATGGCTCATGGGCGCAGCCACTCTGCAGCATGTGGGATCCTCCCAGACCGGGGCACGAACCCGTGTCCCCTGCATCAGCAGGCGGACTCTCAACCACTGTGCCACCAGGGAAGCCCCCAAATAGACTTTTAAATAAAGACTATTAGAAGAGACAAAGAAGGACACTACATAATGATCAAGGGATCTATCCAAGAAGAAGATATAACAATTGTAAATACTTATGCACCCAACATAGGAGCACCTCAATACATAGGGCAAATACTAAAAGCCATAAAAGGGGAAATTGACAGTAACACATTCATAGTAGGGGACTTTAACACCCCACTTTCACCAATGGACAGATCATCCAAAATGAAAATAAATCAGGAAACACAAGCTTTAAATGATACATTAAACAAGATGGACTTAATTGATATTTATAGGACATTCCATCCAAAAACAACAGAATACACTTTTTCTCAAGTGTTCATGGAACATTCTCCAGGATAGATCATATCCTGGGTCACAAATCAAGCCTTGGTAAATTTAAGAAAATTGAAATTGTATCAAGTATCTTTTCCAACCACAATGCTATGAGACTAGATATCAATTACAGGAAAAGGCCTGTAAAAAATACAAACACATGGAGGCTAAACAATACACTACTTAATAACGAAGTGATCACTGAAGAAATCAAAGAGGAAATAAAAAATACCTAAAAACAAATGACAATGGAGACACGATGACCCAAAACCTATGGCATGCAGCAAAAGCTGTTCTAAGAGGGAAGTTTATAGCAATACCATCCTACCTTAAGAAACAGGAAACATCTCGAATAAAAAACCTAACCTTGCACCTAACACAATTAGAGAGAGAAGAACAAAAAAAAAACCCCAAAGTCAGCAGAAGGAAGGAAAGCATAAAAATCAGATCAGAAATAAATGAAAAAGAAATGAAGGAAACGATAGCAAAGATCAACAAAACTAAAAGATGGTTCTTTGAGAAGATAAACAAAATTGATAAACCATTAGCCAGACTCATCAAGAAAAAAAGGGAGAAGACTCAAATTAATAGAATTAGAAATGAAAAAGGAGAAGTAACAACTGACACTGAAAAAATACAAAAGATCATGAGAGATTACTACAAGCAACTCTATGCCAATAAAATGGACAACCTGGAAGAAATGGACAAATTCTTAGAAATGCACAACCTGCCAAGACTGAATCAGGAAGAAATAGAAAATATGAACAGACCAATCACAAGCACTGAAATTGAGACTGTGATTAAAAATCTTCCAACAGACAAAAGCCCAGGACCAGATGGCTTCACAGGTGAATTCTATCAAACGTTTAGAGAAGAGCTAACACCTATCCTTCTCAAACTCTTCCAAAATATAGCAGAGGGAGGAACACTCCCAAACTCATTCTACGAGGCCACCATCACCCTGATACCAAAACCAGCCAAGGATGTCACAAAGTAAAAAAACTACAGGCCAATATCACTGACGAACATAGATGCAAAAATCCTCCACAAAATATTAGCAAACAGAATCCAACAGCACATTAAAAGGATCATACACCATGATCAAGTGGGGTTTATTCCAGGAATGCAAGGATTCTTCAATATACGTAAATCAATCAACGTGATACACCATATTAACAAATTGAAGGAGAAAAACCACATGATCATCTCAATAGATGCAGAGAAAGCTTTTGACAAAATTCAACACCCATTTATGATAAAAACTCTGCAGAAAGTAGGCATAGAGGGAACTTTCCTCAACATAATAAAGGCCATATATGACAAACCCACAGCCAACATCGTCCTCAATGGTGAAAAACTGAAAGCATTTCCACTAAGACCAGGAACAAGACAAGGTTGCCCACTCTCACTGCTCTTATTCAACATAGTTTTGGAAGTTTTAGCCACAGCAATCAGAGAAGAAAAGGAAATAAAAGGAATTCAAATCAGAAAAGAAGAAATAAAGCTGTCACTGTTTGCAGATGACATGATACTATACATAGAGAATCCTAAAGATGCTACCAGAAAACTACTAGAGCTAATCAATGAATTTGGTAAAGTAGCAGGATACAAAATTAATGCACAGAAATCTCTGGCATTCCTATACACTAATGATGAAAAATCTGAAAGTGAAATCAAGAAAACACTCCCATTTATCACTGCAGCAAAAAGAATAAAATATCTAGGAATAAACCTACCTAAGGAGACAAAAGACCTGTATGCAGAAAATTATAAGACACTGATGAAAGAAATTAAAGATGATACAAATAGATGGAGAGATATACCATGTTCTTGGATTGGAAGAATCAACATTGTGAAAATGACTCTACTACCCAAAGCAATCTACAGATTCAATGCAATCCCTAACAAACTACCACTGGCATTTTTCACAGAACTAGAACAAAAAATTTCACAATTTGTATGGAAACACAAAAGACCCCGAATAGCCAAAGCAATCTTGAGAACGAAAAACGGAGCTGGAGGAATCAGGCTCCCTGACTTCAGACTATACTACAAAGCTACAGTAATCAAGACAGTATGGTACTGGCACAAAAACAGAAAGATAGATCAATGGAACAAGATAGAAAGCCCAGAGATAAACCCACGCACATATGGTCACCTTATCTTTGATAAAGGAGGCAGGAATGTACGGTGGAGAAAGGACAGCCTGTTCAATAAGTGGTGCTGGGAAAACTGGACAGGTACATGTAAAAGTATGAGATTAGATCACTTCCTAACACCGTACACAAAAATAAGCTCAAAATGGATTAAAGACCTAAATGTAAGGCCAGAAACTATCAAACTCTTAGAGGAAAACATAGGCAGAGCACTCTATGACATAAATCACAGCAAGATCCTTTTTGACCCACCCCCTAGAGAAATGGAAATAAAAACAAAAAAAACAAATGGGACCCAATGAAACTTCAAAGCTTTTGCACAGCAAAGGAAACCATAAACAAGATCAAAAGACAACCCTCAGAATGGGAGAAAATATTTGCAAATGAAGCAACTGACAAAGGATTAATCTCCAAAATTTATAAGCAGCTCATGCAGCTCAATATGAAAAAAACAAACAACCCAATCCAAAAATGGACAGAAGACCTAAATAGACATTTCTCCAAAGAAGATATACAGACTGCCAACAAACACATGAAAGAATGCTCAACATCGTTAATCATTAGAGAAATGCAAATCAAAACTACAATGAGATATCATCTCACACCTTTCAGAATGGCCATCATCAAAAAATCTAGAAACAATAAATGCTGGAGAGGGTGTGGAGAAAAGGGAACACTCTTGCACTGCTGGTGGGAATGTGAATTGATACAGCCACTATGGAGAACAGTATGGAGGTTCCTTAAAAAACTACAAATAGAACTACCATATGACCCAGCAATCCCACTACTGGGCATATACCCTGAGAAAACGATAATTCAAAAAGAGTCATGTACCAAAATGTTCATTGCAGCTCTATTTACAATAGCCCGGACATGGAAGCAACCTAAGTGTCCATCAACAGATGAATGGATAAAGAAGATGTGGCACATGTATTCAATGGAATATTACTCAGCCATTAAAAGAAACGAAATTGAGCTATTTGTAATGAGGTGGATGGACCTAGAGTCTGTCATACAGAGTGAAGTAAGTCAGAAAGAGAAAGACAAATACTGTATGCTAACACATATATATGGAATTTAAGAAAAAAAATGTCATGAATAACCTAGGGGTAAGAAAGGAATAAAGACACAGACCTACTAGAGAACGGACTTGAGGATATGGGGAGGGGGAAGGGTAAGCTGTGACAAAGCGAGAGAGAGGCATGGACATATATACACTACCAAACGTAAAATAGATAGCTAGTGGGAAGCAGACGCATAGCACAGGGAGATCAGCTTGGTGCTTTGTAACCGCCTTGAGGGGTGGGATAGGGAGAGTGGGAGGGAGGGAGATGCAAGAGGGAAGAGATATGGGAACATATGTATATGTATAACTGATTCACTTTGTTATAAAGCAGAAACTAACACATCATTGTAAAGCAATTGTACTCTAATAAAGGTGTAAAAAAAAAAGAACCCATCTGAAAAAAAAATGACAGCTCTGAATTACTTATTAAAAATAAGTAATTACATATATTGTAGGCACAGACATGAAATACTCTCTGTCCCCTCTCCTTCTAACAATATAAATGTTAAACCGAGTTCTCTAGTTTTGCACAAATCTGCAGCAATTAAAACTTTGCACTGTTTGGGAGCTACTTTTCTAACAAATGTATCTTTATCAAATTGACACAAAATTTTAAATACATGAGATAGAAGGGAAAAAATTCCCTGTAGTCCTCCCTCATTTCTGGCCCACATTTATCTCTATTTTCATGACTGAGTTTCTCAAGCCAGGGACACATGGCCGAAGACTATGAAACGACAAGTATTCCGAAGAACACGTAACAGGCTAGTGGGTGGACCACGCAGCACCCCGGGGAGCGGATGACCTGAGTTCCAGACTTGGTCCCCTCCAGGCTCCATCCCGGTGTTGCCCTAAGAAGCCACCTAAACTTGAGGTGGTTTCGTTCACTGCAAAATGAGGGGAGTGGATCAGTGCACAGAGATGAATTTAAACGTGAGACTCTACTCACGCTTTGCATATTTAAATCCATAAATGTAAATTTAAAACCATACATGTATATATCATTACTTGACTCGTCAGAAATCGCGTCCTCCTCCCCGAGACTGGGGGCCTGGTTCGGCGGACCCGGGCGGGGCTGGCGGAGCTCGGCAGAAACCAGTGGGCGGACTGACAAACTAACAGAGGGCCAGCCCGGGGGACTTGACCCCGCGTCCCCCGCTCTCCCTGCCGTTCCTAACTCCCGGGCGGCCCCGCGCGCAGCCGTGCGTTCCGCGGCCCCGCCACCTGCTCCCGGCAGCCAATGGGGCGCGCGGGAGGAGGGGGGGGCGCGCGGGAGGAGGGGGGCGGCGGCCGGGGCGGGGCGAGGCTACAAAAGGCCGAGCACCGGGACACCCTGCTGCGGGCGCGCTCTCGGGGCACTCGGAAGGAGGTGGCCGAGCGCTGGGCACAGTCGGCTTGTGGACCAGGCGGGCACGAGACGATGCTGCGGGTGCGGTGTCTGCGCGGCGGGAGCCGCGGCGCCGAAGCGGTGCACTACATCGGGTCTCGGGTGCGTGCGCCGCCGCCTCATCGGGCAGCCGCGTGCTCTCTTCCCCCTCTCTTTTCCTGGCTTTCCCCCGCCAGCTTTGCACGACCCTGTCCTTTCTGGGCCCCCTTGGAAGCTCGGCTTCAGGAGCCTTTGCCGGCTGCCGGAAGCTTGGCGGTGTTCCAGGGGAAGGGGGCGTGCGTTGGGGCCACACCCAGTGGGCACAGCTGCGGTCTGCGCGCCTCGGGTTGCGTTGGCCGTCAGCGCGGGGGGCGCGGCCCTCCCCAGCCGGAGGGGGCGAGGGCGACAAGCAACACCGCTTAGTGAAAAAGGGCGGCCTTTTGGCGGCTCATCGCTATGGGTGGGCAGAGAGTTGGGCATGCGTGTACCGTGGATGGACGGAAGAAGGGGCGAAGTGGGACTCGGGGACAGAGAGGGAGCGAGCAGGCTCATTCTAAGTGTAACGTGGAGTCCTGAGTCGCGAGAGGAGTTGGAGCGAGTTCGGTCTGTACCCAGATTTCTGCCCGGTCCTGCCCTCCGCTCTCCTGGTATGCAAGCACGCGCCTGCAGCAAACCCTCCCTAGCTCCTGGGACGGGAATAGCCAGGCAGTTTGGCTTCCGCCAGCAACTGGCTTCAGAACAGTTGTCACTCCCTCCTGCTTTTTAGTCTCCACCCTGGCTCCCCTCCTGCCTCCTTCCTAAGGCTTTTAACAGAACCGGATAGAGATTTGTGGGGTTGAGGTTTGCCCAGTGTATGAGGGACTCTCCCTGATCTAGAGTTTATGGGCTCTACATTTTCAAAAGCCTTTTTTGAAGTTCTTAGATCTCCTTCCTAGTTGTTTAAGTTTGTACCTGGGTTAGTTAATCCTTATCTTGCCTAGGGTACTGTGGACCATCTGTAAAAAGCCTATGGCACTTGGTCACTCTCTCATAATTGCAGTGCCAAATAATGTGAAGTGTGTGTCAGTGAGGACAAACTGATGGTTTGAAGCTGATTATTCTGAAAGAGAAAGTCATTTAAAATGCTTCTATAGTTTCATTTGCGTGGGGCGGGGGGAGAGAATCCTAATACTAGTAACCTTTGGTACTGAAAGGGACAGGAGGCTCCCTCCCCCAGCTGGACTTGGCAGGGAGATCCGGAGCCACTTTCTGTGGTTTTCTGGGAAGAAGGGTGACCCACCACCTGCAGAAACTTGCTTAAGGCTTGACTGCAGAAAACCATTCCGAGATATAAATGGGGGTGTATGGTCTTTGGGGACAAAATCTTCTGAGAAGTTTTAAAGAGTTATACCAATTAACATAATACATAAAAAGATAATGTATAAATAAACACAAAAGTAAAATCTGTAACCCCACTACCCACCTATCCACTAACATCTCGGTTTACATTCTCCTAAAAGATTTTAAATGCCTGGCTGTGTTATCCTGGGTTTTCATCCTACCTCTACTTCCCCCTCCCCCAAGTACTGTGCAGGACCACACAATAATCTTTTCTTTGTTCTTGGAAGCTTGGAAGAACTGTTACGGGATGGGTGCAGCGAACTTTCCAGAGCACCCAGGCAGCTACGGCTTCCTCCCGGAATTCCTGTGCAGCTGACGACAAGGCCACTGATCCTCTGCCCAAGGACTGCCCTGTCTCCTCTTACAACGAATGGGACCCCTTAGAGGAAGTGATAGTGGGCAGAGCAGAAAATGCCTGTGTTCCACCATTCACTGTGGAGGTGAAGGTAAAGCCAGGGTTTCACATGTCTGAGCGGGTTCATTCCTCATGGTCTGCAGTCTGGCTTCTGCTCCCACTCTCCTCTGTAACTGTGTTCACTTTAGCTTACCCAAGACTACCCAGATCCAGTGGCTGATGATATCTTACTTGGCATCGCTGCAGTATTTGACACCATCTACACCAATGATTACTCCCTCCTTCAGGTTTGGGGAGACCGTTTCGGGGGGGTGGGGGGGATATTAGTTCTTTCCCTATTCCTCACATCTTCTTCCTTTATGGTCTGTAATGTTGGGCTGAACAGAATTTCACTGTAGCTGTTCTCATAGCTTCCTCCCACCCCTACACTCTGGTCCAGATCTCTCTCCTGAATTCTGTCCATATGAACACGTTAAATTCCTTGCTGGATATTGCCACTGGACCTCAAACATGGCACATTTGAGTTCAGCTGCCAGCCACTCTGCAAAACTGGGACGTTCTTCATTCCTTCCTTTCAGTTTTGGGCATTCCTATTTATTCAAGCTAAAACTTTTATTTATTTCTCCTTCAGTCACATCCTCCACATCCATTCTCCAAGATCGAACAAGTCTTTTATCAAAATGAACCTTACCTCCATCCCTCTGCTACTGCCTTAGGTCAGGATCTCATCTACTGCCTGGACTATTGCAGTGAACTCCTAACTGGTCTCCCCTATTTGCTGCACTCTCTAAACCACCTCTAGCTTCTATCAGAGTAATTTTTTTTTTTTATAAATTTACTTATTTATTTATTTTTTGGTGCATTGGGTCTTCATTGCTACATGTGGGCTTTCTCTAGTTGCGGTGAGCAGGGGCTACTCTTCGCTGCGGTGCGTGGGCTTCTCAGTGCGATGGTTTCTCCTGTTGCGGAGCATGGGCTCTAGGCACGCAGGCTTCAGTAGTTGCGGCACGTGGGCTCAGGGCTCCAGAGTTATTAGCACAAAAGAACTTGTTTTCCATTTGGAGAGGTATGATGTTTATTACGTAGAAATGAAGACTAATACTAAGTATCTTATGGCAACTAGCTGGCAAGGCAGTTGAATTCAAATACCAGGAGAGCTAAGGGAAAGGCAATGACCAAATGCTGAATAGTTACGAAGTCTTCTTCCTAAACGAAGAAAATAATTCTTGAGTTAGACCTTGAAGAGAAGGTAATAGAAAAAGTCATAACTTCTTCTAGTTGTTCTGAAACTACCTTTGGTTTTGATATTTGAAATTTGATGAACAGATTAATTTATGTATCATCCACATGTTTTTAAAAGGCACGATCTTTTTAAAGTCTTTTTTTTTTAATAAGTTTATTTTGTTCATTTATTTTTGGCTGTGTTGAGTCTTCGTTGCTGGGCGCGGGCTTCCTCTAGTTGTGGTGAACAGGGGCCACTCTTCATTATGGTGTGCAGGCCTCCCATTGCGGTGGCCTCTCCTGCTGTGGAGCACGGGCCCTAGGCGCGTGGGCTTCAGTAGTTGTGGCTCGCGGGCTCTAGAGGGCAGGCTCAGCAGTTGTGGCGCACGGGCTTAGCTGCTCCGTGGCATGTAGGATCTTCCCAGACCAGGGCTCGAACCCGTGTCCCCTGCATTGGCAGGCGGATTCTTAACCACTGCGCCACCAGGGAAGCCCTGAAGTCTTTTCTTGAAAGGAAGTCCCATCCCCTAACCATTTTAATTGGGTGGAATTAAATTTCAAATTCAGACAATAGTTTATCCTTCTATTTGTCTTGAGAATAATTGACTTTTATATCATGTGATCTTACGGAATCAGAATTCTAAGACATTATTTTGAGTTCTTTGTCACTTGATTTATGATTTTAGATTTTGAAATTTCATGGACTTTTGGAAGGTGTGCCAGGCTGAAGTCAGGAGATCAGGATTGAATTAGGTATTTGATAAAAGCTTATTAGCTAATCTCAGTTAATCAGCTATTTGACCTTGTGACCTTGATTCCACAAATTTCTGGGCCTCACTAAAATGAAGATATTAAGAGGGTTGCTATCTACCTAATGAGATTAAATAGGAAGGTAAAAGGTTACATGTTACTTATTTTTAAAGGACAAAACTACAACTCATTATAGTTGTATGGATGCAATTTGCCAAGTCTGTTGAGGGTATAATAATTGTAGATAATAGTAGCTTTAGCAGTATTGATTTCATTCATTTGTCTGGTTATTTCTGCTTTATGACACATAAGAAACTAGGTATCGAGGGAGAGGAAATTAAATCTAAGACACGCATGGCCAACTAGAAGGTCTTACCTTCTAGTTGGAGAAAAATGACACAGATATATTAATCAGTTTGGGACCAATGAAATATAAAATAGTGTAGTAAACCATTTATAGGCAGTTAGAGCATAAGATATGTTGGAAGACGTAAGTGCTAGAAAAATTTTATGGGAATGAGGAACATAGTCATCAGGAAGCACAATTTTTGAAAGCTATGTGGCTTTTTATTCTGCAAATATGGTGAATACTTTCCATCAAATATGTGCTTTTTGTTTTGCTTTTGTCTTTTTTTTCTAAAGCCCTTGATAAAAGGACCTTTTAAAAATACAAAGTCGAGTGGGATGAATTGGGAGATTGGGATTGACATATACACACTACTATATATAAAATAGATAACTAATGAGAACCTACTGTACAGCACAGGGAATTCTACTCAGTGCTCCGTGGTGACCTAAATGGGAAGGAAATCCAAAAAAGAGGGGATATGTGTATACGTATAGCTGATTCACTTTGCTGTACAGCAGAAACTAACCCAACATTGTAAAGCAACTATACTCCAATAAAAATTAATAAAAAAAATACAAAGTCGATCAACGTTAATGTAATATCAGTTTGCAGCTGGATAAATAATGTTTCTATTGAGATTTCCTAGCCTTCCAAAGACAGTATTTAAAATTCATTTGGCAAACACCCCTAAAGGATTTTAGGCTCTGAGAGACTATCAGGTTTCTAGGAGTGCAGCCACATGTCTGCAACAGATTATTAAAAACATCCCATGCTAAGCATTTAATAGTGTTTTTTTATCTTGCAGACACTTGGTAAATGATTGCTAACTTACTTAGCAGGGTTGTAAAGGAAGTGTAAATAATTTCCAACTATCTCTTGGAAAATGTAGTCTGGCCTGATCACTCAGACTTTGTCCAACCTTAGCCAGAGTATGAACTATACAAGAGAATTCACACTTGTTCAAATAACTTTTTTCTCCCAGGGAAGTTTATATTTATCAAGCAAGCTTCACTCTGCACAAATAGTCACATGGGATACTTTGGAATGTGTCCAGCAAGAAAACATGGCTGTGCAGCAGAAACTATTTCACCCAGTGTTAAATTTTCAAAGACTTCTTGTCCCCTCGTGGACTGTTAGAGATGTGCCTGGCATGAGAAGGAGGAAGTGGTGAATGGATGAGCAGTACCAGGATGTGTCTGAGAGGAATATAAAGAGTCATTATTATCCTCTCCTCTGGTTGCTACTGCAGGACCTCCTAGGAGTAGAAAACAGTAGAGTGCTCTTGTTTTGTTCTGTTTTTTAAAAGAGTGGATTGATCTTAACAAGCAATCAAATTTTTAATTCTGATAACGTTTTTCATGGGCCAGAAATCGAGCTTATTGTTTACCTATAGATCTTCAAAAGTAAAGCAACTAACTGATCATTTAGACAGGGTTTGGCAAGGTTTTTCTTTACAGGGCCAGATAATTAATGTTTCAGGCTTTGCAGACCATAGGTCTCTGTCACAACTACTCCACTCTCAACTCTGCCACTGTAGTGCAAAACCACCACAGGCCATATGTAAATGAGTATTTCTATGTTCCATAAAACTTTATTTGCATAAACAGGCAGCAGTCCAGATTTGGCCCATGGACTTTAGTTTGCCAGCCCCTGTTTTAGAGCTTCACTGGCATCCCCCTGTTTGCTGAAGACCTGTTTTTCAGATTCTTATTCCCTCCCCAGCAGGCTCAGCTCCAGCCTAATTGATGTGAACCTAGGTATTGAACTAACAAGAGGCAGGTCTGCTTCCATATGTTTGATATCTATCAGGCTGAGGTGAAAGTGGAAGTAGAGACATATAATCTGGAAGAGACATGGTCTTTGACATTAAAGAGCTAGACATCTAGATAGCCTGTCTCATTACCCAGTTTCCCCTTCTTTATGGCACTTACCATAGTCTGTCTGAAGTTATCGGACATGATTAGGGCTAGTGGTTGGTTAATCAATGATATAAGGAAACACTTTAAAAACACCTGCTTTAACACAGACCTGCTAGAGAATGGACTTGAGGATACGGGGAGGGGGAAGGGTAAGCTGGGACAAAGTGAGAGAGTGGCATGGACATATATACACTACCAAATGTAAAATAGCTAGCTAGTGGGAAGCAGCCGCATAGCACGGGGAGATCAGCTTGGTACTTTGTTACCACCTAGAGCAGTGGGATAGGGAGGGTGGGAGGGAGATGCAAGAGGGAAGAGATATGGGGACATATGTATATGTATAACTGATTCACTTTGTTATAAAGCAGAAACTAACACACCACTGTAAAGCAATTATACTTCAATAATGTTAAAAATAAGAATAAAATAAAAATACCTGCTTTAAACATTTTTTAAAAACTTAAAACATATAAATGTACGTTGCTTTGCCAATCTTTTGATGAAGGTCCAAGGCTTTTTCTTAGCATTTGGATCTTCTGATTGGAATTCTGCTTTATGTGTCTTAATAAATTATATCCACGTGTGTCTCCTACATTTCCCAATGTATTTTTTAATTTGAGAAATTTGCACATGGAAAACAATCTGAATGAAGAATCCTTCCAGACTTTTCCACTTTTGAAAACCAGTATTTTATAGTTGTTGTACCTACCCTAATTCAATAGTAATTTTTAGCAAATTGATTGAGCCTTTTTAAAGCATTCAACCGCTTTCCATTCAGTTGTCTTTTAAAATGCGTATAACCCTTGGACACTTCCTAAATGTTAAGATTTTTTTTTCAGCTACTTAAAAATTTGGGGATTTGCTTATCAAATCACTTTTTTTTTTTTTTTTCGCGGTACGCGGGCTTCTCACTGTTGTGGCCTCTCCCGTTGCGGAGCACAGGCTCTGGATGTGCAGGCTCAGCGGCCATGGCTCACGGGCCTAGCTGCTCCACGGCATGTGGGATCTTCCCGGACCGGGGCACGAACCCATGTCTCCTGCATCGGCAGGCGGACTCTCAACCACTGCGCCACCAGGGAAGCCCTCAGATCACTTCTTTTTATGGTGAAAGGACCTGAAGCACTATGAAAGCTTAGATGAATTGGGGAGAAGAGAGGTTGGTGAGGAGAGACACTTTGGCAGGGAAGTGTAGGAAGCACTAAAGGTAGACTTGCACCGCTGCACAGGTTTGCCAAGTGGTGATTCTGTTGAATGAGAAAATAATCAATAATGGCTTTTTAAGAGAAACAAAGCATAGTTGAGAGTATGTCCCTAACCTTTAAGGGAGCAGTGTCCTATTTTCCTACAAAGTATCTTGAAGTGCTGTTTTTTAGACAGAATTCTGGGATGCCTGGGTAGCCCATGGTTTTATCTTCGTTTAGGTGTGCTTTTATTCTCTTAAGCTGTTTTGTTTGTTCTCTTATTTGATTTCATTGAGACTGTCTAACGGGAGCGTCCATGTCCTATTTTGTCTATGAAGCATGTAAAAAGTGGCCCAAGAGCGTTCCAAGCCCATGTGAGGGCAGACATGCTGTGTGTGGTAAGGCATGAGATCTCAGGCAGAAGGAACAAAAGGTCTCAAAACATCCAGAGAATTTAGAGATCTTCATTCAACAAATATTGAGTGTCTTCCCAGAGTCAGTGTGCTTGGTTCTGGGGATGAACACTGCACCAGATGTGGTCTCAGTCTCAATTCCAGTAAGTTATACAAGTAATTGTTCACAACCTATGAACCTATCTTGAGCTGTAATTTTTTCCTGTAAGTATCTCACTTACTTTCTTCTGGTTCTAGGCCAACACATATGAAAAGTACTGGACTTTTTACCAAAAGTATGGGGGCCATCATTTTCCCAAAGATCATTTGAAAAAGGCTGTTGCCGAAATTGAAGAAATGTGCAATATTTTAAAAGTGGAAGGAGTGACAGTGAGGAGGCCTGACACCATTGACTGGTCCTTGAAGTATAAAACTCCTGATTTTGAGTCTACGGGTAAGTGATACTGGATACTTAAACTGCTAGGGTCTTAATTTTTTTATTTCTCTCAATCTGTAAGGAGAAAGCTCTGATTATTTCTCAAGAGATCCCTTTGTTTTAATAATCCTTCAAAACTTTAAAGATTATTTAGGAACAGTTTGGTTCTTTTTGGTAAGACTTAGACGTACACATTTTAAACTCCATTGTAAATCTAGAATTCCTTGAAAGAAGCAGTTTTTCTAAACTTCATGAGCATTTCCTTACATAAGACCAGTGGATTCCATTTAATTTTCCTCAAGAACAGAAAGTAAAAGAGGAACAGAAACATTCCCATCTTATTTTTAACTGACACTGCTGCAGGATTGTTTTTGTGCCTGAGTTCAGTGTGTGTTTTTCTTTTAATATTTATTTATTTATTTATTTGGTTGTGCTGGGTCTTAGTTGTGGCAGGTGGGCTCCTTAGTTGCGGAGTTCGGTGTGTTCTAATTTACAGTTGTATAAGTGATCCTTGGCCCAATTTTCATCTTGTGGTACTGATATTCCCTGAAAAACTCTGTTAGGAGTTACAAAAGGTGAAAACTTGGTGGTTCAAGATGTCTTTGAACAAGAGATGCTTCTTTTTCTCTTTTCTTTTCTTTTTTTTTTTTTCTATTTGGCCTGGCTTCATCATCCCCACACAGAATTCATGTTAACAGTCTAGCATGTATCATTTAATATTTTTTCATTTGCGTATAATTATGTACATATACACGTATAGGTTTTCTGTAATTTTTATTTTTTTACCAAAGAATGAAATCACATGATATAGACTCTTCTGTCTTGGAAATTAGCATCACTGAAGTTGCTCTGGAACTTTCTGGCCTGACAGGTTTATATGGTGCGATGCCTCGAGACATCCTGATAGTTGTGGGAAATGAGATTATCGAGGCTCCCATGGCCTGGCGCGCTCGCTTCTTTGAGTACCGCGCATACAGAGCAATTATCAAAGACTACTTCCGCCGCGGGGCCAAGTGGACAACAGCTCCTAAGCCCACAATGGCTGATGAGCTTTATGACCAGGTAAGTCCCCAATTATGGGAGAGCTTATTAGTAACTTTTCTAAATAATCCACAGAGACTGAGAGATTCTCTGATACCTTGTATTTATTATGTATTTCAGAAGCTGAGATGACCTACTTTTCGAAAACTGATTGTTTTATGATGAAAATAAGAGTAAATGATAAGTTATAATAACAGTAATAATAATAGCTAACACTTATTGGTGTTTACCACGTGCCAGATCTTGAACTAAGTACTTTATTTACATCCTCAGTCCTGTTTATTTTTCACAACAACCTCATGAGGGAGTAGTTTCATTCCATTACAGAGAGGAAAACTTGTCTAAAGGCGCACAGCTATTCATTGGTGGAGACAGAACAGTCACTAGGCTGAACTCCAGCCTCTTCTAGAAAAAGAATTTGGTCTGTAGGCCATATTCACAGTAAAAGGAAGTATATGTCTCTTATTAGATCACTTACTATTTGATCACTTATAGAAAGAATCAAAAAATGAAAATTTCTTTAACCCTTTATGGGTTTAAAGACAGAAGTAAGTAAAGAATCTTATTACCCAACCGCATACCCAGTCAAATTTGGTAGGGGATGCATGGCATCGCATTTTATGGTATGAGTTAGGCTCAGGGCCAACTTCCTTTTTCAAAAGAACAGAATGACTTCATCTTGCAGATTTTCAATACTGTAGATAGATACATAAATCATTGGATGGGTCATGGAATATTTTCAGTTTCATTACTGCCTCTGTACCACTTGCTTCCAAGTATCAGGAACTTGTCATGCCTAGTTTTTAATTTTTTTGTTGGTGGTTTGGTTTATTTTGGTTTGCTTAGCATGGGCCTACATCTTCCCTTGCCTGTTTCAGTCTAGAACAGGGCCGTAGTATTTCAGGAAATGATGATGTTGAACTAATTTTCTTCGTAATGAAGGCCCTATGAGTCATCTCCTCATGAACCAAGGCACTGTGTGTGTTCATTCTTGTTCCAATTAGGATTACCCCATCCATTCTGTAGAAGACAGACACAAATTGGCTGCTCAGGGAAAATTTGTGACGACTGAGTTCGAGCCATGCTTTGATGCTGCTGACTTCATTCGAGCTGGAAGAGACATCTTTGCACAGAGAAGCCAGGTTGATAAAGGCTACCTCGGAAATTTCTCACTTTATTATTACATTTTAAATTTCCGAAATTAAAATATTTTCATCCTATTTTTAGTTATCTAAACATAGAACCAAATCTTTATAGGTTTATGTCTCCTTTTTTATTTTCAGGTGACAAACTACATGGGCATTGAATGGATGCGTAAGCATCTCGCTCCAGACTACAGAGTGCATATCATCTCCTTTAAAGACCCCAATCCGATGCACATTGATGCCACCTTCAATATCATTGGGCCCGGTCTTGTGCTTTCCAATCCTGACCGACCATGTCACCAGGTAGGGGAGTTCTTAGGACTCTGGAAAATCAAGAGAGTTTGGCAACTGAAGGAATTGCCACTGTTATTTTAAGCACTTCCGTGATTTCCTAATGGTTCTAAACGACAGATTCAGCAATGCTCATCACATTATTATGATCAAACATTGTATTGCTTATGTTATATTTACTACAGGATGTCCAACACTCAGAAATATACACTATAGCCGTGATAATTAGTGTAGTGTCATCAGACTCTGACTTTGGCTGCTTGCTGCTGTCAGAGCCTCAAGTTTGTGCATATGTGTGTGTCTTTATTGAACAGCGTGGTATTATCTCATAACTTGCAGCCGAGGTTCCTCAGCAGATGAATTGCAAACAAGATGATCTCTGCATGTCTGGGGTAACACCACTAGGCAGTGGGTGTCTTCTTCCCTCTCCAGTGGGGCTCCCTTCAGCCAGGCCCACCCTGCAGGGGAGGAGCAGAGCCACTGCACTGCAGCAGGTCTATCCCCCCCTGCAGCCTCCTACTTCTGCCCGCTGCCCCCTACTTCCAGTTGGGCGGTGAGTGATTTTGTGTTATTTGCTGGGCTGTAGTGCGCCATTGCAAAATTCACTATTTTACCATATCACTGTTCATTTCTATTCTATATATTTAGACCAATGACCAAGATTACTTATTCACTTCATTTAAATTTATTTATATATAATTTACATAAATCAATTATATATATTATTAAATATTTATTTAATATAATTTATATATTAAGTGGGTATGTGAACTAGGGATGGTTGGGTTATAATAGGTCACTAGGGACAGTTATGGTTCTTTGGGGGTATATTCCTAACATCTGTCTTTATACCATGGTCACAGACGCAAAGTGACAGACTATGAAGTGGATGGACTATGGGTTTGACATAGTCATATTTTGTTTTCTTACAACTAAGTAAGAGGAAATATTTTCATCTCATCTTTGGTCTTTTAAAAAATCTCTGAAACCTGTGAAAAGCATAAGAATATTTTTAAAAGCTTTAACATTTCTGTTACTTTTTAACTTTAATCTGGCACTCTGAGGACTTTATGTACATTTTAACTAAGATTCAGACAAAATCATCCAAATGTTTTGAAATTTTAATTTTTTAATTTTGGCAGTTGAGAAGACAGCTTCTCAAAAAGAATTATTAATCATAAGGGCTATCAGAGACCAAGAATGATAAGAATAGTATCTATAGATTTAAGCCTCTTTGGGTTTGGGGGGTTTTTTTTTATTTTGGTCTTGCAGATTGATCTTTTCAAGAAAGCAGGATGGACCATAGTTACTCCTCCAATACCAGTCATCCCAGATGGTATGTTTACTTTTGTATACTCATAGCCTAAAATAATTACTTCAGTGGCCAAGAATCTTTCACCTATAGACAGCAGCCTGCATATTAGCAATTTAGAATATTTCTCTGGTAAGCAGTAAACTGGTGCTTGGCACTACGGGTACTAGAACAAGGCTGGACTTGTGTTCACAACCTCTCCTTCCATAGAAAATGAAAATGAAAAGACAGGAAAAATCAGTACAAAACAATTTGACGGAAAGCAAGAAATGGCTTTTTAAAGACAACAAGACGAAATTCAAATGTGTAATGAGTATGGATTGATTCATAACATTTACAGATAGTCTTAAGATTAAAATAAATTTTCACAGGGAAACTGAACTATTGAAAGAATTGAGCTGTCACTTGAATATTCTTCACTTCTGAATCCTTGCTTTAACCAAGAATAACAGCAGACATGATTTAATCGTTATTGCTATTTTTAGATCACCCACTCTGGATGTCGTCCAAATGGCTTTCCATGAATGTCTTAATGCTAGATGAAAAGCGTGTTATGGTGGATGCCAACGAAGTCCCGATTCAAAAGATGTTTGAAAAGCTGGGTATGTACCCAGCATAAATGAAACATGTTCATATTCAAAAATATTAAATGAGAAGAAATGACATGCTAGGTCTGATGTATGATTTATCTAATTAAATTTCTGTTCTTTTTAGAAGTACCAAGTTGTTATTTCGTAGGTGGACAATATACTTGTTTTCAACAATCACAACCTCAAAAGGTTGGAGATGCATCCCAGGCTCCTTAGACACCCCCTGAGCAATAAGTTTATCAGTCTTCTATGACTTATCTAACTTCCTGGTGCCCAAGTGTGGAGAGCTACCCCTTTGCAGATAAGCATATAGATGATTTGGCCCTTCGCCAAATAAGAAATTGTTGGGGTCCTTTAAAAGTAATTTGTCATTACATATTTTAAAGGACGTATAAGGATACAGATATAGAAGTGACTTATCTGTGTGATAAGCACTGTGAACAAAGTAATGAAATACAATAGAGGATGTCAGTAAATCATTTCAGCTTTGAACTAAAAAGCAGAACTGGTTATTACTTGGGTGGGAATTTGCTTATCGTGGTATTCAAAATTTAGACCAGTTATTCTATACTGAGAAAAGCGTTGAAAGAATTTTCATATCGCTGTTATTAGGGTGCAGAAGTGTGTGTTTATCACTATCATTCTACTTGACATATCCTAAGTGTCGAATAAAGCCAGGCAGTACACTTATTGAAATCAAGTCATGTTTTGATTTATGTCTTATATTTCAGATGTACTACTCAGAAGATATTGTTTGCCCCTTTGAAACATCCCTCTTTAATGAAGTATCAGTTTAAAAAGATTAGCCCGTTAGTTTTAGATTGAGCCCAATCTAATGATTTCACCTGTAATGCTATCCCACTTTTTTTTTCGTGGCTTCTGTTAAATAAGCCAGTTGCTTGGGTTCAGTTTCCTGTCCTTTAAGATTTTATTGTTTCTCAACTTAAAATATTATTAAGTACCAAATATCTGATTTATAATTTTGTTTTTAATAAAGTCTTTTTGAACATAGGGAACTTGTTAAAGCAAATTAAATTCTCTCCAGCTCAAGGTTATATGGCTCTAGCCATCTGACTAAGATAGATATGTCTTTCTATCAGGAAACACATGCTCATTGTTAAAAGCCCACTTCTTATCCCAAGCCCACTCCTGAACCCGTGTCCAAACCCTGTTTTTACTCTTCAAAGCCCTGCTCAGTCTTACTTTCTCATGAAAGGCTTTCCAGATGACTCATGCTGCCTTTCTAACTATACCAGTGGACCCTTTAGCAACTCTGTAGCTTAGCTTTCCTCTCAAAATAATGGATTCCTTGAGAGAGGAGAATAGATTTTCTTTTTAAAACCCCATTATGCCAAACACAACAGATTCTTCCAAAATACCATTGGTTGACTGGGCCATGTACATCATAACCATATTAATACAAATGGTGCTGGATTAAACTAATTGCCTGAGTAGCTCTGATACCTGTATGACCATACAACCCAGATGAACTCTGTTCCATTGTTTCCTTAAGGTGGCCTGGTCAAGCTAATTATGTCAGATAAACTCTGCTTGTATGTGGGCAGGTAAAGTCAACTTTTCAGGTTGGCTAAATTATACTTTTCTTACTAAATTGACATGGTAAAATTAGAAACAGTCTGACAAAGTAGTTAAAGCATAATTCTAAAAGGCCTTGAAATTTTACTATTTGGATTGTTTCTGAACGTTTGTCAGATATATCCGCTCATGAAACCTGTTGACTTGTGAATAGTCAGTAGAACAAAATAGACATCAGAGTCTCTGCTGACTTTCTGGTGAAGGTTTTATATTAGCAGTGGAATAGATCAGATGAAATATAATTTGACGAATAAAATTGAAAGACTATCCTGGGGTGGACTTATGGGTTAGAACCACAGTATTCCTACCCATTTTTAGGCTCATTTCTATAGAAGAATCTTCATGTGAGTCCATCTAACTGGCCACGTCTCTCTCTTTCCATGCAGGTATCAGTACCATTAAGGTTAACATTCGTAATGCCAATTCCCTGGGAGGAGGCTTCCACTGCTGGACCTGCGATGTCCGGCGCCGAGGCACCCTACAGTCCTACTTTGATTGACCAGGCCTGCTGGGGCTTGGGGCTGGGCCTCAAATAAAACTAGGAAGCTTAGGGATAAGGTTCATTCTCCTGCTTTAAAAAGTGCATGAACTGTAGTGCTTTATACAATCATATCCATAACAGGGGTCTTAAGCCTGGTTTATTTTTATTATTTTTCTTTGATAAAAGGAAAATAACCTGTGCTAGATCTTACTCTCTTCTCCTAAATATTTTACTGTTTGGCTTCAAGCATAAAAATTTGGTGAATGTCTACCAAAACAAAAATTAGTCATTTGAGTAACTTGGCTACTAATATATTTAACCATCTACCTCTGTTTTTAATTTTCTTTCCAAAAGGCAGCTTGAAATGTTAGTCCTAATAGTCACTTTTTTTCCTTTTTGCTAAACTTGTGAATGTTTGTATCACTTCTTTTTTCTAAATAAAAGACTCAGAATGTATACAGATCTTATAGAACCAGTAATTGTCTCTTTTTCTAATAAGGAATTTTGGTAATTTTTAATTTTTTGTTTTTAAAAATAACCTAGACTATTGCAAACATTTAAGTGAATTTTCCATGAATATTTTTAATATTCTCATCTCAACATTGGTGATATTTGCTATTAAAAACCTTTTCATACAACTTACCTCATTTCAAGTGATTTATTTTAATCTCTTTTTTCTTCTTTGTCCAGAATTTTAGAGGAATATTTAGTGCAATAGGATATAACTATCAGTTCCAATTCCTAAATTTTGATGTTCAGTATCTAGTGGATACATTGCATCTTTGGTAATCTAAGATTTGTGTACAGATGTGCAAATTATTTAAAGCACAGACTTTAAAAGCATTAAAAAAAAAAACTAATGGAGGTAAAACCTACATGCGATGTGAAATAATTTTAACGTTGGATACGGTACATGTATTTTTATTCTAATAAACTTTTGTGTTCCAGAATGGGTTTTATTAGAGTTTGGCATCAGTCTAACCATTTTAAGCATAAGTAAATTATGGGAATAAAGCTCTTGGAACAGTGTTCTAATGCTTTGAATTATTCAATATATTCACCTCCAGTAGATAAAAATTTAAACCTAATGCTTGTATTCAGAAATGTTTAGCAGAGTCAGATTTTATTTATTAATTAATCCAATCAGTCAACAATATCTGAATGTCTTCTGAATATAAGGGACTAATCCTAGGCCCCAGAAGAGGAAAAAAGTCTCCATTCTCTAGATACTCAGTATTTTAACCCATGAAAAATCTGTGGGGTGAGGATGGGGGGAGGTGTACTTTGAAGTGGTCATGGGTTTCGACCGTGCCTTTGTAGCCTAGTGTCTTTTTTCACGCACCACAGAAATACCTGCCCATTCTACACTCGACTGAATCCTGCTTAAGAAATCTTACAGGGGCTTCCCTGGTGGCACAGTGCTTGACAGTCCGCCTGCCGATGCAGGGGACACGGGTTCGTGCCCCGGTCCGGGAAGATCCCACATGCCGCGGAGCGGCTGGGCCTGTGAGCCATGGCCGCTGAGCCTGTGCGTCCGGAGCCTGTTGCTCCGCAACGGGAGAGGCCACAACAGTGAGAGGCCCGCAAAAAAAAGAAACCTTACAATCATGTGGATTGGTGCACAGTTAGGGGATATATTCCTGGGTCTAAATACTACTCTGCAATTCTATTACACACCCCTCCACATTCTCCTCAGTGGCTATTCCAGACCTTCACTTTGTTCTCTTATCATATTGCTTCATTTTTCACAGAGAAAATAGAGGCCATCAGGTGTCAGTTCCCTCAGCTTTTCTGCTCCAATTCTCTATAGATTTACCTGCATTTGCATTCCCTGGTTAAATTCTTTCTCTCCTTGCCTGTACTAGCTAAGCTTCTAAAGAGAAAAGTTGGGTCTTCCTCTCATCACTCAACTGTACTTCTCAACCCTCTACAAAGACACTTCTCTCACTACTGCAGAGAAAGAGGTGAACCTTTTGACCAGGTCTAATCCACACAACTGTCCTTAGATTCTAATCTTTCTCTCCTCTTTCAGGAACTGGCTTCATCAGTTATCATCTTCCTTATAACTCCAGCGTGTGTGTGTGTGTGTGTGTGTGTGTGTGTGTTTTCCCTCAGCAAATAGTCATGTTCAAAATAATCTTCAAAACAAAAACTATCCCTCTGGCAATGTCACTGTCTTTTAGAGCTCAGTTTCCAGAAAGAATACATCTACTGATATGTCCACTTTTTCACCTTTTATTTACTCTTCAATCTCTTGCTATCTGATTTCTACCTTATTGCTTCAGGGTACTGCTGAGAACCCTGACCCAAGTGTCATTTCCAGTGGACACAATTCAGGCCTTACTGACCATTCCTTTGAAGGGCTCTCCTCTTTTGGGTTTCTGAGGTACCGCTTTCTCCCTCCTGGGTTATCTCACCTGTGCACAGGTCTTACCCCCTGCATATCCACCAGTAATTCCCAGAGGCTACGTGGGAGGGGAGGCCCTAAGCCTGGACCTTCTAGTCTAGGCCTGGCCCTGAGCCCCAGGTCCTGTTCCCAACTGTCTGTGGACATTATCTGGATGTGCAAAGGCATCGCAGGCTCAACACTATCACAACTGACTCAGTTGGCCAAGCCATCCTGGACTCTTCCCTCTTTCTCATCTCATCATGTTTCTAGCATTGGCCTTTTGCATGGTTATTAAATAAGACGATTACTTCAACAAAGATAGCTCAACTGAATGATTTAATAAAGTCTCTATTTTTAGATCCTTGGCACTGCTTGTGGTGTCCCCTCTTGTCAAAGTTGTAGAGGAAAACAGAAGCAGCCTGGTGTCCACCACACAATTGCTATCAGGTTTCTTTTCGTCATCCACCAGTCCTGCAACCTGGTGGCTTCTCTGGTATCTGTAGCAGGCAGAAGGCCCACCATTTGCCTCTTTAGAGTCACGGTTCCCAGATCACTTGCCAACAACTGCAGATTGCCATTCTTCCCAGGGACCACCAAGCCTTTTGTAACTCGATGTCTAAGGAAACAGCTGTGCATATTAGGATGAACCTACTGTCATAAAAAATGAACTAAATTTAAATAAAAATAATATTGCCAGGGCAGGTCTAGTTCCTTGTAAAAAAGCAAGGTATTTCTTTCAGGAATAACCTTTTAAAAATAAAGTTCATGGATCTGACCACTCTAGTGTGTTAACTTGCAACTACATAGGAATACCACCCAATAGTTCAGAAGAATGTAAAAATACAGTACCTCAGATTTTTTTTGGTCAACTTTTTGGATGTAGAGGATCTTTTTTTTTAAGAAATTAGAAGAATATGAAAAACATTTAGATTCCCATCACAGTGCACCAACAGTAACAGTTAAACGAGGTTTGACTGCTAAAGTCTCATAGGACTTAAAATGACAGTGCTTATAAATCTATATAGTTTATTACAGGAAAAGGGCACAGTATAGCAATAGTATTAAAGATATGCATCACAGCCAAAGGCCATCTCACAGCAAAGAGTCCAGGGCAGCCAAGCCCGACCTGCATTTGTTAGCCCTCTGTAAGGGCTGTCTAGACACACTTTCTCAGATCTGGAACCACCAATATGAGCACGGACCATCTCAGAACCAAGGAGCCCAAGGTAGAGTCTCAACCAGGGTTTCTCATCCCCTGTTGGTCACGTGGGCATATACTTGCTATGTAACCAGTTCCAATGACAGAACCCTCTGGGTGTCTCAGACCAGGTGCAAGTCAATTTCACTGTTATCAATAAACAATGTCAACAGCTTGCCTTGAAACTCCTCCCACCCATGGTTACAAAGCAGCGCTAATAATCAGTAGGTGTTATGCCTGGACCAGAGGTCAGTGTCAGGTGGGTACATTTCTTATTTTAGTAAAAGAGTTCGGGCCAATTTCAGGTCTGCAGGAATTAACCCTCACAGCACGGACTAACCCCTCATCCATGGTCAAGACCATTCTAGGACAAAATGGTCACTCTTAGTTTGAGAGCCATTACTTGCTTGACGATATATAATCAAGTAGACAGTCAAAATGTACATGAAAATTCCATGCATTTGTAATAATCCGTGGGCAGCTGGTATGGATTTAAACAAATAGCTGAAAATTCCAGCATAAACTTTCTCATACTTCTGAACTAACTTTACAATTAGTTTGTCTACTTCTTCTACAGCCATTGTATTTATGGTATGTATCTGCTGAGGGATTCAGGGACTGTAGTCGACCTACCATTGCTCAGGTCAAAATTTTCTTCATGCAGGTTCTCCTCCACAGGGATAATATCCTAAAGGGGTTTAGTTCAGTCTCCCAATATTCACATTTGATTGTCCATATCAGTATTATCACATGTTTTATTAGCTTCTACAATATTAGTTTTACCCAATTATCTAATGTAATTCTACCTTTAATCCTCCTCAGGTCAAGTTATAAGACATAGTCCTATAATTTTGTGGAATGGCCCTTCAATCACTTGTTTTCCCTCAGTTTAAAAAGCATATGTTTTGTTTATCCCCATTTTCTATTAACCCATTACTTTGAGAGTGACAAGTAATATGCTAAGCCTACTGAATATGTTTCTTTGCCTACCGTTTCACTGTATATATAGGCAGTGACGTGTCTTGATCTGATCTGATGAAATGTAACTAGGAGGGCCAAACAGGAAGGCGATGTGTGTGTGTGTCTGTGTGTGTGTGTGCGTGTGTGGTTGTTGCAGTCCTTTGACAGAATTTGCAACACTGACTTTAGCCATTGATATGTGAAACCAAACCCTTAAGGCCAATATTTAAGTTGCCAAACAATAGGTAAAGGGACAATGTAATCTATTTGCCAGCTATATGATGGACCTTTTCCCCTGGGAATACTTCCCCAGAGGAACCGAAAATTCTGCCTTTCCTGTTGGCAAATAGGGCAATTTTTATTAAGAGTTTGAGACTCAGTAGGGCCAAATAACAGCTGGCCAATCCTCTTCAGGAGGCTCTATAGTCAGTCCTACGGGAAAAGAGGCTACTTGCTTGTGACTACAGTGAGTTCCTCCCATGGAAACTCCCAGGAACATGCTCCCATTGTGTACCAAATCCATTTTAGGATGGAACTTGTTTGGGCATTGTCCTTCTTGTTGGATTGCTTTTCTAACATCACCCGTGATGTGCTGGTATTTCAGGTCTTAATATAATCTTATATCCTTCTATTATTGGAGCTGTTCCATAAATGCTCAATAACAAGCCTGTAACTGTCTTCAAAAGGAATATACTAGAGAGTAGCATTTGGTACTTTTCTAGTTCAAAAGTCCAGGTCACCACTGAGCAGTAGATATTGCCTTTGGCCAGACACTCCAGTTGGCATGAGTGCAGGTAGCCAACACTTCTAATATTATTTCATCATGAGGATCATAAGGTCCAATGGGATAATTTGGGCTACAGCCCTCTGCGGTTCTAAGAAGCCTTGTTGCTATTCAGCTCCTCAGTCAAATATAGCCTTTTTCTGGGTAATCTTATGAACTGAAACTAACGATATCCCTGATTGAGGGATACAATTTTTCCAAAAGCCAAACAGGCCCACTAGGTGTTGAGTCCCTATAGCCTGAGAGGTGGGAAGCAATAATTTATTGCTCATTGTCTACAGTATGCAGTCCCCCCAAATTTCATAGTCTGTGTACAGCCCTGGATTTTTTTGGAGTTAATCAATTATCCCCAATTAGTTATATGATTTATAACCTTCGTAAGGTCTCTTTTAGCTTGATCCTCAGATTTTGAGATAACCATATCACCAATATAGCATATTCGAACATTGTCCAGTTGTATTAGATCTAGGGCCCACCTGACAAGACTGTGACAGTACATGGGCGAGTTCAAATATCCTTGATGTGATACAGTAATTGTGTATTACAGACCATAACACGTCAATGCAAGTTGTGGTTGCCTCCCCCTGTCGACTGATAATGGGAACAGCACATTTTCTGTGCGATTCTGTGGTGAACTGGCTCACATTGGTCTCTGCTTCCTGTACCCTGCTGTCTGGATTAGGCATCACTCCTCCATCAGCTGTCCTGTCTTCCAAAAACTTATAGGCAGCTCTCATCAACTGTTTTCCCTTTTCTCTTAGTCCTTCTGGGTTTTGACCTTGTTATTCCATTACTATCATTTTAGGGCAGTTTCAGGGGAAAGTGAAGATAAATATTTATTTTTAATCCAATTCAGTCCCTAATCATGTGTTAGTCTTTAGACAGTTAATTCTAAATAGCATGATAAAGGAAGAAATTGAGGGAATTTCCCCCAAATCGCACAACCTGGTTGCACGCCAGGAATTAAGGTGAAATGGAAGTGAACCAGCCCTTGCACCGTCTGCAGCTCAGCTTCACATCATTTGAGTAGCCCAGAAAATCTCTAGCTTGGAATTGGATTAAAATGATACTTGATGGCTGGAACTCCCAGATGCCTGAAAAAAGTAATAAGAATTCTTCTTTGAGGGAATGTAACATCTGTCTAGGCTTCAGATTGTTTCTAAAAATAAGATTTCATATACAAAGTCCCATACACAACCAAAGATAGACAGACACACGAAGAGTAAAGACCCTTTCAGCAAAACATTCAACAGAAATATATCCACAGAGACTCCAGATATCAGATTATCAGACAACAGACTATAAAGTATCCTCCCACTAAGAAGCCCCATACTCATTAGCAGTCATTCTCCATTTCTCTTCTAAGCCCTAGGCTATTACTAATCTACTTTCTGTCTCTATAGATTTATCTCTTCTTCAAATTTAATAAATGGAATCATACAAAATGTGGTCTTTTGTGATGGGATTTTTTCACTTAGCAAAATGTTTTCAAGTCTTATCCACTTTGTAGCTCATATCAGCACTTTGTTCTTTTTTTATGGCTGAACAAAATTCCATTATATGGCTATTCCACATTTTATCTGTCCATCAGTCGGTGAATATTTATGTTATATCCATTTGGGGGCAACTATGAATAGTGCTGCTGTGAACATTTGTGTGCAAGTTTTCGTGTGGACCCAGCAATACCAGAGTGGAACTGGAATTGCTCGGTCATATGGTAACTCCATGTACTACTTACAGAAAGAAAAAAAAAAGTCACATTAAAAAGAAGCTAGTAAGGGTTGTTTGAGAAGATAAACAAAATTGATAAACCATTAGCCAGACTCATCAAGAAAAAGAGGCAGAGGACCCAAATCAATAAAATTAGAAATGAAAAAGGAGAAGTTACAACAGACACCGCAGAAATACAAAGCATCCTAAGAGACTACTACAAGCAACTCTATGCCAACAAAATGGACAACCTGGAAGAAATGGACAAATTCTTAGAAAGGTATAACCTTCCAAGACTGAACCAGGAAGAAATAGAAAATATAAACAGACCAATCACAAGTAATGAAATGGAAACTGTGATAAAAAAATCTTCCAACAGGGCTTCCCTGGTGGCGCAGTGGTTGAGAGTCCGCCTGCCGATGCAGGGGACGCAGGTTCGTGCCCTGGTCTGGGAAGATCCCACATGCCACGGAGTGGCTGGGCCCGTGAGCCATGGCCACTTAGCCTGCATGTACAGAGCCTGTGCTCCGCAACGGGAGAGGCCACAACAGTGAGAGGCCCGCGTACAGCAAAAAAAAAAAAAAAATTCTTCCAACAAACAAAAGTCCAGGACCAGATGGCTTCACAGGTGAATTCCATCAAACATTTAGAGAAGAGCTAACACCCATCCTTCTCAAACTCTTCCAAAATATTGCAGAGGAAGGAACACTCCCAAACTCATTCTATGAGGCCACCATCACCCTGATACCAAAAGCAGACAAAGATACTATAAAAAAAGAAAATTACAGACCAATATCACTGATGAATATAGATGCAAAAATCCTCAACAAAATACTAGCAAACAGAATCCAACAACACATTAAAAGGATCATACACCATGATCAAGTGGGATTTATCCCAGGGATGCAAGGATTCTTCAATATATGTAAATCAATCAATGTGATAAACCATACTAACAAATTGAAGAATAAAAACCATATGATCATCTCAATAGATGCAGAAAAATCTTCTGACAAAATTCAACACCCACTTATGATAAAAACTCTCCAGAAAGTGGGCATAGAGGGAACCTACCTCAACATAATAAAGGCCATATACGACAAACCCACAGCAAACATCATTCTCAATGGTGAAAAATTGAAAGCATTTCCTCTAAGATCAGGAACAAGACAAGGATGTCCACTCTCACCACTATTATTCAACATAGTTTTGGAAGTCCTAGCCGTGGCAATCAGAGAAGAAAAAGAAATAAAAGGAATACAAATTGGAAAAGAAGAAGTAAAACTGTAACTGTTTGCAGATGACATGATACTATACACAGAGAATCCTAAGGATGCCACCAGAAAACTACTAGAGCTAATCAATGAATTTGGTAAAGTTGCAGGATACAAAATTAATGCACAGAAATCTCTTGCATTCCTCTACACTAATGATAAAAAATCTGAAAGAGAAATAAAGGAAACACTCACATTTACCATTGCAACAAAAAGAATAAAATACCTAGGAATAAACCTACCTAGGGAGACAAAACACCTGTACGCAGAAAGCTACAAGACACTGATGAAAGAAATTAAAGATGATACCAACAGATGAAGAGATATGCCATGTTCTTGGATTGGAAGAATCAATATTGTGAAAATGACTATACTACCCAAAGCAATCTACAGATTCAATGCAATCCCTATCAAATTACCAACGGCATTTTTTACAGAACTAGAACAAAAAATCTTAAAATTTGTATGGAGACACAAAGGACCCCGAATAGCCAAAGCAGTCTTGAGGGAAAAAAACAGAGCTGGAGGAATCAGACTCCCTGACTTCAGACTATACTACAAAGCTACAGTAATCAAGACAATATGGTACTGGCACAAAAACAGAAACATAGATCAATGGAACAAGATAGAAAGCCCAGAGATAAACCCACGCAGCTATGATCAACTAATCTATGACAAAGGAGGCAAGGATATACAATGGAGAAAAGACAGTCTCTTCAATAAGTGGTGCTGGGAAAACTGGACAGCTACATGTAAAAGAATGAAATTAGAACACTCCTAACACCATACACAAAAATAAACTCAAAATGGATTAGAGACCTAAATGTAAGACCAGACACTATAAAACTCTTAGAGGAAAAAAGGAAGAACACTCTTTGACATAAATCACAGCAACATCTTTTTTGATCCACCTCCTAAAGTAATGGAAATAAAAACAAAACTAAACAAATGGGACTTCAAAGCTTTTGCACAGAAAAGGAAACCATAAACAAGATGAAAAGACAACCCTCAGAATGGGAGAAAATATTTGCAAACTAATCAATGGACAAAGGATTAATCTCCAAAATTTACAAGCAGCTCATGCAGCTCAATATTAAAATAACAAACAACCCAATCCAAAAATGGGCAGAAGACCTAAATAGGCGTTTCTCCAAAGAAGACATACAGATGGCCAGGAAGCACATGAAAAGCTGCTCAACATCACTAATTATTAGAGAAATGCAAATCAAAACTACAATGAGGTATCACATCACACCAGTTAGAATGGTCATCATCAGAAAATCTATAAGCAACAAATGCTGGAGAGGGTGTGGAGAAAAGGAACCCTCTTGCACTGTTGGTGGGAATGTAAAATGATACAGCCACTATGGAGAACAGTATGGAGGTTCCTTAAAAAATTAAAAATAGAATTACCATATGATCCAGCAATCCCACTACTGGGCATATACCCAGAGAAAACCATAATTCAAAAAGACCCATGCACCCCAATATTCATTGCAGCACTACTTACAATAGCCAGGTAATGGAAGCAACCTAAATGCCCATCGACAGACGAATGGATAAAGAAGATATGGTACATATATACAATGGAATATTACTCAGCCATAAAAAGGAACAAAATTGGTTCATTTGTATAGACATGGATGGATCTAGAGACTGTCATACAGAGTGAAGTAAGTCAGAAAGAGAAGAACAAATATCATATATTAACACATTTATTTGGAACCTAGAAAAATGGCACAGATGAACCGGTTTGCAGGGCAGAAATTGAGACACAGATGTAGAGAACAAACGTATGGACACCAAGGGGGGGAAGCAGCGGAGGGGGGTGGAGGTGGCGGTGTGATGAATTGGGTGATTGGGATCGACATGTATACACTGATGTGTGTAAAACTGATGACTAATAAGGACCAGCTGTATAAAAAAATAAATAAAATAAAATTTAAAAAAATTTACATTCCTCTCCCCCCAAAAACTAGTAAGAATAAAAATAAGCCTACTAATATACCAAATCAGTGTATGATTTGTGTTATTCATTTGTATAATAGTTGGTATGACTGTATTACGGCTTGAAAAAGACAATGAAAAGGATCTTAAAGGCAACGTGGCTCTCACGTGAAGATAGACTAAATTGATTGAACTCAGTCTAGAAGAAGGAAAGCTGAGGAAGTTACAAAATCAAAATTATTGAAGTTACAGAATCTTGACTAACTGGTCAACCTCCAATTTATTTAACCATTTTCAAAACACCTCAATAAGAGTACAGTCTTGATTTTAAATAAGATAGTTTAGGAACCTAATAGCAAAGTAATCTGGACTCTGTTGGGTTTTTTTACCAAAAAAAAATAATGAACATATATGAATATTAATATATGAGTTACTGAGAATCTACCATAAGCTAGGCATCATCCTGAGTACAAAACATGCTTTATCTCATTTGACCTTTCTAAAAAACTTCAAGATAGGTATTATT
The DNA here is from genome assembly GCF_059928025.1 of Delphinapterus leucas. NCBI lineage: Eukaryota > Metazoa > Chordata > Mammalia > Artiodactyla > Monodontidae > Delphinapterus > Delphinapterus leucas. The sequence continues at coordinate 93,303,851 of NC_143130.1, forward strand.
TTTCTTATTTAAAAAGGAAGAGAAAATAAAGGTTAAGTGCTCATGTCCAAATCTCTCCTATTTTAACAACAATTTTCTCTTAAATCACATCATCCCCCAGCTACCTCTCATTTTCTTCCCCCCATGTAGAGGTAAATTTCATGAAAGGATTGTTTGTATTTCCCATAATCATTTTCTTACCATCCTTATGGTAAGAAACTTATACCTGAAGTTTGCCCCACGACATTGTCAGAAACTGCCTCCTCTGAGTTCAACACCGAAGTGAGAGTTCCAGTGCCATTTTCCAGACTTTCTCTTAAAAACCTCTTCCCTTGGCTCATCCTCTAGAGCAGGATTCAGCAAATGTTTTCAACATCCTTGGAGCTAAAAATGGCCTTTGTATTCTTCAATAGTTGAAAAAAGTCAAAAGAAGAAGAAGATTTCACAACATGTGAAAGATTACATGAAATTCTCATTTCAGTGTCCATAAATAATGCTTATGGGACACAGACATGTGTATTCACTTCTGTATTGTCTATGGCTGCTTTGGTGCTACAATGGCAGAGTTGAGTAAGTTGGGACAGAGGCCTTACTTATGTGGTGCTTTCACGCTGCTGCTCACGGGCTCTGAATCACACTGACACACTTAGAACTTGACAGGTCCCACTGACACAGTTAGAACTTGACAGTGTTTCAAGAGCCTTATGTATCACTCTATCCGTGACATTTTATTTTTTTCACTGCCAGTGCATACCCATCATGTCAAAACAAGAAAAGTGGACTTCAAATGTCATGCCTCTAAGGCACAGTGGAATGTGGGTTATTTTGATCAAATTAGATGCCAAAGCATTGTGTTTATTATACAGTGACATTAAGGCTGTGCTGACATTACCAAACTAAGCCTGATCACAATATTCCCAGCTCACAGGAGAGGAAGAGTCAGAAAAATTGGAAAAATCTTAAATGGAATATCTCATCACAGAAAAATTTCTTCACAAAAATAAAAAATGAAAATAAGGCTGCAACAAAAGCCAGTTTCCTACTGGCTCATTTGTTAGCCAAGCAAGGAAAGCCATTTACTGCTGGTAAGTTCACTGGATCATGTTGGATTGCAGCAGCTGAAGGAATCTGTCCAGAATAAACAAACTTGCTTAAAACTATTAGCCATTTGGTGTGAAGCACTCCTCCAAGAGTTGAGGACATTGGGAGCAACATCGATAATCAATTAAACAAGAAGGCAAATGATTTCGAGTGGTTTTCCTTGGCTCTTGATGTGTCAGCAGGTATTACTGATACTGTATCTGCTAACACGGAGAGGGATCAACTTGAAGTCTTAACACACATCATGCCCTAGAGCATTTTTCATCTTTCCTTCTCTAGCCAGCTTTCACACATACCACAAAGGTTTCAGATTCGTTCTCTTCTCAAGCAGGGGCATATTTATTCTTGCAGGATTCTAACTGCAGTTCTCAAAGCTCTAGGATAACTATGGTACATTTTCAGAGAGTGTCAGTTTTATTCCAGGATTTGGAGAAAAACTGTTTAAAATGTTTGCCCCTTAAAAGGGTTTTGTGACACATGTACAAGTAAAATTAGCAAAATTCTGTTTTTCCATGTCAGTCAAACTTGTGTTTTTCTTGAATGCATACTGTAGAGTAGAAAAATTTTTATGTGTAGAGAGTGATTGAAAACTCTGGCATTTTTTGGTGTAATTGAGGAACCCATTGATATTAGCTCTGGAGTCTCCTTAAGTGAATGCAAGACGCTACACGAGACAAGAACAAATTTTGTGGGTATCTGTGGCCCATATTTATACTTTGACCAGAGTAGACAAACTTGAACATGTGACTTCTCAGTGAGTCCAAGAAGGCTGAGATATCTATTGTACAATAGATATTTATCTACCTTATAAGTTTCTCACCTCGTAAATCACTGTTACTACTTGGATTATACACAAAACCATTGGCTCCTGCAAATCAGCTCCATTTCCTGATATAATTGCCCTCAATCAAATGTTTTGGTATATTGAAATATTTCTGGATAAAATCATATGATATTTAGGATTTGGTTCAAAATAATATGGGATGGGGGAAGTACACTGGAGTAAGGTTTCAAACTCAAGGTTGACTTGCTTTTCATTAGGCAAGAAAAGAGAGGTGATGACCAAAGACAAAAACCTGGATAATTTGACTAACTTGTTCATCGTGGTGATAAAGAATGTCTCACTCAATTTTCTTATTTAATAGCTTTTGGTTTATTTGTTTGAAGTCTAAATAATTTCAGATAACAACTGCAAAGCAAAACTGTTAATGTTTTTTTTTGTGAACATCAATAAAATTGTTATAATAAAGATTGAGAGTTAGATGGAAATCACAAGGACTATATCACTGAGATTCTCGGTTCATTTAAGCATAGTGAAAGTTTTGGCTTTAGTGAAACAGAAAACATCATTACTCATCTTTCTTCAACATAAAAGTGTTTTGACAAGAGTTCTGTGGAAATAGTAAAAAAAGGCTGACTGGGTCAGAGAGCAGATCATATGACACTGATTACTTGGCCTGTGAGCAGGATGTCGCAACTCTCAGAATTGTTTATCACAGGAACCTGAAAATACTGCACCATCACTCTCTCTCCAGCAGCATCCTACACATATTTTTTCAGCATTTACCCTTTTATAGCCCATAAAGCAGTGAAAAACTGTTTGCCATTTTTTTGTGGGTGTGGGTTCTAGAGACACTGGGACTCCAAAATAGAGAAGAGAAGTTGTCGAGATGATGAATCTGGTATTGGTGTCAGCTGCCTTCGGTGCAGCCCAGTTTTCTGACATGGACAGAATCCAAGAAAAGCAGCCTCTTCATTGAACCAATGATACAGGCGGAACATTTCTTTTTCCCTGAATGATAATTTAAAACATTTTAATATATTTTAAAATATGGTGTTATTATAGTATAAAATGAAATATTTGTATCGATTTTAATATTTCAAAAAGAGACTTCAAAGAAACTTAATGGTTTTATTGGCTACTTTGGCCATACCCCCGTACTCTCCAGAGTATGATTTGTTCTCCTCTGCTAGGAGGGGTAACTGGTGGAAAATACTGAAAAGTCCTGATTGAACTGGTTTTCTTTTTTTAAGGAAAGCTTAGGAAGGTGTCAATTATTTAAAACTTCTCTAAACCATACCTGTGGGGAGAAATTCTTCTCAGTTATTTAAAATTCAGGCTAACAAAATATTTTTACATAAACAGTAGTTTTATTATTTTCTAATACTCTAGTATATTCAAAGTAGGCTAAGAAAGCATTGCCTAATAGAGCATCGGTGAAATGGGGGAAAAATGAATTGATTTAAGAAACCATGGGCTTACCAGAAATCAATTCCTAAATTGAAATTTATTATTTGCATAGACATTAAAGATAATGCCTGAAACCTTTTAAAAACTAAGTAAAATTTCCTGTATAATTCTGTAGACAGCCTAAAATTTCTATGGCAACAATTATCTCTAAGGTAAAAGGGGAAAATTTGATTTTGTCCCTTCAAATGATCACAAATGGTCAAATCTGTTTTAGGAAGCTTTTATTATAACCTACATTGCACAGAAAGGATGCTTGGGTGGTATTTGTGGGAATGCCCAGAAAAAAATGTATCGTCTGGTCAAAGCTGAGACATCGAGGTCAGCATTTTCATCCCATCCTGTCCTTGGGCTCCAGGATGCAGGGATTGTGGCTTTCAAGTGAGCGCCACAAGTCTTTCCACTCTGTCCCTACAGAAACTATTTCCTTAACCAGAATTGCTGGCGCTTATTGTGTACAGAGTGGGAACAAACTCCTGGCACAAGGTTAGAGTGTGTTCAGCGTTCTGAGAATTGCTTTAGCAATTCTCCCCTCTATAATGCATCCATATTTTTTTTCTCTCTACTAGACATTTCCGCTAGTATACAAATATAGTACTATTTCTTCCACGTAAAAAACAAACAACCACTCGTGACCTCATTCCCCCATCTAGCTTACTGCTCTATTTCTGTTCCTGCCACAGAAAAACTCCTCAAAATAATCATCTACCCCCCTTGTCCGCAATTCCTCTCCTCTTCTCTTCTGAGCCCACTCACTCAGGCCTCTACCCTGACCTCTTCACATAAGTTGCCCTTGTTAGGGCCATTAATGTCTCCCACGTTGTAAAATCTAAGGCACATCTTCTTTATCCTTACTTGACCCATCAGCAGTGTCCCCGACAACTGATCACTTTATTTTTCTTCCTTGTAACATTTTCTGCCTCTGGTTTTCAGGACACCCCTCTCTCCTGGCTCTCCTCTCTCCTCAATGGCTGCTACTTGGTCTCCCTGGTTCCTCCTGTCTCTCTGACTTGAAACGCAGGACTGCTCCAGGGCTCCGTTTTGGCTCTTTGTCTCAGACTACAATTTCTCCTGGGGAATCTCATTCAGTCTCATGCACGTAGATGACATCCAAATGCACATTTCCAGCCCTGACCTGTCCACACGCATATATTCAGCTGCCTGCTCCACATTTCTACTTGTATGTCTAACAGGCGTCTCAATTTTCGTATGTCCCAAACTGAACTCCTGATCTTTCCCCCCAAACCTGCTTCTCCCTGAGTCTGCCTCTGCTTATTTAGTTAAAGTAATTCCAACCTTCCAGTGGCTCAGGCTATAAACTTTGGACTCACTGTCCTTCACTCCACTCTTTCTCTTGAATAAAATGCTGAAAGAAAACGCTGAAGTCTGCTCAACATAATGCTTAAAGACGAAGGGCTAGAATTCTTACCACTGCCTAAAAGTTGCAAAAGGGCTACTGCCACCTCTTTCTCTCTAGAAATGCCAAGCTTTCAACCATCAGCTATAATCACCCTTTGGAGAGACCAGGAAGCTTCTGTTCAGACCTGCAACTTCTACTAACTGGGTAACAATTGTTCAAACTGGTTCCAGGAAGGAAGGAAAAACACAAGGTTGGACATCATGTTCCCTTTATACACACCACTTGTAAACGGCACATATTTTCACACACATTTCTTTTATTCTCTACTTTCAAGTGGTCAACTTTCCCACCAAGTACCAAAGGGGAGCTCTGTGGCCCTGGAGACACCAACTGCTGGAAAAGTTCTTTGCAGAGCACGTAGGTGCCATAGTTGCTTCTGGGCACTAATAACTTTCTTATTAGAAAGGTTGTATTAGTCAGGATTCTCCAGAGAAATAGAGCTGGCCTCACCTCCTTTGGGGACATATCAATACAGAGAGGATTCCCAAGTAGTGGGGAAAAATGCTCCCATAGGTAGGATGTAGAATTTAAATCTCTCTGGGAGTTTTTAAACAGTAAAGTATGTCTTCTGCTTTTTTGAAAATCAGCCCATCTGTAATTTCTTTGAAGATAAGAGATCTGTTTTCTACTTTTTTTTGTACCACTCCCAAGAGCCTGAGTGAGGTGCTTTGCATTTGATGGGTCAAAAAAATGTTGCTGATTGCTCTGAACTTTATCCTCCACCTTGGGAACTGGGTGGGTTCCTTTATTCTTTAAGGACTAAATCATATCTCTATGTGTTTCTATCTCCAAGACCCAAAGAAGCACCTACTTGCCACACAAGCAGGTAAAGATACACAAGCCCCAGTGAAGAAGGCACTCATGCAGTCTTGGAAAGTTGCTCTTCTGGTGGGACATCACTGAGGCTTCAGGCAACAGGGGAGATGAGGAGAAAGGAACTTAAGGTAGCCAAGTGTTCTGTATGCTACCAGTTTATTAGGAGGAATTCTGATAGGATTCTTAGTTTATCACTACTAACAGCTCTGCCTTCTCCTTTGCAAATTGGCATTTGTATTCTGTCATCATTTTTACTATCAACCTTGCAGTCTTTAGTGCCTTAAATTCATTTAAATACATTTCTTCTTCCCTACCCACAATCCAACATACATAAGTGATTCTGATAAAAAAGAAATGGGACATTATCTGATAGAAATCCTCAAAGACTTAAAATATTTTTAAGAGCTACATCTGAAAAAGTTGTGACAAAGGAGTATGGTGAAATCACTTAGTATTTATGTTTTAACTTTACTTTCTCTTAAATGTAATTTTGAAATGTTCTTTTCTAGAAAAGATACATGAATGATAAGCTTCTTTAAAAAAAAAGAAGGTGCACAATAGAAACCTGTTAGAGCTATTACTAAGGAAACCCATGAACCCATGAAGAAATGCCCGTAAATAAGTGCAAGTGACTGATGCAGATTAGAAGCTCAATTCTGGTTTCAAAGAAAAAAATGCTAAAAGCAAAGATAGAGGAATAACTTTCTTTTTTCCCCAAGTTTTACTGAGGTGTAACTGATGTGTAACATGGTATTAATTTAAGGTGTACAACCTAATAACTTGATTTATGTAAACATTGCAATGTAAATGTAAACATTGCATTTATGTAAACATTTATGTGAACATTGCAATAACTTGATTTATGTAAACATTGCAAAATGCAAAAAATTACGCGGGCCTCTCACTGTTGTGGCCTCTCCCGTTGTGGAGCACAGGCTCCAGATGCACAGGCTCAGCGGCCATGGCTCACGGGCCCAGCCGCTCCGCGGCATGTGGGATCTTCCCAGACCGGGGCACGAACCCGTGTCCCCTGCATCGGCACTGCGCCACCAGGGAAGCCCCAGAACTTATTTCTTATAACTGGAAGTTTGCATCTTTTGACCCCCTTCACCCATCCCGTCCATCCCCCACCTCTGGCAACCACCAATCTGTTCTGTTTCTACGAGTTCATTTTTTTTAGATTCCAAATATGTAAAACTATATGGCATTTGTCTTTCTCTGACTTATTTCACCAGAAATAACTTTATTAGAAAGGTTGTATTAGTCAGGGTTCTCCAGAGATACAAAACCAATAGGATAGAGAGAGAGAGGGACAGAGAGAGAAGAGAGACTAATTTTAAGGACTGGCTCATGGAATTTCAGAGGCTAGAGTCTGCAGTCTTTAGGGCAGGCAGGCAGAGTTTCTCTATTGCAGTCTTGAGGAGAATTCCTTCTCCTTTGGGAAACCTCAGTCTTCAATTTTAAGACCTTCAACTGATTAGATGAGGCTTACTTACATCATGGAAGGTAAACTGCTTTATTCAAAGTCTACTGATTTAATGTTAATCATATCTAAAAATACCTTCACAGCAACATCTAGACCGGTGTTTGACCAAACAACTGGGCCAGGTTGACACACAGAGTTAACCATCACAGAGGTAGACAAGAAGGTATATTCTCCCTCTAGCTCTTCTTCAGCTGAGGAAGGAAACAGCTCTGAGTACTCAGGGATGTGGTGCACTGGGCAAAGTCACCTAAGCTTGTTCAAGACTAGCAGACACCAGCCTAAAGCTTAAGTTAAAGCCTCAGCGGAAGAAGTAAGGGGTTTTGGTAGTTGACAAAGCTGCTGAAGGTCCCAGAACTGTGACTAGGGCCCTTGGAAGACCAAATTCAAGAAGAGTTCAGGGTGAATTTGAAAATTCTGTTCTTCTTAAGGCTTAGATAAAATGAAGCAAGATAATACTAGAATAAGCAATAATCGATAACATCGAAATTAGTATGGGATAAAATTAATTATACCTAGGTATTTTTTGAAACTGCTTCCAATTGTGTATAGTGCTTTACACTTAAGGAGAATTCTAGGAATTATTTATGTCTAGGTCCTGTATGAGAGTACTATTTCTTTTAAAAAATCAAAAGCACATCAGTCTTTGACCCTCTTAACCACTGTCTGTGAGAATGGCACCTAGTGGTAGCTTAATTAATACCTAAGTAGAAATAAAACAACTTCTGGAACGCTAGCTTTGCAAATCTAAGCCAAAACCTATCATGTGAGAGCAAAAGTCCAAACTGTTGCTTTAAAATATTCCTTCTAAACATCTAACTCTTGACTCTTCCTCCCTTATTCCTCTTCTTTGAATTTCAGCGAAGAACAACACGCATTCTTAAGAAACATGCTTTTATTATGCCTTCCATTACTAATCTTGTGTTCATCTACTTAGCAAGGGCATAGGGGATTGACACCATTTCTACTCTCCTGGTTCCTGGTCATTTTAATAAATCCAGTATTCATGCTTTACATTGTATAGAAACAAATCTTCCACCAGGGCCTTCACTTTGGCCCTAATGAAATATACCCATTTCTAAAATTGTCTGTAATATTCCAGAGGTTTAATAGGAGGAAAAGGAAGTGGGGAGTTCCTATTGTGCTCACTCAAGTTTTCTCCCATGATCCCTACCGGGGCCCAGGTTGGCAAATCCACAAAGAACAAGCTCTTTTTCTAAGAAAGAGAAAGTAGATGTGAGAAGTTCTGTTTCTCCTGCCAAAAGTCTTTCCATCATCCCAATTATATGAAAAAAAAAACAAAAAAACTGAAGAAAAACACAGATTAAGGGATGGGAAACTGTCAGAGATTAGAATAGTGGCTCTATCCTTTACTGACAGGCTAGGGAAGCTGGCCTTCTTTACACTATGGATTTGAAAACTATTATATGATATTGTTGGGGCCAGTGATATCGCTAACTCTCTGGGAATGGGGTGGATTAACTAGGAATGTATTACCAATCCTAAAGGGCTGGCTACTAAGTCTGCGACTCTTCCTTTTTTCTTTCTCTTTGCCCTCTAGTTATTTACAGAACTTTTAGTGCTCATTAGCACCTTCAGCCCGGGCTGAAACATGGAAAATAATTATTTTCCAAATTATCATTTCCCATAGATCTGTCTTCATTTCTAGGCACCAACCCTGCATTGGTTTCCATACTACATTAGAGGGGATTATATTGTTCTCTTCCACATTTTATTGTTAACACAAGCTGGTATGGATGTGACTGTACACTTCTGTGGGTAGGCTACGTATAGAAATGTACCGTTATTCATTTCCTGCCCATTCTTCTATTCCAGAGAGACATTTATTCTTATGCTGGAACAACTACTGACAGGCCACAAACTTATTCAGAGAAATTTAATCCACAGCATCTCAGCGGCTACAGGATAGGGCTGATGCTCCATTGGTAGCAGCTGCCAAGAGGTTCTGTGCCTCCTTGTTGTGTTAGAAATTATTTTTATGGCACATTTTCTGAAAACTGTTAAGATTTTATGGGCCTATAAACAACTCAGCTAGAGAAAACTGCTATACCCTACACAAGGAAATTTGGGGGAAAAGCAGTAGAATTCAGGGCCAAGTGGCTGTCCATAGTGTCTGACAAGAAAGATTATTCTAGAAATAATGAGAGAGTAAACTCTGCCCAAAGATGAGTATGGTAAAATGTCAGAGAGGCTGTGTTAAGAAAGAGCATTTTTATTATAATGGGATATCAGTGTTCAGTGGAATGTAGAAGCTGCTCATTTTCTTCCTCCACCATTTGTCTACTTTTTATCCTGGATTTGGACTCTTCCATTGCCAGACAGATCAGTCTCAATGCGGCAAAGCCTCTGGGGGCAGCCATTTCAGAGGCAGCAAGCAAAGATGAAGAGTCAGTGTGCAAGGTCAGTGTGCAAGGTCAGTGTAACAGAGACTGCTTTCTTATTCTGAAATTCCTGGTTGATGGGAATGCTCTGCCACCCACTACTGGATGGCATCTAGGATGATTTCTGATTCTTCCAAGGAACTCAGTTTAGAGAATGAGTTAACACCCCCGTCTTTCCTTCACTCTCTAGAAGGCTTGCTGTAGACTAATAATTTCCTGTCATAGTTATAGAGCAAAGAAGCTTGGCTTTCATTACAATAGGGGCATAAAAATATTAATTTAGAAAAAAAATGAATTCAGCTACTATGGTTGGATAAAAAGCCAATATGATGAGATTTGTTAAGTTCATAAATGACCTCAGCGCGGTAATCTGCAAATGGGAAACTGAGTCAACTCTGTGCGTTAATAGGAATGAAGCAGTTTTCCCTGTGCTGGTTCAAGTAGCCATCCCTACACTGGGGAACCTTAGGAAGAACCTGGGAAGTATTGGGTTGGCCAAAAAGTTTGTTTGGGTTTTTCCGTAACCTCTTATGGAAAAACCCAAAAGAAATTTTTGGCCAACCCAATATATTCCATATAAAGTAAATTCCAGGGGCATTCACTGAAGCCAAAGCAAAACTAGTGTCCAGACCAGAAAACTGACCCATATCATACCAGTATTTAGTTCCGGGGATTAATGGAAGTAGGAAGGAGAATACATTTTTATTGTTTACTTTGCCATCTTGTTTGCAGACTGCCTGGTTAATGTAGGTTACTTTGGGCATAGCAGCCACAGAAACTCTGAGTGCAGAGGGAAACAATTCTTGTGGGTATGGTAAGTAGCATATATCTTTCTCATTAGGTAATCTCAGATATTTTCATAAACACATCTCAGAGTCCCCAGAGCTCTGCTGGGTATAGAAGTTTTTTCAATAACTTTTTTTGTAGGAACTTTCCACAATGATAGAAACTCATCCCTGCCGTTCAGTTAACTTGAGGTTTTCCTAATGGTTGACCACTTAATTCTCCAAATTCAGGTTCCCACAGTAAAATAACTTGCTCCTTCTACTTCTGGGGTTGTTTCGTGAGTAGCCGGTGTTCTTTCATCTGTGGCTGCCCACATCCAATTCTGATTATCGTTCTAGTTTGCATACAGCGGCACTTCTAATTTGTCCGTGCATTGCAGGCTATTGCTCTCTGAAATCCATGCCTTGATGACTGGTGACTTTGCTACCACTGCAAGGAGTGTGATGGATGTCTACATGTCTTTTGTTAAGCTTCTGGCAAAAGCCAGAGCACCAGACACTGAGGAATGTAAGTTTATAATATAGCATATCAGGCATGTAATATGGTTATTCAACCACCCCTTCTAGAGTACTGGATCCTGAACATGTATGTAGGCATTTCCTTACTGGTTTTAATGAGTGCTTTGGTTCTTTTTTTTTTGCGGTACGCGGGCCTCTCACTGTTGTCGCCTCTCCCGTTGCGGAGCACAGGCTCTGGACGCACAGGCTCAGGGGCCTTGGCTCACGGGCCCAGTCGCTCCGCGGCATGTGGGATCCTCCTGGACCGGGGCACGAACCCATGTCCCCTGCATTGGCAGGCGGGTTCTCAACCACTGTGCCACCAGGGAAGCCCGTGCTTTGGTTCTTTAGGGAAGACAAAGGTAAAAGAATGAGGACCCCAGGGGAATTTTCCACTCAATTCCTAGAACACAAGTACCCTAAATGCAGTATTCTTTGGTCTAGTCTAATTTATCCCTAGGAACACTGTCTGAATATTAATAACTATCTTCAAGGTAGCCTAACTTTCCAGTAGTGTGTTCCAGAAGCCACTATCATAAGGAATCCCTTTGGTGTACTTGTCCTGCATCCAGTCATGAACCTGTGGGGAGATTAGGGATTTCTAGTTTGTCTACAAACTGTAGGGTGGCTAAGGGACCTCTTACCTTCAGGGTAGACCCAGAAGATAAGCCTTTGGGGAAGAGGTTTTGTTTAGTCTTGTGTCAGCTGTTAAGGAGAATTCCAATGGGAGAGGTCTGCTCATCTGAGCATTTCTTTTCCCTTTGACGAATTCCAGGGCATTCCAGAATATGTGGCAAACTGAAGTAAAAGCAGACCTTTCTTGGAGTAGCTATGAGCTACAACAGTTTCACATCATCACCACCCAGGAGTGATATGACAGAACTGTGTGGTTGTAGGAAATACTTCAAGAAAATATATTGAGATAATATCTTTTGTTTTGTTTTGTTTTTTGTTTTTTGCGGTACGCGGGCCTCTCACCGCGGTGGCCTCTCCTGCTGCGGAGCAACAGGCTCCGGACGCGCAGGCCCAGCGGCCATGGCCCACGGGCGCAGCCGCTCCGCGGCACGTGGGATCCTCCCGGACCGGGGCATGAACCCCCGTCCCCTGCATCGGCAGGCGGACTCTCAACCACCGTGCCACCAGGGAAGCCTGAGGTAATATCTTTTAAAGTTTATGAATTTCTTTCTCCTCTAGGATTTATTGAGCTCAATCTCAGTTTATACTCAGACATTCTGATTTAATTATCTAGGATGGGGACCAGGGGTCCTGATGATCTGAATATGCAGCCTGCATTGAGAGCCACCAACTACCTAACCCCCTCATTCTACAGATGAGGAAATTGGGGGATTAATTAAAATGGCACCAATACAGCATATTTAAGTAAAAATTTTTTTTCATAAATATGTAGTTAATAATTTTTAAAACCTGAAACTTCTTGACCAAGGGAGACTTAACTGTCTAGACAACTGTTTACCATTTCCACTTTTTTGGGGGGTGGGGGAGGACTAAAGGTCTCCTTATCTCTGATATTTAACTCTGTGAACATGGATTAACCTCTCTAACCTTACTTTGAAAGAATTACCAGCCAAATATTTATCCACAGGAGCTGACACAAGAAAGTTTAAAAAGAAAAAAGAGGGACTTTCCTGCTGGTTCAGTGGTTAAGACTCTGCGCTCCCAATGCAGGGGGCACGGGTTCAATCCCTGGTTGGGTAACTATTCCATATGCTGCATGGCACGGCTTAAAAAAAAATAAAGAAAAGAAAAAACGAATAAAACTTGAAATAACATAGTTGACTCTCACTTTTTAACTTTCTCTAACAGAACTCTAGTATACAAATAGAAGAGCTATTTTAAATAGCTTACAAAATTAAAAAGCAAACAAGGATTAAAATCTGAGAGGCAAACAGGTGCCATGGTGATTTTTTTAAATGGCTGTACCTTCTTTGACACACCCCCCTCCAAGAGTGGGGTTTCTTTCCTCCCCCTGACACAGAATAGCTAGTGACTGCTTTAACAAATAGGGCAGGGCTCAGCAAACCTTTTCTGTAAAGGACCAGATAGTAAATATTTTAGGCTTTGCAGACCATATGGTCTCTGTTGCAACTACCCAACTCTGCATCAGAGCACGAAAGCAGACACAGAAGATACATAAATGAACGGACATGGCTATGTTCCAATAACACTTTCTTTACATAGTCAGGTGGCAGGATGGATTAGGCATCAGGCCACTGTTTGCTGAGAGTCGGCAGGCGGACTCTCAACCACTGTGCCACCAGGGAAGCCCCTTATCTTTAACTCTTGAAGAGAATGAAAACAATACCTAAAAAGCCTTTATTTGAAATTTCCTTAAAAGAACTTCTTTTTTTAGATTTAAGTATAGTTGATTTACAATATTATATTAGTTTCAGGTGTACAACATAGTGGTTCAATACTTTTATAGAGTATACTCCACTTAAAGTTATTGCAACATAATGGCTATATTTCCCTGTGCTGTACATTATGTCCTTGTTTACTATTTATTTTATACATAGTAGTTTGTATTGATATTTCAATTCTTATGTAAAACAAAACCTACCTCTGGATGGACATGAGGCTGATAAACTCCCATAAATTCTCTTGACTTCTGATAACTCTCAAGCATTGCAGAAGTACAAGACAAATTCTGGTGAAGAGGTCCTGAGAAGGCACTTTGAGACAACACCAGTTAACATACTGTTGGCAAACAGTAGAATCAGCTCCTAGAGATCCGTGAGAGCCTCATTCAGGAAGAAACCCTCAGGAAAGTGAGGGACTTGTGATTATGATGATGTGTGAACATAGCTGGGGAAGAACCCCAGACCGTCCTGGTGAGGTTTGCTGAAGAATTTCATACTCAAGAGAAGAATTTGTAGGCTTCCTTCCTCAACAAGTTGATACAGAAATTCTGGTTGTGTAATTTCACACTGGGGTAACTGAGAAGTAGGGACTAAATATGGAGCACTGTCATGGCCAGGCAGATGTTGTATCCAGTAGATTTTCTTCAAAAATGAAAGTTGTTGCTTTAAGACTCATAGGGAAGTATCCCTAAGCTGTCTACACACTCTGTTCTTCCTGTGCCTTACATATGTGGTTGGCAAAATCAGTGCCTGTTAGGGGCGTACCTGTTGCATTGGGAACAATTGAAGAAGGTTGTTCTTTTATCCATCAATTACCATGACTCTTTTAGAACTTGACAGTGTAATTTCTGTCTCTTCTCAGAATAATGAAAAGGGTAATGACCTGAAGGAAATTTATCATTCTCAGTGGACAGACAAGATTGATGTTTTTGAAATTTAAACAGATCTCCTGCAAGCACTTACTTTATGTTTAGATGGAATAACCATCTAGCTGGCTAAGCATTTGTCCTCTGCAGTGTATCAACAGATTTTTATTTCATTTTTGTCACTGTTGTCCTTTAAAGTGTCCTATCTTAACCTCTTTAAAAAGTCCTATCTTTTTCAAGAGTCTTTGGAGAAAATCTCCAGGGGCAAATCTTTGATGTTTTCTTTGCAGTCAGTAGAATGACTGCAGCGTTGCATTCACTAACGAGGTGATGGAAAATATTAAAACTTACCATGGATTTTGGTTTGAGGAAGCCATAAGTTTGATAACCAAACCTGATATTCAAATGAAACTCCCTGGGAAATTCCACAGAGTTCAGCAAGGTAACCCGGAATCTCAATTAACCTCTGAGACTTACTCTGAAGAATCCCTAAGTGTTCCAACAGTGGAGTTACTCGGGAACTTAAAGATACAGCTGACCCCTGAACAACACAGGTTTGAACTGCACAGGCCCACTTATATGGGAATTTTGCAACAATAAATACCACAGTACTACGTGATCCACAGTTGGGCAAATCCATGGATAGGAAGGAACTGTGGTTAGGGAGAGCTGATTGTAAGTTACATGCAGATCGACTGCAGGCAATGTTGGTGCCCCTAACCCCCAAGTTGTTCAAGTATCAACTGTATATACTCAGAACAACACCCCAAAGCCTGTAAATGCTTATCTCTGGTACCATTGGTCACAGCTCAAATTCAACACATCAGAGGAATAGCATGCTGACGTGTACACAAGTGACTTAGCGAACCCTGACACACTCTCGGCCCAGCTCCACAATTGGAGAATCAAGCAGAAACACAGAAGGACAGAGGTAGAGCTTCCATCCACCCCTTATGAAGCCCTCCACCTGCCTGGCCTCAAGTGTTTTCCTAATGTTTATGCATTGCTGAAGGGCCTTTGCATTCTTTCTGTGATGGAGGTTGAGAATTGAGACCCATGAAAATGGAGGAAAGCATCTCAAAGCACACCTGAGGAACACTTTGACAGACCTAAGCTCAAGTAACTTGGTTTTGCTTAAAATGAATTTTTATATAAAACATGACCTGGATTTCATGGTAGACACATATATCAAACTATACAACTATGCTTCCTACAGATAATTCATAAACTGTCAAAATACCTAAAAGAATGTTTAAAAATAGGTTTTCTCCTATATTTAATATTTGAAGGAAAAGCTGTAAGGTGCACGTAGGCACCTTAATCTTTGAATATTTTTGCCTACAGGGCTCTGACTGTATACATTAGCCATTGATAATCTACCTGTTTAAACAACCACCATAAGCAATTATACCGCAATAAAGATGTTAAAAACAAAAAACAAAAAGAAACAACCACCGTTTTAATGCTCACATTTTGAAAACTTATCTGGTCTTCCAGAAGATAGTACTGAAAGCGCCATATTTCATTTCTGCATGATCTCTGGTACTGGCACTCTGGAATTGTTCAAAGTCATTTCAAACATAGCATCTGTTATCACTGTGGACCCAACTGTACTGAGTTATCAGTTCTTTGAAGGAATAAATTTTGGGGAGGTGTGGGAGAAAGAAATACATTTTATAAAATATTACAACGAATCTCACAACAGACCTTTGACTACTTGAAGGTTTAAGTATATTGTTAAACATTTGTAATGTACAGTGAAGGGAATTACCAGAGAAAGAGAGAGAAACTGTGAGCTGGTTAAACAGTGAAGTTTTGTCTTTATCAAGTGAACCTAAAGGAACAAGTTACAATTGAAGTTCAAATGAAGAGCCTACCACTGTTGTTCCACATCTGGTTGCTGCCATTTACGTTACTTTGTGGAGCCTACACCTTCTTTTATCATAACCTTTTTATCAGGTATATGTTAAACACTTCTGCATCACGCTCAAGACAGAATTAGAGGCAATGGATACAACTGATTTACTGTTTTCTTCTGCTTTTTCTCTGACTACACTTACTTCATCTTGAGCTGGAAAACTTGCAAAAATAAATATTTTGTGGTTCATTTAGGAATAACAGTATATATGGCTATTGTCTTTAGTGAGGAGAATAAATTTTATTTTAATCTAAATGAATTTTTATTTCATCTTATTTCAATGAAATAAGCTTATTTCAATATAAATAAAATATGGATTTGGCTTTTCAATAAATTTGTTTTAAAATTTCATTTTGAAAACATTGTGCCTAGATGAGTTTGCTGGTGAATTCTTCCAAACTTTTAATATGGAAAAAATTACACCAATTCTCTATAATCTCTTTCAGAAGACAGAAGCAAAGGAAATACTTCCTAACTGATTTTATGAGGCCAGAATTACCATGATATCAAGACTAGACAAAGACATTACAAGAAAAGGAAAAAACAGACTGATCTCTCTCATGAACATAAATGCAAAAATATTTAGCAAAATATTAGCAAACCAAGTCCAATAATGTATAAAAAGTACTATACACCATGACCAAGTGGGATTTATCCCAGGTATGCAAGATTGGTTCAACATTCAAAAATCAACTAATGTAGGGCTTCCCTGGTGGCGCAGTGGTTGAGAGTCCGCCTGCTGATGCAGGGGACGTGGGTTCATGCCCCGGTCCGGGAGGGTCCCACATGCCGTGGAGTGGCTGGGCCTGTGGGCTGTGGCCGCTGGGCCTGTGCGTCCGGATCCTGTTCTCCACAGCGGGAGGGGCCACAGCAGTGAGAGGCCCGCGTACCGCAAAAAAAAAACCAACAAAAAAACAAAAATCGACTAATGTAATCCATCACATCAACAGGCTAAAGAAAATCACATGATCATATCAATAAATGCAGGAAAAACATTTGACAAAATCCAACACCCATTCCTAATAAAATCTATCAGAAAACTAGGAAAAGAGGGAAATATCCTCAACTTCATAAAGAACACCTACAGAATACAGCTAAAATACTTAACGGTGAGAAGGTAATTGTCTGTGTAGAAAATGTGAAAGAATCAACCAAAAAGATCCTGGAACTAATAAGCAATTATAGCAAGGCTGCAGGATACAAAGTTAATATACAAAAGCCAATCATTTTCTTATGTACCAGCAATGAAGAAGTGGAATCTAAAATGAAAAACACACTACCATTTACATTAGCACTTAAAAAATCTAATACTGAGGTATAAATCTAACAAAATATATGCAAGGTCTATATGAGGAAAAATACAGAACTCTGATGAACAAAATCAGAGAAGAGCTAAATAAATGGAGAGATATTCCATGTTCACAGACAGGAAGACTCAATATTGTCAAGATATCAGTTCTTTCCAACTTGCTCTATAGATTTAACACAATCACAATAAAAATCCCAGAAAGTTATTTTTGTAGATGTTGACAAACTGATTCTAAAGTTTCTATAAAGAGGCCAAAGACCCAGAATAGCCAACACAACATTGAAGGAGAAGAACAAAACTGGAAGACTGATACCACCAGACTTCAGGATTTACTATAAAGCTACAGTAATCAAAACAGAGTGGTATTGGCATAAGAATAAAGAAATAGATCAAGGGAACAGAGTACAGAGCCCAGAAACTGACCCACATAAATATAGTCAACTGATCTTCAATGAAGGAGCAAAGGTAATATAATAGAGCAAAGATAGTCTTCTCGACAAATGGTACTGGAACAACTGGACATACACAAGCAAAAAAAAAAAAAAAAAGGAATCTAGACACAGACCTTATACCTTTCACCAAAACTAAATCAAAATGGTAACTTTTTAGATACACCAAAGGCATGATCCATGAAAGAGATAATTGATAACCTAGACTTCATTAAGATTAAAAACTTCTGCTCTGTGGAAGACAATGTCAAGAGAATGAGAAGACAAGCCACAGACAGATATATTTGCAAAAGACACATCTGATAAAGGACTATTGTCCAAAATATACAAAGAACCCTTAAAACGCAACAATAAGAAAACAAATTACCCAACTGAAAAATGGGCCAAAGACCTTAACAGACACCTCATCAAAAAAGATGTACAGAAGGAAAATAAGCATATGAAAAGATGCCATCACAATATACGTCTTCAGGGATACGCAAATTAAAACAACAGTGAGATTGCCACAACTACCAGAATGGCCAAAATCCAGAACACTGACAACACTAAATGCTGACAAATACGTAGAGCAACAGGAACTCTCATACGTTGCAAAATGGTACAGCTGCTTTGGAAGACAGTTTGACAGTTACTTACAAAACTTAAAAAAAAATACTTAAAAAAATCAGCTTTATATTGAAGTATAATTGACATATAAAATTGTGCCATACTTAAAAAGTATACACTGTGGTGATTTGATACACGTACACTTTGTGAAAGGATTCCCCATCTAGTTAATTAACACATCCTCTTACCATATAATCCAACAATCACACTCCCTGGTACTTACTCAAAAGAGTTTAAACACTTATATGTACATAAAAACATGCACACAGATGTTTATAGCACCTATATTCATAGATGCCAAAAGTTGGAGCAACCAAATGTCCTTTGGCAGGCAAATCAATAAACTATGGTACATTTTAGCTATTTATTTTTGGCCACGCCACATGGCATGTGGGATCTTTGTTCCCTGACCAGGGATTAAACCCGCACCCCCTTCATTGGAAGCGTGGAGTCTTAACCACTGGGCCGCCAGGGAAGTCCCAATCTGTGGTACATTCAGAAAATGGAATATTATTCAGTGTTAAAAAGAAATGAGCTATGAAAAGACACAGAGGAAACTTAAGTACATGTTACTAAGTAAAAGAAGCCAATCTGTAAAAGCTACATACTCTATGATTCCAACAACATGACATTCTGGAAAAGGCAAAACTATGGAGATAGTAAAAAGATCAGTGATTGCCAGGGGTTAGGGTGGAAGGAGGGACCAAGAGTTGGAGTACAAAAGACTTAGTGCAGTGACAATACTCCGTAATGCTATAATGGTGGATACACGTCATTATACATTTGTCAAACCCATATAACGTACAACACTAAAAGGGAAAGCTAATGCACGCTGTGGACTCTGGGTGATTATTATATGTCAATGACGTTCAATGATTGTAACAAATGTATCACTCTGGTGGGGGGATGTTGATAGTGGAGGAGGCTGTGGGTGGGCAGGAAGGAAGAATATGGTAAATCTTGCCTTTTCTGCTCAATTTTGCTGTGAATCTGAAACTGCTCTAAAAAAATAAAGTCTAGTTTTTAAAAATTTAACTAATTCACAGAGTGATTTTTTAAAAATATTTATTTATTTACTTATTTGGCTGAGCTGGGTCTTAGTTGCCACACAATCTTTGTTGCTGCGTGTGGGATCTTTTAGTTGCAGCATGTGAACTCTTAGTTGCAGCACGTGGGATCTAGTTCCCTGACCAGGGATCAAACCCGGGCCCCCTGCATTGGGAGCACAGAGTCTTAGCCACTGGACCACCAGAGAAGTCCCTCATAGAGTGATTTTAACAGAGTTTATGTGATGAATAAAGAGCACCCCAAATATCTAAGCACATTTTTTTTCTCTTTTGTAAAACTCAGTGGCCTCACTGAAGGCAGAGAAACTAGTTATGAGTCTATTAGAAATGATCATACCTGAAAAGCATATTTCTTCAATCAGTAGGTCTCCAAAGACAAATCTAGAACCAACTATGGTACTGTTCAGGAAAATCTGCGTGGGGGGTAGGGGGCGAAGAGCTATATAGTTAATACACAATCTCTCTAACCTCTAGATGAGGGTTCTCAACAGGGGACCATGGACTCCTGTGACATCCATAGATAAAGGCAGTCCTTGAACTCTATGAAACTTTGTAACATTTTCATGTATGTGCATTTTCATGGTTTTTTAAAAATCAGATTCTAAAAGGATTCCATGACACAAAAAAGGTTAAGAACTACTAGCTAAATTATGTTCTTTTTACCCACGTTTAATCTGCTTTTTAAAAAGTAGACCTAAGTAACTCTTTGGAGAATGAAAAAAACTACCACAACAGGAATACTGGGCACCCGAAATTCTGGAAAAACTGCTAGGTACAGCATGTTTCATTGGATGAACCTAAGAATCATGCGGAAAATCAAAAAAATCTGGTCCTACTCAACTAGGTGCTGACGATAGGAAAAAAACTCAAAACTTTTCTCTTTTTTTTTCCTCTTTATGCCTTTTGTCATCCTGTAAGGATCATGGGACCTTCCTTAGCAGAGGAATATCTCCTACATCAAATCAGAACTATCGGGACTTCCCTGGTGACACAGTGGTTAGGAATCCGCCTGCCAATGCAGGGGACATGGGTTCAAGCCCTGGCCCAGGCAGATCTCACGTGCCGCGGAGCAACTAAGCCCGTGTGCCACAACTACTGAGCCTGCGCTCTAGAGCCCATGAGCCACAACTACTGAGCCTGCGTGCCACAACTACTGAAGCCCGCGTGCCACAACTACTGAAGCCCGCGGGCCTAGAGCCCGTGCTCCACAACAAGAGAAGCCACTGCAATGAGAAGCCTGCACACTGCAATGAAGAGTAGCCCCCGCTCGCTACAACTAGAGAAAGCCCACGCACAGCAATGAAGACCCAACGCAGCCAAATGAATGAATGAATTAATTTAAAAAAATCAGAAGCATTATCTGGTAATGCTGGTATTTGGATTAAATGAATACATTGGCTCAAGGCCTGGAAATATTAGGGATGGATAAGCCAGCAGCTGAGGGGTGTGACAATATCATGCCATCTTGATATGGCCTACTCATAATTCCATAAATGCCTCACTCTGAACTCTTCAGCATTAGAACGTAAAATTCTCCTTTGTGTTGAATGGGAAGACTATGTTTTTACCATGAAGTTCAAGTCATTTTTAGGATATCATCTTCCACACCACAACTCTTGCCTAATATCATTTCCTTTATAGTGTGACTGAAGTGAGGTTTTTTTGTTTTTTTGGTTTTTTTCGGTTCGCGGGCCTCTCACTGTTGTGGCCTCTCCCGTTGCGGAGCACAGGCTCTGGACGCGCAGGCTCAGCGGCCGTGGCTCACGGGCCCAGCCGCTCGGCGGCATGTGGGATCTTCCCAGACCGGGGCACGAACCCGTGTCCCCTGCATCGGCAGGCGGACTCTCAACCACTGCACCACCAGGGAAGCCCGAAGTGAGAATTTTTTTGTACAGAGTTCACTAAAATCCTGATGCAGTTTACCTTTTGTTAATTTATTAGAAGCATAATCCATAGTAATTTATGCCTTTCTGTTATATAAAACCATATCTACCCCAAACGATTCATTTGTAATTTGACATGAATTATATTATTTTTCACTTTCCAAACATCTTGCTTAGGCCAATATTAAAGTAGCTTAAAGGCCCAAAGCATACAGAAAAATGGGAATATGACCCTGAAGAACTTTAAATACCAAGATGAAACTAAATTAGAATAATGGGCTGTGGGTTATAATACATTATTACATTATAATAATATATTAGTAAATATAGTCATAGCAAGCTTAAGAGAAGGAATTTTATTTATTGATCTTCATAGTCTCTACAGAACTTAGCACAGTGTCTAGAACAAAGTAGATTCCAGAAGAGTCTGATAAATAATCTCTTAAATATTTATTTTCTTTGCTTGCCTGTATTTATGTTAACAGAAAAACTCTGAATTGTTGGGCCCCAAATTCAGTTGAGGTATCGCTAGTTTAGTCCTATATTTTCTATAGCCATCTTTATATTGTGTTGTAGCAAGACCCTTAAGAATTTCACTTCTGTATTTTATCATGAGGACATAATCTGAAAGTCAACAAAACTGCATGCACAATGATATCTGTAAAATCCTTAATTATAAAAGCAAACACTGAAAATAACTTAAGTGTCAACAATGGGAAAATGGCTAACTAGTTAAAATGGAATGCTTAAAGTAAGTTTTATTTAATTAAATAAATTACATTAAGAATATAATTAATTTTAACAACATTAAGGTAATGTTTATATGATAATATTAAGTAAAAAAACAGGCTACAAAAATGTATATACATTTTACATATCAACTATGTAAAAAATATACAAAGGAAAAAAGTTGGAAAGAAAACATAATTCATCAGTTTAAAGATATATGCTCTACCACACACATTTTCTAAAATTGGGATTCATTGTATCACCAAGTATATATTAACTGTAGTACCCTTGTTTTTCTAAAAGGTTGTTGGAATATTTGAATTTCCTTTCATGCCTTACTTTTTTAATGTCAATTGGTTATCTGGGTAGTGGGCCATTTTGTGGGTAATGGGTCATTTTGTGCTTTCCTGTATTTAAAAAAAAAACCCTATATTTAAATTTTTTTAGAAAATTAGTGTTATGGGAAATTCTAGCCAAAGTCTCTAACACTATGATGTATATATATTTTTCATTTTTCTTCTGGAAAGAAGATGAAGTTAACAAATTATGATCATGAAGTAATTTTTACCAGGATTTGTGTGACCTTTCTAAGAAAGTAAATACATATATATCAATAAGGAAAAAGTACATGCAGTTTTGCAGAATGTCCATGAGAAGTCATACATCTTTCTTTGTTAATGCTCACTTGCTATTTAATGTTTCTATTAGAAAGTTGAGAGAGACTTGCCCCTTAGTACTTTGAATGAGGCTACAAAGTTGTGTGAATGTCAATGTTGAAACTGCCGCAAGTGAGGAATAAAAGTACACACTGTCACCAAGCGCCCACAGTATTTGCTTGGTGGAGGTATTAAAGGGATCAGAACCCATTGCCCTCTTCCTTGAAGCTGTCACTCAATACTGCGCGGGAAGTTGGGCTGTAGGTTGTCCAGCAAACACTGTCCAGCTCTAGGACCACGCAAGCCATGTCAGCTTGGGTGGCCCTGGACTACACAAATATTTGAGATAGTCTCATCTTTGTCAGGAGACGAAATGCAATGCAAATAAGACAAAAATTTTGCTTAGAAATGTCTTAGAGAATAAAGGGAAAATTTTTAAAATGTTTGAATGTTTTTTGCTTTTTTAATATCCTAAAATTTCCATTTCATTTCATTTAAAACCCTTGTCCAGAGACAGGAGATCATCTTTATTTTTGGCAAGGTTCTAAATGGCTAGGCAACTATCCTAACATAATTTATTTACTAATTAATCTTTTCCACATTGATTTGAAATAATGCCTGTATCATTTACAAAATTCCCATATACACATTCTATTTTTAGACTCCCAACACTATTCCACTGAAGTGTAGATTTCTTGGCATAACATACCAAATTGTTTCAAGCATTATAGCTTCATGATTAAATATCCAATTGGGTCAGTGTATTAATTATCTATTGTTGCATAACAAGTAACCCCTGAAATTCAGCATCATAAAACAACATTACCTCACACAATTGTAAGGAATCTGGGGGCAGCTTAGATGGGTGGTTCTGCCTCAGAGTCTCACAAGGTGGCTATCCAG